>NC_057348.1:141692991-142317991 GCF_016509475.1 Prionailurus bengalensis | reverse complement strand
CAACTTTTGTCTTTATCTTTGCTTACTTTATGGATTTCCAGGCACCCATTAACATGTCTTATTATTAATGTATTGACTGAAATGATAAAAGTTGTGGAATTATATAAGAGCGTAAAAAATTAGGCTTCTTTTAATTAATTTATTTTTGTTTTCTGGTATGAGTCCTCTTTTAGTGTGACAATATGTATAATTTAACAAAATTTACAGACTTGAAACACTATAATAATGAAGTATAATTTAATAAACATGGAGAAATATTTACACTAGATATTTCACATATAAAATTTCTGCCCATACTGTTCAAAAAACCTCCAAGATTCAGAATTAAGTCTTTTTGCATGTCTCCATGCAAATATATTCCAATAAACAGGATTCTGTTCTATCAAAAATTAGTGCTTATGTAACAACCTAAAAGGATTTTTTTTAGTGTTTATTTTTGAGAGAGACAGAGCATGAGCAGGGGAGGGGCAGAGAGAGACGAAGACACAGAATCTGAAGTAGGCTCCAGGCTGTGAACTGTCAGCACAGAGCCCAATGCAGGGCCCAAATTTACGAACCTTAGGATTATGACCTGAGCTGAAGTCAGATGCTTAACTGACTGAGCCACCCAGGTGCACCATTATGTAACTTCTTTTAAATCATAATCAGAAGGTAGGAAAAGTGCTTTGCAAGTCATTTTCATATGGTGTTTCATATTGCACTGTTTTTTTTTTTTCCAGGAAAGAAACATAAAACTGCTTTTTTGCTCACTTTGAATACAGGAAGTTACAAAGTATACATTTGGAAATTCGATGCAGAAGTCTCATAATTATTATCTGACCCACTAAAAGAACTTTATTTGCTCTGCTATCCTATTGTTTCTTCAGTACTTTAGAAAAACACTGGTAAAGAGCAATGACAATACAACTAATGCCTAATTCATAAAGCTGAAGAAAGTTGGGACTAACAACTATCTTTGTCTCACTGCAATGTGTTTTCTCTACATACCAATCCAACCTGTGCCAAAAAATGGTTTGTGTACTATAAATTCCAACATGGCTAGATAATAAGATTATAATTCACCTAATAGCAATATTTAATAGGATACCCACATATACTGCCAACAGAAGAAGGAATAGGTAATGATAGTTAAAATCTAACATCTAATTATAAGGGCACAAATAAAAATATCAATGTCTTTCAATATATCCAGAAAATATTGCTCTTATATTTACAACCGAGGCTGCCAACGTTTAGCTTCATTAGCTATGCCCATACATAATATTCCAGAGAAGTTTAAATGTCTAGAGCTGGAAAGCCTTCCTTTTTTATCTATTGGCTAAAACACCAACTTGATGCACCAGCACAAATCCAAACTGTCAAATAATGCAAAACTGTGGGTGCATTTGACAGTAAATAGCGGTGCTCATTTTTGAGTAACAAAACGATTCAAAAACGTGGAAGGGTAAATTTATAAAAGAATCAAATGAAATTCTCCTTACTAAATGTAATGGTATACCTAGAAGTTCAAAAATCCCTGCAAAATGGCCAACTAATACTGAGGCAGGGCTGGGATAGTGGAGTGGCTTTGGTTCTGTGGTCAAATACTCTCTGAGAATGATGAATACTCCTTACCCTATTTTGCAGCACAATGTGGCACAGTGAAGGTTTACAAAGTACTAAACAAAAGAAATTTGGTTAGCATTTTTTTATTCCCAAAGTTCCCAAATGTATCTGACCTTAGAACCTTGTTTTATCTTTTTGTTCAACACTTTTAAAACATAATATACACTTTGTGAAAAAAAAAGTGCTACAGAAAAATATAAATACCAAGTGATTTTGTACACTTACACTGTGCAGGGGAAAGTTTCAAAGAGATACATCTCTAGGTAGGAATTCAGGTCTCTTTGAAAACAGGCTAAACTATGAAATTACATAAAAGCAAACTGATATATATCTGTGTGTGTGTGTGTGTGTGTGTGTGTGTGTGTGTCAGGTGGCATTCACACACATACACAGTGATTCACACATATAGTGATCATACACGTTCCTTTCATTTTCTATGTGATTTTTATTTGATATCTGAGACCCTCTCATAATAATTGCAATTCCACAAGTAAACTGATATTCTGAAACCTTTTGGTTTGGGAGGCACCTACAGAATTGGCCATTTATGCACCATGGATCTGTTGTTGTTGATTTTTAACCTGACTTATTGCTTATTTACACTTCAAAGATAACATACACCATAAAACAACAACAGTTCAAAATATTAGTTCAAAATATTAATGAGTTTTTATTTTGATATTATCTCTGCTATTACTTGAGAATATTAACAGAAGGGGTACCAGAATTCTCTTTTGGCCAAGTACACTTGATCACAAACACACAGACATTCATGCACCAGAGAGAAAGACAGAGCTACTTATGTATGCAGCAGAATAACATCACATTGAATTGAGGAACTAGTCTCTCGGGACCAATTTTATGCCTTCCTCTACAGCTGTATGGAGCCACTTTGGAACATAATATATTCTTTTGAAGTCAATGATCCCTGAGGGTTCAAAGCAAGATAAGAATTTGGCTCTTGATAGAGTGGATGCATTGTGTAGAATAGAGTCTTTAATTCTAAGCCTCACTGAGCACACACACATGCCCACACACATACAAGATGAAGAGAAAAGTGGGAGTAACTCACAGGAGAATACATAAAATGGTCAGGGCCCCAAATATTGATCTGACGTGCAAACAAAACCAGATGAAATAAAATTGGAAGTTAAGTATTCTTTGCATTGGGTGTGAGGTTGTGGAAGTATGTGTAGTTGTCTGTCTTTACTTAAAGGAGGGAGAAATAATAGGAAGAAAATGAGAGAGAAATTATCAGATAATTCAAAAGAGGTATTGCCACAGAAAAGATAATCAAGCTTTCAAAGGAAAATATTGCCAGTTTTTCTGAAATTCAGTTTCATAGCATCCAACTGAGAGCCACTTTCCAAGTATGAATCAAAGTCCCAAAGGGATTTTATTAGAGTAAAGCTGTTCACAGATTTAACTCAAACTTATGGGCATTCACTATAAATTTGTGTGTGTGTGTGCGTGTGTGCAAATATGTGTGTGTTCAACATCTTTGTGAAATTCTCCTGGTAACATTATACAAAAACAAGAAAAAAATCATTTTTTCTACACATAATGCATACAGTTAAACAATAGAATTATCCATTAATAATAACTTCAGTGATTAGTTCTGTTGGTAATTATTTATGTGGGTTTCTAATTATTATTTTGAGAGAGAGAAAGAGAGAGAGCACGTGCAAACAGGGGAGCGGGGCAGAGGGGGAGACAGAATCGTAAGCAGACTCCATGCACAGTGTGGAGCCCTACACAGGGCTTGATGCGGGGTTCAATCCCACAACCCTCAGATCAAGACATGAGCCAAAATCAAGACTTGGATGCTCCACCGATTGAGCCACGTAGGTGCCCCTGGTTTTTGTAGTTGTTAGATTTCAATTCATACAGAATTTTGTGTCCAAAAGCAGTTTCGCTCTTATTAATTGCTTACCTTATTTCAGGTTAATAGATTTTGGAATGCACAGCTGAAGTTCTTACTTAATATTACTAACATATATATTGGATCCTGATGGCATGTTAGTATGGAGGGGCTCTAGGATTCCCATTCAAAGAGCTTTACAGTTGAAACAAAGTTGAAATTCAAAAAACTGCTAACAGAAACAAAGCTTGTGAAGCAGGAATCACTGGGAAAAAATCTAAGACAAAAGTAACTTACTTGCTTTTGTCGGTAATCCTTGAATCCAAAAGAGAAAAGAGACATTTGCTCTAGGAAAGAAGTTCATATATATATTTACCCAATGGGTTAGAGATGACTAAAAAGAAAGCTCAATTTGAGAACAATGATGGAGCACCTCCAAACAGTACAGACTCCCTGCTCTTTCATTGCAAGAGTAAGATTTTTTTTTTTAATTTCACGAATTGTGCAAGTGGAAAAGGCAGCAGATGTGATTGCACAATGATGGATATCTTGGACCAATTCCAACATTATAACTGTTGCTGGGTTCTTTGTTATCATCAGAGAACTGTGTATTTCAGCTAGAATCCTGTGACTTTTCCATTGCAGTGCCTAACCTACTGACTTAGTAACTCTGATCTTCTACTTTTAGATATTGGAGATAAGCCAAATAGCTTACTGTCTTGGACAGGTTATAGACTGGTCGACTCTTTTCTAGGTCATGTATAGATCTCTTTCCCTTCTTCAATTGCACCCAACAAACCCCTCTACCCTTCACATTTACTCAACTGAGCTTTTGACTTTTTCCACCACTTTTTGCATGCCTTGACTTGGTAAAGTCTCCCTTAAACCCAGAAGTGTATTTCCTTAGCAAGAGCCTGGGATTGTCTGCTTCTCATTCTGTACATAGACTCCTGGCACAAGCCAGGAGCCAAGCCATATAGAATTTGTTTAATGTCTAACTAAAACTTTAGCACATTGTCATATTTTAAAGCAACTTAAGATACCAGTTTCTTGAGGGCAACTAATACAGAATATAGAATAAGTAGTGAGGCACATCTGGAAAGAGTTTCTTAATCTCAAACACATATGGATATATAGTCCACAGGAGAACAAACAATACTCTACTGAACAACCATGTAAAAACAGATACAAAGGCAGCCATACTAATCTGCCATTCTCTTTAATTTAACAAAAGAATGATAAAATGGCACAAAGGGGGAAAGGGTACATACATATCTAACTGCCTCATTCCTAGGGCTCACCCTCCATACACAAATATGCCAAGTAAGAATACTTCCATGCCAACAAAGGAGGTGGGAGGAAGTTATGCATTATGACTAAGTAAGTGAGGATTCTGATGAGAATGAAGCAAATAGAAAAAAGCATAATGATACCAAGCAACAAAAGGTGATATAAATTCCCTCACAATAAACACATTTTCACATAGCTTCTGGAATAGCTATTCAAAAATGTAATTGTTTCCATTTCCACTTAAAATTCTTTTTGAGAGCAAACATCTTTGCAGATAAATCCCAATTTAATATTAAATGGAAACTTTTCATGAGTTACCACCTCCCTCTCTAGCTTACCCTCCTCTCATCCAACCTCTGGGTATTGTACCCAAGTTCCAGACATACCAAGCTCCTTCTACCCCTGCTTAAAAGCACTGAGCTCCCTCCCTCCCAATTCCTAGTCCTCTGCCTATGCCTCGACATTTCTCCCCTCAAATTGTTCTCTTTGCCTTGGATAATTCCTTTTTTCCCTTCAAAACTCAAGTTTGATATATCACTCACCTTTTCATGGCTCCCATAGCATTCTGTATTTTAACTCCATTACACTTTGTTTTGAAAATGCCTTTTCATTCCTCTACCTACCTTGAAGTGATTCATTGTTATATGTACACAGCTTAGCACAAAGCTTCCTACATACTATCCACTCAATTAATATTTTCTGACCAAGTGGGAATCAACTAGATGGTTTTTTTGGTCAAGTGCTTTAAAGAATTCTTATAGTTCTTTTTCAGAAATTAAATTCTAGGGGGGACTTCACTGTAGATGTGTAATTGCCATATAGCTATATAATAGCAGTATTTATTAATCAATGCTCTTGAAAAACTTTAGCATTTGGCTTTTGATATATATATATACATATATATATATATACATATATATACATATACATATATATATACATATATATATATATATGTATATATATATGTTAATCTTTTTTGGTAAGGTGTATGGATTATCATAAAAAGTGCTCCAAGATATTTTGTTTGTTTTCATTGGTGACGTTATGTACACTTTGATGGATTTACTTTAAGACAAAAGAACAAAGCTCAAATACTTCATAAAACAAATATCTAAATCCCCAGCAGAGGAAATCAACACATTTAGCAAATGCTTATACACAAAATTTCCTCTTTCAGGCACCTCCAACAAAGGCAAAATAGAAAAAAAAAAAAGGTAAGTATTTGCTCAGTGCCTGGTAAGCAAAAAAAAAAGTGTGACAGCCATCACAGAGAGAAGAAAACATTGTTTCTAGAAACTCATAGACTATTCTGTTTTCTGTATTGTTCCTAATGAAGCATGTCCCTAACAAACTAGTGCAGTGGTACTAACTGAATTGAAATGAGCAGGCAGTAAATAAATACATCACCATGTATTAAAGAGCACACATTTCTGGGATTTTTTTTTATTCAAAGAGTTCTCAATTTTTTTCTGCTTTTCCTTCCAGATCCACCATCCGCCTATCTCCCTTGATTCTTTTGCAAGTGTCTCTCAATAGTGGACTCAAAAGCCAAGTGGGCTTCTTGATGAAGGCTGCAAGGGTGAATCTTCTTGGGGATGGGTAGAGGACAGAAAGACAGAGTAAGCCAAACAAACTGTAGGCTTTTGTAAATATAATTGTTAATTATTCAAACTCTTAAATATAGAGTAGTTTAAGAAGAAGAAATGAAAAATCTGGCAAGTATAAATGGCTATGATATTCATTTTGTTTTCAATGTTTATTTTTTTATTTTTGAGGGTCGGGGGTAGGAGCAGAGAAAGAGGGAGTAAGAGAATCCCAAGCAGGCTCTGCATGGTCAGCACAGAGTCTGATACAGGGCTTGGACCCATGAGCCGTGAGATCATGACCTGAACCAAAATCAAGAGTCAGATGGTTAACCAGCTGAGCCACCCACAGGCTCCTAAATGGCCATGGTATTAAAATTAAAACATTAAAATATGTACGCCACAATTTTTGGAAAAAATAATTTGCAATTAGGGATACATCCTCTAGGAACCCTTTTATAAACTGGAAATGCAAATCACAATGACCTCTTTTGGAGACCCACTGTGTATCATAAAAACTTCCATCTATCAGAGTGCTTGCAAGGATTTACTGCTTTCATTTTAATTAATTTTTCTTCTTATTATTTAACATGTTCAGAGAGAAAGAATCATGTTATATTTACTTTTTATTGTAGCATTTCTCCATCTAACCATTCCTGGCACATGGTATGTGCTTAAAAATTCTTGCTGAATGAATAAATGAGTAATTAGATGGTCTAAATAAAAATCAAAAGTTTGGGGCTAACAACAGAATTAAAATAACTTTTTAGCTGGTTACTTTTATATTCAGAACATTTAGTATCAGTATTGTATTACAGCTGCAGCAGCAGCAGAGACAATAAAATGAATGTGTAAATCAGTAGATACCCTTAAATAGAACAATTGACCCCAAATAAATTATGTCTCACAATGTAGAAGCAAATTCTGTTTTGTTATAAGCATAACAATATTTCTGGGTACAAACCTAGGTCTCAAGATGCTTAACTAATCAAATAAATCTGTGTACTTGGGAATGTCAAATGCATTCAGGATTCATGATACCTATGCGTCCAGGCCATCATCTAGGTGTGGAGATAGTAAAGGACATACTGATATGGACCTGATGGAGTAATGGCAAATAACAGCACTATTCCCTGCCTTCCAAAGTTATTCATGAGACCATCACCTCTGCACATTTCACACGTCTCTTTCTTTCAAATATTAGGATTAAAATTTTGAAAAAAAAAATTGCATTTGTCATCATTAAGAATTAATGTGGTTTAATTCTTGCTTTTTTGGAGGGAATCTCAGATCTGATAAGTAATGGAAGGAAATAGTGCCAAAGGGTTAGTTACCCTGCACGGTTTTTACTGTAATAGCACCCACAAATATGTATATTTAGCTTTAAAACTAGTAACTAAAGCACATCATTTAAAATGTTTTAGTGCAGAGACAGCAATGAAAGAAAAACAGAAATTCAAATTACTCCAAGTAGAATTAATTCAGAACATTCCTCTTGCATTAGGCATATTTCAGTGAAGTACTTACAGCTCAGGGGAAGTTTTTAATAGGAACAATACTCAAATAGATAAAGGCAACTTAATGTTTTTCCTGAATTTATCAGGATACCCCTTTTGATTTTCATAGTGTTAATAGGGCAATACCATAGTCAGCAAATTACTTAATTGAAATGATTGCCTTTACATTTGGACACAACTGATGAGCTATAATCACCAGCCCTTCACTTCCATGTCCTTAGTCAATACAGCTGCAGGGTGAATGGCAGAGCAGAGGAAAACTGTACTACTACATCAACATCTTAGCACTGATTCACAACTGATTTTGTCTGGGGTAGAGTTTGGGCACCTTTTGGATAGCAGCTTTCTTTGATTGCCTACCATATTTGTTCTATGCTCTCTGTGACTGGATTTCTTTTTTGTATTTTGTGTAACCCTTCAGTTGCCCCATTGATCTTAGGCACTTTTGAAATGGTCCCTGGAGCTCTGTGTCATGGCAAATGGACTCTATTTCTCTTATTTTCACATGCAATGGTGGAACCTTCTGACATAACTAGCTATATACCCTAGTATTCTATATCAATATACCCTAGTATTCTGTGTCCACGGTCACCTAAGCCTTTCTTTTCCATGTTCGACTCTACGAATCACATTTTCTCAGACTCTACAGTGGAATGTATAAAAACCCTCACACAAGTCCAAAATTTCCTACAAATTTCTGAACACTTTGCGTGAGAGATCTGACTATCCTTTTTGGTGAGGTCAACCCTTTTATCAGATTAATTTCCTTTTTTTTGGGGGGGGTCTTCTTCATCAATGCACTCCACAGACCCAGGCAGATCTCTTTTATAACAACAACAACAAAAAAAACTTTAAATGAATTTAACAACAGTTTGGACACCTGTAATCATTATCCTTTTGAGGTTAGCTCAAATAATAAAAGGATACATGTTTCCCCCAGACTGTGAATTCTTTGATGCAAATAACTTTGTGTATAGTTTGTGCATTCCCTAAAACTTAGTATTGTGTTTGCCATTTAATAAAGACTTGATAAAATAATTAATGAATTTCTGTAATATTATCTTAATATTAAGAAAGCTACTAACATTTATGGTAAGGCAAAAGTCTATTTTTAATTTCCTACAACTTGCAGGTTACAAATTATAGCTTTTCTTCAAATTAGTTCAATAATGTTTTTCAATGATAATTGAAACAGAAGATCAAAGATTCAAGATGCTAAACAATTTTCTTAAGCATGTGGATTACACTTTTTGTTGATTATGGCATGCTCTGCTTTTATTTTGTCATTATGTATTAATGATGTCATATTCATTAGATATGATATATGAAGACATTATAGTTTTGATTTACTTAATTATTCTGCAAGTTGAGATACTGTAGTACTATATTCTGTTCCTCAGCTATATCACAAACTACCTTATGACCTTGAGATTGCCATTTTTTTCTTCATTACCTCCAAATTTACGTTTTTCCTCTTTTGTAGGTTAGGACGTGCCCAGTGTTTCAAATTTCAGAACTAAATAACAGTACAACATCTGGTACCAATTATTTTATTATTAATAGCAGATACTATGTCACGATAGCTCATATTATTTTAGACTCTTTAAGACACCTGTGCATGAAAGAGGTAGCTCTGCAGGTTTGGGTTGCTCAAATCCTGTACATTCCCAAGAAATGCTTGTCTTCAAGACTGGCCCTTGGCTAGCTCTTAGCTGATGAACTCTGAGCCCTTGGAATATTCTGCCTTATAAAAATATTTTTGTATGCCTGAGACTGTGGCCCATGTTGTTCAACTTGACGAAATAATTTATGCTAACAATGTAATCTATAGCGAGTGCTTGTTTTTATATGCCCAAGGACATGGGCCATGCTGTACCAGTTTGATCACACAGGTTATATTACCAATGTAATTTATGGTAACACCTGTTTTTGCTCTGAGAGGGCTAGAGTCTCAATAGCTGAGGTTAGTCATGCAGGTGCTGCATTCTTGCATGACTAACCCCAGTAAAAAACAAACAAACAAACAAACAAACAGAAAAACAACAACCCTGGACACAAGACTCAGGTAAGCTTCCGTGGTTGGTAACACTTCACACAGGTGTTACATATCATTGCTGCTAGATTAAATGGGTCCATGTGACTCCACTGGGCGAGGATGCCTAGAAGCTTGTGCCTCCTTTCTCCTGGACTTCACTTCAGAGTCCTTCCCTTTGCTGATTTTAGTCTCTATCTTCTTCCTGTAGTAAAATCTAACTACGAGTGTAACGGCTTTTGAGTCTTGTGAGTCCTTCTCATGAATCATTGAGTTTGAGGGTGGTCTTGGAGATCCTAGCACAACACCTTAGTTGTTACTATTATTGCACAAAAAGCCACCTTCAGTCCTTATCTTTACTTTTTTTCAGTTGATAGTTTTTCATTTTATTTACAGCTCTTGTTACTATATGCCTCAACCCTCCACCAGGGTGCCCTTAAGGTGCCCAGGTTTTCCTTTCCTAATCACCATTTTGTGTGTCTTCTCTTTCTTCCACGCAAACATGTTTCTGTCCTCATCCAAACACTGTGTCCTTTCTTAAACTGAATCCAATAAAACTAAAGTTTCTCCTTCAGACCTTCAAAAATAGGAAACAAAGTAAAAAATAAGAAAGAAAATTTGTGTATCTTTGTACATAAATCTTAAGTTCCCGTGACTTACATCTTTCATTTCCCACCAGGGGTGTAACTTCCTTTACTTACAAATCAGTCACTTAACAGACAAATATTTGCTTAGCCCCTGAATGTTTTCTTTGATCATTACCCTATACTGGATAAATCAAACATAGGTTTTAACTTCTAGGAATTTAAAATGTAGTCAAAATTTAAACAGTAGCAAATGAATGATAAGAAAGATTCTAAGAAAGATGCAAAGGGAGATCTGTGGGAGATTTAGAGTAAAGACACTGATTTTCTTCAGTGCTAATTCAGGGTTTTTGTTGATTTTTAATTTTTATGTGTCTCCATATTTGTGTTCTTAACTTTAATTTCAAATTCTTAGTACACAAAATCATGCTTGCTCTTAATAGGCTGGCATCATGTCTACTATAATAAAATACAGAAAGAGACAATGTGGAGTTTTTTTTTTTTTTACAAAGTTGTTGGAGTTGTTTTAAAGGAATATTAAAAAATTTTTTTTTAACATTTATTCATTTTTGAAAGGCAGAGAGAGACTGAGCATGAATGGGGGAGGGGCAGAGAGAGAGGGAGACACAGAAACAGAAGCAGGCTCCAGGCTCTGAGCTGTCAGCACAGAGCCTGACGTGGGGCTCGAACTTATAGACTGCGAGATCATGACCTGAGCCGAAGTCAGCCTCTCAACCAACTGAGCCACCCAGGCATCCCTTAAAGGAATATTTTTAGATCAATGTTAATTAAAAAAAAAACCCATGTTACTATAAATAGCATTTTATTAAAACTACTCAGGCTTTTAACTTTGGCTTCAACGGATTGTCTCAGTTTTCAACATTGCTTCTCTGTGTTAGTTATTAACTATAATTTTAGTTATAGTACTAATAATTAATAATTATAAATTTATTCTTTAGCCATATTAAAAGGCAAACCTTTGCAGTAATCAATAAATACATTTATTTACTTTGTAAACTTGTAAAAGAACAATTGCTGATTGAATGAAGAAACTTAATATGCAGCATTTTGATTCAGTTACCCTTATTTGTTCATTTATATTCCTAGTTACACTACAAAATCATGTAAGAGTTTGTGACTCACTAGCTAGTGCCTGAGGTTTATATCATTCTATTAAAATGTACATTGTTCCTAATTGATTATCTATATTGTGAGTCATGCAAGTTGCATTCTAAATGATATTTTTAAATTGTATATGATATTTGTGAGCTCAGATGAATCCTACAGAAACTTAAATTTTATACATCTATGTGAGCTTGAACTTCAGCTCAGAATGAAAAGTGGAAATTTCAACTTACATAGAAAATATAAAATTAAGTAGAAGCAGTGAAGGTCAAACATAAAATTAAATATAAACCACAATCAGTATTAATGTTTGACATCACTAAAATGAGATAAACTTGGCTGGGATAAAAAATTTCTAAAAACCCAACTCTGTTCCATAAAATAAATTCAATCAAAGCAAAATGACAGAGGAAGATGAAAAAAGAAATAGAATAAGATATAATAGTTATATAAATCAGAAATCAGAGAAAGTGATTTTTAAATAAATGTAAGTTTAAAAATAGTATAAATGGGAAACATGTAATATTTGAAATGAATAAAATTCACCATAAGACTTTACAGTGATAAGTTTATATGGCCCAAACATCACTTTTAAAATGCATACAGGAGATACTGAATGAAATACAAGGAGAATCTGAAAAATCTATAATGTCATTTGGAGGTGTTAATAGGTCCCCTTCAGAAAGCATTTTGAATTAGGCGAAAAGTACAAAAAGGGTAGTATGATAGAGATAACTATGTGTTCACCAAACCTCTTTTCTATTCCTCTTTGTCACAGAGGGGTTTTGAATTTCACAACTTCTCCTGAGGTCTTCATGACAAGGTAACATGATACAATGTAGCTGGCAGTGAAGTGACCTACTTCCCCTTCCCGACCTGGTTTAAACAAAACCTCCACAACTCTCCACAAACTCTCGACCTCTATCTTCTGATCAATATTCTTTCCATACTCTTTAATCGTCACTGTCTCCTCATACAACTCTGATTAAATCAGCATTTATTTAGTCACCTTTACATAAATTTGTCACTTTCCTCATTTTCTTTACTGTTTTCAGTTAAGAAACAGTTGTTTATTTCTACCCGGAATTTCGCACATTTCTGGAATCACTATCGCTGTTTTCTCTGCTTGCAAACGGCTCCTCTCTCTTGTAGCACATGCTAAGTGCATCAAAAAACACAACAAAATCACAATGCTAACATACTGTTCACATACTTTCTCATGAACTTAATACAAGTTTAATATGTGCTTTCCCAGGAATTACAGATGGACTTTTACTAAATATTTACTACTGCATAATTTGACCTCTATCTTCCGATTCTCTGAAACAAGTTTCATCAACACCTACCATCTGCGTAAGCTGGTAAAAAATTTAAAAAATGGGAAAATGAGTAGGTCAGTCTAGCTTAGGAAGTAAAAGAAAAATACCATGAATAAGAAGGAGTAATCAACTCAGTGTCACACTTAATGACCCAAAAAAGATTCAGCAGTAAGTTCCATGGTGATGAATTGGCCAGATATACCCAAGAGAAGCCAGTAACTGATTTCCTATATCCCAGGAAATGAATACTATAGATCACCTATGAATTATAATGGAACAATAATAAGACACATATATTTTTAATAATGGTAACAGGTTTGGTCAATATATCCCAATTAAAGGATGACAGGTTATATAATAAAAGTATATCACTTTTTTGGGGGGGGGGGAAGACAAAAATTTCAAACAATTAAAGCCTATGGAAAAGGAAATACACTTAGAAATAAATGTTATTGATTGTTCAACTGAAGTTTATCTATAAAAGAGAAGCTTATCCTGATGATCAGTGATTTAGTTTTGAATCACCTTTACATAAATGGCCAAACCTGTTTTATTTTGAAAAGTAATCAATTGAAAACCAAGATACTGTGAATTTAATTTTTTTTTTAACGTTTTTTTTATTTATTTTTGGGACAGAGAGAGACAGAGCATGAACGGGGGAGGGGCAGAGAGAGAGGGAGACACAGAATCGGAAGCAGGCTCCAGGCTCCGAGCCATCAGCCCAGAGCCCGACGCGGGGCTCGAACTCACGGACCGCGAGATCGTGACCTGGCTGAAGTCGGACGCTCAACCGACTGCGCCACCCAGGCGCCCCCAAGATACTGTGAATTTATGTGAGCTAAGAATATAGTCTTTTACTTTTAGGTCTCGTAAACTAGCTGCAGACACTGTAAGATAGCAAAGTGATACATTAAAACATTAGGAATATATAAAAGTGGGGATAACAAAAATCCTAAGCATCACCTAGAATTATACAAGTATTAATTAATTTTATTAATATATTTATCTTGATATTTTTAAAATAACTTTTAATAATAAGGTATAGAATGTTCTTATTATGCATGCTTTGTGCTCTATATGAGAAGCTTTCGTTTTTAAACATCAGTTATGAGATACCATTGCAGTACCAATTTTAGGGAATATGATTAAGATAAATGATAAATCTTTAAGAAAAACTGAGTTTTATAACTTTAATTATTATACATACACATTTAATAAATTTTTATTTAACATAAAATTTGTGAGTGTTAATCTCTGTGCATAACAGTCCCTTAAAGGACCTATCAACTCTTTCTAAATTAAAGAATATGACTTTGCTTCAAGCCAGATGTAAATCTGCAAGGCCAGAAATCATGCTGGCCACACTAATCATACACAATATAATTAAAACACAAGAACAATGGACAAGTAGTTTTATACACTTGGAAACCAAGTAGGTCGCTAGATAAATGTTCGACATAGAAAAATCAAAAGGTTTCCTGCATGCCAAAAATAATCAACAATAAAATGAAGTGGAAAGAGGGAATTTCTATGTAATTAAAGACAATGTGGCTACTTGCTTTCACATTTAATAATTAGCTCTTCCAAACAATTTTAAAAAATGCAACTACGCAAAAACCATCAGCAACTCTGAAGTCAAAGAATGTTGGAACTTCAAAATAACTCTAAGTAAATAAAAAGAAATCACTGAATCCCTTCAAATCAAACCGAGAGCTGGATGGCAATTATTTATTTGAATTTTCCCCTCATCTCAAATGCACAGTCACTACTTTCTGTCACCGAGTGATGCTATTTCAGAGTTGATGACTTAAACACTCATTTATGATATGAAATTATGCTTTATTTTTACTATTTAGTTTTTCATAGTTTTCCTAATTCTAGATCTGGAAGCAGAAGACTGCTGATTCACATGCTTCTAGAATGCATGCCACATCCTGACAGCCTCTAGCACAAAATTCAACACAAGTATTTGCTTTAAAATGGCTAAGTCTGGAGTTTTTATATATTGATCTTTCTAAACATGGCTCACTTTTAGGGCTAGTAATGGTAAAGCAGCTGATTCATCACAATCTGATAGCAGAGTTTTCAACAAAAGCGTTGATTCTCTAGTATCCACTCTCTGACCAAGGAAGTCTAAAATTCCCTTAAAAAAAGTGTCATTTATTTAAAAGCTTATTTTAAGATATATTTTAATCTAAGTTAGAATATTTTGCTGCTTTCTCGCAAATCCACACAAATAAGACAAGACCTCCTTTTATATACTTTGAGTTGCTTATTACATTGTATTGACATTAATGAAAATGGGTTAAAAAATTTAATAAAACTACAGACACAGGCCTGCATTTGTACCTCTTCTGGTCAATGAGATTCCACCACTAGGATTCTGCCCCCATTTGCACCTTGCATCTGGAGTCTACCATGGTCATTTCCATACCATTATCAGATCCTCGACCAGGCATTTGACCATACAAACCTCTGCTTTGTACAAGAAGGAAACTGATGACCAGGATCTTTGCCAGAATGGCAAAGATAGCAAGCATCCGACAGCTTCCTACAAACCTACAAACCTACATCCACTAGGAGATGGCTGGAAGTAGGTCTATCAAAGCATAATGCTATATGTGTCAATATGCATGAACCCAGAGGACATTATGCCAAGAGAAATAAGCCAGCCATAGAAGAATAAATACTGCCTGATTCCCCTTATATGAGGTATCTAAAATAGTCACTTACAGAAATAGAGAGTAAAATGGTGGTTCCTAGAGGCTAAAGGGAGGGGAAAATAGCAAGTTTCTGTTCAACTATATGGTTTCAAATACACAAGAATAAATTCGAGAGATTCACTGGACAGCATTGTGCCTACAGTTACCAATGTTGTGTTGTGCAATTAATAATGTGTTAAGAGGGTAGATCTCATATCAAATGTTCTTACCATAACAACAACAACAACAACAACAACAACAAGAATTAATACTAATACTAAAATCTAACTAAAACTTAAACCCTCTGAACTTCATCTCCTTCATCACAGCCTAATAAGTAAGCCTCCTGCTTACTCTTCCTCAGAAGTTTCTCACCATGTGGGCTGCAATGCTTCTTCTTGCAAACATAGCCTCCTCATCTTCCCTAGCTGCTCATCCTCTCAAAACTAGCAACTTTGTTTTCTGGAACTCTCCGTTGATAACACAGACATCCCTTATGTTCTAATTCTTCCCCTTAAACAGTCTTTGAAATAAATTTGAAAACTTAGCACCTTCCCCCACAGCCCTTAATACTTGATGTGTTTTTCAGGTCCTCTGAGATGCTTACAAGGAATAAGCATGCAAAGATTTTTTTAAGGGAAAAGCCAATGTGAAAGGAAATAGGAAAAGAGCCAGAGAAGGCTGAAAGTGATGCAATATGACCTTTCGTGAAGAAGAGATGGAGACAAGGAAGGGTGCAAGTTGTACAATTTGAGAAATGTTCAACAAAGTCATCAAGGGGTCCTTACGCCTGTCTGCCCCCATCTCCCAGAAATGATTTACTTCAGTATTTCTGACAGACTCGTGTTGGTAAGATCAAGCTTACACGAAGTGTCACCATGGTGTAAACGTTGTAATGGATTTTAAAGCACAGTGGCTGGAGCCCTTTGTCAATTATGCTCCAGGTAGTAGGAGGTTGCATTCTCATGGGTGCCACACTCAACTCTGCATTACCAGTCAGCTACTACCTTATTTCTCTCTTCATCTTCAGGCACATATTCCTTGAACAAGTTCTCTCCATTCTCTACTTCTTTACCTCATACCAGTACCTCAACCTTCCTCACCTTGGCTTCTACTTAACCATGTCATAGAAAATGTTCTCGTGAAGGGGCGCCTGGGTGGCGCAGTCGGTTAAGCGTCCGGCTTCAGCCAGGTCACGATCTTGTGGTCCGTGAGTTCGAGCCCCGCGTCAGGCTCTGGGCTGATGGCTCAGAGCCTGGAGCCTGTTTCCGATTCTGTGTCTCCCTCTCTCTCTGCCCCTCCCCCATTCATGCTCTGTCTCTCTCTGTCCCAAAAATAAATAAACGTTGAAAAAAAAATTTAAAAAAAAACATCATTTAAAAAAAGAAAATGTTCTCGTGAAATTTGCCAATATATTCTTGTTGTTAAGCCAAATGCATACTTTTCAGCTCTTTTGTTAAGCCGCGTTCAAACTGTTGAATACAATCTTCTTTTGAAAGATTTTTTTTTCACTTTCATTTCTTTGCTTGTTTTTGAACTTTAAATCTTGTGAATCTTTTTGTTGATATCTGCTTCTCACTCAACTGCATAACTGATGTGTCTCAGATGGTCATCATCTCATCCTTCTAATCTCTGGGTTCAATTATAATTCATATACCAATTCAATCTGAGTTTAATCTCCCACCCACAACTCTCTCCCTCAGCTTCAGATACAAATTTCCAAATGTTCTTGGTTACCTACATATGTATCTCAAGTGCAGATACAAAATGAATCATTTCCTACCAAACTTCCTCCTGTATTCTGAATCTGTAACGATTATGCTAATGTCTTCCCAATTGCCTGAAAACCCATATGGTCTCTTTATCCCCATAACTGCTGTTCATGTCCAATACATTGAACCCTGTTAAACCTAAGAACCACTCCCCATTGCCACACCCCTATTTTAAGTCATCGTTGTATTTATCATGAATTACTATAAAATTAGTCTTACTTTATTCCCACCTTTAAACACGTTAATGCATTATAGACTATAGCTAATTATTATATTGCTTTAATTTATAACATGCTAGTATTTTTCAGGTTGTATCATATCCAATCTACAAAATAAACAGATGAAATAACTTGAGAGTGAGATTTGAAAAATAAATATCCCAACCCAAATGTTACCACTGACTAGCTATGTAACTAGGACTCTGAATTTCAGTGTCATTTTTCTTAATGGAAAATGGATTGGATTAGATTTGTTCTTGTTGTCACACTTAAACCGCATCTTCCTTTTGTATTTATTTTTAAGATTATTAAATGGTTTCATTAACATCATAGAATTGAAGCTCAGGTTTGAATTAACCCTTTAGACATTCAGGAAATTATCAGGACTAAAACTCATAAGTTTTGCTGATGCTTCCGAAGAGAAGAGATTATAGGACCACCCAAAAAAAAAAATATATATATATATATATATGGCTCTGGCTGTTGAGGCCAGTCGCCAGTTGACTAATTACATCCTAGACACTGAAGATGTTCCAATAATTACTTGTTTGTTTGGATTTTTTTTTCATATTATTTCTTATAATGGATCAGTGACTTTTAAAGTATCAGAGGGTTTAGTAAACAATCACTTATGATCGACTCTGTTTAAATTCTCCCTCTTCTCTTTTCAATATTAAAGAAAAAAAACTCAGCAAGTCAGTGAGATTCCTAACAGATTAATCTCAAAGCAACCATGCTGGCACTTTATACGACTTCCTTCAGCAATAAGAGATTAGGACTACATACAAGTGTGGCTAAGTGACTGGTTTTAAAATTAAGAAATAAAATCCTCTAATGGTGATGACTTTACATAGTTTGTTGACCACTGTGGTTTAATATGGAAACAATGATAGTAGAGGAAAATTTGTTTCAGTATTCAACACTCCTCTTACAATACATCTTGGGTATTTCTTTACATCATTTGTGACATGATTTGCAAAGGTGAATACTAAAATGTTTTGACAGAAGGGCACAAGAGTTGTAGGAAAATAGGCACAAAGTGAAATGCCACATGTTTTCTGTATGTCAACCCAAGAATTATTACTATAAAGCACATCCTGAAAATTGCATCTCTTTTCATTTACAAAAGATTTTATCTTACTGCCAGTATAATTCCAGAAGTGACTCAGGGACACATTTCATTCCTGATTTATTGCATGCTACAACACATGTGACCCTTCATTTACACTGAATAAAGGGACTTTACCATTAATAATATTGCTCATGTAAAAAGACTCTTCCTCCTCCAAATCCTGTTCCAGGTTTATAAAAGTATTTGGTACTATGGGGCCTGTGTTTATATAATAACATTTACCTTTTGAAGAAAGAACAATACGACATGTTTCTGTATTGTGGAAAAAGAAAATACGATTTCAGAAATGTGGATGGAATTTGACTTTCATTACCTAATGAACATGACCATTTTATCACTTAACATCACTGAATATCAGTATGCTCATATGCTCGATGGGATGAAAATGCACAATCAAAGGATTTGTGTAGAGATTAAATCCAAGTATCCAAGAGCCAGCCACATACTAAGTACACAATGATGATACTAAATTAACAAAATCCTATTGTTTCTGCTTCCACTCTTTCTTCTATAAACTCCCAAATGTATCTCTCTATCCAAACATAATACTTCTTACATTTTTCTGACTTATAATAGGCAAATATGTACACACTACAAACAAGTACTAGAGATTTAAAGCAATTGACACAATTTGTTAAAACTGTATCTGCATACTTAGAAGTGTTTTTTTATATTATTTTTTTTAAGTTTTTTGTGTTTATTTAGTTTTGACAGCAAGAGAGAGCACGAGCAGGGGAGAGGCAGAGAGAGAGGGAGACACAGAATCTGAAGCAGGATCCAGGCTCTGAGCTATCAGCACAGAGCCCGACGTGGGGCTCGGGCTCACGAGTTGTGAGATCATGACCTGAGTTGAAGTCCGATGCTCAACCGACTCAGCCGCCCAGGCCCCCCTTATTTTATTTCTTCAAAGTAGGAATAGGGTATTGTTTTTCCATGTGTTTCTTCAAAATATTTTAATTATTCCATGGTTCTTTTGTTTTCCTTTCCAATTTCCTTTGTAATTGTCTGGCTTCTCTTCAGTAGAGGCCACCAGAGACTGAATTAGACTGTTGCATCTTGGAGGGGATTCACACTCAATTTTTAATAGCTGCTTGCTCATTTCTTGCTGGAATGGCAGGGCTTTTCTCTGGCTATTTCAATACCAACAGCAGTGACTGTACAGCACGATCCGTTTTTGCTGCCCATATAAATTAGATTTTTTTCTCATTTTATGTATAATTTTATACATTTCATTTTCCACTCTTAAGTCTGCATGACATAATACCACGCATAACCAAAACACAATAGCACAATTTGTGTTTAAGTATGCATCTCACAGAATAGAGCAATTTCCAGCAGTCATCTCTGAATTCCACATCAAGGGGTCTTCTTCGTCAGGAATCTTCATTAGTAAATATTATTCCACTGCAACCTAAACTGCTTCACAATTTGCACAGACATTGAGTCTCTATTGTGTGTTAATGAAAAAAGGCACTAGCAATTCAGAAGGATTAAAATTAATCAGTGGCAGCATCTCATAAAACAGCGTTCTCTGCTTTTGATGTCTGTAAGAGGGTTGTTATATGGGCCAAACTAAGAGTTGTTCTTAATGTGTACAATGAAATACTAAAATGACTTCGAGAAATGGGCAACGAAAGAAGAATCAGAGACAAAATGATGAAACAACTGTCTGGTTTCTCTCTGGATGGAATCTGTCTCCTCCAAGAGACTTTTTCCTCCACAGACAAATACTACTGTCAGCTCATAAAAGCCTTAGCCTCCAGGAGATTTATGTCAATACAGATAATGAAGTATACAAAAAAAAAATGTGCAGTTCCATTTACTAGCAACAAGCAATTAAGGAATAAAATTTATTTCAAATAAAAATATACCATAGAAAACCCATAAATTTTGTAGAAAGGAATATAGTAAAAGTCGTGTACATCTCTACACAGGCAACTGTATAATGTTATTGAGCAAAAGGTAAGACCTAAATAGTTCATATTTATGCATTGAAGACTCAATTGTATAAAGAATTCCTCTCAAACTGGTCTACAGATTAATGTAATCTCAACCTCAATTTTAGAAGGTTTTTTTTTTAAAAATTGAAAAGTTGAAGGTTTTGTTTTTTAAAGAAACTGACACATCAAATCTAAAATTTATATGCAAATGGAATGGGCCAAGACTACACAGTAAGATAATGAAAAGAAAAAAAAGAACGAAACTAGAGGGCTTTTCCAATCAGATATCAAGATGTCTTACAAAATTTTAGTTGTGTCATTTTACTAATGTCACAAGGCTGTACAGAGTTATAACCAGCATAGAGTTCAGAAACAGACCTACACATACACACACACAAGATTTCTGCCAAAGTTGGTCCCACACAGCAATGAGAGAATGACAGTCATTTCAGTAAATTGAACTGAGTTAAATAGCCATTAAAAAATAATCTTGAGCTGCTCTCAATTCGAGGTATATTTATATGTGAAAGGTAAAACAATAAAGATTACAGAAGATAACATAAGCAAGTATCTTTATAACCACTGGGTAGTAAAAGCTGTTTTAAGAGGATTCTAAATACTTGCTTGGGACATGAGCCTAATAAAATTCAAGAGTTTTATTTATTCAAACATACCATTAAGAGAGTTAAAAGGCAAGCCACAGATTAGAGAAGATATCTGCAATCAAATGATTGACAAAAAACTTGTATCCAGAATATATAGAAATGCCTACAGCTCAACAAACAGAAAATAAGCTGTCATTACAAATGAGTAAGACCTAGTTAACTAAGTACTTCACAAAAGAAGATATTCAAATGGCCAATGCAATTAAGAAAAGTCTCTAGACTTCTGCCATGAAGATGTAAAGTTCCACCTCAATGATGTATCACCACACATCTCTAGAATTGCTAAATTAAAAAAAAACAATTGTTGGGGCGCCTGGGTGGCTCAGTCGGTTGAGCGTCCGACTTCAGCTCAGGTCACGATCTCGTGTTCCGTGAGTTCGAGCCCCGCGTCAGGCTCTGGGCTGATGGCTCAGAGCCTGGAGCCTCCTTCCGATTCTGTGTCTCCCTCTCTCTCTGCCCCTCCCCCGTTCATGCTCTGTCTCTCTCTGTCTCAAAAATAAATAAACGTTAAAAAATTAAAAATAAAATAAAATAAAATAAAAAAACACAATTGCTATAATATTCCGTGTATATACGATATTTATAAACAGGAAAGCTTATTCACAGAATACACAGTAATTTAAAGGAAGGGAGAGTGGATTGTGCCTAGCACGGTACAGGAGTGAGGTTTTGCAGGCTGAGGTAGGACTTTTTTGTCTTGCCTACCTAACCTGAGTAGTGGTTAGAATTCTTCCATGTTCACTTTGTGAAAATCAGTGATTGGGCTGGACACTCATGATGCGTGCAGTTTTCTGTGCATATACCTTAATTAAAATGTTTATTTTAAAAATTGAGAGAATGAAAAAGTGAAGAATGACAGTGAATTTAGACAATTCTTTTTTTTTCCTTTCTTTAAACCACTTTATTGAAGTACAATTGACATTCAAAGACCTGCATAGAACTTTAATGTATAAACTTGATGGGATTGGAGAGAAGAGTACAAAGTTGAATCCACCACAGTCAAGGGCATAAATATATGCATCACCTCCAAAAGTTTCTTCCTACCATCTTTACTTCTTATTACTTCTTCTCTAAAAGTTTTCTGTTAAGGGACATACAAAAATGGAACAATAGTCTATAGGAAGTTAATATGCAGAAAAGTGGTTTTTTAACATAAGCAAAATAATAACCTGGTCACATGTTGATAGAAATGAAATATATATTGTGGGAAAAAATGCTGAGAGAGAAAGGAGGACAAATATATAGAATGCCTCTGACCTGAGGGAATGAGGAAATGGGGTGTAGGACAAGTAGAGGCTTTGGTTTTAGGTCAGAATGAGGGTATTTTCTCCATATTAGCAGTGTGAATTCACACTAGATCTTTCATCATCAAAGTTCCTAAACCTTTCATCCTGTAACTATAACTTCGATGCATACCATTCTCTTGAGTAAAGGGTTTTCTTGAGTATACTACCTCGTGTGTAATATACTGCTTCCAGTTTGAGGTCTTAGATTCTTTCATGTTTTAAGGTCCAATCTCTTAATTCTTTTATACTATCTGATCCAACCACATTTCTATTGCACTATCTCAAGACACGAGAGTCCTAACCTTTCACCCTGTCCTCACTGGGCAGTCACCTCCTTTGCATTTCTACTGTGCTCTTCTTGATTTTAGTTTATCACCTCCATATACTTTCCAGATCCATTCTGTGTACTTTGATTGATAAGATCCAAATAGCATGCCAGGTGCAGCTTTATCTTGGTAATGTGCAAAGTTCAAAAAAAAAACAAAAAAAAAACCCAAAAAAAAACCCAAAAAAACACAAAACACTGTCATTATTTTCAGTAAGTTTTTGATGGTGGTCAATATCTATGGTCATCCTTTTTTTAAAAAAATGTTTATTTATTTATTTTTGAGAGAGAGAGACAGAGAGAGAGAGAGAGAGAGCAAAGGCAGGAGAGGGGCAGAGAGAGAGGGAGACATAGAATCCAAAGCAGGTTCCAGGCTCCGAACTGTGCTCAGATCCTGACGCAGCACTCGAACCTGCAAACCATGAGATCATGACAGGAGCCGAAGTTGGACGCTTAACTGACCCCTATGGTCACCTTTTTTTTCTTTCTAAATATTGTAGCACATTGAAATGGATATTTTGAACCTACTTACCTTTTGCCAGGTTATAAAAAAATGGTTTATAAAAGATTATAGAGTCTACATATTATATACATAGAAATATTATTTTTATAGAAAGATTACCTTATTATATTGGTCAATATTGTGTTCATCCTCACTCTCTTAAGGTGCTTAAAATATTTACTGGTAACTATTCAATAAGTAATAAAGTTTTCATGATGTAGAGCAGAGTTTTCAAAACTTGACTAATCACCTGGAACTTTGTGGGTGCATCACAGCTACAGGTTCCTGAGTCGTACTCGGAACTGCTGAAACACAATCTCCAGAGATTGAGGATCAATACTTTAACAAACACTTTGTATGGTTTTAGTTATTAGCTATGTTGTAGAAGCACTGGATTTTAGAGAAGACTGTAATCTTGAAGGTCACTAGAGATTTATGTTTCCTTGGTTTATATGAATGTTGGAAAATTCTATAATGAGAAACAAAATCTAAATTATAAAATACTTACCTTTGGGTAGGTATTTTGAAACACTGAATAATTATGATCCCAGCTGCACAGTCTCCAAAATTTTTGTGTCTCATTCTCCTCATAAAATAACTCTGCTCAGGGCACCTGAGTGGCTCAGGTGGTTGAGTATCTGATTCCTGATTTCGGATCAGGTCATAATCTCACGGTTCGTGAGATTGTGCCCCATGTCGGGGTCCATGCTGAGCGTAGAGCCTGCATATGGCACACTGCCACCAACACTACTGGCTCAGGATGAGCATGGGAACTAAGATGGCCCATTATAATTGAATCAAAGAATTTTCATTTCACGCTTTGGGATGACATTTCTCTCCTTCACTCCCACTTTTCTAGCTCAGATTTGAGTAAGGAAGCGGGGTGCCTCAGCTCCTGCCAGTGGCTGTGTATGAGGAAGAGAGCCAGCTGAGAATAAAACAACCTCTTTAAGGGGAACTGAGACAAGACAATCATAGCAAAATGGATTTAGAGATCTGAAGTACCAGATCTGTAACATCACTTTCTGACTCATTATGCAAGACAAATGTCCTTGTCACTTAATTGGTTTGAGTTTAGTCTCTACAGACATTTTTTAAATGAACTTACTTACTCATAGGACTTTAATAAATTGATAAACTTATGTAATTCATGTCTTCTACCCAGAACTTATTCCTGACCACCAGAGGTGGGTAGTACTCTTAATTTACTAACATGTATACTGGGATATTTAATATTTTCTTTCCTGTCAGTTTACTAAAAAATCAAACTTATTTTTAATCCCACATCATCTTTAATGTTGTGAGATTAAGCACACACACATATGAGATTCTCAGAAATCACTTTTACTGTTTCCAGATTTTGTAATAGCTCATGACCATTGTCGTCACCCAGCTACTCGTTAAAACGGTGCTCTTGACCCCTGTCTCTCTTTTCCTGCACATTCAAACAGCTGCCAGTCTCTCCACTTCCATTTTCCAGGTCTAGCTACCCTCTTGTCCTCGACTCAGCCACATGCTACACTTTACACTGTTCAAGATTTATCCTCCTAAAGCACCGATCTAATTTTATTACTTCAAATATTTAAAGGTTTCAAAGGCTCATCACTGATTGTTAAAAGTAGAAAACAACACTTATAATGGCCTTTAAGAACTTCAACTTGTGATTTATATAACAGATTCTAAACTGATACTCATCCCATCTTAATTATATGCTAATACTAGACATATACAACTTTTTCTAAACTCTTTGTATCTTCTGTGTATAAATTTTTCTCTGCCTTTAATACCTGCTTCCTTTAATTTTCCTAACTGGAGAATGCCATCCGTCTTCCGCATTCCACCACTTCTGTGAAGCTGCTCCTTGTCCAGAACACGCTATGACCAACAACCACCTCCGTCTTCCATTGGTAACTTTGTATATATAACAATTGTAGTATATTGACATACTCTATTGTTTTTTCATATTTACATTATTTTTTAAAAAAACTTTGAGGTTACTGAGAGTAAGTAAGTAACTCCTATTTGTATATTTTGTGTCTGCCACAATGGCAGGGATGTAGTAGCTTGTTTAATAAACACTGATTAAGTGAACTCATGCCCTGGGCTTCTTGATTCAAAGACTAAATCCGGAAAAGGAAGTTCTTCTAGCTCATGAATCCTTAATATTTGTTTATTTTTTATAATGTTTATGTATTTACTTTAGAGGAGGGGAGAGAGACCGAGAATTCCAAGCAGGTTCCACGCTGTCAGTGCAGAGTCTAACATGGGGCTCGAACTCACAGGCTGTGAGATCATGACCCGAGCCAACATCAAGACTCAGACACTTAATCTACTGAGCCACTCAGGCACCCCAATGAATCCTTAATTTTTAAATTAAACTTTGTTGTATAAATTTATTTTTAAGAAACAGATCATATTTACTAGTTAATCCTTTAATCCTGTCTAATACTATCCTCATAGAATTATAGTCATAGAATACTGCCCTGAATATTCTTCCAATCCTCAACCCCTACCATCAACCTCCTGTAGTTGGGGAATATATAATATATAATATATCATAGTGATATCAAGTTTGTAAGTATGGAAGGGAGATTATTAGTTTGATAGTTCTCGCAGTCTAATATGCTTCATTAGAAATCATACAGGCAGTCAGTCCACCAGTTATGCCACATGATGTGTTAACATATTACACAATTTATTAACAGCTGTAACGTTTCCTCTTGGGATGCTTTCAAACATCTTAGGCCAAGAGTCATTTGCCTAAATTATTCCCAATAATTTATCTACTTCTATTCTGTCAGATAAGTTTATAAAAACAACTGGTCTAAGATACCAGAGGTCTTTTTATTGGTCACAAATATGGTATTAGCTAATTATGTCTCTATGCAGGAATCATTCATATGTTTAAATAATTTCTTAGTGGGACTGTCCTCATATTTCCTCTGTGAAGACCAAAGCAAATAACTGTGTCTTTCAAATGTTTTAATGTTCAAGATTTTTTACACTATAGTCATTGCTGGAACTATTGACTTTTCATTGTGGGAAGTATTTAAAGTATCTAACCCTGCTTTAGATTCTGTGTCTCCCCCTCTCTCTGTCCCTCCCCTGATCATGCTGCCTCTCTCTCTCTCTCTCTCTCTCTCTCTCTCTCTCTCTCTCTCAAAAATAAATAGACATTAAAAAAAATTTTAAAAAAAGATATTAACATTTTATTTTCATTTTAGGACATACCTTTAGTGAGATAGTTCAAATGGGAAATTTTCACCTTGTGCATATTTGCCATGTAGGATTTTTGTAAAATTGATATTGGACCCACCAATAACAGACAGATGTGGGTTTTTGAATTTATGACACTTAGCAGAATCTGTTTCCCCCAGCCTTCTGAGGCGCCTTCTTAGATGTGTTAACTGGGTGTGTAGAAAGGTTCAGGAGAGGAAAACTGGATCCCAAGACGACAGACACCCTTGACAACAAACGTCAATGCGTGTTCTTTTTTTGTATCACTTCCTTATGAGAGTTATCATGGAAGAGGGAAAAACTGAATTGAGAATTATAAAATATATTAAAGTGTAAAAGGGTGGATTGGTTTATATAAACTTTTGTGAAAGACTATTTCAAAATTTGGGTTTGTGAAATTACAATACATATAATTCTCTGCTACCAGCATACAACATGGGTGTCATTAATACCTTCTACTATTTAGTCAGTCCTATTTATCTCTGTGTGAACTAACTGCATTTTTCATTCTAAAAAGGGTTTCAAGTTTTCAAGGAACCCATAGCTTTTTATACCCATCCTAGGCTAACTTCATTTGGACTCACTTCTAAATCACACCTGGTTTACCATCTTTGATAGTTGCTATATGGAAATTCCTCCAAGACGGCCTTTGTTTTTTGGCTTTTGACTACTTAGTTGTTCTATCTTTTGATTCATGAAAAGGCAGCACCATTCAAAATGCAAGAAATGATAAAATCTTGCATTTGTTCAAAATTATCATGATCGCTAATACTTGCAAATGAGTAAATGGTGTAACAGAAATAGTTTAAAATAAACCTATCCAGCTCCTTCATTTTTTTTTTTCCCTTTGCACAGTACTATAAAATAGTTCTTGGAGTTTATCTCGTAATTGAAAAACTATGTCAGTCTTCTCAGATACTTTGCTGTGGGGTTCAGAATGTCTTATCTTTTTAAAAATCTTCCTTAATATTATTCCCCTAAGTAAATATTTCTCCTTTTAAACATAATTGCAATATCTAGTACTTTTTTCATTCTCAAAACAGCCATCATAGTTCACATGAGATCATTCTTCCTTAGTCTTCTATAGATTTATCTGTGATAGGCAACATTTGTCATCTTAGATGAATAAAATAGAAATTGAGAAATCTCATTATTCTAGTACATTTTTTAAAGCATGCGATCTCTTTTCTCTTTTTGATTCTTACATAATGGGCAAGTGTTAATATTCTAAGGATAATAATCATTACTTTAAAAATCGGAGATCTCCCTCTGTAGGAAATTGCTACTTTGTAATATTTGACAAGTAATATTATTCTGTGTAGAAAATGTCTACAGTACATTTTTTGTTCATGCATTTCACGCTTCTAATATGGAAGTACAGCATGTATTTTCTTGTTAATAGCTTTCCAAATATTTAATATTTCATCTGTTCATTCAAAAACATGGCTTTCCAAACTTATTAATGTCACACTACAGCTGAATTGCACTCATCTACATAACTAAAACACTTCACCAATATCTGGAATTAGGACTCAAGATATTTTATAACTACAGAAGTTATTTATCACCGATAGCATGAAATGCATTATAACAACTCAGAGAATTAACACTCAGTAGCAGTCATCTTCGTCTTATTTATTCAAATCCCTCCTTCCTTTCCTTATATTTTAGCAGGACATCTCATTAGAAACTCTTCCCTTGAATCCAGAATTTCAGACTCATAACATGTAATTTGCTGAGTCAACTCAGCAAATTACTCGCCAGGCAGGGAAGGGAAATTTTGACTGTTGGAGCTCTTGGCATTCTATCATGAAGTTAAATACTATGAGATGAATCAATCACTTTTACTATCTATTCAAAATGCTCTCTTGTGTCTAAAGTCAATGGATTCAAGGTACAGAGTCATGTTGCTGCTACAGGTCTGCTAAATGCTGTAAGAGATAGACTTTTGTCAAGTAGAGTCATCTAGTCTAGGGGATCTCAGGTACCTCTCTAGAGAAAAAATATGATTTCCAGTGAATGCCGGGGCCATAGGAGAAGGACAAAACTTTTATTTACTTATTTATTTTGGATAAAGAGGAATTTTAGCAGTGTAGAGCAGGAAGTTATAGGCCTCTGAATATAATTGTAATGAGTTTGCATTTTTAATCCTTTTCCTCATGTAATAAAAGCTGATTGAGTGTAGAAAATACTACAAACAAATAGAAAATGAAATGGATGAGAAGTTCAATTTCCCTTATTTTGTATGTAAAAAGATAAATACAGTACTTCTAAATCCTGTCCTAAGGAGGCATCAATTTCTTTGTCTAATAAAGTTTGCTAATGGAAAAAAAAAGAACAAATAAAAAAGTAATTATGTCTCATCTGAGGTAAATGGGCACAATGACCACATTTAAGAATATACTGCACGGGGCGCCTGGGTGGCTCAGTCGGTTAAGCGTCCGACTTCAGCTCAGGTCACGATCTCACGGTTAGTGAGTTCAGGTCACGATCTCACGGTTAGTGAGTTCGAACCCCGCATCGGGCTCTAGGCAGAATCAGCTCAGAGCCTGGAGCCTGCTTCCGATTCTGTGTCTCCCTCTCTCTCTGCCCCTCCCCCATTCATGCTCTGTCTCGCTCTGTCTCAAAAATAAATAAACGTTAAAAAAAATTTAAAAAAAAGAATATACTGCAATGATAATTATCACCTTTACTCTTTTACAGAAACAATTTCTAATACCAATGCAGTAGTGTTGCCCGATGGGTTGAAAACTAAATTAATAATATAAAATAACTGACAATATGAAATGCTTGATAAAAGCATCAAAAGCTATTGCTTATCTATTCCTTACCAAATGTGTTCCAGATAACATGTTATACATCTTGAATCAATTATATAAGTTGATTTCCACAAAAATGTTTAAATAGTTGCATTTTAAAGATGAGAAAACTGATAGTTAATTTAAGCAACATGCTCCAGAACTGAATTCTGTTCTACCAAGCCAAATTAAAACTGTGCTCTCAAGAACTATACTGTAATGCTTTCTAGCACAGATAAAATAAGGTCCATGTGAATATATCTTTTCTAAACAAGTAAATATTTAAGTTACTTGACATTGAAGAATCAGGGTTTTTCAAGATATGCTTTTCTTAGACAGTTAAACTATTTTATTCAATCTGTTGTTTAATTTAATTTCAAGGTTTAGTAAAACCACAACCGAATTTTTTTGTGAGTTTATTTTTGAGAGAGAGAGACAGAGCGTGAACAGGGGAGGAGCAGAGAGACAGGGAGACACAGAATCAGAAGCAGGCTCCAAGCCGTCAGCACAGAGCCAGACGCGGGGCTCGAACTCACAAACTGCGCGATCATGACCTGAGCCGAAGTCGGATGCTCAACTGACTGAGCCACCCAGGCACCCCAAACCACAGCTTAATTTTTAAATGAGTCAGGTTACTATTGCAATTTGTTACAAATATTATACTAAATACAGGCATAGTAGAACTCAAAGATATACTTCATAAGTGTTCACATTAACTACAGGCACAAAAACCTTTGCCATTTTCCTACTACTCATAAATCAGATGTAAGTAGGTGGCCATGATATAATAACACTCCTTTAGATAAAATGAATTGCTAAAGGGAACAATGAATGATTTTTTTTTTTTTGGAGTCCTCAAGAATCACTGTCTGAAGCTAATAGTTTTGAAACAATAATCATTCAACCTTCTAACATCTAATGGCAATATTTTGGTGTGTCTGGGTACCTCAATAGGTTAAGCAAACAACTCTTATTTTTGGCTAGGTCATGATCTTCCAGGCTGAGATCGAGTCCCACATTAGGCTCCTTGCTAACAGCAAAGGAGTCTGCTTGGGATTCTCTCTCTTCCTCTCTCTCTTCCCCTCACCCACTCTCTCTCTCTCTCTCTCTCTCTGTCTCTCTCTCTGTCTCTCTCTCTCTGTCTCTCTGTCTCTCTCAAGTCATAAATAAACATTAAAAAAAAAAGTTTAGTTTGTTTACCTGGAACCAAAGTGCTCAATGAATATTTGTAGAACTGTGAATGACATGAATGGACATTTCTGCACAAGAAGTTAAAAGTCTTGCATAGTTTTATAAAATTTTATAGGTTTACAAGTATATAATTTCATTTATACATAGCAGCATTTCTAGTAAACACCAATAAATCTGAGCAATAATTAGGAAAGCTCAAATAATAATGAGACCATAGCATTTGGCTTATTTCATCGGTGCTGAATTTGTAAGGCTCTTTTTTTTCACATGATTCTTTTTTGATTTAGACAACCTTTGCCAACTTTTATTTACATTTATTATATGTCTGAAGACCCACCACATGTCTTTTCTTTCTCTAGAGTGTCCCAGAGATGCAAGTGCTACAGAATTATGACCTAGGTATAAATTCCAAATCCCAATATAGAATGCAGGGCAAGAAAGGGAAGTTTATCCAAACTGATTTTGTGCCACTATTTCTTTTTCAAAAAATATCCAAATTATCTTCATAGACTCTTTACAGTTAGGTCTTATTCACACTACACATTAAAAGGTATGAAAACTAGAAGAAATAAAGAAATCAAGTAACTTTCCTAAATGACACAACTCTGAGATCCAAAATTTGAAACTAGATATGTTTGCCTTTATAACTCATTATGCTTCAATTCACCAATATGTGGACAGAGTATTCAAATAAAAAGGCCCCTTGCTTCCAAGAGCTTTTCTTATTAAAACATTTTAGAGTAAATGAATAAAGATTTAATATTTCTAATTATGGTTTTATTTCTGTTTTCTTTAGTGGTTGGAGTTTCAGTCACTGGTGCTTACTGGTTAAGAGTAACTAGACTTTTGGGTGTGATCACTTTGTAGTATACAGATGTCAAATTACAATGTTGTACACCAACAATTTTGTACAACATTACAATGTTGAAATTTCTATAATGTGAAAAAAAGAGGTAAATGCAGTTTCTACTTCATCATCAAAATTATTTGCTTCCCAAAATGTAATAAAAATTTGATTTTTTTTTTTGCTGAAGGAATTACAAGAGTTTTACTATCAGTTCAGAGAGATTTACCTGCCTAGTTTTAACTTGTTGTTGACATTTTTTTAAAGGCAGTCAACCAGACTACAAAATGTAATGCAGTAAGACAGAACCCAGTCCACTCTTTAAGGCAATAAGTATGGCAGAAAGTCCCCATTAACATATTGTCAGTTTTCCTGCTCACTTATCCATTAGGACCTCCAGATGCAAAATTGTATTTTAGAACTTGATAGTTACAATAAAAAACACTGATGATAACAGTAGAAAATATTTCTGTTCACCACAATTATAATTTATAGGTCACAGAATTAGTGATGAGGGTAGTAAGTCCATTACAGCCACTAAGTTAACACCAATTTTTAATTACTCATAAATTAATACATCAGAGGAAGTGTCCTGTTATATATCACAGTGTGATCCAAGTAGTATATTTTGTATTGAAAAACTTGAATCATTTAAGTATGACACTCAAAATTTGGTCAACACCAAATGCAACCATATCGACTGGCAAGTAGGGATTCGAAAGAGACATAAAGGAGCTTAATTTAAGTGTTTTTGAAATAAAAGTTTAATTGTACAGTAGATCCAGTCTTAATAAAGAGACTGTTAGAAAAGATTAACTTAGATGTAGGAGCAGTACCAGTTGTTATAGAATTATGAGTATAGCAAAATACGAGAAAATGAATAAAAATAGGAATAAGATAGAAAATATAAAAAGATAGTATTTTAACTTTTGTGAAAAGATGGGAAATTATTTTTAACCTTAATAACTTACTTTATAAATTGGGAATTCTCAACATCTATTAATAAACATACTTTATTTAGAAATTATGGGGCGCCTGGGTGGCGCAGTCGGTTAAGCGTCCGACTTCAGCCAGGTCACGATCTCACGGTCCGTGAGTTCGAGCCCCGCATCAGGCTCTGGGCTGATGGCTCGGAGCCTGGAGCCTGTTTCCGAGTCTGTGTCTCCCTCTCTCTCTGCCCCTCCCCCGTTCATGCTCTGTCTCTCTCTGTCCCAAAAATAAATAAAAACGTTGAAAAAAAAATTTTTTTTTTAAAATAAAAAAAAAAGAAATTATAAATATGTTTTTAAATATGTTTTTATCTTTTCTGGGTTAAGTGAGGAAATTATTAAGTGAAATAGTTCTGAAAGTATAGGAAACGTACCAAGAGCAGAAAGTACTGATCCGCAAAATAACAATGTAAGAGTAGATTTAGTGGTATGTTTCAAATTGGTGAATTAGCCATAAGTTTCTTTCTTTCTTTTTTTTTTTTTTTTTTTTTTTCTGAGAGAGAGAGAACATGCGCAAGTGTGCCTGGGGTAGGGGCAGAGGGAGAGGGAGAGAGAGCATCTTAAGCAGGCTCCATGCCGTGTGGAGCCCGACGCTCAATCTCACAGCTGTAAGACTATGACCTGATCTGAAATTAAGAGTTGGGATGCTTAGCTGACTAAGTCACCCAGGCACCCCTTTGCCATAAATGTTAAGAGGAGACCAGCTGTGAGGAATCAATGTCATCTCTATGTTCTAAGGCTTGAAATCTCTGGAAGACACTATTCAATTACTATAATGAGATGTAAATGAGTTATAATAATGTTACTAGCTGTGGTAGAGATGCAGGTATATTCTTCCAATTATTTGACACAATTCTTCCCTTATTTGACTCGCCGGCCCTTTGCATTCAGATGAAGCCATTTGACAGTTCTGAGAATCAAATGGAAGCTGAAGTAATATTTGCCTTCTTGTCTGAGAGAAATGTCACCAGAGACTTGCTAACAGCCACAATAACCCAGTTTTCTACCCCGCTTACTGGTGCTGCTTGCCACCAGGAGGCCAGATGCCAGAAGTCACGCACTCCAAACAAACACCCCAGACCCAGATTTTGCCCACTATGATCCAGTTCGGATGCCCTGCTAACCTTCCAGATGACCTTGAGATCTTTATCCTCTAATTGTAGTAACAAAGGACACACATACCAGTGCCATAACAGATACAACTGTGTCTATTTAAGAAAAGAAAAGAGGCAGTTGGATCCTGAGAAACCTCCTCCCCTTTCCCAAAAACTTTTGAGGTCAGCTTGCTTACCAGCCTCTTAATTACTCTAACCCCATAATACCCTTATCATGAGATCTAATCTGGGAGAGGGTGCCTTTAAAGCATGAGCTCCTGTTCTCCATTCTCTACCCATTGAATTACCTGCTTACCGTCAAAAACTGTTTCATTATTTGGCTATTTGGTGAATGGTACTGAGTAGGAAAAGAACCTACCACTTGGATCAACAAGAGGAGGAACCCCATCTTTCTCTGGAAGTTACATGTTAAGATGTTTCTATTACTAGATGGTAGATTTTTTATCAGCGTGGGTTCCTAAATGACATGTTGAGCACAGCCCTACTCATGCCATAGATATTTACCATGGGTAAAAAAAATAAATCTTTTTTTTTTCCCAACATTTATTTATTTTTGGGACAGAGAGAGACAGAGCATGAACGGAGGAGGGGCAGAGAGAGAGGGAGACACAGAATCGGAAACAGGCTCCAGGCTCCGAGCCATCAGCCCAGAGCCTGACGCGGGGCTCGAACTCACGGACCGCGAGATCGTGACCTGGCTGAAGTCGGACGCTTAACCGACTGTGCCACCCAGGCACCCCCCAAAAAATAAATCTTTAATAAGCTATGATTAGCTTATGCTGACTAATAGCAGAGCAGAAATATTTAGTGGCCAAGATTTTACAAAATGGGAAGCAAGAAAATAAGAGAAGGGCCACAGCAAGTGTAGTAGGAGCAAAAGGAGGTAAGAGTGTATAGAAGCTAGAATCTCCAATATATCATTGAGTTTCTTCTAGGCAGAAGAATGAATGATTACTGGTCCTTTCTGAGACAAAGCCACCAATGGGAATATAACAAAAAGTCACATATCTATGATTCTGCAATATATGTATTTTTTCTCATTTTGAGATCTCTGAAATCTCGTTACATCTTATAATAAATGTCATAAGATACAATTATATCCTTGCTTACTTGGGAATTTCCTTTAGTAATAGTGCTGCATCTTACAATTAGGAATGGCTTACGTTCACTGTAATATGTTAATTTTTGCTACTTTGTCTCCAATTTTTATTAGGGAATATGATCTACTGACTATAAATTAAATTCTGTGACCAAAGTTGAGAAGATTCAAACATTTAGGTAGTTAAAATCAGATTGTAAATGCATAAACACCTATCTACTTAATTTTGAGTTTGCAGAAATCCTTGCCAGAAAATAACTCATTTTTGTTAACTGTAATCATAGAAGCACATATTGTGATGAATTGCTTGAATATCTGTGACTATATAGAATATACAAATTCCATAGTATAATGATTTATGTATGCTTAAAAATAGGATTTTGTGGTAGATTTATGTGGCAGACATGAACATACATCACTCATATGGTCCTTCAAGATTCTCCTTCACTGTCCAGTTTCCAGGAATGTGGCTACTGGGCAGTCTCTAGCTGTTAGCTTTTTCATAGTTGGCTCCAGTTTTGGAATTAAGGTTACACTTTCCCAAGGATGTCGCCCCAGCTAATGACTAATCAAGGTGATGCCACAAAGCCCTAGTCATTTCCACCCAAAGCAAGTCTTAGAGATCCTCAAGGAGCTCACAGAGTTCATTATGTCTGTGTAATGACATGATGACTCTTCCTGCCCAGTTGTGCTTCCTCCTGTTTTATTTCATAGGTGTTACTATCCAGTAAAAGTCTGAATTCTTAAAAAAAGGTTCCTGTGTATTTCCCAGAGAACTCAACTGTCACAACATGAATATACAATTTTTATCCCAATTAGAAAAGAAAGCATCTATTATCTTCTTTGGCTTTGAAAATTGCTAGCACTTTATATTTTCACATTCTTTTTGTTTCTGAAATCTGGGTGTATCTTACAAGTAATTGAATAAGGATTGTAAGTTTTTAAAAGTAAACTGAGAGATATTGTTACTAAAAAATGGTGGGTATTTGATTATACAACAGCTTAGAACCAAGTGACATGTTATTCTGACATGCATGCAGCAAATTACACAGTGTGCTATCTTTTATATTTTAAAGGCTGGAAGCTAGCTAACGTATGCTACAAAACAACGCCTCCCCTATGTAACTCTATGTTCATGGGCTAGCTAATTAACCTCTCTGTCAGTGTCCACATGTAAAATTACAGATAATACAACCAGTTATCAATGTTGCTGTGAAGATAAAATGAGATCATTAATATGAAAAGCCTCTGAAAATTTAAGAGAACCCTGTGATTTCTCCCACCTGTGTACAGCAGACTTTGAATATAACTAACAAGTAGCAAATACAACACCACTTACACTTCCTGTGCACAAAGAAAATATCTATGAATCAGGAAATATTCTACAAAGCCTTAATGTAGCCTGAGATTCTCTTTGAACACAATACAATAGGTGACCACTAATGGTTACCTATCATAAATCGGCAAATGGGAATTACATGCCTGAGCTCCTAATTTCTGCATTTAAGGCCTTCTAAAATTAAGATTCAATTCACTTTTATAATTTTACTTCAGGACTACAGTAATGTCAATGCTCAAAGGTAGCCAAATTACAAAGTAATTCTGGGATTTTCCCATGCTATCACTTACATTGTAAGCCTTCTGCTTGTCAGAAACAGTTGTATGGTTGCCCTGAGCAAACAACTGAGAAACCCAGATATTAGTAGACTTGACAGGTCAGAGGAATAAATAAGTACCCACAAAGAACTAACAGTTTTACTATCCAAACAATTAAATGATGGGCAACAGGGGCGCCTGGGTGGCGCAGTCGGTTAAGCGTCCGGCTTCAGCCAGGTCACGATCTTGTGGTCCGTGAGTTCGAGCCCCGCGTCAGGCTCTGGGCTGATGGCTCAGAGCCTGGAGCCTGTTTCCAATTCTGTGTCTCCCTCTCTCTCTGCCCCTCCCCCATTCATGCTCTGTGTCTCTCTCTGTCCCAAAAATAAATAAACGTTAAAAAAAAAAAATTAAAAAAAAAAATAAATAAATGATGGGCAACAAAGTAATATTTTTGAACTGCCCTAATAAAAGAGTTGGTGGTTATTAAAATGACCCGTTGACATCACTGCCTAATAAGGTAGCCAGCCACCAGCCCCATATGACTGCTGAGCATTTTATTAGTGTAGGGGCACCTGGGCGTCTCAATTGGTTAAGTGACCAACTCTTGATTTCGGCTCATGTCACAATCACACAGTTTTGTGAGTTCGAGACCCACATTGGACTCTGCATGCCGATTATGCATGGAAACTGCTTGGGATTCTCTCTCTGCCCCTTCCCCACTCACACTCTCTCTGTCTCTCTCAAAATAGATAAACTTAAAAAAATTAGTAAAACCAAGACACTGAAATTTTAATTACATTTAACTCAAATATAAATTAAATAGCCAACGACATATGTCTAGAACGGCAGAGGAAAGAACTGTGAAAATCCACTCCTCCATAAAACAACAAGAAATGAAAACAAAGTCAAAATCAATTTTTTCAGAACTCTGTCAATTAACTAAAGTTTGCAACAATCACATGAGTGTTTATTCAAGAAAACTAGCTGAATGTCAGTAAGATCAACGAATTTTGCTGTGTTTTAACTTGAAATATTACCATACCCTCTACTCAGCTCTGAGGTAGCCCTGAAAAACAACATCAACATCAAACCCATGATAATTGTAAAAATAATGTATAGCTGCAACAAGGAGGTCAGAATGTGTTTGATCTCCCACAAAGCCCCATCCCCAGAAAACTGTCACTGTTTAATCTCTCTGGCAGCTCCCTGGAAAAGCAGGATTTGCCTTTGTTTGACTCAACTGAGAGTTCATACTGAACAGACAGCCATGTTTCCATAATGTTTGGTGTAAACAATCAGCAGCAATTGTTTAATATTGCATCAAATTGAGGTGAAGATACTAGTTGGGCCTAAAATAGGTTGATCAAAAAACTTAAAATAAAAAACTGGGGAATGAGATGTCTGTAGGAGCTTTTGAAAATTTCAATACGTTTCTGGGAACCTAGAAGGAATACATATATTCACAGGTTTCCCATCCCTAGGAGAGATCTCAGAAAACCTAATCTCTTATCTCAGGCTGACTGTGAGCCCTGTGTAAGCAGGAAGTAAAAGCTAAAGCGAAGTTACATACTGTTTGATAAAACATTAAAATTGTATTTAACACCACAGGAATGGTCAGTCTCAAATAACTATATTTAAAAAATTTTTTAATGTGTATTTGCTTTTGAGACAGAAGGGGAGAGAGAGAGAGAGTGAGAAAGAGAAAGAGAGAGAGAGAGAGAGAGAGAGAGAGAGAGAGAGAACAAGTGGGGGAGGGGCAAAGATAGGGGGAGACACAGAATCCAAAGCAGGCTCCAGGCTCTGAGGTGTCAGCACAGAGTTCCATGTGGGGCTTGAACTCATGAACTATGAGATCATGACCTGAGCTGAAGTCAGATGCTGAACCAACTGAGCCATCCAGGCACTTCTCAAATAAGTATTTATTTAAAGGCATTTGAGAAAAATTTCTGTCCAATTATTAGCAGACCTCTAAGCTAACTGAGCAGAGATATCAGTGGATACACAAGATAAGGGATACAGACTAAAAAATTAGTTAGTACCAGAAGGTCACTAAACTAACATCACCAGCAGCAGCAACAATAAATGGTAACAACAATAAACCCTGGGAAGAGGGGGAATTGATTTCCAGGGTTGCAACATTAATTTAAATTTTATTTTTTATTATTTTTAAAGTGTATTTACTTATTTTGATATATAGAGAAAGTGCAAGTGGGGGAGGGGTAGAGAGAGAGAGAGGGAGACAGAGAGAAATAGAGAATTCCAAGCAGGCTCTGCACTGTGGGCACAGAGCCCTATGTGGGGCTTGAACTCACAAATCGTGAGATCATGATTTGAGTCGTGATAACCTGAGTCGAAGTTGAACACTTAACTGACTGAGTCACCCAGGCACCCATATTAATTTAAATTTTAAAATTACTATGCTTGCAAAGAAACAGGAAAGTGTGTGCAATGCACAGAAAAAGAAATATGCTTAAAGAACTAAAGGAAGCCATATCTAAAGAATTAAAGGAAAGTATGGGAATTACATAGGGAATATCAATAAAAGAAAAACAAAAGTTCTGGAATAAAAAATACAATAACTGAAAGAAAAATTCAGTAAAGAATTTCAAGAACAGATATCAGCTGACTGAAGAAAGAATCAGTGAATCTGAAAAAAGGTCAATTGCCATTACTCAGACTGAATAACGATTCTCCAACACCCTCTCCCCTTAAAAAAAAAGAAAAATGAACAGAGCCTTAGAGAAGTATGAGACATAATCAAGTATACCATCATGTACCCAATGGGAGTCCCAGAAAGGAAGGCAGGCAGAAAGGATATTTGAAGAAAAATAGCTGAAAAATTTCTAATTCTAATGAATAACATTAATCTACACATCCAACAAATTCAATAAACTCCATGTACGAAAAACTCAAAGGGAAATACATTTGGATGCATCAGAGTAAAACTACTCAAAGCTTAAAACAAAGACTATTAAAAACAGAAAGAGAAAGTGATATATCACATAAAAGGAATCTTCAACAAAAATAATGGCAAAGTATGTTCTCAAGCCAATATATATCCACTAAACTATCATAACTAATAAATCAGTTGATCAAAGTTTAAGGATACAAGATCCATACACAAATATCAGTTGTATTTCTACATATCAGCAATGAACAATCAGGAAATGATATTAAGAAAACAATCTAATTTATAATAGCATCAGAAAGAAATAATATATACAAACAATATATTAAGAAGCCCAAGATTTGTACATAGAAATCTTCCAAAATTATGGAAATGAAAGAAAGTCTAAATAAATGGAAAAGAAATAAATTCTTTATCCACAGATTGGAACATTTAATAATGTTAAAATGGCCATAATCCCAATATTGATCTACAGATTCAACACAGTCTCTATCAAAATCCTAGGTATGTTTGTGTGTGTGTGTGTGTTTGTGTGTGTGTATAAACTGACAAACTGATGCTGGAATTCATATGCAAATGTAAGGGACCCAGACCAGCAAAAAACAGTCTTGAAAAATGTGATAAAGTTGGGGCACTCATACATCCCAATTTCAAAAATACTACAAAGCAAAAATAATCAAGACAATATGGCAAAAGGAGTGACATACAGACCAACGGAATAGAATTGAGAGTCCAGAAATAAGTCTTCACATTATGGTCAATTGAATTTTGAATAGAATAAGACGAATCAATAAGAAAAGATTAGTCTTCTCTGGGGTGCCTGGGTGGCTCATTCGGTTAAGCATCCAATTCTTGATTTCAGCTCAAGTCATCATCTCATGGTTCATGAGATTGAGACCCATGTAGGTCTCTGTACTGACAGTTTGGAGTCTGCTTGGGATTCTCTCTCCCTCTCTCTCTCTCTCTCTCTCTCTGCCCCTCCCCAGCTTGTGTGCACACTCTCTTTCTCAAAATAAGTAAATTTTAAAAAGATTAGTCTCAGGGTGCGTGCGTGGTCGGTTAAGTATCCAACTTCAGCTCAGTTCATGATCTCACTGTACCTGAATTTGAGCCCTATATCGGGCTGTGTGCTGAGAGCTCAGAGCCTGGAGCCTATTTCAGATTCTGTGTCTCCCTCTCTCTCTGCCCCTCCCATGCTCTGTCTCTCTCTCTCTCTCTCTCTCAAAAATAAATAAACATTAAAAAAAATAAAAATAAATAAAAAAAGATTAGTCTCCTCAACAAAGTGATCTGGCACAATTGAGTTCACATGCAAAAAAATGAAGCTGGATCCCTAATTTATATGATATAGAAATAGTAACTTAAAGTGGATCATAGACTTAAATGTTAGAACCAAAACTATACAATTATTAGAAGAAAACAAAGGGGGGTAGATATTCATGACCTTGGACTCAACAATGATTTTTATATATGACACTAAAAGTACAACTGGCAAAAGAATAAGTAAATTGGATTTCACCAAAAGTAAAAATTTTGTGTTTCAAAGGACATTATCAAGAATGTTAAAGACAATGCACATAATGACAAAAAATATTCTAAAATCATGTATCTAATTAGAATATATAAAGAACTCTTAAACTCAATAATGCAAAGACAAATAACCCAATTGAATAATATCAAATATTTATATAGCCACTACTCTAAGGAAGATACACAAATGTTCAGTAACTGCATCACTAGTCATTAGGGAAATAGAAATGAAAACTACCATCAGATACCATCTCACACATATTACAAAGGCTATAATTAAAAAGACAGAATAATAAATATTAGTGGTGATGGAGAAATTGGAATTCTTATACATTATTTGAAGACTCTGGAAAATAGTCTGGTGGTTTCTCAAACTGTTAAACATACTTGCACATGACCCAGCAATTCTACTCCTAGATATATACGTCCAAGAATTGAAAACATATTCATACAAAATCTTGTACAAGACTATTCAGACTGTTTTATTCTTGATATTTAAAAAGTGAAAATATCCCATATGTCCATCAACTGATGAATGGATAAACAAAATGTGGAATATCCGTACAGTGGAATATAGTCATAAAAACAAGAGGTACTGACATACATTGCAACATGGATGAACCTTAAAAATGTTATGTTGAATAAAAGAAGGCAATCACAAAAGTCCACATATCATATTGTTATTTAAATAAAAAATTCATAAAAGGCAAATCAAAATAAGGAATAGTTTGCCAGGGGCTGGGGAAAGGGAAAAATAGGGAGGGACTGCTAATGGGTACAGGTGTTTTTTAGGAGTAATGAAAAGGCTTTAAAATTGATAGTGATCACTGAACAGTTCTGTGAATATAAAAGACCACGTTGAAATTTGCAATTTAAAAGGATGAATTCTGTGGTATGTGAATTATATCTCAATAAAGCTGTTGATAAAACAAAACACTTAAATAACTACAACAGTGACTCCCTATTGGACAGTGCTATTATACAGAGGGATGGTTTGTGGGGAGATGGTAACTTTGGTTGAAGTCTGTCAGAGAAGGCATCTCTGAGGAGATGAAATGTGATCTGCGACCTGAATGATGAACAGGAGAAAAACATGTGAAGATCTGAATAAAGAATGTGCAGGAGTAGGGGCGCCTGGGTGGCTCAGTCGGTTGGGCATCTGACTTCGGCTCAAGGTCATGATCTTGCGGTTCGTGGGTTCGAGCTCCGTGTTGGGCCCTGTGCTGATAGTTTGGAGCCTGGAGCCTGCTTCAGATTCTGTGTCTCCCTCTCTCTCTGTCCCTCCCCCACTCACTCTCTTCTCTTTTAAAGATAAATAAACATTAAAAAATATTTAAAAAAAGAAATGTGCAGGAATAAAGAAAAATCAAGTGGAAAGTCCCTGAACAGCACTAGCTTGGTATATTTAAAGAAGAAAAAAGAAAACAGTATATCTAAACCAGAATGAAAAATGAAAAGTGGGGGGGTGGGAGAAGGGGAGAGAGTAATATAAGGTGATAGCTAAATATTGTCCAACAAATATTTACTAAGTACTATGTATCAGACACCTGCATTAGATGTTTGGAGGATATCACAAAAGAGAGCAGCCAAAACCTCTTCACTTCAAGGAATTCACATTCTCTTGGAGGAAGGTAGAAAAAAAAAAAACAGCTTTCATTGGAAAGGTGAAATTTTAGAAAAACTTGTAAGAGGCTTAGCTATGCCTCGGGAAACCCGTGGGAAAATTACTCTAGGTAGAAACAATAGCCATGTGAAGGCCCCAAAGCAGAAGCAGGCCAGGCAAGATCCAACAGATCCACAGCAAGGATTCTCAAATAATGGTAACAGGCATACAAATTTGTGGGGTATCTTTTAAAAATGCAGATTCTGATTCAGTAGGTATAGGGAGAGGGCAGGCTGAGATTCTGCATTTCTAATAAGCTGAGAGGTAAGGGGGCTGTGTAATTGCTACACTGCCTACACTCTGAGTAACAACCAGTCTATAAGAATGCAATTATTAACGAACTCCACTGGAAGTTTACCATCCTGAAAATTTTAGAATTAGAAACAGGACTCCAGCTTTATGCCTCCAGCATTCATCACCCTATGCTGATCCCACTAACTCCTGTTTAAATTAGGACTAAAAAAAATTCATCCAAAATTGGCTTAGGTTGAAAGAGAGAATATATGATTTCTTATAGCTGAGCTGCCTTCATGCCCTCTTGGGCTTCAAAGACTCAAAGGATGTCATCGTTAACTAGTCTCTTTTGACTCTGCTTTCCTTTGTGTTGGTTTCATTTGCAGGCAGGCTTTCTCCACATGGTTTCCCCCCAGCAACTCAGACTTAAGTCAACACAGCTCCAAATTCATGGGAAGAGAGACCTCTCCTCTCAATATTTCCAAAGAGCCCCAGGATTAAACTGCATTTGATCAGCCTGGATCAACTGCCTATCCTCGACCAGCCACTATCACCAGATGATGTGATGCTCTGTTTGTTACGACAGGGTCAGATAAGCTACTGTGTGATCACAGATGGTTGCAAGTGCCCCTAAACCATATATAAAGTTACTGATGGAAGGGAGATGCCCCCAAGAAAATTCTGGTACTGAAAGAAGGAATGGTAAGGCAAAAATCCCCAAAGGTGTTGACTATAATCCAGCATTGTCTGAAACATGTCCAGCTCCCCATACCACAGTGTAAGAAAAGCAACATGGCAAATTTCAGTGATCGTAGATGAGTACCTTCATCACATGAAACCGAAGCCTACCTCCACAAACAATGACTGAATAAACACTATGTGCCAAAACACTAGATGAAATTGAAACCACAAACAAAAATATCTAACCTATCTATAACAAAATCAGACAGAAGAGATTTACATTTATGTATGCTAATCCACAAGGAAAAACTAGCAGATCAAAGCCAGTAGTTTGAAGTTAGGAAGAGATGGATTTGGATACAACATGTAGAAATCTTTTTTTCTTTTTTTAATCAGAGCTTTCCATTAGGTTCTCTTCAGTGAAAATATCCTGATTTTTCTGAAGATACTAGAAATTTTATTTTTCATGGAAAATGCTCAAATAGTGAAGATTAAACTTTTTAATCACTGTGAAGTTTCCAATTTTATGTTTAAATTATCACATGAAAATTAGGAGAACAAGGAGGTTATTTTAATTATTGAATTAGCACATCAATGTAAATTAGCTGTAAGTGCTCTTGGACCTGCGCTAAAATCTACACACACAGGTTAGCTTTTTCATTGGCTTCCACAAGAAGCCCAGTTATATCTGCTATATAAGTCCAATAACATCCCCATAGAATTTCACTGGAAGCTCTCCAGTAGATGTGACTCTTTCCCTGGCCCCAGGCCACTAGGTCACTCCTCACAGTTCTCTTCAGCCTCTTTCATTTAAATTCCAGTTAGTTAACATACACAGTAATACTTCAGGAAGAGAATTTAGTGATTCATCACTTACAAACAACACCCAGTGCTCATCACACCTGCCCTCCTTGATATCCATCACCTATTTATCCCATCCTCCCCAACTCCCCTCCAGTAACCCTCAGTTTGTTCTCTATAATGAAGAGAGTCTATTTCCTGTTTTGCCTCTCCCTACCCCCCGCCCCATGTTCATCTATTTTGTTTCTTAAATTCCACATAAGAGTGAAATCATAAGGTATTTGTCTTTCACTGACTGACTTACTTCACTTAGCATAATATTCTCTAGCTCAATATATGTCATGAAAAATGCAAGATTCCATTCTTTTTTATGGCTGAGTAACATTTCATTATATATATATATATATATATATATATGTATGTATACATTTCATTATATATACATACATAATGAAGTGAAATTTATATATATATAATGAAATGAAATTTATATATATATGTAAATAAATATATATATATAAACGAATATATATATATTCCCACGTTTATATATATATGTATATGTATATATATAAATCAACTTCTTCTTTACCCATGTGTCAGCTGATTTGGGCTCTTTGCAGAATTTGGTTATTGCTGATAGTGCCGTGTCAAGGTGCATGTATCCCTTCAAATCAGTTTTTGTATCATTTGGGTAAATACTTAGTAGCACAATTATTGGATCATAGGGTAGTTCTATTTTTAACTTCTTGAGGAAACTCCATACTTTTCTCCAGAGTGGCTGCACCAGTTTACATTCCCACCACAGTGTCAGCAGGGGTTCCCCTTTCTCCGAATGCTCGACAACATCTATTGTTTCCTGTGTTGTTAATTTTAGCAATTCTGACAGGTTTGAGGTGATACCTCATTGAGGTTTTGATTTCTATTCCCCTGATGATGAGTGATGCTGAGCATCTTTTCATGTGTCTGTTAGCCATCTGGATGTCTTCTTTGGAAAAATGTCTCTTCATGTCTTCTTCCCATTTTTTAACTGGATTGTTATTTGGGTGTTGAGTTTTGTGAGGTCTTTACTCTTTTTTCTTCCTTCGTTCTCTTTTATTATAGTAAATTCCTCTGCATAAAGTGTGGAGAGCTAACCTGCAGCTTCTGGAAAGTCCTATAAAGCTCATCTCTCTTTATAATGAAGTTCCTACCAGTACTAGGAAGATAACATTTTCTCCATATTATCTCTGTAGCCTGGGAAAAAAAATGATCATTTTGTTCATTATCTTGGGAGACCCAGGATAAAAGACACTAAAAAACCCTTACCTATCCTTTCAAAGCCTACTTCGCCATCAATCATTTAGTCAATTTATATTTACTGCATTAATTTCCTAGTCATATGCATATGCTTGCAACTTATTTTAATGCTGTTTATGTCATTAATTAAATTTTCTGAATTCTAACTCATTTATAGGATAATTAAAGGAATCAAATATGCTAGAACAGGACCATCTTATCTTCTTGGAAATTTCCACTTATCTTCCATGACACTCTATTGCAGTAGTTCTCAGAATGTTATCTCCACATCATCACTTCCTGGAACCTTGTTTGATATTTAGAGTATCTGGCCTCATCCAAAACCTACTAAATCAGAAACTTTGGTGGTTGGCCCAACAATCTGTAGTCTAAGAAGACCTCCAGGTGATTCTGATCTAGTACACAGATTCTGGTTTGAAAAATAAATAATGTTCCTTACTCTTCCTCTTTCTTCTTCCATTCTTTAATCAAGAAAAATCACCTTCATTTCTTGAATAAAGCCCAAAACATGTATCCTATTGATAGAGTTTCTTGTATGCTAACTTCATTAAAAGAGAGAGAGAGAGAGAGAGAGAGAGAGAGAGAGAACACATCTACCAGCCTGTCAACCACTTGAATTATTTAAATACTGTTTTCAGTAAAACCCATTTTTACCCCAATACTTTACTGAGTTTGATGATATATTTTAAATAACTGGCATTATTTCCTAAACTCCTGCCTTCACTGCCCAGATACAAGGATTTGGTGAAATGTTACTTATCCAACACTGCCAAGATAGGATAACTACTTTGATTCTTAAATTATGTTTGCATCGACACTATATTTTGGGGAGGCTAGGTTTTATTTTATCCACATTTTTTCCCAAGTTTTTCTTTTGTTGTAACAGGAGTTGAACTAAATTCATCACACTTCACGTAAGACCTCAGAAAGTTCCATTAGCAGTTCTGTGGATTTGGTTCACTTGCCAGGAAAAGGAAAGGAAATGAAGTAATAAAGTGAAACTTTGAAAATAAGATTTGGATTTATGAAAGAAACTAGTTTTGAGAAGGTCATAAAAATCTCCTTGGTTCAGTAGAAGACTGAAACACAAATGAGAAAAATAAATGACATCAGTCTCCTGGTTAAAAGATAATTCTTGATGGCACTCATGACTGACACTTTCCTCAGTCTTCTGTGCTCCCACACATTTAAAATTGTCTCTGACTTCTTCTCTATTTGTAACAATGTCTGTGTTTAAAGATCACTATTTTAAATAGTTACATCATTCATAATAGTTCTATTGGCTCTGCATCCCAGCATTGTAAGGGACATCAACTTTAAGTTGCAGTCCAGTAGCAAACTCTCTGAAATGAGGGGTGGTAAATTTATTCCATTTTTAAATGTTTTATTTCCTTAGAAAATTATATTTTCATAAGCATATATATATAAATGTTAAACAAAAATGGTTTTAAAATAATTAGAATGTTCAGAATGCTCTGTTCATGAAAACACACTGTAAAGAAAATGTCCAGAAATATTGCACATTTGTAAAAAATCAAATAAACAAAAACTTAAAAAAAAACACAAGAGGCAGAATCAGATAACTACTTTGACACTGCATTAGGAGAAAATGCAAAAGGAGAGCATATCTCTTTCACCCATCTGTCAGTTTGAGTCAGAGCATTCTTAGCTCTAAGGCAAGCAGCATGATTACAGCAGCATGATGCAGGGGTTCCTTCAAGACAGGAGCTGGTGGGAAGAGGATGCTAGGATTGTTCTGTTTAATAAGAAAAATAACTCAAAGGATAAAGATCAAAGAGTTAAGAATGGTTACACACTTGTATTAGAGTTCTCCAGAAAAAGAGACTAACAGGCTCTATATCAAAAATGAGATTTATTATAAGGAACGTGCACATATGACTATGGAGGCTGCAAAGTCCCACAATTTGATCTGCCTTCTATTGTCTGGGGGCCCAGAAAAGCAGGTGGTACAATTCAAACACCTAAGAACCAGGAGCCAATGGTATAAATTCCAGTCCAAGGCTGAAGCCCTGAGAAGCAGGAATAGTGAGGGCAGGATAAGACTGATATTCTAGCTAATAGAGTCAGAGAGAGACAAGGAGACACAGAGAAAGGGGAGGATGGAGGGAGGGAGGGAGACAGAGAGAGAGAAAATTCTCTCTTCCTTCACCATTTTTTTTCTATTCAGGCCCTCTATGAATTGGAATGGGGAGGTCAGTCTATATTGGGGAGGGCAATCTACTTTACTCAGTCTGCCAGTTCAAATTCTAATCTCTTCAGGAAATATTTTCACAAACACACTAAGACATAATGTTTAGCCAGATACCTGGGGATCCTGTGGCTCCTCAAGTTTATATATAAAATTAACCATCACATGTCTATACCTTGTCAATCCAGCACATCTCCTTAAACTATAATCTCTAAATAATGGCAATAATAGTTTCACCTCACATAATACAACTGTTCTGCATACAACTGAAACACACTAAAACTTCTCTAGAAGAGAAGGAAAAGTCTATGGGTGCTATTTACTCTTCTCCTTGATATCCCATAATTTAAATACTATGATGCAGTATTACTAATACTCAAATAGTGTGACATAAAATTCAATACATCTTATGTTATATGGTAAGAGGATAAAAGCAAGAAAAAATATTTTATATCTATTCACATATACTCAGAACCAAATAAGGAAAAATACTCATGATAATTACAGTCCTCATTTCTATAACTGGTCATGTGGTTATAGCTAGTATTTGTAACAACATTCTTCCAGTACCCAGACCGTATTTCCTTTACCTTCAGAAAGCACGTCAGTTGTTCATCGTTTTTCCCTAATGGGGTGACCCAAACCTTCATTCTTGACAAGCTTGGGTCATTTGTAGTTCCACCTGGACTGGGTTGTTGTAGTTTCCACTGACCTCGTTCACAGGGCATAGTAGGACTAAGACAGCCTAAGGGACCTCCAGTAGTCTAGTCATACTATTCCTCAGGTCTATTGTGGAGTAGGAGTCCAATTTCCCCTTGGTAATCAGGATAAATCACCCCAGTAAACACAGCAACTCTCTTCTTTGCCTACTGATTCAGAAGATGTAAAGTCCAAAGTGGCTGGGCAGCAGTCCTAACTTTCAGTTCAGTGGAGTCACTGTTGAGTCTCCTGGTGGAAATGTTCCTTCCTTTGGAATCTTTAGGGCAGGAAAGCATATGGTCACAGGAATAGAAAGCAAAAATTTTGCTAGTGAACTTGTGAAACCTGGCTATGAAAGAAAGAATATCATATATTGGATGCTGATTCAGAATACACATACTCTTCTGGAGAACACTGTCCCAGTCTTGCAAGGTATTGCCATCTACCTGGTGTTGTAATTAGTCTTCAAAAAGCTTTTCCACTGTTTCAAGCTGCCTCTGGATGGTGGGGAACATTGTAAGACTAGTGGATTCCAAGAGAAAGGCCAACTGCCATACCCTTTTTGCTGTGTAGTGAGTCCTAGATGAGGGGCAATGCTGTGTGGAATACCACGACAATGGACAATGCATTCTGTAAGTCCATAGATGTCAATTTTGGCAGAAGCATTGCATTCAGGGAAGGCAAGTCCATATCCAGAGTAAGTAAGTCTCCATTCCAGTAAGAAAAAAACCCTGCCACTTCCATGATGGAAGGAGTTCAGCATAATGAACCAGTCAGCAGGTAGCTGGCTGATCACCCTAGTGAGAATGGTGCCTTACTGGGGATTCAGTGTTGGTCTTTGCTGCTAGCCAAGTGAGCACTCAGCAGTGGTCATAGCCACAATGGCCTTGGTGATTGGAAGTCCATATTGTTGAACCCATGCATAACCTCTCTCTCTGCTACCATGACAACTTTATTCATGAGTGGACTGGTATCCACAGAATAGGTCATCCTATCCACTTAATTAAAATTCTTCCTCTACTGAGGTTACACTTTGCTAAGCATTCACATATAAAACAAATTCTTCATTTTTTCCCTTACATAGAGGCATATCCACATAGTTCTTTCCAAACTTTCCTTGTAATCAATATCCTAATCATGTTCATTCTAAGTCCCTGACCATCTAGCCAAACCACTTGCCATAGCCCTTAAATTGATACATAAACACATGTATGACTTTTTCTCCTTCCAAGCCAAGTGAACAACCAGGTGCACTGCCTGAAGTTCTTCTTATTGGGAGGATTTACTTTATCCCAGAAAAGGGCCATGGTGCTACAGCTGTCCACTTTTGACTGGTGCCCGCACATTGTACAGAATTATCTGTAGACCAGTCATGGGTCTCTTCCTTCCTCAGAAGGAACTCCTTGTGAAGCCATACATGCAGCCTGGGAGATAAAAGTGTGTAGCAGGAGTGGGAAAATGGGCATTTGAACTACTTCTTCACACCACCTTATTTATGTCCTGAGGGCCTGTGGGGTTCAATCACTTACATTCCACTTCAATGTATGATGGGGTTTGGCTGTGCATACCCAACTTATGGCTTGGTGGATCAAGTAACACCTAGCTTATAATGGGCACCTTAGGTCACATAGTAACTTAGTGGTGCGTGGTTAAATGGCCATTGAAGAATGTTGTCTCAATGAAGGAATATATTGTCCATAAAATCCAGATACCCATGAGGCTTTGCACCTCTTTTTTAGCTTTGGAGGGGCCAGATGCAACAACTTACCCTTTGCCTTAGAAGGGGTATTTCAGCATGCCCCATACCACTGGATCCCTAGAAATTTCACTGAGATAGAAGGCTCCTTTAATTTTTTAAACTAGTTATCTCCTACCCTCCAGCTCTCAAATGTCTTACCAATAAGTCTACAGTAATTACTACTTCTTGCTCACTAGGTCCATTCAGTATAATATCATTCAGTATAATAATGGACCAATGTGATATCTTATGTAAAGGGAAAGTGGTCAAGATCTCTGCAAACTAAATTATGACATATGGCAGTACAGTTGATATATCCCTGAGATAGGACACTAAAGGTGTTTTGTTGGCCTTGCCACCTGAAAACAAACGGCTTCTGGTGGACCTTATTGACAGGGATGGAGAAAAAGGCATTTGCCAGCTCAACAGCTACATACCAGGTAATCAGGGGGTGTGTTAATTTGCTCAAACAATTAAACCACATCTGTCATAGCTGCTGCAATTGGAGTTACCACCTGTCTCGGTCTATGATAATCCACTGTAATTCTCCAAGATCCATCTGTCTTCTGTACAGACCAAACAGGCAAGTTGAATGGGGATATGGTGGAAATCACCACCCCTGCAAACTTCAAGCTCCTTTCTTGTGTCACTAATCTCTGCAATCACTCCAGGAACATGGTATTCCTTCCATTTACTACTTTCCTAGAGAGTGTCCTAACGACTTCCACTTAGCCTTTTCCTCCATAATAGCGCTAACAACATAGGTCAGGGAACTTGGTCTGCCAGTTTCCGAGTACATCTATTCTAATTATGCATTCTGAAACTGTGTCAATACCACAGAATAGGATTGTGGAGCCCCTGGGCCCACTGTGAGATGGACCTGGGCTAAAACTAATTGATCACCTGATCTCCAGAAGCACAGTGATGACCACAGTGATGTTTTGGGTCCCCCTAGAATTAGTGTCAGTTCAGAACCAGTGTCCAGTAGTCACTGAAAGGCCTCATTATTTTCTTTTCCCAATGTATTGTTACCCCAGTAAAAAGTCATAGGTACATTTAGGGAAAGTTAGGAGAGTAAGTAACAATATAAATTATTTGTAGTGTGCTGGTGTCTTTTCTTGAGGAGACCCAGCTTCCCCTTCATTCAAGAGCTTCTGGGTCTGTAAATTGTCTCAAATCTTTTTTTTTTTTTTCCAACGTTTATTTATTTATTTTTGGGACAGAGAGAGACAGAGCATGAACGGGGGAGGGGCAGAGAGAGAGGGAGACACAGAATCGGAAACAGGCTCCAGGCTCTGAGCCATCAGCCCAGAGCCTGACGCGGGGCTCGAACTCACGGACCGCGAGATCGTGACCTGGCTGAAGTCGGACGCTTAACCGACTACGCCACCCAGACGCCTCTGTCTCAAATCTTTAACTGATTGAGTGATTTTGACTTTCTGTTTTTATGATGATTCATGTTACACTTTTGTTCACTTGACCCAGACCTAAAACTTTTCTGCTTATCCAGATCATGTAAGAATTTTCCGGGCCATCTACTTCACTTCTAGAAACACCAAGATCAATTAGCCAGCTGGACTTCCCTCACGATTCTCCTGTGAGTGCTGCCGAGGCCAGTGGGTAGGGATGGTCCACGTTGCAATAGCTACCACAACTGCCTCCTGGAGAAGTTGTCTTTTTTCTCAGTTTAGTCATTTTCACAGCCTAATAAAGGACACGTAAGCGGGGAGGTATCTGTGCCAGCAAGGTGTGAGACAGCTAGAAATTCATTTAAAAGAGAGCCAAGAATTTCAGAACTGCTCTTTTTCCTTTCTCTTATCCAGTCTCTTGCTCTCATTGCCTCCACATTATACATTACTTTTAAGCTTTTTTTATTGTGGAGACTATATCAAAAACCAAAACTTGGTGTTACAGTGAATATGTCTGGAATCAAAAGGAGAGACAAACCAAAAAATTGTATTTATTGGCTTCATTGTATTGTATGGCTTTATAAAGCCATTGCATGGCTTTATAAAAACAGGAGTATGATAATTGCAACATTTCACAAATTATTAAAATTATGTTTTTATTTAAATGAATGATATTGAAAGTGAGTATTTTAAAGAAGATAATTTTACTCTTTTCTTATATTTGAATTAAATTATTTCCTTAAATGGTATATCACTTAAATATGTGTGACATGCTATTAAGGAGCTCTGGCTTAATGTATTGTTTCTTTGTTTCCTGTTACACAAATATTTCTTTTGATTTAATTATAATTTATACTGTGACATTTTATTTTTATTTTGCTTATTTGGACAGTCAAAAACTTGAGTTCTTCTTTAAAACAATACCAATATTTTATCTAGTTTCATCTCAACTGTGTCTTATCTGTATGCTTTAGGATACCTGGATATTTATCAAAGATGTTTGATTAGGAAGAAAGTAAGTGTGTGAAGTAAATATGTGCTGTTCATGAACAGTGTTTCTTTAAACAAATTTTGAAAATTTTTCTAGAAAATTTTGGGGAAAAAGATGACTTTTAAATTTCTTATTTCCTTGGCTCTCAATATTATCATCCTTTTTTAATGCATTTCTTATTAAAATATACTTTTAAAGACTTTTTCTGACAGTGTTACACTTTTTTTTTCCCAGTGAGTAGACAGGAGTATTGTTATTATGTTACCTTAGGTGGTTTATGATATGTATCTATCATAACCAACCTCTTTCTTATGACACACATGCAAAATAACATATTTCCAGCTGTGTTACAAGATTATAATGTAGTTTACTGTACTGTCTTACATGCATGTTGCATATCATTTAAAATATTTTAGTTGAGAAAGGATATAAATGTAAAACCCACCTTTTTAATAATTAAAAATTGGCAATTACTCTGCAGTTTCATATTTAGAATTTTGCCTAATTTGAGCTTTTATTACTAATGGATAAACTTATAATGGATAGACACTTTGGAGTTTTTATTGGGATTTTACTTGCATTTTACTTTGAGTTTTATATTTGTAATAACTCATAGCATGATTTTAAAAAATAATACTAATCTTCAAACTATAGGAAAATAGTTCATAACCCCAAACTAATATATATAGTATCCACCTCATATCAAAGGTAAAGCATAGGGTCACAGCAAAGATCTTTATAAAGTGACTAAATTTAAAAGAAAATTCTAGTTTTTGTGTTTAAAACATCACAAAAACAAAAAATATATTACCTATTTGGATTAGTCATAATATATTTGTCATTTTGCAGGAACAAAATATTTTTTATGGCCACAGCTATAAAATGAAATAGCATGATTATGTGCAGTTATGCTTCCTTAGCGATGTCCTTTATTAAAATATTTCACAAATGAATAGGTTCTGAGGTCAAAAGATCTTAATAGACCTGCAATACGATCAATGAGGAGGCAGTCAAACACAAAGGGTAATTATTATTTATCACTGACACATAAATTCAGATCTGTGAATGCCTTTGAAATATTTTATTATAAACTTCCTATAAAGAAGTGCTAGGTAGGTCAGTATAAATATTTCTGTTGAAAAATGAAACAAACATACGTGCTGGTATTGGCTTCAGGTATACTTATTAGGCTGGGTAGAGAAAAAACAGGGAAGCAGGGTAGAATGTGCAAAATTCCAACTATAATTCTGGAATGGTTTAAATTACTCCATTTTTTTCTCCAAGAAAGATTCAGTTTATCCCTATTACAGTGATCAGTCAATATTATAAAGCTGAGACTCATTTAGTAGTTCAGGTCTTTTAAAGCAATGCTTAACATGTAATTCTCAGTTGAATGATAATGTTAACAAGCCACCGGTAACCTAAGGCAGTCATTCTCAATCTGACGCACGTTAATAATCATTGGAAGAACTTTAAAAACTTTTCAATGCCCAAGCTCTACCCTGGTATATCCCTAAACTTGAGATCCAAATACGAGTGTTTTTAGAAAGATTCCCCAAATGATTCTAATTGCAGTCACATTTGATCACTAGCAACATAGAAACTAGAGAAAACAAATATTCACTTGAATCAAGAATTAAATCACGTGGAGTCAGAATCAATCAATTGGGCCTCACTGATGAAGTTTTGCAGTGATGGGGGGTTTGTGGAGTCTACAGCTGATGGCCAAGAAAGAATTCTTGAAGACATCTTTCGTGCAAAAAGGTGAGTTTATCAAAGCATGGGGACAGAGCCCATGGGCAGGAAGAGCCATGGCATCTTGCAGGGTAACTCATTATATACCCTCAGGCTGGGAGGGGTTCAGGGATAGAGTAAGACTCTAAGGTATTTTGGAAGCAAGGTTTCCAGGACCTTGAGGGGCTAGCTGTTGCTAGGGAAATGCCGCTTACTACCGTTTAATAAAACCTCAGTCATGAGACCCTTCAGATGGGGCCATACATAAGCTTGGAGTATGATCACCAGCATGTATCTTGGGGCAGTTGAGGTAAAGGAAGCAGACCTACAGGATTCTCAAGGCTGGGATAATGTTAAGCTAAGGTTCTCTTTTGCCCCTGGCAAAGTGTCATTATGGAGGCAGCTGAGCAGGGAGGTCACTGCAGGTTTCAAGGACTTGTAAGTGGGCTGTCGGCAGTAAGGGAATTTAATTTTCCATTTGCCTTAGTTTCCCACATTACCATGGCAAGCTCTTAAACCCCTTTCCTTTGTTTTTGGGTAGCTAGGAGTGTCTGAGGAATATCACACATATTCCACCAGGGGCGGGGGGAGGGGGGTGGGGGGAGTGCCAGCCTGTATTTTGCCCTCAGCTTGCCCCACACTCCCTCATCACTCACATATAAACAAACAGGAAACATTTTTCCAAATATATGGTTAATCCTACACATCACCCAAAGATAACTGTTTCATAGAATATTAGTGTTGTAGCTGATGTTAGATGCAATCTTGTTTATTTTCTTACTGATTATAGCTGACATTGCCTGTCAGTCCTCCTTATTTTTCTGTAATAAAGATAATTGGTTGTTTTTCCCCCTCATGAAAAGGCTTGACTGATCAAATGATAGAGTTTCTTATTTCCTTTCTTCTCTGTGTCGCATTGTCTTTTTCTTGATATTGCTCTCATTTCCTTTTTAGACCACACAATTTATTCTGTCCAGGACATCTTCAGCCCTTATTTAACTAAATGCAAACTGTGGACCAACTGCATCAAGATAAACAGGATTTAAAAAACAGATTCAGGAGTCCTACCAAAGAACAACTTGAAAGAACTTCTAGTGCTAAGACCTATTTTATAACTTATATGAGGTGATTTTCATGCAGATGAGAACCACAACTCCCAAAATTCCTCATGCTTCAAATCTCACTTTAGGCAGAAGAGCAAAATCATTAAAAAAGTGCGCCACATCAAATTATAGACCACTATAACTTTCTTCAGTTGTTATCCTTCCGTAGTGCACCGCAACCCGTATTTTTTTTCTAGGTTGCCAGTCATAGCTGTCAGCTGATTATTGCCCAGGTGTGCTGGGTTTAGTGATAATTGGGTTTTAGGCCCACCTGTCTGCTCCCCAATTGTTTCCTCTGATATGTTCAGGCATCAATATGTAGTATTTACCAGCAAATCTACATCCTTCTTGCACAATAAAATCAACTGGTAAGGTTTTGAAAATTACTGATGCCTTAGCATGACTTCCTAAATCACAATGAACTTCTTCTGGGATGGAACTCAAGCTCTTTATTTACTTATCTTAAACCTCAGCTGATTATAATAGGTAGTCATAGTTTAAAACCACAGTGCTACTTGTTAGCACCACAGTGTGGCCTCCAATTTTATCAGGAACTCGGGTTTTTGGTTCATTATGATTTCAAGCATCAGGTCTAAGGTATAATTACCTAGGAATTAAAGCATGATAGATACATAGCCTTACCACACAAATACCAGAATACTGGAAAGAATAATAACATCTCTCAGTTTGAAAAGTCCTGTTTGCAAACTGCTATTACATCAATCTTCAGAATTTATTGCCTAGGGCTTGCAGATGGTAGAGTGCTACTTAGAAGAGACACCCTGTTGGGAAAACCACATTGTGGTGCAATTAATAACCAGATGAGTTTCATCTTACACACCCTCTTAAGTTATCAGTTTAAAAAACAAACAAAAAAAAACCTTTATTGACTGAGGAGGTTAACTAACCTTATTAACTTGATAACAGATAAAGTACATTTATTTTTTAAACATGTTTTATTCAAACAACAAATAAATATGTTGAGAAATGTTTTTACAAGTGTCTGTTTCGGGGCAAGTCAGTGGAAATTCAGTCTTTATCACTGTTTTTATACAAAATATCATTTCAGTATCCTGTGGCAAGAATTTTTGTACCATATCAGATAAGAAAACTAATTTTTCAAAGCAAATGTTTCATTATTTTTGTTGACATTCTATCCACCAAATGAGAGTGACCCAGCAGTATAAAACTTTCCTATTCCCTGCATATGTTTTTATATTGTTTCTGCTTCTATGTATTTAGAAATTCAAGTTTTCTTCTTAATTATTGCTAAGTGAAACACAGAGATTTTAAGCAGTCCTTGGGATGAGTTTCAAAAAACCTATGACACTATCACCCAAAACAAATTGTAGTACATTTTCACTCTTTCCCACAGAAAGATCCCCTGTGCCTCTTTCCAGTCAATTCCTCCCCATGATATTATCTGGTTTCAATCACCAGGAATTAATTTTGACGGGTTCATACAATATACTGTAACTTATTTTTTCTGGCTTTTTTTCTCTTATAAATTTTTTTCAATTTTTTAAACTGTTTGTTTGTTTATTTATTTATTTGAGAGAGAGAGAGAGAGAGAGAGAGAGAGAGAGAGAGCAGGAGTGGGGCAGAGAGAGAGGGAGACACAGAATGTGAAGCATGATCCAGGCTCTGAGCTGTCAGCACAGAGCCCGACGTGGGTCTCAAAGTCACAAACCATGAGATCATGACCTGAGCTGAAGTAGGACACTTAACTGACTGAGCCACCCAGGTGCCCCTCTTATCATAAAATTTTTGAGATTAATCTAATGATGTGTCAATTAGTCAATCAAGATTCATCTATGACATTTGTAACATCTGTATAAGTGAACACGTGTATGCGTTTAGTTTTATTGTTCGTTTGGAATTTGTTGCTTAATAGTATTTCATTAGATGAACATATGCCATGATTTGATTTTTCTGCTTTTGGGCATTTTGATTTTTTCTATTTGCACATTATAAAGAAGGCTTATCGTTCTTGTATTAGTCTATTTGAGCATATACTCTTTTTTCCTTTTCTGTAAGTACCTAGGAATTAAATTACTGTGTTAAATAGTAAATATGTGTTCAACTTATAAGAAGTTGCTTAGTTCTCTGAAGTGCTTTAAGAATTTTTATACTCCAACCAGCAACAGATAGATGAAAGGATCCTTATCAACATTTTGTTTTGCCATTATTGTTTTGGTGCAGACATTCTGGTGCACTAAACTGATATTTCATTATGGATTTAATTTAGATGTGCATATTGGCTATTTAGAGCATATTTTCAGGTGCTTATAGGTCATTTGCATGTATTAACTTATGAAGGATGTACTCAAGCATTTTATCCATTTTTATTCAGTTATTAATCATTTTATTATTGATTTATATAAGATATATATTTTGGATGAATGCTTTTAGTCAGAACTACATGTTGTGATCTATCTCCACCAGTATTCTGGCTTGGGTATTCATTTTATTAATGGTTTCTTTGGCTGAATATATATAAATTTTTGATGTTGACTAACTTTTAACTTATTTTGTTTTATACTTTGTGTTTTGTTTCCTGTCCAAGAAAATATACCCCTATTTTCTCATCCAAAAGCTTTATGATACTAGGTATTTTGATGTTCTGAAGGGTTAAAAATGATTTTCATTTATTTCGAATATGGATATCTAATATTTCAACAATTGTTAAAAAGACGTTTCTTTCCCTATTGTATTTAGCATCTTTGTCAAAATCAGTTTATTGAATATGTGAGAGTCTATTTTTAACAGTCTACTTAATTACATTTATATAATTCCATATGCCATTATAACACTCTCTTAAGTCTATAATTTTACAGTAATTCTTGAAATCAAGTAATTAAGTCCTTAAATTTTTTTCAAGTTAAAAAAAAAGCTGATCAGTTTAAAGAAGGCAGAATTAGCTATTCTGTATCCTCATTACTTCCATGTAAGTTTTAGAATTATCATGTCTTTTTCTTCAGAACAAACAGCCTGAATCAACGTATCAATTTTAGAAGAAACGTCATCTTTACAGTTATCAACTCTTCTAATTCTTAAGCTTGATATTTCTCCACATTAATTTAGATATTTATCAATTTCTTTCAGTAATGATTTATAGCTTCCAAATTAAAGTAATTTCACATTAAAAAAATTATTACTAGGGGCGCCTGGGTGGCTCAGTCGATTAAGCATCCGACTTCAGCTCAGGTCATGATCTCAGTCTGTGAGTTCCAGCCCTGCATCAGGCTCTGTGCTGACAGCTTGGAGCCTGGAGCCTGCTTCAGATTCTGTCTCCCTCTCTCTCTGCCCCTTCCCTGCTCACGCTCTCTCTCTCTCAAAAATAAATAAACATTAAAAAAAATGATTACTAGACATTTGATTTTTATGCTACCATATTTTACATTTAAAAAATTTCATCACAATTATATAGAAACAAAATAGATTACTGTATACTGACTGTCTTGTGACCTTATTAAATCCCTTATACATTTTAATGGTTTGTAAAGAGAATTTTTCTTTTTTTTTTAATGGTTATTTATTTTGAGAGAATGAGTGGGAGAGGGAAGAGAAAGAGAATCCCAAGAAGGCTTCACAATGTCAGCACAGAGCCCAGCGTGGGGCTAAATCCCACGAACCATGAAATCCATGGGCCGAAATCAAGAGTGGGGTGCTCAACTGAATGAACCACCCAAGTTCTCCAAGAAATCTTTTATTTTAAACATTGACAAAAATGTCCTTTGTGAATGAGAAGAGTTGCCTCTTGTTTTCTAACATATATAGTTTTGTTTCTTTATCTTGCCTTACTGCATGGGTTAAAATCTGTCGGTAATGTTCAATAGAAGTGGCAAGAACAGACATCCTTACCATCTCTCTGAACTTAGAAAGAAAGTGTTTAATGTTTCAACTTTATGGGTGTTATTAACTGTAGGATTTTTATAAATACTCATTATCAGATTGATGAGGTTCTCTTGTATTCCAGGCTTGCTGACAGTTTTATTGTATTATTTTTTAAACAACAGGTGGGTATTTTTTCAAGTTTTGGGGGGCAGTTATTGAGATAATTACATAATTTCTCATTTATTATGCTAATTTGATGTATTATAGTTATTAATTTTCTATAATGAAGCCAAACTTAAATTTCTGGGATAACACAGTTTACTTATTATATATTTCATTACTGATTTTGATTTGCTAATATTTTCAGAAATTTTGTATCTATATTCAAGAGGAATAGTATTTTGTAACTTTTTCCTCCTGTTATCTTCCATGTTTTGATACAAGAATTGTGTTGGCCTATCATAGTTTGTTCAGGCTCCTATAACAAAACACCATAGACCAGCTTACTTATAAACAACAGAAATTTATTATTAAACAATTATTAATTTTTATAATTAATAATTTTATAATAATAATAAATTTATTATTAAACAATTATTAAACAATTCTGGAGGTTATATGTCTAAGATCAGGTGCCAGCATGGTCAAATGAGGGGTGCCACCAGACTGCCCAACTCTCATGGTGTCCTCATATGGTGAAAGTGACAAGGGAGCTCTGTGCAGTCTCTCTTCTAAGATCACTAACCCCATTTGTGAGGGCTCCACCCTCATGGGACCCCCCAATGGCCCCACCTTCTACTATTAATACCTGGAGTTAGGCTTCTAACATATGAATTCTGGGGACACAAACAGCCTGTTAAAATGAGTTTCCCAGGGCACCTGGGTGGCTCAGTGGGTAAAGCTTCCGACTTTGGCTCAGGCCATGATCTTGTGGTTTGTGAGTTTGAGACCCATGTTGGGCTCTGTGCTGACAGCTCAGAGCCTGGAGCCTGCTTTGAATTCTGTGTCTCCCTCTCTCTCTGTCCCTCCCCCCCCCCCACACACTCTTTTTCCCTCTCTCTCTCAAAAATAAACATTAAAATATTTTAATATAAAAATTAATAAAATAATGAATTTCCCATTTTTACATTTGTTTGATATTTAGTCATCTGTTCTTTGTTCTTTATTTTCTACCTTCTGGTGAGTGAACTGTAAATATTGAAATATTTGATTTTATCTCCTATATTGATATTATAGCTATGTCTACTTTTGCTATTTTCAGTCATTTCCATAGATATTACCACATGCATTTAAAAAAATTTATTTGTTTTAATTCCAGTATAATTAAGTGTTGTATTCGTTTTAGGTGTATAATATAGTGACTCAACAATTCTATATATTACTCAGTGCTCATCACGATAAGTGTGCTCTTTAATCCCCATCACCTATTTCACCCATACCCTTACCCACCTCCCCTCTGATAACCATCACTTTGTTCTCTATAGTTAAGACTTTGTTTCTTGGTTTGTCTCTTTCTCTTTTCCTTTGTTCACTTGTTTCTACATTCCACATATGAGTGAAATCATATTTGTCTTTCTCTGACTTATTTCACTTAGAATTACACTCTCTAGCTCTATCCATGTCATTGAAAATGGCAAGATTTCATTCTTACTTCTGACTGAAAAATATTCCATTATTTATATATATATATATATATATATATATATATATATATATATACACACACACACACACACACACGTGTGTATATACATATATACACATACCATTTCTTCTCTATCCATTCATCTATCAATGAACACTTGGGGTTGCTTCCATAATTGGGGTATTGTCAACAATGCTGCAATAAACATAGGAGTGCATATATCTTTTTGAATGAAGTGTGTTCATATTCTTTGGGTAAATACCCAGTAGTGGAATGACTAGATCATATGGTAATTCTGCTTTTAACTTTTTGAGAAACCTCCATACTGTTTTCCATAGTGGCTGCACTGGTATGCACTCCCACCCACAGTGCGTGAGGATTCATGTTTCTTCACATCCTCATCATTACTTACTGCTTCTTTGATTTTAGCCATTCTGACAGGTATGACATAATATCTTATTGTGGTTTTGATTTGCATTTCCTTGATGATTAGTGGTAATGCTGAGCATCTTTTCATGTGTCTGTTGGCCATCTGTATATCTTCTTTGGAAAAATGTCTGTTCATGTCTTCTACCCATTTTTGATTTGATTATTTGGGGTTTTGTGTATGTTGAGTTGTGTAACTTCTTTATATATTTTGGATACTAACCCCTTGTTATGCAGTTTTTATGTCATAACATCGTAGCTTCAAACAATATGCTACTTCATCCATAGTGTAAAAAACTTATTTAAGTTTTTATTATCATATTATTTTATTAGTTTTTTATGTATGCTATTAATGCCACATTATGGTAACATGATTGCTTTAATCACTTATTAATCTTTATGTTTATTTATTTATTTGAGAGAGACAGTGTGACTGGGGAGGAAAAGAGAGAATGGGAGAAAGAGAGAATCCCAAGCAAGGTCCAGGCTGCCAGCACAGAGCCTAATGCAGGGCTGAACTCATGAAACCATGAGAAACTGTGAGATTGCGACCTGAACTGAAACCAAGATTTGGAAGCTTAAATGACTGAGTCACCCAGGTGCCCTGTCACTTAGTAATCTTTCAGAAAACTAAGGAAAACAAGTACATTGGTATAGTACCACTTATTTTCCATTTCCTGTACTCTTCATTCATTCTTTTTTCAGTTTATTTATTTTGAGAGAGAGAGAGAGAGAGAGAGAGAGAGAGAGAGAACACACAATCAGGTGAGCAACAGAGAGAGAGGGAGAGGGAGAGGGAGAGGGAGAGGGAGAGGGAGAGGGAGAGGGAGATAGAGACAGAGAGACAGAGAGACAGAGAGACAGAGAGAGAGAGAATCCCAAGCAGGCTTTGTGCTGTCAATGGGGAGCTGGATATGGGGCTCAAGTCCACAAGCTGCAAATCATGACCTGAGCTGAAATCAAGAATTGGACGTTTAACCAAATGAGTCACCCAGGTGCCCCATTCTGACAGATGTGGTATTTCATAACTTTACTTCAGCAAGCAGTACTTCTTTCAACATTCTTCTAGTCAAGATCTACTAAGGACAAAATCACTTAGCTTTTTCTGTCTGAGGATGATTTTGTGAAGGTCATTTCACTAAAATTAGAACTCTAATTCGAGAGTTATATTTCCTTTTTTAATATATAAAAAAATATTCCATTATCTATTATTTCCTGTGTGAAGTCAATCTTTATTAGTGTCATATAAGAGGGTTCTTTCCCCTAATTTCTCCTTTTAAGAATATGATTTTATCTTTAGTTTTTAGCAGTTTGGCTATGATGTGTGTGTGTCTGCATATGTGAGTGAGCCTACATATTTTGCATTTGTCTGTTTATACTCCTTGGGGCATTCTCTGAACTTCTTGGAGCTCTGGGTTGGTATTTTTTTAATAAATTTGCAAAGGTTTTCTTGGTTGTTATCTCTGTAAATATGTATTCTTTCCCATTCTCTTACTTTTGTCCTTTAGAGACTCCAAGTACGTATATGTTAGATTGCTTGATATTTTCTCACATATCCTGGATGGTGCTCTATTACTTCTTCCTTTTTTATATTTTTATTTTTGTTTGTATATATACTTTTTAATGATCATTTCCTCTGTTATATCAAATCTTATGTTAAGTTCATTAAATGAATTCTTTATTTCTGATGTGTCACACACACACATATATATAATTTATAGAATTTCTATCTTTTCTTTTATGTAGTTCTCATATTTCTGTTAAAATTCCCATATCTTTGTTAATTCTTCATCCCTTTTCCACAAAATTCTTTTTCACTTCCATTATAGTCATTTCAAGCTAAGTGATAATCCCAAATCTATGACATCTCAGTGTCTGTAATGATCATTGCTGCTCTTACCATGGTCCATATTTTCCTGATTTTTTTGTATGTTCATTATAATTTTTTATTACATGCTGATTTTATTACATTAAGAATAATCTAGATGTATTGGGTGCTTGGGTGGCTCAGTTGGTTGAGTGCCTGACTCTTGATTTCAACTTAAGCCACAATCCCAAAATCATGGGATTGAGTCCCTTATGGGCCAGGTACTGAGCCTGGATTCTACTTAGGATTCTCTCTCTCTCTCTCTCTCTCTCTCTCTCTCTCTCTCTGCTCCACCCCCGTCCCTCCCCTGCTTGTACACACATTCTCTCTCTCTCTCTCTCTCTCTCTCTCTGCAAAAATAAAAAAGAATAATAAAGAAATAAACAATATTTACCCCCAGAGAGGGTTTTGCTTTTTCTTATATAGAATGTATTGATAGTTTACTTAATTCTGAGCTTACTTGACTTTTAGCTAGAATCAGTTCACACCAACTTTAATATTTTGAGGAGGGACTCACAACTTTTTCTTTCTCCCCCCTTCACCCACCCCCTCCCACTCCCCAAACAACTTTCTCTTTAGCAGAGTCTGGGATCTAAATAAACCCTGGTGAGATTCTGAAGATCTGTTTATGCTTCCAGGGTGAGCTATAAACTTTCAGAAGTGGGAAATATCTCCTTGATTTCTAGATCTGCTTCATGTATTTGTGATGGCTGTAGAATTTTCTTTGCTCTCCATATCACTCACTGATTTCTGAGCCTCCACACAGATTGCTTAGCCTTACACTTCACTGTTTCACGTTTTCTGATTATGGCCCTTCCCCTGTCTTCCTTAGGTGAAAGTGGAGATTATCTGGGAGAATAATTCTCAGTTCCATTCCACTCTTAGCCTAAAAGTTTTTACAGGGTTTATCTCAGCCCTTCTTTGTACTCCGATTTTAGATGAAGAGTGATAAGAAAAATTTGTGTGTGTGTGCAATCTTGCTCTCTGGCAAGATAGTTTTTTAATTTAATTTGTTTACCTACATGTAAGTTGTATAATGAAGAGAATCCAAATGAAATGAAGTCCTGAAGCTTAAAGTAGCAAAACATTTTTACCATCTTTTAAAACAAATTAATTATAAGGAATACTGTAACTCTAAAAAGGCTTTAAAGCGTACCACTGCTTAAGAAAGGTGACTAGCATTCATTAGGTAACTAGTGTATATTTTGTAACTAGATGTTGAAGAAAATACACAAGATGTTGAGGAAAATGCATGCTTTAAAAATCTCTTTAGGAGATATGTCAGTAAGATATTATTTGAAGATGAATTAAAATTAGATACTTTCTAAAATGCTGATACTTCATTATCCCTATTCTTAATATTTAATTTGTTTTCTCATTACAGCTTAAATTTGAAGCTATTCAGGCAGCTAACAGATTCTTTTGTATAACTATGAACATTATTATTACTTAAGAAATTATTTCAGCAATGCTAAAAATCATTATGTATTTAATCAACAGGCAATTGAGAAAGATGATTAAAACTCTTAAATTCAGGAGAAAAATTAGTAATTATTGAAGACATTTCCTTAGATACTGGGTTATTTGGAAATCATTTTGGGAAATACTCATTCAGACATTCATGAAAAATACAGACTATAGTTTTTTTTCCCCCCAGTGGTCTTAGGGCTAAAACCAGGGGTAACCATTATGGTGATCTTTATTTGGAAGACAGCATGCTGGGTGTAACCATTACTCTAGGTAGATGGTAGAAACTTGTGTAATTACTATTTATATTGTTTTACTAGTTCTAAAGAGGCACCATCTGTTGATATGAGACAACCAAACCCGGAGTGGCAGGCTTTTAAAGATTTCAGCAAATGGACATGAGAATTTCATGTTTTTGGTAGTGCATCTTGGTAACTTCATAAAAAAAAAAATCCTGATTTTCTTTATTTCCTCTCAGAATTTCTCAGGAGTATCTAGTCATATTTCCCATTAACTACATCTAAAGAACACAAGAGAGACTTGAGGACAAGATCAGTTTCAGTTCTGTGAAAGAGAGTGTTAGTTCTACAACACATATATAAAAAACTGCCTCTAGGCTACAGCCACAATATTCATACTGTTTCTGATCTAAAATGACGCTATCTTCTGTAGAAATTATATTACTGTCATTGAAGCTGCTGTCACAATTAATACCTATTAAACATGCATGTGTTTTGTTTTGTTTTGTTTTGTCTTATCTTATTTTGAAGCTTTATGCAGTCTGAAGTTAGTTCAAAACAATGTCCAAATATTTTATCAGATTATATCTCCCATTTTTCATTATGCTATTTACATAATAATTCAGTAGTAGTTTTATGATGAAAATAGTTTTCTCAGATAAGAAGAAGAGACCTGAAGGGAGCCTCAGAGGTAGCTATACATGTTAAAAAGTGAAAAATACTTTAAGAAATCAGTAGGTCATGTAATTCTTTTAGCAAGAAGACAACATACCTCTTAAATTATATCTATACACAGAGATTATCTCACCTATTTTACTTAAGTTGAATGGTACTCTTAGTTACATAACCAATTATTTCAAATTAAACAACTAATTGGTTAGAAAAATAATTGCCTAAACTGACTAATCAAATGAATATTGAAATAAGAACAATTAATCCTCCTGTGACTTATATATATTTAATTCTGGCCACCTCTTTTCCTTATCTTAAAATAAATTTTAGGTTTCTGTTCTTATGAAGTAACATCACATTTCAGGCTGCGCTCATGAAATACCACAGACCAGGTGGCTTAAACAACAAAATTTTCTCATAAATCTGGAATCTGAGAAGTTCAAGATCAATATGCAAGCCATGGTTGGGTTCTGGTGAAACTAGTTATCTTATTTCTGTATAAGATATTGTTAACTTATTGCTGTACCCATACATGGCAGAGAGAGAGATAATTTTCATATCTCTAATAAAGGTACTAATCCCATTCATGAAGGCTCAATCCTCATGATCTAATTACCTCCCTAAAGTCCCACCTCCAAATACCATCGCTTTTTGGATTAGGGCTTCAACATACGAATTTTGAGAAGACACAAACATTCATTCTATGGCAAATAGCTTTCTTTTAACTGACAAATATTAGTCTAACATTGCTAAGGCAATTATACACTGTTTCCTATGAAAGGCAATCAAGTATTCTTTACATACCATTGAAGTTGCTTTAGTAGATATCCAGACCTTGATCTTGATATATATTGTGTTATATTCCTTTTTAATTTTGGTTTCCCCCAATAACTATATTTAACAAAACATGTTACCAATAGTTAAGAAATAAAAAAAGAAGCAATTAGGAGAAATCCCATGGTAGATTGATTTTCAGGTTTAGAAAAACAGAAAACAAGAGATGAAAATTTTACAAATATGGAGTTCCAGAAAACATTATTTTCAAGCAAGGGTAATAAGAAATAACACATTGCTGATTATTATTATGTTGTATACAACATATTAAGAGTATAAAATCTGTTAAAAATGAAGTAAATCAACTAATTTCTAAAACCTCAAAATTTATTGTTATAAGGTATATAACAAAATCAATTAAATTAAACATAACCACCTCTGTGGATAAGATAATGAGTAATATCATAAACATAATTTCTAACATGCTGGTAGAAACTTCCCCTTTTTATTTCCTTACAGTTTTTAATGGATATTTTAAGGCCATAATATCATTTTATAGAGATTTGTTATGTTGTATAATTTTCTCCACATGTAACTCCTCTGCCCTGCCATAATTCACTGTAGTCAGGACCCTTCTGCCCCACCAGTGATGTTATGCTAGACCATGTCTCTGCTTGCAGGCAGAAATAACAGTGTGCCAGTTCTGAGCCAAGCCCTTAAGAGGCGTTGTGTGTTCCTGCTCTGTTCTCTTGAGTTTCTGATTACAAGCAAGAAAAAGGAATGCTCTAGGAGGCATTTCTCCTTCAATCTAAGGCCCAGAATGAAGAAAAATAGAGCAATGCCTAAATCTAAAGCCTGAAATCAGGCCAAGTTGAACCTGGAATCAAACCAGGTCGAACCCAGAATCAAAATATCTGCCCACACTGAAGCAGATATGCAGATCCATGCATAAAAAGAATAAATATGAACTTTCTTAAGCTACCAGTATTTTAAGGTCTTTTATTATGCAGCACTATCAAAGTGCAGTCATGAGAGACCAAGGCATACTTAGAGCAATGCAAAAGCAAAAGTAAAACTTGCTGATATCAAGGGCATGAGTTGGGGTGTAACGAGATTAAGCAGGAGAAATAGGTTTATTTATTTTTTTCACTTTTTTTTTAACGTTTATTTATTGAGACAGAGAGAGACAGAGCATGAGCATGGGAGAGGAGGAGACACAGAATCCGAAGCAGGCTCCAGGCTCTGAGCTGTCAGCACAGAGCCCGATGCGGGGCTTGAACTCACGAATTGTGAGATCATGACCTGAGTCAAAGTTGGACGCTTAACCGACTGAGCCACCCAGGCGCCCCAGGAGAAATAGGTTTAGACACCAGGTTCTGTACTTCATAATTTATCCCAAAATCAAAGTGATCCACTGAAAGATTTCACTCACCTAAGTCAAATAATCACATTTAAAATTTAGAAAGATTGCTTGCTTAAATTTGTAGCAAATGCTGACTGAATTTTCTGAGGAAACCTTCTCAATCCAACACTCTGAATAATTTCTTCATAAAATATGTTACAATTTTTTTTATTCCTTGGGTGGAATGGCAGGAAAATCAATTACACAAATGTTAAGAGAGTTTTATTACAAAGATAGGGGTGAGATCTGCCCCTGGCATTTTTCCTTAGGGGTTTCTGGTAGGATAAAGCCTAAGTTTTAACAGGTGTCTGGCTTAGAAGTACAAGAGACACAGCATGAATATTGCCAATACTTTGGGGTCATGTTAGACACTCCACTTCTACCTCTCATGAAACTTAGAACCCCAAAGGACAACATTTTGCAGAGAAAAATCACATTATATATAGAGAGAATATATGCCTTTCTCAAATTCTACTTACAGCAGAACAGACAAAATAAAATAAGCATCCCTTAAGAATAGCTAACCATATGCTCATATCAACCTGAATCTGGTCCATGAATTCATACTATCTGTGTTAATATTTAATTTTAGTGTAGCTCCGAATTCATAGTGCTCTTAGGTGCCTGACAGAAACAAATATACGGAAAATACAATCTTCAAATGACAACCTCTAGGAATTCCTACCAATTAAAATTTAAAAACATGAGGACATAATATTTAAAAAATAATTAAACATATTAATGATCCAGAATGCCAAAAGATAAGAGTAGTGATAATTGTTAGTTACATATTATCAGTTTTACTTGTAATATTCTTAAAATATAAAGGAGGTATTGAAATTATAATGAAAAAGTAATGATTCATAAAAACTGAACAAAAATTTTTTTGAAGGCAAACTAAGATTTTAATATATAATAGTCAAAATTAGAAACGCAATATGGGAAAGAAGTAACATATTTGACATTGCTGAATAGTGAATTAGTGAATAAAAACATGTCTGAAAAAAATTTCCAGTATTAATGCTTGTCATTATTGAGTAAAGCGAAAATATGTATACCATATATTATATTATATATAACAATTTGTTCTTTCTACCTGACTCATGCTCTTCTTCTGTCCTCTGACTGGGTCTTACAGCACTGGTTCTCCTAGTTCTCAGGACTTCAGACTTGGTGTGCAACTGATACCACTGGCTTTCTCGGTTCTCGAGCTTGCCAACAGCAGACTGTGGGACCTCTTGGACTGCATAACAGCATAAGCCAATTCCTTATAATAAATATCTTTGTGTATGTGTGTGTGTATACATATACATATATATACATATATATGTATTATCATAAATATATATAATATGTATGTGTATATAATCTACTGGTTTTGTTTCTCTAGAAAACCCAAATAATGGAGAGGGAGAGGGAGAGAGAGAGAGAGAGAGAGAGGGAAAGAGAGAGAGATGGAAATGGAGATGGAGACAGAGAGAGAAATTAGGTCAAATATTGATTATGCTTCATCACATTTTTATAACATTAACAAATTTCTGTCTAAGTCATCTCAAGATAGGCTGAATTGTTAAAGCCTCCCACTGTAACTATTGTTACTTTTTGATATGTCAGTTTTCTCTTTTTAAGGGAAAGGGGAGGAATCTTTTAATCAAATCATAAAATCTAAAAAGAAATGGGACCGAATCATACATATATAGCCCAATGACTTTTCCTCAACTGAACACACCTGTGTACTAAGTATTCTGATCAATAAATAGCATTACCAGCACTCCAAAAACTCTTCTCATGCTCATTTCAAACCACTTAACTCCTACCTCTTCAAGATACGCACCATATGACTTTGGTTACCAAATGTGGGTTTTTGTCTGCTTTTGAACTTCCTATAAATAAAATAATAACATATATACTTATTTATGCCTATTTAACACTATGTGTATGAGGTTCACAGAATTTGCTGCATGTAGTTTTAGTTTGTTCACTTTTGTTCCCATATAGTATTCCGCTTCATGGAATGTCTACCATAATCCACATATATGTTTCTATTGTAGATGGACATTTGGGTAGTTTATAGTTTTTACCCGTTTGAATGGTGCCGCTATAAACACACTTCAGCATATCTTTTGGTAAATATATGCACGCATTTCTTTTAGCTATATCCTTAGAATTGGAATCACTATGTCATAGGATGGGCGTTACGTTCAGCTTTTCATACCAAAAATAAACCCCATTACGTTTAGGACAGATGACTCTAGGCATCTTTGCTTTGGGATGCCTTTCTTCTAGCATACAGTAGCATCTACCTGAGGAAGAATTAGAGAAATCTTTATGGAAACACTGACATGTATTTACTTCACAGAAAACCTGGAGAAGCTGTATTATAGTATTTTTATATCATTACAAATCTCAGTTCAATAGTAGAAGGGTGAATAAGTTGGCAAAACAGATGCATTAATCAAATTGTTGAGGAAGCATCTTTCTCATGTCAAATCTTAGTGTGATCACATAAGTCAAATTGGGTTACGAATAACACAGTAGAAATAAAATCTTCACACACGGTAAAAAAATTCATGCAAATAAAAGAATATATATAAATACCAAATGAACACAAGGCAGAGACACAGGCCTTTTATCTCCTCCCTTGGACTCCCAATCTCATGTACACTTTCTACTTGTTCAAGGAGAATAATTTTCTGTACTGTTATAGACACAGATTAACATAAGAATTAACCAAAATGCTTACTGAAGAAAGCGCTGACAAGTTCAAAGAACTCAAAGAATCAGTTAAGGTATATCAATACTTGGAGTTGACTTGGAGTTAGCTTGGATAGTGGCAGTCATCTGTCTTGAAAGTAAATTATTTATCCCTTCAGAAATTCATGCATTGTACAAGGCAGCAGCCTGAAGTATTTACATAACAAATAGAGCAGCAGTTAATAATACAGAGTGATTTGCCAATTTAAACCACGGAACATGTTTCTAATTACTGCACAATAATTTCAGGGTCACAATATTCAAATGCAATCAGTCAGGCAGGGAGTTAAAATATTTCAGAATCTGAAATGATGATCTTATTAAAAATGCCAGGTAATAGTAATGGCAGCATTACTTCTGGGTTAATCCTTTCAATCTACAATCAGATCTCTTGAGCTTAAAATGCCCTGCTACAGATATCTGCATTCCCACAATCAAGGCGAGGCAAGATACAGTTAAGTTGAAAATCTGTCAAACCTTTTGGTATGTTATGTAAAACTGGAATTAACCTTTATAACATCATCAGACACGTGTAATTTTGTCTTCTGAAACAAGGTTTTAATCCAAAATGTTGACTAACCCTAAATTATGTTTAAAAAAAGAAAATAAGCAAGAACATTACTTGTGCAAAGGCACCAAAATACCAAGATTTTATGGCGGATACCGTAATCATGACAAAACTGCTAAATGATTCTCATCTTCTCTTGTTGACATAATAAAATTAGCCACTAAGAAATCACAAGACCACCAAAGGAATACTGGGAAAGAAGCACATTGTATAATGAAGAATCTGGAGTAGTTGGAGACTTTTCATTTACTTAAGTTTCCTGGGTAAAGGGTAGAGAGTGCAAGGTCTGCTACTTCAAAGACTGCGACTGAAGGGACAGAGGGCAAGCAGAATTTTGGTGTGACAATGAGGTGCTACAGCAACAGCCTTTTCTTCTGCATCATGCAGCAGTCTAAAATAAGCAAGTCCAATTGCAATAAGTAAAATAAGACAGTAACAGAAAAAGACAAACACTGTAGGATTCCATTTATATGAGCTACTTAGCATAGTCAAAATTATAGAGGTCAGGAAGTGGAATGGTGGTTGCCAGGGACTTGCGGGTAAAGAGGAGGGGGCGGTATTGTTTAGGGGTGTATGGTTTCCAGATGTTTCAAGACGTTGAAACTGTCAAGTTTCAAGAGTTTTACAAGATGAGTTACAGATATTAATGGTGGTTATGATTGCACATTATGAATGTATTTAGTGCCACTTTACTATGAACCTAAAAATAGTTAAGATGGTCAACTTTATGTTATGTGCGTTTTGCCACGATGAAAAAATAAAAAATAAAATTAAGTAAGCAAGTCCATGGAAAAAGCTAAGTTTTTCTCTGATTTCTGGCATACATATTTCAATAACTGGCTGCTGGTGATAGCTGAGGTTTGAGGGAGTTGCCTAATCCAAATACATCAGTTAGGGGCATCACAATGGCAATGTTGAAAGGTGCACATGGTGAAGATAAGAATCGGAATTGCTTACTAACTGAGTACAGTGGTTTAACTTGAGGCAAAAGGAATCATAAGTACAGCTTTACAAACTGCACATTATTACACGAATATGACACAGCTTAGATGGATGGCTGACATTTGTAAGCATTACAGAGTTTTAATGATTGTGCCTGAGATACTTTCCTGACACAACATACTGAGATTATGCCATGGAAGAGTGACAGTAAAACATCCAGAGGTTTCATAATCTCCAGGAATTTTAGCTTTCTAGCTTATGGCAGCAAAAGAATATTCTTCCAACTCCACTGATTGTTGGAGAACAAGATAGCTAGCCAACGTGAATTCCAAGGCAAGGAAAATTTATATTTTAACTGTAGATAGTTCTTACAGGTTATGGTGGAATTGGTCTTGGCAAAATTTAAGAATATAATAATAGATATCTTTTAGCAGAAGCTGATCAAATAATAATCACCAAATTGGTGCTTATTACTATGTGCATGGCAAAAGCATTTTTGAAATTCTACTTGCTGCTATAATATTTAATTGATTTAAACATGGTATAAAGTTAATTTAGTTTAAAATGTAGTACAGCTGATACTCTCTCTCCTCTCCTGTCTTTAATTCCACATTAATTACATTATTCTTCTAAACACTAACTTTCTCTTATATGCTTTGCATCCAATCTATCAGTAAGTTCTGGCAGCTTCATCTCCTAAATCTTACTTCTTTCCTCTTCATTGCCATATCATTAGTCAAAACCATCATCATTGCTTGCCTAAATTACTGTAGTACCTAACTGGTCTCAAAAGTCTTAGTGTTCCTTCATTCATATTCATTATCCAAACAAATATATATCTTAAAAAATGGACTACCACCAACATGCTTAAAATATCTTATAATCTTGCTACTATTAGGGTAAAAACCTGAAACATTTACATATCTCATAAACTAATTATAATTATTTTTAATGCTTTGCTTACTAGTTTAATGACCAATGTCCACAATTTTCTTCTGAAATTCTTTTTTTCTCTCAAACCAAATTGACAAATAATTACATATACTTAAAATATAAGTCTTGAAGATTGGATATACATTATAGCATGTATACACACATTCTATATGTGGGCTGAGAGGAATGAGATATTTAGAATGAGATAATTAGGACCAAATTGTAAAGTGACTTGTCTAAAGACATTGTTAAGGTAGAATTATACCTTCTTTTTTTTTTAAAACTTTTTTTAATGTTTTTTTTTTTTTTATTTTTGAGGGAGACAGAGCATGAGCAGGGGAGGGGCAGAGAGAGAGGGAGACACAGAATCAGAAGCAGGCTCCAGGCTCTGAGCTGTTAGCACAAAGCCTGACATGGGGCTCGAACTCATGAAGTGTGAGATCATGACCTAAGCCGAAGTCGGACGCCCAAACAAGCCCCCCAGGTGCCCCTAGAATTGTATCTTCTAAGTAGTGAGAGTCCACTTTTAAGTGAGAAAGGAAATGGTTAGATAATAAGGTTGTCCCTTGCCAGCCCTGTGATACTCAGTGAGGTGTAGTGAGTGGAACAAGTGTGAGAGAGGAGGGGAACACGCAGACACATATTTACACATACTTAAAACGTACATCTTGAAGACTGGATGTACATTATAGAATGTATATATACATTATAGAATGGTTATACCAAGATTAAGATATTAAACACATCCATTACCTCACATAGTTAGCTCCTTTTTTGTTGTTTTGACAGTGTTTAAAATCTACTCTCAGCAATTTTCACTGTTTTTATTCACACCTCCTTTGCTCACTCCGTTACAGCCACACAAGACCTTTACTCCGCTCACACCAGCTTCAAGGCCTTCTCACACAAAGAGCAATCAATATCTGATGTGGTTTATATTCCACACCGTAACACCCTGTCACCCAATAACACTGTTTCATAAATTGATGAATGGATAAATAAATGAGCACAACATCCCTGATAGAAATAGCATATATATTATAAGTACATAAAAGAGACTATAAAAACATTCTTTTGGACAGTGTTAGAACACAAAATTTATTGCAATAGGGCTTTGTTGAATAATACCGATAGTCTGATTTAATATTGATTACAGTAAGTTTTTCTCTTTTGAAAAAAAGATAGGCCTCTTTTCCTCTGTCATTTGGGTTTCATGATGAACAATGATTTGTTAAGTATAACCCTAGCAAGGCTTTTACATTTCATCCTATCGTGCCCATTTTGAAATCCAGTAGACAATTTATTCATATAATTGACAAAAATATATTGAACCCACTCCATGTGTCAAACACTCAGCTATGGCATTTTTAAAGATGAAGAAGACATGATCCTCAACATTTTAGACTTTTCATCTCATACATGTAAACAATTACGACCATACAATGTGTTAAAGGATATAAAAATATAAGGATGGGCTGCTGGGTCAGGGTCTCCAGACCAGAGAGCTGAGTGTGCAGCATTCTGCTATGAGGTTTCCAAGAAAGGTGATATTGAAGGGTGAGTGGAAGCTTTTCAGGAAGAAAGGGCAGAAAACGGCATTCCAAGCAAAGGAATATCGTATAAATGTCACAGTGTGTGTCATCATTTTGCAATAGTCAGCTATGAGAGTTCAGAATCTTAAACTTAACTGAAACCACTGATGTGGGCTGAGAGGAATGAGATAATTAGAACCAAATTGTAAAGCGATTTGTCTATGAGTCACTGTTAAAGCTAGGATTATATCTTCTAGGCAATGAGAGTTCGCTTTTAAGTGAGAGAATAAAATGGTCAGATAAAAATTTCAAAGTGCTCAAACTGTACATCTCACAAGCATACAAAATAAGACAAACAAAATAATTAGGTTGTCCCTTGCCAGGCCTGTGATACTCAGTGAGGTGTAGTGAGCGGAACAAGTGTGAGAGAGGAGGGGAACACGCAGACACATTCAGAACCTTTCCTTCCTTCCTTCTTTCCTTTTCTCCTTTTTTCTCTCCTTCCTATCCTTTTCCCCCTTCCTCCTTCTTTCCTTCCAGCCCTCATATCTTTCTTTCTTTTATTATTATTATTATTATTATTATTATTATTATTATTATTATTTCACACTGTCCACATTGCCAGTCATTATTTTAAGCATTGGGAATCAAGAATTTACCTTTGGATGAAGGGAGGCAAAAAATAAACAAACAGATAAAGACATTATAGACCCAGCTTCTAGTTCAATGCCTGAAACAAGTTATAATCTATGTATAACATCTGAGAATGAGAGTTTTGGGGTGGTAAAATGATCTTTTTCTCACTCTCATTTCTACCACTATCATGTGACCACACGCAAGGTATTTAATCTCTCTGGAATTCAGCATCCCAACCTATATAAGGGACAGGGGGTATCTATACTTATAATATATGGTTGACTATTAAATGATATTATATTTTATCATGTGTCTGACACATCACAAGTGCCCATATTACTTACTGAACTAGCTACTCATTATATATTTCTTAAATAAGTACATTGGGGCAGAACAGAAATAAAACTATAAAGGTGTGCTTTAATAAAAGTTAAGAAAATAAAAAGCTAGAAAAAGGGTAACTTTCCACTGACAAAGAATACTTTTTGCAAACTTTTACCTTTTTAAATTTTCACTGTTTTATTTTTATTTCTTGGCTCATCTGAGTCTAAACTTTCACTCTCAGTCTCTTCACATGCTTTCCTTACTATTAATAAATATAGCAAAAATATTGAGTTACAAGTCCCGCTAAACATCTCCAACTTATCAATTCATGTTTTTATTCCTTAATAATTGCTGAGTTCTCTTACTCTGCTAAGACAAATGGAATGATTTATTTCATTTTAGTACCTGAAAACTAGAACCCACTTAATAAATTACAAGCAGCAAATTCTTTCAATAGATTTTTCGTTGTTTCATTGACTTGTAAAGGATTATTTCTATCACGTTCTATAAAAACACTTACAGACATATCCAGAATAACATTATTTCAGCATCAAATAAAGTTCGAGTTTATGCACATACCTTTAACAACAGTCCTGTCCAACAGTATGTTTTAAAAGTTATTTGCCATAACCAAGATCAATAAAGTTATTAAATACTTTCTCTTCTCTACAAGACAAAGAATAAACCTATTATGCAAGAGAACATTTAGCTCCTTGTTTTCCTGGAAGTTTCAATATGAATATATATTATGTATTAAATTCCTCTATGATATCTATATTTATTAATGCTTTCACATACACTGACTATATAAACCTTTTTACATCACTGAGATTTTATATTTTTGCTTCTCTTTTTACTTTTATATTCAATGCCTAGAAAAATGCCTGCTAAAAACTAAATTTTCATTATTTTTAAATGAATCTTTAGTCACTTACGCAATAAATATGTACTGAAAACCACTGTTTCTATGCAATAATGATATATATTAAGACACTGATCTATTAAGCTCATAAACTGCCATTTCATGCATATTAGGGTATAGTAAGAAAAGGTAAACAAATATAAAAGTATAATGTATGGTAGAAGCACACCTATAAGAAAATCTATATAGATATAAGCCTTAAGGGTTTCTGAAGAGTAGAGACTACACTAGTTGGATAGGGGCAAGATGGTTACAACGTTTGGAAACATAAGCCAGTAGACAACATGTGAAAACACACAGTAACAGACATGGGAAATGGTTTATTGACATAAATCACAATACATGATATTTACAATGTGTTGCCCCTCACTAGCAATGCATACTTCAATGTGCTTTGCAAAATTGAAATGAATGTAGTTCATTAATACAGCAGTTCTATCAATCTCAGCAAATGAATCTGTGATACACTTCCCTAGACAAAATGTCTCTGATTTTTACCTGAAAAAAGTTCAACTTTAGCATAGCCTAAAAGGCATAATGAAAGTGCCTAATCTACAAAGAAATATAATGATACCATTTATTTTCTAGATTGTATGGCCACTATTCAAAGACAAAATCAGATTATATTAAGTCTTGACTATATACAGTTTCATTGACATACAGTTTTTAAAATTTTAAACTTCCTGAAATGTGATATATTAACTCAAAAATGTAACTTACAGGGTAAGTTACCCCGCAGTACCTGGGTGGCTCACACCATTAAGCATCGACTTTTGATTTCGGCTCAGGTCATGATCTCTCAGGTCCATGAGTTTGAGTCCCGTGTTGGGCTCTGTGCTGACAGCGTGGAGCCTACTTGGTTGGGATTCTCTCTCTCACTCTCTCCCTCTCTCTCTGCCCCTCCCTTGCTCTCTTTTTCTCTCAAAATAAATGAAAATTAAATAATTTTTAAAATGTAACTTAATGGCTAACCACAATTTTCTGATAATATTAAAAATAAAATAACCACTTTCCTTATTTCCATTAAAAAATTAGTATCTTTTATATTCAGAGTGGTGTACCTGGGAACAGGAGAGACATATTGACTAGTTTATGTCCCCTTCATATCCAAAGCAGAAACTGTGCTTCTCCGTAACACCTGAGAGCTGATTTCTGTAATTCATGTTGTTTACTTTCTGTCTCCTCCTCTAAAATACACACATCATGACTGGAAGGTCTGTGTCTTTCTTTTGTCACCTACTAACCCAACTGCTTAACAACGCCTTTTTCATACTGATAAAGTAAATAATAATTATCTATTAAAATTTTGATTGGTTTGAAAAAAGGAAGTGTCCCTGTCCCTGAGAGGTAAGTGTACATGCATGATTATATCATGTCTCTATAAAGGAACTGAATTCTATCAGATTTTGGGTATGGATCCCACTTTCATATGTGATGATCTTGGTCAGAACACCAGAGCTGTCCAATACAAATATAACTGGTACCACAAATGTTAGCCATGTGTATAATTTTAAATTTTCTATTAACTACATTATAGGAGTTAAATAAACAGGTAAAATTAATTTTAATATATTCTATTTAAACCAATATATTGAAAATATTATAATTTTACAATGTAATCAATATAAATTGCTAATAAGATATTTTACATTTTTTATCCTAACTCTTTGATATGGGGCCCTTTACAATTACACTTATCAATTCAAACCGGCTACGTTTAAAGTACTCAAAAGCAATATATAGCTAGTGATTACCATATTGAAGAACAGAGGTCTACAGTGAAAAGGAAGATATGAAAAGTAATTGTGTTCACTTTAGTGTAAATATCATTAAAACATTTATTTAAGAAGATAAATCTATAAAGTGTTTCCAAAATTGTAATATATATTGGATATATATTATTAGAAATCTATTATAACTCATTTTTCTGAGACTGATTGCTTCAGGTGAGGTTACGCCCTCTTCTGGTGGCTTTGAGTCCACTTTCCCATTTCTATAGGGGGGAAAACTACTACCTTTTATGCCTTCCTCTGTTATCTTTTTCTCTTTTCACTTTTTCAAATTATTTTCATTCTTTTTTTCTTCCAATGTAGCTAAATGAAAAGAGAATAAGGAGCCCCTGAATTTGGAGATTTAATTATTACATTTCTGATTTTCACTTCTTATGCCTGGGGGGAAAATCGTTCTTCACTGAAACAAATACTTTTTCCTGCATAACTTCTATGAAAAGTTGGTTGATATTAAAAATATTGTTTGACATACTGTACCCAGAAAAACACTTTTAGAACTCTCTAATTCAAGAATTTTCACAAAAGTTGCCCAAACTTATACCTTCAAACAAAAAGAATGAGTTTGTGATGCTGCCTACTCTGATGCTTTTGATTCAACTTTAATTTTTTATAGTTCAACATGCTGGATTGTTTTCAGTGCTCTAATCATGTTTCTTCCCAAGAAATACTGGTGTGCAACAATCTCTACTCTTATTTATCTGTGTCCTATAACGATATTTCAGTTATTTTTATGTGTATACTATATGGTCATAAATCAACAAGGGCTGTTTCTGCAGGGTGCTTGAACATAGGTTTCCTGTACTAGATTTATTCCAGAGGCATCACACAGAGTTTTACAGAATTTTGGCTTATGTGGTCCTTTCACTATCTCTTCCTCTTTCTTTTCTCTTTTCATTAGATTCGGTTTAGCAAGCTGTGCCAAGCATAGAGAAGGATTATGTATCTCTCTTCAAAACAGCCCAGTTTTCACAAATATTATTAAAAGACAAAACCCCAGGCATTTTTCAATGCCCTGTAGTTTAAAAGGCTGGTAACCATCATTTCAGTTGGCCTACTTTACATAAACTGCAGCAATGATCTGTTGTTGTAGTCCTGTAAACAGTAAATAGAATACTAAAATGGTATATATTTTGAAATATCAACGCTTTGAAAAGAAAATACAAATTTTGTTTGGCATATAATCTAAATGTTATTGATTTTAGGCTAACGTTACCTGATTTAATTTCGTTTTTTGCACCTCTAAAATTTTCACGTTATAGCTGGCTTTTAGAAAATCGTAGTTTTAATGTAAATAAAATACCCTGTATTAGGCAAGAGGGGTGTGGGAGTCAAAGAAATTAGCTTCCAAAATAGTACTAGAAATATTTATTTTGGTCCCTACACAACAAACTCAAAATTGCCTCCAGCAAATTATGCAAATAGCAATTATATTTAGCTAAGAAACACAATACAAAAATTCTAAAATAGACTCTATTAAATATTTAAATAGGCCCAGCTATTCACAAATAACATTTCTGTCTTTATTTTACTCCTCACTTCCAATCTGTCAATATTTTTCTTACGGACAAATACTGAAATTCTAATGCATTATTTCTGAATCAACAGCATATATATTACTTATAATTAAATAATCCTAATTATTTCAAAAAAATAGTCAGTGGAATTTTCAACTTGGCATTTTGAAATGATAGCTGACAAATATTAATTCTGAACAGAGAAAGCAAGCCCATTTTCAATGTTGTCATGACATTATCTATTCAACAGTCTGGTCTAGTGATGTTTTCTAATTCTCATAATCTCCCTAATTATTTTATAGTAACAATTTAATGATGTAAGATTATTCTAGTAGTCTAAAAGAAAACAGTATTTCTTTTTTCATATTAAAATAGAAGGAACTATCCCCAAGCACTAGGATTACAGCCACAGAACGTAGCTATCCTTGACCAGCTGTTCTATGACACAGTGCAAGAAAGGATCCAAAATAAGCAAATGTGTGTTTGGGGCAAGATTCTTGTGCTGCATCACTGACTTGGTAGTGGACTAGAGACATATGGAACTGAAAGCAAAAGGGAATGGAATTTTACTTTAATGAATACAATGAATATGTTATATAAGCCAAAGAGTTTTCAATGTCACTGTATGACTAATGCTAGAGGAAGGCTTGTTTGTACCTACAAATGACATTGGTGGAATTCCTCAAGGCCATTTGATTATGTAAAATATTACTCCTTAGGAAAAATTGGACTTTTCCTAATAAGAAAAGACAATCTGCTAAAAATCCTTACTCTTACTCATGAATTAATATATTTTGGTCTCTATCAGAAACTTATGATGTAAACTCATCATTTACTAGCCACCTGGCAGCAATTTTTTTCCACCGGAGTACCATGTGCATGAAATGTAAGCAGTCACAACTTCACTGATTCCATTCTTTTAGTATTCATTGCGCAATTAAAATCAGTTGCTTTAATAAGAACTTTATTGTTATGACACTACCATATAAATAAGACAACTAAAAAGGCAGAACAGCCTTGGGTTATTTGAAGAATGGGTAAAATATCAGCAAATGTCCACAAACTGAGAAAATCTGAATGCCAAGGATGACAAGGGTGACTTTTGCTTTGAAACATAAATGTGTTTTTAAGGGTTTTATATGAATGTCAGGCATTGGTTTCATTATCACATTACTACAGAGACTTAGCAAAAATGTATTATTCAAAGTTTCACAAATCTTAGAATTAGTTATGCTTTTGTACACAAATTTTTGTTGTAAATCTACAGAAACAGATAGAACAATTCTATTTCCCTGACTGACATTAAAGATATCTGTCAAGTCAATAACTGAAAAATAAAGAAATGCTTTCTTATAGAGCATGTGCTGGTCATGAACTACTACTATATTTTATCCACAAATCCCAATTTCCAGTTAATTTTCCGAGATAATTTGTATAGATCGGTTACAAGTAGTAAACTGACACATTTTGTCATTTAGACAAGTTATTTGTTTTAAACGTAAGAGAACAGAGATGGAAGTGCACCTGTCATCAAATGTCTCAAAATTAATTTTTAAATGATTGAAAGCCTACTCTCTTTCCTAAAAAGGCTAATTCCAAGGCAGGGACAAACTTGACTAGTCCCAAAGAACAAAGAGCTTATATTGAGCTCTTGGTCAAACATGATCAAAGTAAGCAGAATATTGTAATTGTCAATCTCATCTCTGCAAGAAAACAGTGGAAATAAATAAAGCTTTATTACTCAAAGTGTGGTCCTTCGACCAGCTGCAGGGGCAAAACCTGAGAGCTTGCTAGCAGTGCACAATCCTAGGCTCCACCCAGATCCACTAACTTTTAACAATATCACCAGGTAACTGATGAAGCACTAGTTAAAAGGAAAATGGCAGAATAAAGTTAAAATTCTCAAATTCCCCTTGATGGTGGTATGATTTCAAAAGAAACTCCATCAATAACAGGCCAGCAACAGAAAAAAAAAATATTGTAAACATGATAAAAACATAAAGCTGAACTGAAAAACAAGAGAAACAGATGAGACAAAAGCAGAAGTCGATTAGGACATGTTTGGAGAGGTGGCGTGGGTAGTGGTGTTTTATACCATTTACAGAATAAAAGTTGCAGATCTAAACCTAGTAGAGTCTAGATGTTCACTGTTTAGTTGGAGAAACCCTGTGTCACTTCATATGCGACAAAACACCTTAGCTAGGCTTTAGAATAAAATGGTGCTTGGGCTGTCAAAATGGAATCTGAAAAATAAATTTGTAAAATAAAATATGCATGTTAATGTACATAAATCAGAATTTCCTATAAAAATAGACACTATGTGAAATTATTTTGTGTTTAACTAATAGCTACAGAGAAAACTACAGGCAGTAACAAGGAATATGGGAAATATTTCAATGAGTAGTTTAAGCATACCAAGGTAATTGTCTTGTTTGTGAGGAAGACAGATATGCTTAATAACTTTAATTACCTTATGAGTGATATACAGTGTTAGAATGTTAAGTTAACCATTACAAAGAAAGTTAATCTACCAAATGAAAAAACACACTGTGACAAGAAAGGAAGGTCATAAATGAGAAAGTATAAGACAATTTATGGCAAATAGAAAACACAACAAGCATAGTGCAAATTAGTTTAAATACGTCGATTTAACATGGATCAAATTCACCTAAAATACACAAAATCAAATAAAATGAAAAAAATGCAAGGAAACGCTAATATTAAGTGGCTTGAAACTCCAAGAATAAAAAATGGGTAAATTTGTAAAAGAAATATTGCTATCAGAAGAAACAGATACTCATGTACAAGTACTAATGAGAGTAATACCAAGGTATAGTATATCACTATAAAAGGAACAATGTTCAAAACTAAAGATAAAAACTAAGATGTTGTATTAGCCTAACAACAAAACTTGAAATCTATAAAGAAAAATTAAGAACCGAATACTAAGGAGAAGCAAATTGACCTAGAATCTGATAGTGACATTGTAATATAGAAAACCTTGGTTTGCGAGCATAATCCCTTCCAGAAACATGCTTGTAATCCAAAGCACTCATATATCAAAGCTAATTTCCCCATAAGAAATGATGGAAACTCAGCTGATTCATTCCACAATCCAAAAATATTCATATAAAAATGATTACAATACTGTAATACAAAATAATAAAGAAAATACTAAATACAAAGAAAAATAAGTTAACCTGCACTCACCTTTGAAAACCTTCATGGCTTGTGAGACAGAGACAAGAGAGAGGAGGGTTATTATGTAGGAAGACTTTCACTATCACTAACTGAGTCACTGCTATCTATTGGCTCAATGGAATCTTTTTCTCCATGGGGGCCATTGTATGAGCTCACACAAATGTTGACTACGGTACAGTATTAATAAATTCTTGCCATATACCGTATTTAACGTAACTGGCAATAAGACAGCAGAGGAAAGGGTCTATATCTGCAGGCAGCCTGACCTAGAATGAAGCAAAGCATTCCTAAGCTTACTCTTGTATGGAAAAGCACAGGACTGTTCACAGGTGTTTTTAAGTGACAAAAAATACACTAGTACCAGTTGTGGGCACTGTCCAGTGTTCTGAAAAATCACTGATTTCTGCCAAACACCGTGGCCTGAAAGCGAGCATCTGAGCATGGGGGACGATCACCCACAATCCCGCAGAGAGAGAGAGAGAGAGAGAGAGAGAGAGAGAGAGAGAAGAACCACTGCTTAGTTGTGATCATATGACGTTTGGCATCATGTACAACTCACATTGCAAGGCATTGCTTGTTTATAAAGTTAAAATTTATTAGAAATGTTTGCTTGTCTTTCAGAACACTAACAAAACAAGCCACCGCAATCCATGGTTTTACTGTATAACCCTCTAATCATTAGATTAAAATATAAATTAATTTTTTTTAATTATAAAAATATATAGGATTCCAATAAACCAGTTAACAAACTTTATCTAATAGATATCTAGAGAGATACCCTAAGTGTGACATTAACCAATTCTGTCGATCACACATGAATCACTTACAAAAAATGAATATGTTTGAGGTCAGAAAGTCTTTAGAATTTCTAAATAGTAATATGGCATGGGTAAAGATTTATAATAATAATAAATCAGAAATATTAAAAACAAACAGGTGGTTCTAACATTGTATTTAAAACTGAGGGAAGCTTACACCTCCAGAAAGATGGAAGAGACATATTTCTAATACTTTTTTGAAGTTTTTATTTAAACTCCAGTTAGTTACCATACAGCATAATATTAGTTTCAATGATTCAACACTTCCATACTTAATCCAAATCCACTCCTTAATCCAAATCACTTATTTAACCATCTATAATACTTAATTTATGATTAACTAAGAATCTTGAGGATTACATACAAAGCAGAAAAAAAAATCTAAAGTGTAAAGAGAAGACAGATCCGCTAGGGACATTGGGATACAAGAAATGGCACAGAGTTCCCTCGGGGTTTCTTTTTATCTCATATATCTCAGCACTGGAGCTGAAGAAGGCAATCTGGAAATATCAACTGACTGCAGACCCAAACAACAGCAGCAACAACAACAACAACAACAAACCTGTTATTTCTTAGCCAAAGGACAAGAAAAGAGGATGCTTAACAAGATGAAAAAACTTTTCAATGAAAGCTATTCTGCTCCTGCCAAACATCACAGAAAAAAAAACTGGCACATCTAAGTTACCTAATTTATTGATATACTATTCTTGACATTACTCCCTTATGACCTTTCTATTTCTGTAATGTCAGGAGTAATGTTCTTTCATTTTCTATTTTAGTAATTTGGGTCTTCTCTCTTCTTTTTCTTTGCCAGTCTAACTAAAGATTTGTTAAATTTGTTAATATTTTTGAAGATCTTTAGTTTTGATTATTTTCTCCACCACTATTTTCTTCTTTGTTTTATTTACTTCCATTCTAGTCTTTATTATTTCCTTTCCTTTGTTTACTTAGTGTATAACTTGGATTTTTTTTTTGTATTTTCTTAACGTGGAAGTTTAGATGATTGATTTAAAATCTTTTCGCCTTTTGCAATACAGGGATGTTGTTTAATTATGTATTTTTCAATTATCAGTTTTGCTTCATGTTTTGTGGTCTGCTATTACGTTCATATATGGCTATTATAGTTACATCTTTTTTTTAACTGCTACATCTTCTTAATTTATTGAACCATTTGCCATTATAAAATGTCTTTTCTTTCTCTAGTAATATTTTCTTAATATATATTTCATCTGATATTAGGATTACCACTCCAGCTCTCTTGGAATCTGAATAAGATACAGTGAGTCAGGGTTTTAAAAACCAATTCTAGCAACCTCTGATTTTACATAGATGTTTATTTTAAGTAGATGTTTTCTCATATATCATTCTAGTTCCTGTGTTGTTTCTTCTCTGTCTTTTTTTTTGGAGTTCTTTTCTTAGTAGTTGCCCTTGGGATCCCAATTAACTTCCAACATTTAAAACAACATCATTTAATTAATATCAACTTAATTTTATTAGTACACAAAGTCTTTCCTCCAGTAGAGTTCCCTTCCTTCCACCCTCCTTTGTAATACTATTGTCACACCAATTGCATCTTTATACATCATAGCCCATCAATACAGCCTTATATTTAGTGTTTTATGCACTTGTCTTTTAAATGAGAATACAGAAGAGTTTCAAACAAGATTATATACATTTTAACATTAATACTTAAATGTGTCATCATCTTCACCACTCTGTATTTCTCCATGCAGTTGTGAGTCATTATCTATTGTACTTTCAGTTCAGCCTGAAAAACTCCCATTAGTATTTCTAATAGGGCAGATATACAAACACTGGATTCTCTTAGTTTTTGTTTAGTAATGTCTTGATTATTCTTTCATTTTTGAATGATGGTTTTTGTGAAATAGATTTCTTGGTTGATAGTCTTTTTTATTTATTTTTATTATTTTATTTGTTAAAATACTTTAAATATGTCATCTCCCCGCCCTCTATTATCTCCCTGCCTAAGTACAAAAGGAGGTACCTCCAATGGGATGCAAATTCTCAATAAGCTGATTCTGCAGCAAATAATAGTTATAAAATCTTGGAGGGAACCTCAAGTGAGAGCTATGGAGAGTGAACGAAAGCAGAAAGATTTTAGGAAAGGAGGAGCAATAAAAAAATTCATATAAAAATTATATACTATAGAAACATGAAACATAATGGGAATGATCACTTACCTCTTAACAGATACCATGGAGGTCAAAAGACAGTGAAATAATATCTTTGCAGTGCTGAAATAAAAAGGAAATAAATGTGCCAATTCAGAATTCTATATTCAATGACATTACTTTTCAAGAATGAATATGAAGTAAAGACATTTTCAGACAATGGAACAATAAGAGTTATCTGAAAGGATTAAAGGGAAAAGCAATCCCAGCTCACAAACTACCAAGAATAATGTTTGTTCACAAAAGCCAGATTAGAAAACCTCGCACTGCATGAGACATTGGCTCGAATACTCAGACGGGTTTTGTCTCAGATGGGAGGGTAAACAATCTTAGATGAAGTAAATGCACTGGCCCCACTGAGAAGCTTAAAAGCAAGACCTAACATTTTACAGTGCTTCTGAAGACATTAATAGCATCCAAGGACAAACTCAAGAATATTTATAGCATGCAGAAATATCCAGCACCCATAAGGAAAATCTATGATCTCAGGCCTCCTACTAAAAAAAACTGGTAGGCAAAGAAGCAGAAAATAGGACTCCTGATTACAATAAGACAAATAATAAAAATTGACCCAAGTATGATACAGATGATATAATTAATAGAAAGGGATATCAAAAGTTAGAATATATATATTTTGCTTGTAAGAAGTGTATACTTTTTAAAATAGCAGAGAACTGAAAAATAAAACTTAAAAGTTTCATTCACTATAGAAGAAATGAATTCACTTAGGAATAAATTCAAAAAAGCCATGCAGTATCTCCACACCAAAATCTACAGAACACTGCCAACTCAAATTGAAGGACACTAATATTGAACGCATCTCATTATATTTTGGGAAAATAAATCACTTTATGGATTCAAGACAATAACTATCAAAATTACTACAGATACTTTTGGAGAAATTAATGGTGATTCTAAAATTTTATAGAAATAAATGACCCACTAGAGCCAAAGAGGTTGTGAAAAACAAGTATCCAGTGGTCTGATTACACTACTGAATTTTAAGGCATAATATAATATAAATGTATAATCATCAAACAGTATGATATAGGTGAAAGAATGGAGATATATGGAACAGATACATGGAACAGAACAGAATTCAGAAACAGACCCAACCATAAGTTTTCAATTGATTTTCGACAAAGATGTTAAGGCAATTCAATGACAAAAGAAAAGTTTTTGCAAAAACTCATGCCAGAACCATTTGGTTTTATATTTAGGAGAAAAATGAACACACACAAAAATTAACTTGAAACAGATCAGAGACTAAAATTAAAAGTTAATATTATAAAAACTTCTTGAAGAAAACATAAAAGAACATTTTTATTGCCTTTGATAGGCAAAGATTTCTTAGGTAAGACACAAGAAATGCAAGTCCTAATTGAAAAATTAGGAAATTGGAGTCTCAAAATAGGAACACTTTATCTTCAAAAGATGCCATTAAGGAAACAAAAATTCAAGCCGCCAAATGGGAATAGTTTCAGTACATATATGTGACATATTTGTAGCCAGAATATATCAAGAAATCTTATGAACCATTTATAAGAGGGCAAACAGTCCATTAAAAAAGTACAAATATTTGGACAGATAAATTGACCAATAAACACATGAAAAAGTGTTTAACATCATTTGTCATCAAGGGAATGCAAATCAAAATCGTAACTTCACATTATTACACTTTTATTAAAATGGTTAAAAAGTTAAGAATTGTCTATACAGAGGTGCTTGGGTGGCTCTACATCTGGCTCAATATTGGCTCAAGTCATGATCTTGAGCCAAGTCTGGCTCTGTGTGCTGAGCATGAAGCCTGCTTGGGATGCTTTCTCTCCCTCTCCTTCTGCCCCTCCCACACTCGTTCTCTGTCTCTGTCTCTCTCAAAATAAACAAACTTTTTTTTTTTAAGAACTGTCTATACAAAGTTTTGTAGTAGATGTGATGCTGCTAAAATGTAATACATTGTTGGTAGGAACTTAAAATAGAACAGCTACTTCGGAAAAATACTTGGAAGTCTCATAAAATATTAAGCATATAATTATCATCATTCCCAGGCCATTTCACGTTTATGTATTTACTCCATATAAATAGGAACATTTTTCAATATAAAGACAAGTACATATGCCCAATACAGTTTGACTTTTAGTACTGAAAGCCCTGCATGTTGAGAAACCCTTCAATCCTGGGCAAACTGGGATTTGTTTTTTTCCGTCACCCATAATACAGATGTAAGAATAAATAAATAAGTTGAAAGTTTAATGAGTAAAGATATTTATATATTTTTAAAGTGCCTTTCTCTAAGTCACATTTACAAAGGAGCAAAAATAAGTTTTCAGTGTTGAAGTCTGGCAGACAACACATTAATCAATAATCAAAGTGAACATCATCAATCATGATACAAACGGAAATCTTGTGCTACTTGATAGGATGCAATGAAGACCATGCAACACATATCTGTGATATTCTCGTCAAAAAGTTCAGCCTGCATATAATCCTAAGGGAGTATCACAATTAAGCTGTAATTTTCAAATGTATTAAGCTACTGAAAGTCAAGGAAAGGCTGAGAAACAGCTCCAGAATGAAGGAGATTAAAGATATATGACATCTAAATTAAGATTCTGAGGTTGACACCTTCTCTATTAACAAATAATGGAGAGGCAATTGGTAAAATGGAACAGGCTGTAAAGATCAGATGATAGTAATGTATCAATGTAAATTTATTTATTATATTGGTCCCACTGCAGTTATGTAGGGGAATGTCCTTTTATGTAGAAAATACACCCTGAAGTATTCAGGGATGATGGGCATTAAGTTAATAACTTGTTGTCAAATAACTCAGGAATAATTTTTCTATACTCTATCTCTTGTTTTTGTAAGTTTTTGATTGTTTAGATATATAAGAAAACACTTAAATCTTCTAAATGAAAAAAATGACACCATATCTAAGGCTTGTAAAAAGTTATAGTTTAAGAGAAGACAAATGGTCAGAAGCCATCTCTGTTTAATGAGGAGTTGCTCTAGTACACAAGATTTGCTGAAGAATAGTCTGGGGCTACTAACATGAAAAAAAAGTCTCTAGTTCAAAACAGTATTAAATGTTAAACACATTAAAGCAACTAAAATAAAATTACACTGGCTATTAAAATTTGTACAAAGCACTTCCATTTTCATATTCAAACACGTGAAATACAGTTTTAGAATTAAAAAATGATTTAAGTGTATGGAAACTCATCCAATAAAACTTTACACTCCTTTAAAGGTTATCGATTGGGGTGCCTGGGTGGCTCAGTTGGTTAAGTGTCTGACTTCGGCTCACGTAATGATCTTTCAGTTTGTGGGTTCGAGCCCCGCGTGGGGCTCTGTGCTGACAGCTTGCTCAGAGCCTGGAGCCTACTCCAGATTCTGTCTCCCTTTCTCTTTGCCCCTCTCCCGCTCACACTCTTTCTCTGTCTCTCTCAAAAATAAACAAATGTTAAAAATTTTTTTAAGATATTGATTAAACTTATTAACATTGAATTCCACACATTCCCATTTTAGTAAAGTATGTCACTTTCATGCAAGTTAATTTTTCAACATATATTTTTTATACTTTGAATAACTAATAGATTTTGCCTAACCCTAGACAACATCTCTTATGAAAAAATTATCACAAATTCAAGTGTATTTAGTCTTTGTGAAGTAAACAGAGTGAACTGGAAATTTCATTTATGTCCCAGTAACATTCCAAACATGATTCAATAACAATACTGGTACAAATTATTTTCCCTCAGTTATACACTACAGTATTTTGGAAAACTAGGAAAAATCAAATGAATTTCATGGAGAATATTATGATTTTCATTCTTTATAAGTGTATTTCAAAGGAAGAATGGGTGATTTGAGGGAGAGCTTACATTCATTAATGAAAATAAATGAAAAGTTGGATCATGTAAGTATAAGCATAGCAATAAAAAGGGTCTTTGCCATTGATGGTGATTTGCATTTACCTCTACATAAATAGAATAAAATTTAGGGGAAATAATAAAGAATAAAAAGAAAGTGAATGAAAGAAAATAAAATAGCCATTCAACCCTGGCTTCTGGAAGATAAATTGTATGACTAGCCCAAGGGCAAGTTATAATCTTCAGCACAGCTTCCTGGGGAGCCTGCCAATAGGCAAATGCTAAAGCCAGAAAAACTGCCTTCATAGCTTGACATCAGAGCTCCAAGATGGCTATCAGAGGCCTAATGGTGACCCAAGGTTCTGACCTTCTCAACAAAATAAGGGAAATTTAGGGGAAAGAAGTCGGAATATGGATTGGTAAGTTTGTGATCTGTACATGGTCCTCACAGGTCATTCTACCTGGGTATATCAATGGTATATACTCCTCTTGACACACTAGACCCAATTATAAGAGTTTGGAAGAAAGTCTATTTATACAAACTTGTCTTAATTCTTTATAATTCATAGTTACTTTATTAGGCACCTCAAATATTAATGTCTTTTGAGTGCACTGAAATGAATACCAATGACTTCAGGTTGTTTCTTTTCTGATTCTAAACCAGGAGATAACAGAAGCAGCATTTAGCATGTACATTCTAAGTGCATTTTTATTGCCATTGGTAATATAGCTGAATATGATTATGTGCTAGGTGATTGCAAAATAAACAGAACTACATATGGCTAGCAGTTAAAGACACTACCGACTGTCTTGTTTAATCGCTTATCTAAGAGATTCATTTTTCTAATGAAAAATTACTAGAGCCAGCATTAAGACATTTATAAATGTAAAAACAGCAAATAAAAATGTCCTTAAAAACAAGCAACCGTTCAAGTTACTCTTTGTGGTAAATTTGTTGTAGTACACCGTTGAGTAAGGATAAACAAGCTAACGAATGGGAAAACATATTTTTCTAAATGTCACTTGCATGAATTAAACTTTCACAACTACCCTAATAAAACAATTCAATTAGGAAGAGTTTCACATGTTTGCAATTTGCTTGAGGTACAAATAGATGGCCCTCTTAGGAGCAAAATGTCACATTTTCATCATTTTCTGGTAGATATTTAAAAGAATTCAGACATACAAAAATTATCTTCAATTTTTTTCTTCACTGACATTATAAAATAGAACTTAAAATAACGGTTTAGTAATTAAGATATTATAAATTGAAGCTTTGTGTAAAGTTGAATTATATATAATTCTATATATAATTATATATAGAATTATATATATATTATATATATAATGTATTGAGTTCTGTGCCACTTTATTTTATAGGTAGAATCATATGACTATCATCCCATTCAAAGTAACAGTTTCATCACAAGGATGCCTTATGCTACCCTTTTATAAGCCACATCCACCTCTCTCCCTCTTCTTTGTAACCCCTACCAATCACTAACTTTGTTGTATGGCTCTATAATCCAATCATTTCAAGAGTGTTATATAAATTTAATCATACTGTATTTTCAGATTGGCCTTTTTTTTACTTACCACAATTCTCTGGAGATTCAAATAAGTTTTGTGTTATCAATACTTTTTTTTTTCCAAGTAGTATTCCATGGTATAGATTTGCCACAGATTGTTTTACCATTCACCTATCTAAGGACATTTGGGTTGCTTTCATCTGGGGGATATTATAAACAGAGCTACTATAAGCATTTGTTATAGGTTTTGTATGAATATAAATTCTCAGGTCTTTGGGACAAATGCCCAGGATTAAATTTACCAGGACACATGGTAATTATATGTTTAATTGGTTAAGAAACTATTATAATCTTCCAGACTGGGTATACTATTTTACATTTCCACTAGTAGTGTGTATAAGTGATCCAATTTTTCTGTAACCTCACCATAATCTGGTATTATTATTCTTAATTTTAGCCAATCTGATAGGCAGATAGTGTTAGCTGTGGTTTTGATTTACTTTTCCCTAATGAGTAATGATGTTTAACATATTTAGTGAATATATTTACTTCCCGTATTTACCTTACAGTTAAATGTCTAGTCATGCATTTTGCTCATTTTCTAATTGATTTTTTTTTACATTTTTCTATTGACTTTAGGGAGTTCTTCATATATTCTAGATACCAGTCCTTTGTCAGAAATGTGGTTTGCAAACATTTTCTCCAAATCTGTAGTTTATCTATTCATCTTTTTAATAGGGTTTTCCATAGAGTAAAAGTTTTTAATTTCAAAAAGGGCAATTTATCAATTTTTCATACATACAGATCATGCATTTAAGGCTAAGGAAGTCTAAGAACATTTTGCCTAGCCATAAATTTTCTTCTTTTTTACTTTTTGTAAATGTTTTATATTTTCATGCTTACGATTAACTCCATGATCAGCTTTGAGTTAATTTTGGTATAAAGTATAAAGTCTGAGGGTTTTTTGGAAGGGGTGGGGGTATAGTCTATGCATGTCCAATTTTTGGAAAATGCTATTCTTCCTCCATTGGATAGACTGTTGTTGCGCCAATCTTGTTTCATCAATTTTGTTTAGTAAAAAATCAGTAGGGCATATTTGTGCAAAACTACTTCTGGGTTTTCTATTCTTTTCCATTGAGCTATTTCAATGATCTATCTATCCCTCTTCTGGTACCAAAATTCGCTGATTATTGTAACCAGTACACCTTAACATTGGTAGAGTGATTAATCTTACTTCATTACTTTTATTCAAAATTGTTATATCTATAATAGGTCTTGTTCTTGTCCATATAATTTTTAGAATATACCTAAAATGTCTACAAAGAACTTGCTAAAATTTTTCTTTTCAAAAATTTTTTTTTAATGTTTATTTTATTATTTTAAAAGAGAAAGAGCTAGAGCACAAGTAGGGGAGGAGGGACAAGTAGAGAGAGAGGGAGACACAGAATCCAAAGCAGGCTCCAGGCACAGGCCCGACGTGGGGCTCGAATCCACTAACCATGAGATCATGACCTGAGCCAAAGTCAGACACCTAACCAACTGAGCCACCCAGGCACACTTGCTAAGATTTTAATAGAAATTGAATTAAGCCTATAGATCAATTTGGAGAGAACTGACAGTTTACCAACATTGAGTCTTCTAATCCATGAACACGGTATTTCACTCCATTTATTTAGGTCTTTTTTGATATCTTTCATGAGGATTTTGTAATCTTCAACATATAGTTCCTACATGTTTTGTTAGATATATCCAAGCATTTAATTTTCATTGTATCCACTGTAAAAGTTTTTTTTTTAATTTTGGTACCCATATATTCATTATTAATATGTAGAAATAAGATTGATTTGTCTGTGTTAATCTTGTATCCTGAGACCTTGCTGAATTCACTTAGTTGTAGGAGTTCCTCTGAATATTACTCAGGGTTTTATATGTAGACTATAATGTCCTTTGCAAATGAGAACAGTTTTATTTCATCCTATGCAATTTGTATGTTTTTTACACTTTTTCTTGCTTTGCCCTATTGTGCTGGTTAGAATTTCCAGCACCATTTTGAATAAGTATGGTGAGAACAAACATTCTTGTCTCATTACTAGTCTTAAAGGGAAAACATTCAACTTTTAACAATGAAGCATTCTATTGCTGAAGGTTTTTGTACATGTTCTTTTTCAAGTCAAGAAAGTCCCATTCTATTCCTAGCACTTAGAGTTTTTATTCATGAAGGGGTACTGGACTTTGTCAAATACTTTTCTGCATCTACTGATATTTTAAAATAATTTTTCTTGTTTACACTATTGATACTGTGGATTTTATTAGTTGATTTTCAAATGTTAAACCAGACTTACATAATTGTAATAAATCCCACATAATTATTTTTATACATTGTTGGATTTGATTTGATAATTATTTTGTTGACAATTTTTATCTATGTTCATGAGAAATAACTGGTTTTTAATTTTCTATTCTCTTAATTTATCTCATTTTAGTTTTATGGTAATTCTGGCCTCATCAAATGAGTTAAAATCTCTTCTGGAAAAGAATGTAGAGAATTGGTATCATTTCTTCCTCAAAAGTTAGCAAAACTAACGCGTGAACCCATCTTTTCTTAGTATTTTCTTTTTTTTTGGAAGATTAGTAATTATTGATTCAATTCTTTATTAATCTATGTAGGTGGGGCGCCTGGGTGGCGCAGTCGGTTAAGCGTCCGACTTCACCCAGGTCACGGTCTCGCGGTCTGTGGGTTCGAGCCCCGCGTCGGGCTCTGGGCTGATGGCTCAGAGCCTGGAGCCTGTTTCCGATTCTGTGTCTCCCTCTCTCTCTGCCCCTCCCCCGTTCATGCTCTGTCTCTCTCTGTCCCAAAAATAAATAAACGTTGAAAAAAAAATTAAAAAAAAAAAAATCTATGTAGGTGAATTTATATTATCCATTTCTCATTGCATGAATTTTGGTAGATTGTATCTTTCAAGGAATTGGCCTATTTCATCTAAATTATCAAATTTCTAGGGGCGCCTGGGTGGCTCAGTCGGTTAAGCGCCCGACTTCAGCTCAGGTCATGATCTCGCGGTCGGTGAGTTCAAGCCCCGTGTCGGGCTCTGTGCTGACCGCTCAGAGCCTGGAGCCTGTTTCGATTCTATGTCTCCCTCTCTCTCTGACCCTCCCCCACTCATGCTCTGTCTCTCTCTGTGTCAAAAATAAATAAACGTTAAAATTTTTTTTTTAAATTATCAAATTTCTGGGCATAGAGTTTCTCATTTTATATTTTAATTTTAATGTCCATGGGGTTAGTAGTGGTGATCACCTTTCATTTCTGATATTAGTTATTTGTGTGATCAATGGATAGAGACAGACAGAGAGGCAAAGAGAGATCTAGAGCTGTTGGGTAGCCTAGCTAGGGGTTTGTTAATTTTATTTGTTATTTCAAAGAAGAAGCTTCTGGTTTTGGGTGCCTGGGTGGCTCAGTCCATTAAGTGTCTGACTCTTGATTTTAGCTCAGGCCATGATCTTAGGAACCGTGAGACTAAAAGCCCAACGTTGGGCTCTAAGCTAATTTCACAGAGCTTGCTTGGGATTCTCTGTCTCTCGCTGCCCCTCCCCACTCACGTTAGCATGCTCTCTCTCTCCCTCTCTCAAAAAATAAATAAGTAAGTAAATAAATAAATAAATAAATAAATAAATAAATAAATAGAAGTAGCTTTTGGTTTTGTTCATTTTTCTCTACTGTTTTCTTGTTTCAATTCTATTGAGTTCTGACTTTATTATTTCCTTCATTCTGCCTATTTTGGGTTTATTTTGCTCTTCTTTTTCTGTTTTCTTAAGGTAGGAACTTAAGGACTTGAAACCTGTCCTCTCTTCTGTTTAAACACATAGTCCCGGGGCGCCTGAGTGGCGCAGTCGGTTAAGCGTCCGACTTCAGCCAGGTCATGATCTCACGGTCCGTGAGTTCGAGCCCCGTGCCAGGCTCTGGGCTGATGGCTCAGAGCCTGGAGCCTGTTTCCGATTCTGTGTCTCCCTCTCTCTCTGCCCCTCCCCCGTTCATGCTCTGTCTCTCTCTGTCCCCAAAATAAATAAACGTTGAAAAAAAAAATTAAACACATAGTCCCATAAATGTCCTTCTCAGTACTATTAATTGCATTCTAAATATTTTGGTATATTTTCAATTTCTCTCAGTACATAATTCTCATTATTTTAAAAAGGAAATACATATACCACCAAAAAAGAAAAAAAAAAACCACCAACAACACTATATCAGGTGATACAGTTACTAAATACAAAAAGAATTTCCCCTGTTTTCATATTTAATGGTGAGGCAGCCTGAAGGTTTTTCTCTAATCATGTAAAAATGAATTCCTACATGAACACATATGTAACACTATTTTGATAGGAGGGAATAATATAAAGGTTTCATTTAACACTTCTTGTATTAATGGTCCTTCTTCCAGGTCATGAGGGTGAAGTGGTTTTTTGAAAGGTTGAATGGAGGTTGTACATTCTACCTAAGAGGTCAGAAACTGGCAAAATAAGTATTTGTGGGTCACAGATTCACATAGCTATATGTGAGTAAATCTAGTCAAATTTAAACTTATCAATTGATCTTTATAAGCTCTCCCATTCTGAAAGGTGAACATCTGTTGCACATTAGATTAGTGTAAATTCAGAGCAGAGCCCAGTCATCTCCATAAAGTCTAAGTATGTTCACATTCTTAGTGTACAACCACTTTGGTAAATGACTATGTTTTTTTAGAAAGACTAAGAAAAAGATTTACCCGAGTGAATATAGAACTTGGGTCTAGCCCAATCATGCTAATTTACTCACTTGTGCAATTTGCCTTAGAGATGGGCAAATCATCTTCCCACCTCAGGGTATATACACTTGCTATTCCCACTGCCTAGAATAATCTTTCCCATCATAACATCTTGCTTAACTTCCTCAATTCTTAAAGGTCTTCATTAAAATTTCACTTTCTTAATGAACTCTTCTATGGCTATCCTATTTTTATGTGTACTCTGACCCTAATCCTTTACCATTTGTTTCTTTATATGTCCCAGTTGTCTTGCTTACTAATTGAATTCCCACTAATTCATGAATTCCATGAAGGCAGAGAACTCACTGCTATATTCCCATGTGTCTAAAACTGTGCCTGGAACATAGTACTGCTCAACAATGTTTACTGAATAAGTAAATTACTAATCACCTCTCCTAATGGTTAAGAATGAGCGATCTGGTGCCAGATGTTTGGGTTCAAATCCTTGTTAAGCCAATTTGTAGCTGTGTGATATAAGGAAACTTACTTAACTTCTCTGTGGTTTAATTCATTCATCTATAAAATTAAGAAAACAGTAGTATTTATCATAGGAGTTGTTAGGAAGATATTACGAAATACTTTTCACAGTGCTTGGCACACAGGAAATGCTAGAATGCTCGTTCTTATGGTAACTTTTTTGTTATTATATTACCATATAAATATAAAGATTAGAAAGATCATTAGAAATGTATCTGCTAAATTATGTATATTGGTTAACTTGGGGGTCTGGTAGTAAAAGACACAGTTTACATATTTCTGTATTGTTCAGGTAAAAATAACTATACAAAATATATGTATCTGTATACAATGTCTCTCTCTATAATACAGATACATCTATTTACCTATCTGCTGTTTATCTCCTTTTCCTTGGAAACAATTATTCTATTAATTCTACTCATCACTTTCCACCAAGAAGTGATTACAGATATATTATTTTTCACATCTAACATGGTCCTCTGGTGAGGCTGATTTAGGATTCCTTTATTGCCCCAAAGGTCCAACTCTAACATCTGAGAGTTTTATTCCTTGGGGCTTTTCTTCTCAACTTCCCAGGTAGCCTGCTTCTCATTTGCTCCACAGCTGTGTGGTGGTACTTCAATTAAGAATACAGACCCATAGCTATCAAAACCAGCAATATACTCAATGAAATTTTGAAGCTCCCATAGACTCGCTTAGTGTTTTCCCCTCAAGAAATCCATGATATTTCCCTTCAACCAGCATGTAAATTCATTTACTAAATCCCTGTTATGACTGAAAATCATTTGTTATATTTCAGAAATCTCAAAAGAAGTAAGAGGAAAAAATGTTTTAGAAGATTGTTTTTGTTTCTTATTATAACATATAATTATTATTGAAAATTCTGGGGTAAAAATACAAAGAAATAAAAACAGTCAGAATGCCATTAAAATATACATTGTGCAGCAATGAGCATTTATCTTAAGATTTTTATGTAATTCTGTGTATTATCCTATACTATATACACATATGTATGTATATACACATATTTACAAATATCTATGTGTACATATATATCTTATGTGTTTGTATTTTCACTTTTAAATATACATGTACATATTTATACATATAAACACTACATAAGTGTGAAGATACACATAAACACTAATATTGTAAATTTACACTCTAAAAAAAGGTACCATTTTATATGCTCAAAGAACTATCAAAATGGCCATATTATTTCACTCTCATGAATTATTTTCTCACTCTTTTCTCTTCCCTTCTCCTCCTCCTTTTCTTTATCCTCCTCCTCCTCCTTCTCTCTCTCTCTCTCTCACTTTAGCCAAAATGGGGGGAATAACATAATCACATTAAAGTATACTTTCTTTTAAAATTATAACTTAAAGTTACCATTATGTTTTCAGCCATTTATAATTTTTTTTCATTTTGTGAAAAGCATTACTTATCAAATTATTACCTTTATATGGTCTTATTTTAATTTTATTTAATGAGGTTATTATGGACTGAATTGTATCCCCTCCACACCAAATTTATATGTTGAATTCTTAATCCCCAGTCCATCAGAGTATGACTGTTTCTGGAGATAGGGTCTTTGAAAGAGGTGATTAAGTTAAAGTGAGGTCATTGGGATGGGCCTTAATCCAACACGACTGGTGTTATAAGAAAGACACAGACATGAACAGAGGTAAAATCATGTGAAGACACAGGGAGAAAATGAACATCTACAAGCCAAATGGAGAGGCCTCAGAAGAAACCAACTCGGAAAACACCTTGGTTTTGGACCTCCAACCTCCAGAATTGTGAGAAAATCAATCTTGCTGTCTAAGCCACTCAGTTTGTGTTACATTTTCATGATAGCCTGAGAATACTAATACAGGTATTAATATACATATGCTGAAAATATATTTTCTAGTTTGTCATTTGGTTTTTGTAAGTAAACATTTTTGAAGCATGACTTAATGCCAGAAAAGTATATCATCAGAATTGTACAGCTTCCTAAATTTTCTCAAAAGGAGTAGACCTGGGTAACCACTCCTAGTTCAAGAAGTAGAACCTCATTAGCCCTCAGAATCCACTCTCTGTTTTGTTTTTAGATCTTTAAAGCGAGCAACTGGCAATTTTAACTTTACAATTCAAAATTGCTTTTTTTTCGTTTTTTTATAATTTTTTAATATTTATTTATTTCCGAAGGAGAGAGAGTCAGAGCATGAGTGGAGGAGGGGCAGAGAGAGACAGAGAGTAGAGCATGAGTTGGAGAGGGGCAGAGAGACAGAGACAGACAGACAGACAGACAGAATCCGAAGGAGGCTCCAGGCTCTGAGCTGTCAGCACAGAGCCTGACGCAGGGCTCAAACTCACAAACTGCAAGATCATGACCTGAGCCAAAGTCGGACACTCAACCGACCGAGCCACCCAGGCACCCCCAAATTTCTTTTTTTTTCTAATAAATATTCAATTCATCCAGTACCTTTTACTTTTTTTTTCTTCACTGCACTGTAGTTTCACCTGTGTCATAAACTACAACCACATGTTCATAATTCTTTTTTGGGTTTTCTATTCTTTCTCATTAATTTATTCCTGAACAAAAAGCCAAGTTGGTGGCATATTCTCTCAATTTTTGACTCTGAGAAGATCTTTACTTTGTCCTCATTTTTCAAACATGTGTTTGCTAGGTTTAATTTTCAGGGCTAGCAGTTTCTTTCAGACCTTCAAAGATGTCAATCCATTTTCTTTTGGCTCCCTTTGTTTCTTTTGAGAACTCAACAGTAAGCTTTAATGTCCCTAATTAGAAAATGTTTTCATTAGATTGACTATTATGACTATTAATCATTTAACTGTAAATGCACTTTTCCAATTTGAAAACTTCTAGGAGGGAAAGAGTAGCATTAAATATGACACCAGAAAAAAATAAACATACATACATAACTCAGTATTATTTATGCAAACCATCATATAGTCATCACAACAATAAAGAAGTCTGGTAGGTTTTCTTTACATTATTGGAGTTCTTAGTTTATCCTGAATCTGGTTGAATGTCCCATTCTCCCCACAGCTTTTAGAACTCTGATTATACTTAGGTTAAAATTCTTTCAACTATCACCTGTCTGTTGTTTTATTTTCTGTATTTTCCATTTGTGTGACTTTCTATGTTAAAGATTAGGTATTTTCTATTGGCCCATTTTTTCAATACACTATTCATCTCCTTAGTCTCTTCTTTCTGATGTTAAACTCATCTACTGAGCTCTTAATTACAGGTATTATATTTTTTGACTCTAGAGTTGCCACTGTATTTTTTATGGATCCCAATTCTCTGAAATTTTTGTCCTCTGGAATCATTATTTTGCTAAAAATAATAATTACAAGGTTTTGTTTGCAGTTTATATTTCTTATAATCTACATGTGAATAACAATGCAAATCTCTTTTTTTGTTTCCACTGATTCTGTTTCTTTTTAAGTATGGTGATTTTTCATTAAACACCGAATATTTTGTTCGCAAAATTTAAAAATCTCTAGATAATCTTATGTACATCTGGAAATAGTTTAGTTTATGACTATCAGTAGGTTTTGATGTAGAGTGCCTTAAATTAAATCAGAAACTGAATCCAAGCTTGTGTTTTCAGGCCTTTCTCTATCTGCTCTTAATCCTAGGTGATATCCCTTCACTTGTTCCAGGTGAGGGTCTGGAATGTTGATAAGAGCTCTACATCCTGGGGAGGTCCTGAAAAATATTTTTATCTCTAGAAACATGAGACTGCCAGAAGCTGTGCTTACCTTAAGCTGTCTGCATCCTTTTTATCCTTTCACCCTGCAGCATTTACGTATGTGCAAGTGACTCAAGGAGAGGAGTAGTCCAGTGTAGGAGGCTTAATTCTCCATGCCTCATTTCTCTTAAGGATCCTGATTCCTCAAGGCATGGCTACCTTGCCATCTCAGAACTCTAAATTCGTCTCTCTCCAGTCTTAGGAGATTACCAAAAGATTTCTCAATTGCTGCTCTCTGTGTCTTCTCAGCTTCTCAGTCATGTGCTACATGTTCTTTGTGAACTGGCAAGTAGTTTTATAATGTTGGACTTACCAGAGAGATGGTCTTTTCTTAATAGGATCTTAGCCCATAACATTCTCATTGCTTTCCAATTTTTAGATGCCTTTAATATTAATCAATTACTATGAGCTCGTAACTATCGCTACAAAATATAAAAGTGTATTGAATTTTATTAATCACAATGGTTCTAATTTTGTGATGTTTAAGACAGAATGGTTCAAACATTAAAATCAAGTTGACTTTATTCTTATAAGCTATATGATTTTTAAAATCACACCAATATTTTTGGGTCTTTCAGTTTTTATTGATAACTTCTTGGAATTTGTACTAACTTTTTAAGTATTTTTTTAAATTTTTTTTAACGTTTATTTATTTTTGAGACAGAGAGAGACAGAGCATGAATGGGGGAGGGTCAGAGAGAGAGGGAGACACAGAATCTGAAACAGGCTCCAGGCTCCGAGCGGTCAGCACAGAGCCCGTCGCGGGGCTCGAACTCACAGACTGTGAGATCGTGACCTGAGCCGAAGTCGGCCACTTAACCGACTGAGCCACCCAGGTGCCCCTATTTTTAAGTATTTTTAAACCTTATTGTCAAAGTTTTCTTAATCCTTCACCACTTATTTCTTGACTGGAATTCCCTTTTGTGTGCATACAGATTTATTTGCTTTAGAAGTCTACTGATTGCTGTTCTAATTTGATAAGTTGCTTTTTGGGTCAAATGTGTAGCTTCACTCTATGGTTTCTTATTACCCTTTAAGTTAGTTCTACTCTTTCTTGAACCCGTATCTTTCTCTTTCTTGTGATTTTTTTTCTTTTGATGTAGTATTTTTATAAATGTAAAGAGTAGTCATGCCACAAAACACAATGAGAAAATAAATTAGGATTTCCTGTGCCTAAAATTATCTTGAACTGTCCTAACATATAATTGGCAACTTATTAGGATATAGGATTCAAGTTTCAACACCATTTTCAAAAATTTTTAATTCCAATGTAGTTAACATACAGTGTTACATTAGTTTCAGGTGTACAATATAGTGATCCAACAATTTCATAAATTACCAAGTGCTCATCAAGGTAAGTGTAACTCTTAATCTCCTTCACCTATTTCACCCATCACTCTACCTACCTCTTCTCTGGTAACCATCTGTTTGTTCTCTATAGTTAAGAGTCTGTTTTTTGGTTTGTATCCCTCTGTTTTTATCCCCTTTGTTCACTTGTTTTGTTTCTTAAATCCCACATATGAGTGAAATCATATGGTATTTGTCTTTCTCTGACTGGCTTGTTTCACTTAGCATAATACTCTCTAAATCCATCCATATTATTGCATATGCCAAGACCTCCATTCCTTTTTATGGCTAGATAATATTTCATTGTGCATGTGTACACACACACATGTGTGCATGCATGTGTATCACTTAAATAGAGATATAAAGAGATATATATCATATCTTCTGTGTCCATTCATCTGCTGATGGACAATTAGGCTGCTATATATTGGCAGTGTAAATAATGCTGCAATGAACAGAGGGTACCATATATCCCTTAAAATTAGGGTTTTCATATTCTTTGGTCAAATGCCCAGTTGCCATTACTGGATCATAGGATATTCTATTTTAAACTGTTTAAGAAACCTCCATAACATCTTCTACAGTGGCTGCACCAGTTTGTATTCCCACCAAGAGTGCAAAAGGGTTCCTTTTTCTCCACATCCTTGCCAATACTTGTTGTTTCTTGTGTTGTTGCTTTTAGTCATTCTGGCAGGTGTGAGGTGGTATCTTGTTGTGGTTTTGATTTGCGTTTCCCTGATGATGAGTGATGTTAGGCATCTTTTCATGTGTCTGTTGGCCATCTGTATACCTTCTTTGGAGAAATGTCTGTTCATGTCTTCTGCCAATTTTAACTGGATTATTGTTTTTTGGGTGTTGAGTTGTATCAGTTCTTTATATATTTTGGATACTAACCCTATATCAGATACGCATTTGCAAATACCTTCTCCCATTCAGAAGGTTGCCTTTTAGTTTAGTTTAGTTTTTTTTTTTTTTTTGGTTGTTTCCTTTGCTGTGCAGAAGCTCTTTATTTTGATGTAGTCCTAATAGTTTATTTTTGCTTTTGTGTCCCTTGCCTCAGGAGACATATCTAGAAAGATGTTATAGCTGATGTCAGAGAAATTACTGCCTGTGCTTTCTTCAGGATTTTTAGGGTTTCAATTCTCACATTTACATCTTTAATTCATTTTGAGTTTACTTTGTGGATGGTGAAAGAAAGTGGTCCAGTTTCATTCTTTCACATGTAGCTGACAAGTTTTGTTGAAGAGACTGTCTTTTTCTCATTGCATATTCTTGCTTCCTTTTTGAAGATTAGTTGACCATATAACTGTGGGTTTATTTCTGGACTTTCTATTCTGTTTCATTGATCTATGTGTTTAACATCATTTTTGTCTCAGAAATTAAAATATTATAATTTCTGATATCTGTCCTCATGAATCTAGATGCCTCTTTTCTTCTTAGATGTTATAGTTTTTCTCTTTGCCAGATTCATTAGTTTTACCATAATATGTGTGGTTATAGATAGTAGAGATTGTTTTGTTTCATAAGTCATATGAAACATACACTAAGATACATTTTAAAAATCTTAAAAGTTTGTATTCAGCTGTGTTGAATATGAATTCATTTATTTAGTTATTTCGTTAAAACTATGGTGCCCTCATGAACACCAAATATGCCCCTACTTAGGACTGTTATGGATGCATACTGCTTTGTCCATTTTTTACAATTATATTAATGGAATTGTAGTAAAGATATGAGTTAAGCCCTTTCTCAAGAAGATAATTTAAAAATGTGAACAAATGAAATAAAAATACCCAATGCCTGAGTAAGTTAGAGAAACACATGTTCACATGTTCATATATCACACATATTTCTGTCAGGTAAGCCATTTCAATCTCTAAGATAGCTTCTATTACCTTCACCAATGTATCTGTAAATATTCTTTCAAATGTTACAAAAATCTTATATTATTTCCCTAATATTGACATATTGAGCTTACTTGCAGAGAAGTTCAAAGTTACATTTAATAAGTTTACACAAATTGTCAAAATGTAAGGAGCTCTGTTACTCATTGTCTCAACATGTCTATAATAGTCAAACACTTATGAGTTAACATATTGAAAACACAATTTCCTTTTATGAAAAAGAATTTGTAAATTTTCCTCTTTTGGAAATATTGCCCTTAATTTATTTGTTTATTACTATTTGTACTGTACAACCTATATTCATTTCCTAGAGCTGCTATAATAAAGCACCACAAAGTGGGGGGGCTTAAAACAACAGAAAGGTATTGTCTCACAGTCTTGGAGGCTACAAGTTCAGAATCAAAGTGTCAGCAGGGTCATGCTCTCTCTCAAACCAATAGGACAAAAGCCTACCCCTTCCTCAGCTAGCTTCTGGTTTTTGCTGGTAATCCTTGGCATTCTTTGTTTTGTAGATGAATCATTCTAATCTCTGACTCCATTCTCATATGGCCACATTTTTCTCTTTGTGTCTCTGTTCCTGTGTTTTCTTTTCTTATAAGTACAGTAGTCATATAGGGCCCATTCTTCAGATAAATTCATCTCAATTAATTACAACTAATTAACCCTATTTCCAAATAAGGTCACATTATGAGGTCCTTAGGGGTAGGACTTCAATATAGATAGATAGATAGATAGATAGATAGATATCGATATATATATTGGGAGGACATAATTCAACTCATAACACAAGGAAAATCTATAAAATATTTTAGAGTAGTAATTTCAAAAATGATAGAAAATACTCATTTATGTAAAGCCAAAATTACCAAATAGTGTAATCTCAACATCTTACAGTCTCTCAAATAGCCAAGCTAAATTTTAATCTTTTAGTTGATAATTAAATTATTAACATTCACTGTGATTAAGGATAGTAGATTAAGAAGCCAACTACAGTTTTAGTGATTAGACAGAACTAAAACTTCAAGTTGAGAACAGAGAAAAGGAAGAAATTCCAGATATCCTGAACATTTTCCATTCTGTACCCTTTTAGTGTGAAATTATTATGACAATGTTTTCCATAAAGTATATAAATCAAAGATCTTGAAAAGAAGTACCTGGTTAAAGATAATTCAACAAAACAGCATTTGTCTTTTATGAGTCTCAAATTGATTTTATTCTCTTTATGCTACCTTTTCTCTTTATTCTTTTGTCTAGAAGAGTCTCAAATTTTTGTTGGATAAGTACCATATAAACACATTGTGAAATACCTGGGCTCAGCACACAGAGATTCTGATTAAATAAATCTGGAATGTGATACAGATATTTATACCTTTAACTTTCACTCCCCCTCTATGTCTATGATTCTATCCAGGTATATCATACATCACACTTTGAGAAACACTACTTTTTTTGTTACTAGGAGTTACACAGTATTTTTTAAGGTCCTATATTCTCTTAAATTTTGAACATTCTCTATCAATTTGTAGATTTTTTTCCAGCTGATTTTGTTTCTTGATACTAGAATTTTGATCTACCCATGAGATTTCTTGAGGTTACTAAAACTACCTGAGTTAAAAAGATCAAGTGTAAATAGGTTATCAAATGGATGGGCCTCCTTCAGTTATATGCACAATTCACTTATTCTTTTTAATTACTACCTTTAAGACTGCATTGTAAAATATTCTTTTCCACATCTGGATGATATTGAAGGCAAATACTATAGTTTTCCAGGCAGAACTGGGCATTAGAACACTTCCTTCATTATGTATTTTAATCCCAGTGACCTGTACCCAAATTTCAAGTTCATTTTCCAGTTTAAATTTTCTCCCTCTCCCCTCTATACAGCTCAGATGTCAGGAACATTTGCAATAGAGAAATCGGATACAGTCTTCCCTTTTCCTATTTTCATCTTGTTTCGTACTTTACTCCTCTGCTCATCATGCTGTTACAAATTCCTCTACACTTGGACTGATGAAGGAAGATGAAGTAAGGAGACAGGTGTCAGAATGGAGTGAGGGAAGAGCAGAGAGAGAGACAGACAAACAGACAGAATCCGAAGCAGGCTCCAGGCTCCGAGCTGTCAGCACAGAACCTAATGTGGGGTTCAAACCCACAAACCAAGAGATCATAACGTGGGCTGAAGTCGGACACAACCAGCTGAGTCATCCAGGTGCCCCTGGCTCTTCCAGTTCTTATAGTTCATCATACAATGGGTTCAACTTCTGGGGTCTCTCTATCTCAATGGGTGCCTCACTCTGAAATAGTATTTGAAAGTGGTTATAGCTTTTCTACCTTCACTCACCTCTTGCCCCATTTTTAGAAGCCCAGGGTGCTCCTATTCTGTCTTTAACCCTTCTCTGCTATCACAAACACCTTTAGCCACACTCACTTTTTTGGCTTTTCCAGGTAAGACTGAAAACTGGGGTCTTTATTCTGTTTAAGTCTAGGAAACGTAGAACAATTTCTTTCAAGAATGTTCTTACTCATTTCACTTTTGTAGCAATGCAACTGTGATTAAGCTATTTTAAAGATCAGCAATAACTGTTCTGGGATTAAGATGTTATTCTGCACTTCTCATAAATACTCCCTTGAAGCACCTCACCTACCTTTCCCACAGAGGCATAATGATGCATAAATCATTCTGACAATTCTCTTCAAAGGAATTCTCGCTCACTCTCTCTGATCAACCTCCTGTCTTTTCAAAGACATAGGCTAAGTATTGATTGAAGAAGTGTCATTGATTTGTTTTTGAGACCTCTAATGCAAATAGTTTAACATCTCCCATTTGAACTCTGGGGAATTTGATGCTTTACTTTTAACCAATTGATCCACATCTGTCAGGAAATTGAGTCAAGTTGTACTCTCCTATCTAACACCCAGGTGGAGGGGATTCATCAAAACTATACAGTTCTGTTAAGAAGTATCAATAGAACAAGCTGTACAGATTGCCCAAAGTGTCTAGGTTCTGATAATTTGAGTTGCATCTCCTGTCTACTGGGACAAGGGCCAAGTCCTAAGTTGCATAGGTTTCCTCTCAATATTATTAAAAGTGCATAAAATTAGTAGTCATATTTGGGATGAGAGTTGAAAAGGGTAATTCTAAATCTGGGGGAAAGATCCAATGGAAAAGAGCAGAAGAGTCAAATTCTGAAACTTAAAAGAGTGACCAAAAAACCAAAAGCATGTGAACCAACAAAAAGCAGAACAGGGAAGATGGAAGAAGGTATGAAAAAAATCAAAGGAAATGTGGTGGCTTTTATTTACTTCCAAGGTGCCTCTACAGGAAGCTAAGACTGGCTAAGGCATACTCAAGGCAGCTTTGTGTGTTTTCCAAGATTTTCGGGTCCCCCCCTTTTTTTTTTTTTGCTTTTTTTTCTCTTTTGAGAAAGTTTACAAATGCTTAACTATTTATTTTCCAAAGCATCTTAAAACAAAAACTGTATTGATTATTTCCATTATGTCAAATCTCTTAAATGTGCTCATCTCTCTAAATATCAAGGTACAAACAACTGAAACAGCATTTGAAAAAGCATTTGCCTTAAGACATCATCTGTTTTAAAGATATGGTATCAAGTGAAGATTTTCCATTTCTGTCATACCTTTTAAAAATACTTTAGAATTTCATTTTAGCTTTTGAGGTAAAAAGCAGAAATTCATTAAGAAATTCTTAAATTTCATTAAGAGATTTATTAAGCTACTTTTTGGTTTGGAAAATTTAAAAAAATCATTATAATTTCTTTCCACTTTTAAAAATGGTTTTAATCTCATGACTTTTAAGGCTATTTAATAATTTGATAGTGTATTGTTTGCTCTGAGTTTAATTAACACATTTTCTTCTATGTCAAGTAATCTCTCTACTGGAAAACAGTTTTTTTCATTAGTGACTCTAAGTCTTTTCTAATTATGAACAATGTCTCTCTATACACCCGTATCTATGTATCTCTGTTTTTCTCTCAATTTAAGTTATCCATATGTATTTATTTGAATCCCACTCTCCCTACAAATTGATTTTTATATCATATTCAACTTGATTTTATATTTCAACTATAGTGGAAGCAGGAACAGTACAAATGACACTCTCAATACTTCAGAGAGATTTTTAATATTTCTTAAAACTTTAAGTATAAATATCAGGTGAATCTTGTAGCTGATACTTGAGGCACCATTACTGATGGAAGAGGAAGGAACTCTGAACTCTTAGACTTTGAGCTGCTTTGAGTAGAGGAAGACCATTTCCAATCATCAGGCAGGAAATCAACTTGGGAGACTGTTAACTGTCATCAGTGGTTCATGAGCCTCTCAGTAATTACCTATATAGCTTTCAAAAATACAAATTATTCCCCAAAACACTATAGTTCCAGATTTAGAGGGTCTAGGTTGGAGTGTGTTTGACAATCTACTCTAATAGAAAGGAAAAGAGAGATTATTTATTTGTCTATTTATTTATCTCTGATGTTGTAAAGGAGCAAAATATACAAGTTCTTGGTAGGTTTAGTTCCAAAAATAAGGGTGTGCTTTGTAAAATATTTCTTACAGTTGTTTTTTGAAAGATAAAAGCTTAATAACATACTGAAGATTATCACTGTTCCCCAGGTCCTTTAATGACAACTCAACTATTCAACAAAGACCATATTTGAAGGCCATATTTGACATGTTAAAGAAAGCCCACCTCCTGGTAAGTGCAAATTAAGAGTGCAAGGGAAGGCAGCTGCCACGTATCACTGTGTAATGGGGCTTGACACAGTGGTGGTAAACTCACAAAGCCAGCAGAAAGGGGTCTACTGTACGCATGAAATGAGATATTTCTTGTGTTCTCTGAATGGGCCAGTAAATTACACTGAGTTTAGAAAATTTCTTTAGTATGCCTAGGGGGGAGTTTATTTATTTATTTACTTATTTACTTATTATTTAAATATTTATTTATTTATTTATTTATTTAGAGAATGAGCGGGGGAGAGGCAGAGAGACGGAGACAGAATCTGAAGCAGGCTCCAGGCTCTGAGCTGGCCGCACAGAGCCGGATGCTGGGCTTGAACTCGTGAGCTATGAGATCATGACCTGAGCCGAAGTCAGTCGCTCAACCGACTGAGCCACCCAGGCGCCCCAATGTCTAGGAGAATTTTAATTATTCTTGAATGTTTTCCCACCACATCTGTCTTCTAATGCAGACTGTCCTCAAACTCCTGATATCAACTGTTCTCCTCAAATAGAAAGAAGTGGTCTATGTGCTCTCAAAATGCAACAACTCTGAGCTCAGAATTCCGTCTTTCACTATTAAAACAGAGGTTCCACCTTTCAGATACCAAATTACTATGAAAGAGACGTCTCCTTTTGCTACTTGCCTGCCAGTCATCTCTGGCTGAGTACCTGAAAAAATACACTATACTAACAATAATCATTGGTCTGCTCCTGTACATTTGGGGAGAAAATAAAAAATGAATTTACACTGAGCATTTTTGATAGAATTAATTTAAAGTCATGATAGAACATAATAAACCCTAACAGCTCCAATTTAAACAGATATAATAAATACAAGAAGACTTTTAAAAAGTCACTTTTAAGTGAGAATTTGAAACTGAGCGGTTTTGAAGTGGGTAATATAAAAAACTAGAAAGATATACATTAAAAATAAAATTTAAAAATATATATCATGATTCACAAGATAAATACTATAAAAATTATAATTAAAGCTTGAAAAAAGGGAGTAAAAATGATTAAAGTGAAGTAAAATTTACTTGAGATAGATCCAGGAGATCAACTATTCAAATGACAGAGTGTCTAGAAAATGGAAAGAAGGAAAGACACAATTGTACCTTGTACTCTTTTCCCAAGACTTCCCTGTATGCTAAGCAATTTTTTCAAAATAAAGAGGTATCCCAAAATATTTCCTCCTTTTTTTTTAAAGTTTATTTATGTATTTTCAGAGAGAGAGAGAGAGAGAGTAGGAGAAGGGCAGAGAGAGGGAGAGAGAAAATCCCAAGCAGGCTCCATGCTGTCAGCACAGAGCCTGGCAATGGGCTTGATCTCACGAACCATGAGATCATGACCTGAGCCGATATCAAGAGCCAGACGCTTGACTGACTAAGACACCCAGGCACCTCCAAAATATTTCCTCCTTAAATATTTTAACCCTTAGAATAAAGAGAATATTATACAAATATTCAGACAGAAAGGTTATTTATGAATAAAAATAACAAATTACAATTGCATCAGATTTGTCATTGCAACATTTATTCTTTAGCCTGCCAAAATACTATTTATGGGTATGGGGAAAACAGTATCATTTCAGTATGCACAGATGCAAATTACATTATACCCATCGAGTAGAGCTGGTAGCTTGCCAGGGGAAAGTACATACATATATTCATGCAATAACAAACATATGAAATTGGAATAAGCTTGACATGTTGTAGGAAAAAATAAGAGGCCCTATGTGTGAGGCTGCAGGACTGTAAGTGTGACAAGGACACTGGTCTGAAAGTAGAGGGAGATACGAGATGAGGCTCAGGAGTTAGACAGAGACAGAGTATTTAAAGCCTCAGGCCATGCTCAGAATCAAGGATTTATTATAAATATTAAGCACTGCCACTGCTTTGTTAGCTCAGTTTCCAATAAAGTAGTTTGGCTTTTATCTCATCTGTGTTTATTATACTTACTTTGTTCTGTGATATACACCACTGGCCAAATATTTTATATACACACTGTGAGTTTTAAGCTTGAACATGATAGATATTGTGGGTGGCTGAGCATAAAATTTTCAACTACAACTAGAGACAGGTGATGCAGTCTGGCAAAAAGCACCTATTATAGGGTGAGGTGGTATGATTTCAGGATAGTTAACCCACTCTATTGCTAGGGAAAAAGTCTGACCACTACCTTTAACTTCAAAGTCTTTGGCTGAACCTAGGTCACTTACCTCTCTGTCCTAGTTTTCAGAGACATTAGTAAAGTTTAGGTTAGTAAGTTTAAGTTCTGGGTGGGGATGTGGATTTCACCACCCACAATCACTCATATGGTTGAAAACTACTCCAAACTAGGAAGTGTATTTAGATAAAGGGGAGGCAAAACATGGCAAATGTTCATTATGGTGTGTATTTAAATAGAACTATGAGAAGCATGAGACAAGCTGACACATTGAACATTTAACAATCAGGCCACCATCATAAAAATGGTTTTATGCAGGATGAACAAAAGCAAAAACTGCAAGGAAAAACCTTTATGATTTAACACATGCATGTGGTGGGTGAAGGAGGTAAATGAGTCAAGCAGAAAGAACTAAAGAGTTGGACCATCGGGATTTGTTACTTTGGATACCTGATTGGATTTGGGCAAATCACTCTTGGAGCCACAGTGTACGCTTCTGTGTAATGGATGTACCGTGAAAGATCGTTCCTGTGATTCCACATTTCCAAATTTGGGAATAAGGGAGATTGGTGATAATCTATACCCAAAGATGTTAAGAGGCAAGAAGAATTGGGTTACATCATGAAATTGGTTTTTAACATGTACTGATCGAATTGATAGTGAAGTATATCAAGTAGAATCCCTGGGGGCAGCTGTGTTGAAAATTCAGCTTCGGTAAAGAACAGCATAGGAGCTGGTTTCATTCCTAAGCCAGCCAATATAAGGGTCCTTTGGTTAGATCACTAAGGACCAATTAGTATTTTATGCATCACTAATATAAAAAAGGGTAATAGATGTTTAATTAGATACCTTATTTAGCTAGATATGTTAATATTACCAGAACACATATTAGTTGTCAATTTGTAAAACATATGCTTTTATTATAGATTTGTTAGAATAAAGGAAAATGCCACCAGTACAAATGTTTTCATTGGTTCCAGGATCTAGGTTTCTAAGTCAAAGTTCAGCATGCTTTGTAACAGTGCCAGTCAGATTTAAGGACAAAACATGTAAAGGGAAGCTCAATAAAAGGAGGATAGGTTTGCCAACAAGAAAAAAAAAAGGTCAAAGTTTTGACTTAGATGAGCATGCATATGTACAGTTACATAAATACATAAATTAAACAAGCTAAGGGGTAATTGCATAATTTAAATGTTTGTACCATTGCCATCATGCAAATTTAAAACTATATTGTACTAGGTGTACTACATTACCGTGTATGTTAGCTGGAATTTAAATAAAAACTTTTTAAAAATAAAATAAAACTGATGTTATCAAGAAACATAAAATAATGTATTGAAGGTTTAAACACAGCAGTTATTTATATCAGAGACATACACACTACTTTGGAAATTATCACACAGACACCACAGATTTCTAGGACTATATAAGGAAGAAAAAAGGAGTAAAGGTTTGGACTAGGTTGAGAAGGCACAGCTCATTATATACATTATCAGTAAGGGTAAATTAACAGAAGTCACTAAATGTGTACCAACTGATTACAGCACTATACAAATTTAGTACCTATGGATGCATCCAAATTTAATGCATAAAACCAAATACATGAAAATTACATTTTGAAATGCAGAAGATTTTTATATTTGCCTTGGTAAAGAGTTTCTTTTTTACTATCATGGAAGCACTATTAGATCACCTTGTTTTAATGTGTAGGTTTTTGTCGGCCTTCACTTATTTAAATACATGCTCAATAAAAATAAGAGACCTTACCTGCCATTTTCACAATTGTGTTATTAATACCAAGAATATTACTTGGTATTTAGTAGAGGCTCAATAAATGTTGACTGACTGACTCCTTGGATAAATGAGCTTCAATTTTTTCAGCAATTTTATTGTAGAGAATAAAATATCTATTTTGTGTTTGTTATAAGAATTTGAGGTACCTTTTTCTAGAACTAATTTCTTCTCTCTTCAGAGCTAATTCCCTCTTTCTTCCTTTTTTTCCTAAACACACACACACACACACACACACACACACACACTATACACAAGAGTTAACTCAGTTACATTTTTTTGCATTGATGATTACGTTAATATCAATGAATAGGTAAATGAGAACAATTTTTTACTTACACACTTAAAATTAGAGTTTTAAATTGCATTAGGTATATGGAAAATGTATATTAGGAAAGCAATGCTTTCTTACTACTTTTGTCAAGCTGATTTCTAACAGAACTGTATCTTTTGTTATCCATGTAATATAATGGGTGAAAATATGGGATTCACATTATAGGCATATCAAATTAAACTGAACATTGAAGTACTACATGAAATATAGGTTTTCTCCTATATATAACTTTAAATGTAAGCCTTTATGTCAAGTCCATGTTTTACCTATTTAACTAGACTCCAAAATGTCTTTTTCTATTCATTTCAATCACTAGAGTTACACAATTCTTAATTGATCCTTCAAACATTAAAACATTTAAGACTTACACTTGGGTTTCTGTAGAGAATTGGTTATTCCAAATAGCCGAGTGGCAACTGATTAGCCTTTTCCATATGCTATCTCAAAAAATTTTACCTCATTTATTTCTCCATCGGATTTAGTCATTTACCCATATTATATCATATCACATTATGTTGTTATATCACATCATGTTACATACTATATATCTCTATAAAATCTCAACACTGTTCATACCTACTGCATAATTAGGTAAAACTTGGGGGTCCTTAACAAGAATACATGATGCATTGTCTACTGTAATCTACCACATTGTAAGTGAAATAAGTGAAATTATGTTAGTCCAGATTTACATTGAATCTCTTCACATTGAAAATCTTTGTTTTCCGTACCCTCAACAGTGATATGGTTTCATTTAAGTATTGGTTTATTTGATAGCACTGAATGAGATGAGATTTGTTTTTATATTTCGCATTCTCATTTAATGCATTCCTACAACACAGCTGGGAACAGTTACAGTCATAAACTCAAATGATTGTGTGGTTTCCAAAATGAAGGAAAACTAATAGAACTGATAGAACACAGTTTTTAAATCAAAAGTTAAAATGTTAGGAAAGATTTGTGGTTCATTTGTAGCTTTAGGCCAGTATGATCATACTCATCTGCCCCAATAAAATTAGGTCAGTTGAGTGTAACTCAATTACCATGTTTAAAGACAGGTAGCTTCTCAGGAGGGTGTGAAAAACATTTGTTGCAAATATATTTTATGGTGCATGAAATAGTTTGTTTTTTACAGCATGTATAGGAAGTAAATAATTTTCCATTTGGTAGATGAACCAAAGAGCTCAAAGGTGTGTGGATAAACAATAGGAAGCAGAGTGAATTTAGAGATCGATATTATTTTTCATATATTTTGCTTTATTTGTTACGATTATGTGTGTGTGTGTGTGTGTGCCTATGTGTGCAAATGTGTAACTCATCAGACTCTCTGAAGGTGAAGGAGCATATTTTCATAACCATTCAATTCACATCGTCAGTCAAATAAAAAATATAAATATATAAAAAATAAACATATAAGTGCAAATAGAAAATTAATTTGTAATTTTTAATAATGTATTACTTTTACATAAATATTTCACAGGAAATTTTAAAACCCAGCAGTTATAACTGATTGTTTGCAATATAGCATATAAGAAAAGAACTACACAGCAAGCCTGTAATTACCATCAATTGCAAATGGTAAAATTACCATCAATTGCAAAATGCATATAGAACAAGTTCCTCCACATGCATACAAGGTGAATGAATCAAATATTTGGTACATTTCCTATAGTCCCTCTCCTGATTTGCATAGGCATTCAGGTTTGAAACAAAGTATTAATAGTCTTTGGCATGAGATCTCATTATCTAATTTACCTTGCTTAGTTTACATATTTAATTTTTATGTTTAAATGTTTATTTTGAGAAAGAGAGAGAGAGAGGGAGCACAAGCAGGGAGGGACAGAGAGAGAGGGAGAGAGAGAGCGAGTGAGTCTGAAGCAGTCTCTGTGTTGTCAACTCAGAGCCCAATACAGGGCTCGATACCGCAAACCTTGAGATCATGACCTGAACTGATATCAAGAGTTGGACGCTTAACCAAATGAGCCACTCAGGTACCCCTACATATTTAATTTTTAAAAGTCCTATTGTTTCTTTCTAGCCCTTAAAACCATAAACTAATATATATGCTAGTATGGAAGACAGAAGAAACTCATACTGGGATGTAGAATATATTTCGTATGCATATATAAAATTATCACATTTATTCAAAATTGGTGTCTTGAATTATACAACTATAAAACTCTTATTCTATGTATACTCTCTCTTTAGTAAAGAGCATAAAGATTTCAGCTCGCTAAAATAAAAAATATAAATAATAGCAGAAAACAGGGAATGTTGGTCTCAAAGTTTAGAGCAAATTGCAGCATGTTTTGTTTTAATATTTAGGCAATGTAAAATACAATGGTTTTTGAAAATACAAGCAACACAAGCGAGTAGAATGATGCTGTCTACCATATAGGAAAATATTCCTTTGAGCAAGAAACACCATTTAGTTGTGCTCTGTTCTTACTAGAACAAGCCCCTAAAGGAAGAAAGTTTCAGCTGAATTTTCTCATTCATCATGAAATGACATTTTGCTTTCAGTTCCTATAAGCCAACCTGATACTTTAATATCTGCCCATTTTATTATCTAACTGGTGTAAGGACCTCAAAAAAATATCTAAAAAGCCAATACCTTTCTGCCAGCTGTGATCTGTGCTAATGTGAAAAGAATACAATGAAGTATCAGTTGGTGTTTCCCCCCTAAGCAGTACACATGCAAGGCTGCTCTCACAGATATGCAGAGATGCGCTTTCACAAATTATGTTATTAAAGATGTGGCCTCTGGGTATCAGCTAGTAGGACTGACTTTGTTCTCTGATGCTTTTTTATAAATTTTTAAAGTAAAGGCTTACATATATATACAACAGGGGAAAAATACTAAACCATAATCAGTGGACATATTAGATGAAAATTAGTAATACCAATCAAATTATATATTTCAGATCACTGTGATATGGGAATATTTCACTAACTCTGATCATTTGCTTTAATGTTTCTTTCCTACAGATAAGAAAGATGCAACAAACAGAATTATAAGAGTGAACTTATGTCCCTGAAATATTATTGCGGCACCCTGTCTCTCTATGTTAAAAGAATAATTGTACACATTCACAAAGCCTGGAGTAAACAACCTTCAAGGTCATGATTTCAAAGAGATCTCTGGAGGAGAGGACAAGTGAAGAGATCTATCCTCCAGGCATTAGGCAAGAGCTGGGAAAATGATATTAGAGGAGAAGGCTATATATTCTACTCTGAAGTCCTAACAAAGTTAGTGAACTTCTCTCTGCATCTCAACTGCTGGGTGATACTTTACCAGCTAGTTTTAACTCAGGCAGATATCACCACAGCATCCACTAGTACCGGTCTGCCATTACCCAAGTGATCCTATTGTACACCTAATGAAAAAACACAAAGTGTAATTAAAAAAAAAATAATAATACATATCAGCTCATTGAAGGAGGGCCACCAATCTGAAAGAGGAAGATCCAGCTGAAAATATAAAATCAATGGCCCCAACAGAATTGTAACAATGGAAAACACAGCAATCTTAATTAATTAATTATTAATTAGTTAATAATAGAAACTCCCAGTGGCATGAAATTACAGTGCAAAAAGTTTTCCAGTCTTTAAAATAAAGAAAAACATGAGTTTTTACATGAAAAAATTAAATAAAAAATAGATGTTCTGAAAGATCAAGTGGAAATATTACCTGACAATAGTAGGAATGTTAAGTTCCAAGATGGCAGGCACAAATCTAAATACCTCTACTTTAAGCACCTAAAACAGTACCCAGCACATGGAAAGGGTTTAGGAAATGTTTGTTAATGAAGACTTAATCAACACATAATGAGTAGGAAATGAAGAATGAAGAAGATTAGAGAAAACATAATTAAAGAGTTGAAATGTGAAGACAGGGTGATCTAGAAGGAGACACTCATTAGCTTATGATATAATAAATACAGAAATGGTAAAATACATTCCCTGACAGTGGAGATATCCACTACATATATGTATGTGTGCGTGCATATACATATATGCAGATACATGTATGTGTGTATCTCAGTGAAAAAATATAAGTGGCAAAGTAATATGTACATTGTGATTCCATTTTTTAAAAACAAAAACACAGTTGTGTTCCTTCAGATAATTCAAACGATTTTTAAATGAATCAATGCATGTATGAACTGAAAGATGATACATAAGCATAACAGCAGATGTTTATTAATGTTTACATCAGAGGAATGTGATGGGGTGCAAGATAGCAGTTTTTATTTCTCTCTCTGCCTTATTTTTTTAAAAATTTTTAAGTGTTTATTTATTTTTGAGAGAGAGAGAGAGAGAGAGAGTGTGAGCAGGGAGGGGCAGAGAGAGAGGGAGACACAGAATCTAAGCAGGCTCCAGGTTCTGAGCTATCAGCACAGAGCCCGACGCGGGTCTCAAACCCACAAACCACGAGATCATGACCTAAGCCAAAGTCAGATGTTTAACCACTGAGCCACCCAGGTGCCCCTCTCTTTCTGCCTTCAAAATATTTTATTTAATTTATTCATTATTAAACTTTCTCATGAAGATTAAGTCAAAAGAAATACACACTACACATAAAAAACAAATAAGGCTATGGGATCTTAGCAGTTGTGAGTCTAAAAGACAAGTAGCATAATATTTAAGTAGTATTACTATAATATGTGACACCATAAAATTCGTTCAAGAATACAGATTCTTGGCATTAAACTGCTTGGACTGAAATTCTGTTTTTTACATAAAAAGCCACAAAGCCAGGCACCTGGGTGGCTCAGTCAGTTACTCGTCTGACTCTTGACTTTGGCTCAGGTCACGATCTCATGGTTCTTGAGTTCAAGCCCCACATCGGACTCTGTGCCGACAGTGAGGAGCTTGTTTGGGATTCTCTCTCTCTCCCTCTCTCTCTGCCCTTCCCCTGCTCTCTCTCTTTCTCTCTTAAAAAAAAAAAAAGCCACAAAACCAAAGGAACATTTTCCTCTCTCTTCCTCAGTTTTTTTTTTAATCTGTAAAATGAAGATGAAGTAATGATTCCAGCCTCATAAGGTTGTTGTAAGGATTTATGAATTAACATATGCAAATAATTTAGAAGAGCAGAGAAACATAAGATCTTCACAGATCTGAGCTGGCATTACTGTTTCACTCAAAACTTAAACCGAGTGAACAGACTACAGGGCATCTGAGCCACAGCTGAAGTCCGAGCAGATGCCAGCAAATCTGAAAGTCAGAAAGAGAAGTGAATTCAGTTTTACCAAAGAATCCTCTCTCCTGTTTCCACGGTCATTCTGGACTTGGAAGGCAAGCTGAATTCTCTCTTATTGTCCCCAGACTGATAGGATAATTTGAAACTGACTCTTTGCTCAAGGCCTCTAAGCAGTCTGGCCACCTCCCTAGATATCACTGCATGCCAGGGCCCCTCAGGAAACCGAGATGGAGGAGAAAACCACTAACCCAGTGTGTTTTGGCAGAAAGGGAGATTTCTTAATGCCTCTCCCCAGGCTCCCTAAATCTGAAAATGTTGTTGTAGATAATTCTAAAGATGAAATACAAATACTCTTGAATCAGGTTACAATTTATATTTTCCTGCTAACGGGTTTCAGAGCTTTTCTTGAGGATAGTTTTTCAAAGGTATAAAATATGACTGAAGTAAGAATAAAGGTTTATAACTGGAAAGCCAGGGATAACTACTCTGCAATTTGGCATAGGTCAGCACAGACCTCATATATAAAAACGCATGTAGTATATATTCATCGATAGCTTCCTTCATCCATTTGGTAAGATTAACTACCAAATGTAAGATTACATTATAGGCCACCTTCTCACAGGTTCTGGTCATTTTAGAAATTATAGAATTTGATGCTAGATTTGATTCAAGGGATGATACGAAAGAGAGTTTCTGAATCTTGCTTGCAACTCTTGAAATCATAATCAATAATGTGTACCTTGCCTTGCTCCTGAGTTTGGATTCGGATATTAATGTTTACTTGAATTTTATTTGCTGACTGCCACAACCTTTTTTCTCTTCTGATTTCACGTAACATATATCTTGTTTACAGACAAATTAGTATATGTGTGTTTGTATACATGTGTGTGCTTGTGAATGTGTATAGTGCAGTTTAACATGAATTTTCTCCAGCCCTCTGTCTGCCTGCTTATTTATTATCTATCTCTATTAAGTGGCTACCTGCTACTTTTTTATAGCAGCATAATTTATTTAAACCTGTATTAAAGGCTACTAATATAATAAAAAATGTTTTAATATACATGCTCTTTCATATATTTTAGTCAACTTATCTTATTTCCTCTTAGAATACATTTCAAATATAGAATTTTGGATCAAGAACTTAATTTTTTTTTAAGTTTTGGTACTTAATGACAAAATTTTGCAGTGTATTGCAAGCAAGCACAAAGATATTTGTTACTGGCCATTTTAAACTTTGTCAAGTGGAAAGATGGGAAAAACTACATTCGATTATTGTTTTTCTTTGCATTTTTTTGATTACTAGTATGTGTGAATATATTTTTCATATCATGTTTGGCTTCTATTTCTTTTTCAAATTTTGTAGATTTACATTCAAAGCTATTTTACCTATAACATTTTGGGGGCTTTCTTACTGATTTGTAAAGAGAATTTTTAAAAGTAAAGGTATTAATCCTTTATCATTTTAGATTATACCTCCTCCCAGTTTGTTACCTGTCTTTATTTTAATGGGCTCCTTTTTAGTCACCCAGAAGTTTTACATTTTATGTAGTATGCATTTACAGCCTCAGGAAGGAATTCTCCACCATATACATTAAATATTCTAAATGGAAAGATTTTTCCTTTATATCAGGCACACAGAACTACTATTTCATTCAGTATTCCACAATAACTGTCATTAGGCCCACGTTTCAAAGATTACATTTATGACAAGATATAGAAAACATGTCTCAATGGTTCTGACTACTCTTCAAAGTTGTAGACAAGAAAAACCCCTCCTGATATGCCATTCACATGCATTGAGAATTTCTCCAAGTCACTAAAGAGTTTCATTATTGTTATCTAATTAACCACTTTTTTTTTTCAGAGACAGAGAAGGCACATTTATTAACCTTTGTTGAAGAGTAAGAAACTGCAGCATAATTCTATTTTGCTGAATGACCCCTGTCATTCCACAGACCAGAAGAGGAAAAACCCTCCTCTGCTCTCAGACTGTTCTAACATGCCCCGCCTCTTATTTGCCCTTTCCTACTGGCAGCTGGGATTTTAGTTATCTCTCAGCTGCTTAGATTCCGAGGGTCAATGGCATGAAGTACACTGGATTTGCAATATTCCTGAGCAGACTAGGAGAACACAACACAAATGACCCCAGGACACAGGAGGTAAAGTCAAATAATTATAAAATGCTGAGATGTAGCCATCCCTCAGTGTGAACATGAATAAAATCCTTAATACTGTCAAGAACCCAAGTGTGAAAATTGTAAGATAGCTGTCAGAATAAATGCTGGGTGCCGTTCCAGAGTGAGAGGACATTGAGATGCAACAAACACAATCTTTCCTTGAAGCTACTCCCATTAATAAAATTTCACCTACTGAGTACTTAATTGTATAGAAGACTGTGCTAGAAATAATCTATTTGCAACACTGCAAGTTTAACACAAATCCAACATCTAAAATAATGAATGTGAACAAGAAAAAGAATGAATGTCTCAAGTCCTTTTTGCATCTCAGTAAACAAATTGCTAGCTGACAGGGAAGAGGTACCAGCTGTGGGTTTTTACAATGAAACCTCCCCAAAATATGGTTCCCCTACAAGTATAAGACACTGCGGGTTAATGTAAAACATGGAATGTTTATCTAAACTGTCCCTTCATTTCAGTTGTATATCCTAACCAATTAGGAGTCAGAATTCCCTGCAATGATAATAATCTTATTTTCAAAGCATCAGAGTTGTTCTGATATTTTTCTTTATTGCCCAGATGTACAAGTTGGGCAGGTTTCACAGGTTCAGTCTGGATCATCCCTGAAGATACCTGGTCACCTGAAGAAGCTGCACTTCCTAAGTCAATCTCCTTACAATGAATATGCAAGAAATTAAAAATTAAACAGAGTTCTCATGAGCGTTATGGACCAGTGCAAAAAGAGCCCAGACATGCTAGACCTGACTTGAAAATCAGTGGTCCCTAAAGGGTGGTAGCTCCGATAAAGTTAGTGGAAGGTTCCAGATTGGGAGCACAACATAATGAACTTTTGAATAATTCCTTATGCATCCCTCACTTTTGGTTAAAACAAACAAACAAACAAACAAAGGATTGGAGGACTAAACGGAAAAAGATTGTTTTTTTGCCTGGATCACTGATCTTTTCCCCAATTTCTTTATTTTTTATTTGAATCAGCATTTTAAACATTTGTTTTCCCACAATTCATTTTAGAACAGTTCATCACACCTCTAATCAATGCTCCACTCTCCCTTTCATTTAAGTAAGCCACCCACCGCCCATCTCATCGAACATGGACATTTATGTTGTAAGATAGACACATTTATGCTGTGTAATTAACAATTTGCTAACTGAATGACCTTCATAAAATTGGTTAAACATTCTGTGCTTCAGTTTTTTCAGTTGTAAAACTGCATACCACCACCAAACTCATGGGCTTTTTAAGAGATTTTAATAAAAAATGAATATATAACACATATTTAAGTTTACTGTATATCAGGAACTATGCTAAGCACTTCCTGCATATTGACTCATTTAATACTAGCTTTTATTAAAATCCTCCAAAATACAGTGTTATCCCTATTTGACATATGAAGACATTGCTCTGTACAGCAGTAAACAAATATCCAAGTGTTGCTTAACTATTTAGTGGTGGAGTTTAGATCTAAATGTAAACAGCACATCTCCATAGCCCATAACCTTAACTTCTGTCCTGTGCTTAAATAAAGAATGTCAGCAATTGTTAGCTCCCTTCCCAATTTCATCAATCCTAAATATAAAAGAAAAATAAAAAATGAAGGAGAAAAGATAAGTGATTAAGTGATGTTCCATCCAAGCAGACCATTTAGAGAATGTTTGTTCTATTGATTTTTATCTTCCAGGTAATTTTTATGGTGTCTTGACCGACTGTTCTTAATCAGGAAAAGAAGAACATGGTCATAGACACAAGCCACTCTATGTTCCCCATGACTCCTGACCATCCATCCGTTCCAGGCTCTATCTCCTCCTGTCTCACCCCAGGGAAGAGCTGTCTCTCGGGCAAAGCTTGCTATATCAAAGTATAGACACCACTCAAAAATAAATCCTCCCTCAGTTCTCTAGTTGTCTGAGATATTTCTGATAAAATGACTCCAGCACAATATGTTTGAAAGTCTTGCAACCAGGATATTCAGCCCTCATCCTTCCAATGCATCAAGTCTCACTAAGAGTGAGTGAAAACAAGAAGGAGATATTGAGCCTTCAATTATATCATCTCCTCAAAACCAATAAAGATCTGTTCAGAGATGGACAGAGAATGATAAATTTGTTTAATATTAAAATAATGTTACTTTTATGGGTCATATTTTGTGCTGTCTGCATGTTTACTGTATATTGTTAATACTAATAGATTTCTTTGATTTCTTTGATGTCTTTGATTTCTTAACCCTCCGTTAAATTTCTTTGATTTCTTAACGATAGGAATTCTGTACCAACCAAGTAAGCTAAATTATGTTGTATAAGAAAACACACACAGAATAGCAATGGCAGACGGCACATGCTTGATCTCTGAGCCAGGTTAAATGTCAACTATGGTTTGGCTGCAACCCTGTTCAGCCAGAGTTCAGTCAGGAACCCTGTTCCTCTTCACGCTAGAATGGAGTCCCAAGAAGCAGCCTGTATCCGGGACAATATTGGGCTGTAGTAGAAGGGAAATGGAATCACAAATTAGCCCTTAAAACTTCTCTGGAAAGTGGGATGTCCCATCTGTCATCCCATTGGCCAAGGGAAGTCACACAGCTGAGAAGTAAGTCCGTGAAATTAGGAAGACAGGCTTGCACAGGAAGAGGTACTGGATGCTGGGTGGGGGGAAATAACATCCAACTCTTCTTCCCAAATATGTACACCTAGAGGATGCTGTTAGAAAGCATTGCTGGGTCAGTGTAAGGCGAATCTACCCTATTACATACGAAGAACATTCAAGCACATAGGGTTCTGAATTACCTTCTATTTCCAATGGAGAATATAGAATTCCAAGAAGTAAATGGCTTACATAGTGAATTCAAAGTGTATTCCTAATATAACAAGAAATGTCCACAATCATCTTGCTTCAGACACTAAATTTTTGCCCATGTAGTTTTTCCTCTTTAACTTCAGAAATGTGGCAGAGCTGTTAAACGCCTTGCCTTCAGGGAGTGTTTTGTTAAGGAGCCTAAAGAAGAAAAGTGCCTACAACTCAAATTTCTGGCCCTTTTCTTCCTGAAGGAAGATCATTCATGTTATCATGCTAGATGTGACAGAAAGGGAAGAGAGGGTGCCTTAGAGAAGTGGAGAAGCAGAGAAGTATTCTCTTCTCTCTGTAATCTCCCTCTGCTTCACTTTTTTAATGAATATAATTTATTGTCAAATTGGCTTACATATAACACCCAGTGCTCATTCTAACAAGTGCCCTCCTCAATGCCCATCACTCATTTTCCTTTCCCCCATCCCCCCATCCATCCATTAGTTTGTTTTCTGTATTTAAAAGTCTCTGTGGTTTGCTTCCCTCCCTCCCTCTCTGTTTGTATCTATTTACCCCCCTTTTCTTCCCCCATTGTCTTCTGTTCAGTTTCTCAAGATCCACATATGACTGAAAACATATGACATCTGTCCTTCTCTGACTGACTTATTTCTTACAAGGGCACTTGTCATTAGATTTAGGGCCCTCCCAGATAATCTTCATACAGTATGAAGATGACTTCTTCCCCCTTTCTCTCTACCTACATTTAAGAGTGAAGTAAATAGACATGAAGAAATGAGAAAAAATGAGTGATGGAGTTTTGTGGGGTTTTTTTCACTTCTTTTGGAGTATTTTTTTTTCCTTTTTCTATCTGTCATATGATTGGGTGCTTAATAAATGTACAACCCATTCCCTCCTTTTCTTTTTCTTTTTTTCTGTTTCTTTCTGTAAACTTAACTGAATATTTTTTGCTTTAAGTGATTATTCCTTACTTTGCTTGCTCATATTCTTTCCCTAATGTGGAAACTTATACTAAGCACCACCATCCAGCTATTGAAAAACACACAACTCAACCTATAGATTCTAACTTCTTGCCACATCCTTCCAATAGACTAATTCAGGTATTTTAATTACGCTCTTATGGTTATTATTTTGTTACTGTTTTCTGTGCCTCCAGTTACCACCTCCCCTCACATCCTGACACACATCTTGGTCGTTTAATCTAATCTCTATGCTATTCCCATAATTATTTCATCCTTCATGCAAACCGACATTATAAAATCTATTAGATCGTGTTACATTCATAGCATTAAATTTCTGTCTTCCTTCTAGACTATAAATATCTTATAGAGAAAAATCAATTCCTATCATTTCTTTATTATCAATACCTATCACTGTGTTTGGCATATTTACTGAACAAAAGAATGCTGTTTTAAAACACTTGTGCATCTATTCCATAGAGAAACAATAAGATACAATGTAATATGAACATATAAATACAACAAATGATCTGGCTTCTAATCCATGTGTGTATCTTTGATGTGTGACCTATGAAAAGCTGCTTAAACTATGTGACCCTCACTTTATCAACTATAAAATGGAATTAAAAATATCTAAGTGTTTATCACATTTATTTTTAGAACGAGTGTGAGATTATTACAGTTGCTATTACTGAATAACAAACCATTTACTGGCATAAACATCCATTTTATTAGGCTATATATTCTGTGGGTTAGGAATTAATTATGAAAAGGCTCAGAGGGAAGTTCTTGATTGGGGTCTCTCTGTGGCTATAATCAGCTGGTGGCTGGGACTGTAATTACCTAAATACTCTACTTTGTTTGCTGGAATAGTCCTTTGGAGTCCTGACACTCCATGTACAAAATTCGTCTATCCTGAGGCCACCATGCTCTGAGGAAGCTCAGGCTACATGCAGGTGCTCTGGTTTGCTCTAGCTAATTCCCAGATAATTGCCATTTTGGCTTATTCACAAGGCTTGCAGTTAATTCTGGATCTCAGCGGGAATTCAGTTGAGGCTGTTCACTAAAGCACTTACAAGTGGCCACTCCATGTGGCCTGAGCCTCCTCACAGCATGGCAGCCTCAGAGAAGTTCACTTTCTAGATGATGGCTCAGGGCTCCAGGTGCAAGCAATCCAAGCAGAAGAACAGAGCTGCATTAACTTTTATAACCTAGTTTGGGAAGCCATGAAACATAACTTCTCCTGAATTGTTTTGGTTACAAATTAAGCACACAAGTTTCCCAGATACAAAGGACAGGGGACAAAGGCACACATCGTAATTAGAGAAATGCTGAAGAATCTGTGGCCTTTTTTTTCTTCACATGACTATAAATTGTACAGGGGTAAGCAAATATAACAAATTGTCTCTTATTATCCTATGAAAAGGCCTTTAATCTATTGTCATTCTATTATGCCCATTGCCAAACAACACAAATAAGCATCTCTCTTATTGTTCATGACAACATATTTTGCAGGATTTTCTGCTACTCACAGTCTTGTTTGGTCCTTTCTTTCTTTCTTTCTTTCTTTCTTTCTTCCTTCCTTCCTTCCTTCCTCCTTTCCTTCCCTTCCCCTCCCCTCCCCTCCCCCCTCCCCTCCCCCCCCTTCCCCTCCCCTCCCCCCTCCCCTCCCCTCCCCTCTCCTCTCCTCTCCTCTCCTCTCCTCTCTTTTCCTTTCCTTTCCTTTCCTTTCCTTTCCTTTCCTTTCCTTTCCTTTCCTTTCCTTTCCTTTCCTTTCCTGACTCTGACTTTTCCACCTTTACTTTTAACTCTCCAGAATTTGGCCCTGGGCTCCCTTTTCTTCTGTATAACAGAGTGATCACATTCAGTCCCACAGCATGAAAGACTAAGTAAATACCAATTAATCTCAAATAAATGACTCTAGACACCAGACTTCTCCTGAAATCTAGATGCATATATCCAACTGCCTATTTAAAATCTCAGCCTGTATTTAAAAAATCATGTTAAACTGAACAAGCCTAAAGAACATTGGATTCCACATCCCAACAAGTGCCCTGTCAGTATATTCCATCACTACCCATCCAAATCATCAAAACTATAACTTTTTTCTCTTGTTGCTACTTGTACACACACTATACTACTGCTTAAGTGTTGCTTAACTATTGGTGACAGTCATTCTTGCCGGGGTTTTCTTACAGATGAATGCACAAAAACTGTAGGTTCAAAGTCTGCATGGTGCATTGGATCTATTGTCACATGAAGCCATTAGCGCATTACAAACAAGATACTCGCAAACTACTAATAGTCAATAATTTCCCCCTTTCTCCCTCTGATCATATAACAAGGAATATGCTTCTCACTCTTCCTCCCTATCTCCCTCCCTCCCTCTCTAACCCACACATACACCCCCCCACACACACATACACACACACACACGTGCACACATTAAGCCTTCACTTAACCTTTTCTCATAATTGGTTCACTGAAATAAGTAAATCTAAAAGAGACTGAGAAGGAAAACAAAAACAAAAACATGACACAGACATGGTGTTTGCCTAAAGAAAGTGAGTGTTAACTATTTTAATATAAATTTAGAAATATGGATTCTTAAAAATTAGAAGGGGCTGTGAACTCAAAAGCTACTCCCTTCTTGGCGGCTGGGAGAGTTTCCCTTTATTTTTTCAGTTGCTCTCTGACCATTTAGTCATCTGTTCACTTATTAACAAGTGGGTGACTAGTGAATAGCATAAGCCATCCTGGAAATTCTGTTTTCCTTACCTGTCAGTATTTTGGGTTCACATGTGATGTAATTTTAATTAAGAAGGGGAAGATTACTGAAGAGCTTCTAGGAAAGAGTATCTTAGCTTTTCAGTCAGAAACATGAGGAAAATTTCTCTTTTTTAACTCTGAAGAGGACTAAGCAAGGATGTGGTGCCTGGAAACGAGGCATTACACTGAATTAGGAAGAAATCTACCCTAAAAGAAAAACAAAGATACAAACAAAAACACTTAAAGATGCAGACAAAAGAGACAGAAGAACTTAGGTCTTTGGTAGTATCACTGAGTCATAAATTAATGAGCCATAGAATCATCCCTTCTTTGTGCTTTTGTCATAAGAAAAATAAGTTACTTATTGATTTAACCATTTTAAGTTGGCACTTGTGTTAGTTGTAGATGAAAGTATCCTAATTTACTTAGGAAACTTAGAGATCTGCATAAACAAAGCTAAGAACATTAACTAACTTGTTACAAACCACCCAGGTCTTCTCTCTCTCACCTTCTCTTTCCTATCCCCTTTTCTTCTTCTCTTCTTTCCCTCCTCCTCCATCATCTTCTCTTTCTTCCTCCTTTTCACATATACTGCCCCCACCCCATGCACACACGCACACACACAGTCTTAACCCAATTCTGCATTTCCCTGACAAGAAGACGACCAAAACTGAGTGCACCATTGACCTAACACAATGTCAAGTTAATCTGCCCATTAGATATTTAAGAATTGCTTTTTTACTATAAATTCTAGAAATTTTAGATAATGAGGTGATAAAAAGTACTTGGATTTTTATGCAAAAAAATATTTTGAATATATTAACCTCAGTTCAAGATTTAATACATGCAATAAAACAGAATCTGTACATAAAATATATTCTGAAAAATGGAAGCCATTGAATAGGTACTATTATAATAGCTATTCATTTCTAATAAAAAAGAATCCTATGGGCTTAATAAACACACAAAATATTATTGGATCATAAAGTGGGTAATTAGTTTTGTGATTTCAAAGTGCTGTGTTTGCATGTGAAAACTAATTACTGATTATATGCAGCCTTGAATTGGATATTTTTTTCACGTGCCACTCTAATGCTTTGTAAACCTAAATTCCCCAGAGGTATTTTTCTGGCATCAAGATTTCAAGCATTCAGTCATTAAATAAGTTTATTATTTACTATCTGCCTATCTATCTATCTATCTATCTATCTATCTATCTATCATTTTCCCCTCAAGCATAATCACCAGCAAATATAACCTCAAATCTTTAACAAATACCTTTTTATTCTTTGCCATAATTACACACCATGGAGTCTAATCTAACTTTGATGTATGATATGATACATTAGCTATAGTGTTTTAATGAATTATTTTTTTAAGTTATTATTTTAAGAGAGACAGAGAATGCAAGTTGGGGAGGGGCTGAGAAAGAGAGGCTCCGTGCTGTGAGCGGGGAGAGCCTTATGTGAGGCTTGATTTCATGACCTTAAGATCATGACCTGAGATGAAACCAAGCATCAGATGCTTGACTGACTGAGCCACCCAGGTGCCCCAAGCTGTACTGCTGTAATTAACACTAGCAGAATTCTGGAAATTACATCTCAGAGCATTCAGCTATCTGAATTTAAATTCTACATATATGTCCTGAATCAATTATGAACACAAGCACAAATATCTAAATAAAAAACACATCATTTACTTGTATATTATTTCTAATGACAATGGAAAAAAAAAACATGAAATTAACCAAATGAATGAATATGCCTGATTTACCAAAAATAAATCCACACAAAATGCCAGGCTTATTTTTTTTTTTTATTTTAATGAGAGAGAGAGAGAGAGAGAGAGAGAAGCAGAAGTGGGGGTGGGAGGGAGACAAAGAGAGAGAGAGAGAGAGGCAGAAAGAGAGAGAGAGAGACAGAAAGAGAGAGAGAGAGAGAGAGAGAGAATCTCAAGCGGGCTCCATGCTCAGGACATATTTCAGGACCCAGAGATCAAGATCTGAGCAGAAATCAAGAGTTGGACACTCATCCAACTGAGCCACCCAGGTGCCCCTGCCAGACGTTTCTTTTATGCAATATATATTGCTCTTCAAAAGCTGGAGTTACCCTGCCTATAGCCTTCTAACCAAGGAACCATTTGACACCAGAGTGTCACCACCATTTCAGGGTCTTCTTCATTATTGATCACCAGTAAAAAAAAAAAAAAAAAAAAAGGCATAAAAATGTGTTTCACTGTCTGTCTCACCCTTTATCTAAACCTCCTTGGGATGTCCCTGATTGGATACTTTATCTAGGATCTTAGCCAATTTTCACTTCAATAATACCTTATTTCGGGGCCCCTGGGTGGTTTAGTTGGTTAAGCCTCCGACTTCAGCTTGGGTCATGATCTCATGTGATGTGGGTTTGAGCCCCACATCAGGCTCTGTACTGACAGCTCAGAGCCTGGAGCCTCCTTCAGATTCTGTGTCTCCCTCTCTCTCTGTTCCTCCCCTGCTCGCACTCTCTCTCTCTCTTTCAAAAATAAATAAAGATTTAAAAAAATTTAAAAAATACTGTATTTCAAGTAAACGGGCAAGAGAGAAGGAGAGAGTGAAGAAGAGACAGAGAAAAAGGAACAGTTCTCCAGTATTAATGTCACTACCTCGGAATATAACTTTTTTTAGGCAAATGTGTTTGCCTTTTTCTACATTTTTCCACCTTATGTAACAACTTGTCCCTCTTATGTACACCTTTGCTCTTAATTACCTAAAATTCTGCTCTTATTTCCTCTAGATATTTTCTTCTAATTTCACACCCAGAAAAAAATATTTGATGATTATACAATCATTTATTCATTCATTAATATATATGTAACACCAAGTATATTATACATTTTCATTTTTAAAAAGAAGCAGACTTGAAAGTTTAAGTAATGGTCACCTGAAGAGATGATATTACAGATAAAACAGGTATGAGAGAGCTTCCCTATTCCTCTGTTTCAGTCTTGTCTTTTCACCCTAACAGTATCCTTCACTCATCCCTACTTCTATTTTCATACCTTATCATGAATGTAAGGTATGCTTAGAAAGTTATTTTATTTTTACAGTATTTGATTTTTGCTTTTACTCAAAATAAGCCCTTGTTTTAAAATAGCAGACCTAGGTGATTCTGACAAATGGCATTCCATTATAGTCCTTGGTACACAAAATTCTATACTTAAAGAGTTGTAGTTCAACATCTACTTTTTTATTCTCACTTCTCATTCCCATTTCAATGTCCCACACATATATTTTATATTTAAGACCACAGCCATCTCTGTTACAGGTTGTTAGCATTTTATCTTTTTGTATTTTTATGCTGTTTATTAATATTTGTGAGAGAGAGCAAGCAGGGGAGAGGAAGAGAGAGGGGGACAGAGGTTCTGAAGCGGGCTCCATGCTGACAGCAGAGAACCTGAGGTAGGTTCAAACTCACAAGCCGTCAGATCATGACCTGACCTGAAGTCAGACACTTAACTGACTGAGCCACCCAAGTGCCCCTAATCATTTTATCTTTTTAAAGGAGAATTATTTTTTTCAGCAGTCCTAGGTACCTTACTATGTAGCTGTACAGTTTTGAGTGAGAATGGCTGATGATGCCTATACTCCTGTGTGGAACCCATGACATCACAGAAACATAGAAGTGGTATTGTCAGGAAAAGTAATAAAAGCTGTGACAACTAAATGTTCTAATACTTGACAAGGATGCCAATCTGAGTCATTAGTTTCAGGAAATTCACTCCAATTCTGAAAACTGTCTCTCTGACTCTAAACGTATATTACACAAATATTCCATCCAACTTGCCCCCGTCACATAAACACACAAGTATTTTTCTTTTTTACAATTAACAAATAAAAAGTCCTGGCAACTGAGCAGAGATCGATCTTTGAAAAAAAAAATCTTGTAGATTATTATCAGTTCAGGCAAGGTAACATCAAAAATACTGAGAAGACTGTTATTAAGTTGTAAATTAAGCCAAAAATCTTTAAAAAAAAATACATGAAGTGCTTCTTTATTCCGTTTGTCCTTCCCCTGGAGCACAGCCTTTACTTTGAGATGCCACATAGACAAATTGAAGAGTTGAAAGGATAGCGATGAACTATCTTTTTATCCAGAATAAAAAGCTGGATTAAAAAAAATTGAACGAAAAACTTAATAATTAGTCAAGACAACATTTAAGATATATATCCTAATAGTCTTCTTGATGTAAATAATAAAGACATACTTATGTGTATTTCTCTTCCATATCAACCCTCATTTTAGTGAAGTCTATATTTAAACAGTGACTAAACTTTTTAAGGTTTATGGTTTTTAAGGTTTATGGTTGGAAGTTCTCAATAAACTTTTAAGAACAACTCAAAAATGAACCACTCCAAATGTACTTTAAACCTTTTGCATCATGAGAATATGTCTCTGAATGTTTATGATTTGATGGATAAAAACTACAGCAAATTTATCAACATATTTCAACATATTTCTTGGATTATTTCAAATCCAAGAGAAAAATATGAACAACCCAATGAACAGACAGTTCACAGAAGAAACCCGAATCTTCTAACAGAATTTTTTTAATGAACTCTTTTACCCATCCATAGTTTTAAACAAGGTTCCCAGGCAATAGATGCCAAATTAACATTCTTTTTTTTTTTTTATTTTTTTTTCAACGTTTTTTATTTATTTTTGGGACAGAGAGAGACAGAGCATGAACGGGGGAGGGGCAGAGAGAGAGGGAGACACAGAATTGGAAACAGGCTCCAGGCTCCAAGCCATCAGCCCAGAGCCTGACGCGGGGCTCGAACTCACGGACCGCGAGATCGTGACCTGGCTGAAGTCGGACGCTTAACCGACTGCGCCACCCAGGCGCCCCCCAAATTAACATTCTAAAGCAGGTTAAACAGGTGATGGGGATTAAGGAGTACACTTGTGAAGAGTTTTGTATGAAAGTGTTGAATCACTAAATTGTACACCTGTAACTAATATTACACTATATGTTAACTAACTGGAATTTAAATAAAAACTTTAAAAAAGAAACTACACTGTAAAAAATATTAAAAAAATAAACATCAAAGTAGGTTTTGAAAATAGTGTGAAGGAAAACCTTTACTTGTGACCTTTAGGCTATCACTCACAAGGTTATAAAAACCTTGATGCTAATAAAAAAGAGGGCAAGTGGAAATTAGAAAGGAACAATGTGCTGAAAGTGACGCCTTGGGATTCAAGCCTATAGAGCACTTTCATAGTTTGAGGAGCACCAATGCCTAGAAAAATGAAAGACTATAGCTGGTTAGCTGCTTTGACAGCAGTTGCAGAAAAGGGTATTACTTCAGGGAGCGCCTGGAACTCTAAATTTTGTCAGGGTAAAAACATGAGTATGAAAATTGGAACTGAGATGGTCATTGAGAGGAGCATTGTACCCCAACAAAGAGATTATGCTAAATGTGTCACCCAGAATCAAAAGCTGAGTCAAGTCATAAGCTGCCAACTGGAAGAAACGTTACCAAGGATAACTGAAGGTGAGAGATGCTCAGCGGCAGCAACACATCTTTCAGGATACTGGGAGGAACCTCATGAGATAGATTTAAACCACCACCAAATCAATGAAGTTTTATTCAGGCAAACCACGTTTCTTACTGTCCTTCCTCTACTATGAGGCAGAATTACTGATATGAGAGTGTTTTGAAACTAGAAGAGACAGCTACATTATATACATTTATTATATGAGCATGACCTACAAGAACATGGGGCTTGCCTTAGATTTTTATCCACAGATTTGGGAGAAGGAGCCAATATTTGGGTGTTTTATGGGCACTTGAAAGGAAAGAATAAAATTGCTTTAACAGTGCACCATACTGGGGGCACCTTGGTTAAGCATCCTACTTCTGCTCAGTCATGATTTCACGGTCTGTGCATTCGAGTCCCACATCGTGTTCTGTGCTGACAACTCAGATCCTGGAGCCTGCTTTGGATTCTGTGTCTCCCTCTCTCTCTGCCCCTTCCCCATTTGCATTCTGTCTCTCTCTCTATCTCTCAAAAATAAAAACATTTAAAAATCAAATAAATAAACATTAAAAAAAAATTTAACAATGTACCACATTGGATTTCACTTTTTCATAAGTATTACAAATATAAAATAAGTATTAACTTTACTAATAATCGAAGATATACATATTAAACTAAAAATAAAACTTTATTTCATAAATATTAAATTTACAAGAAAACTACAGTCTTGCTATATCAAGTATTAAAAAGTGTCTGGAGAAATGGTAACTCACATACTATTATTCATAGTATAACTTGTCAGAGCAACTGTACATTAGCAGCTAGTAAAGCCCATATCCATACCCCAATAGCAGACTAAGCAATTCTGCAATGCATGTACAAGCTGAACCATCTTCTACATGTGAAAAAGGAGACAATTTACAAAAATTCTTTTTATAGTCCTTTTTGGAAAAAAATAAATGACACACAAAGTGGAATGGCCAATTACAAAATGAGGATGGGAAAGGAACTATTATCATGGTTAAAATTAATGTGTTAGAAACATGCATATCTATTTAAACAGAATATAGAAATGTAACATTGGGTAAGCATTTGCCAAGACATGAGAAGAATTTAATTATGAAATTTTAAAACACAGAAATAATGTTTATTATGCTCAATAATTCATATATGCGAATGTAGGTATAAGTATAAACATAGCGGACTTTAAAAGATATACAATAAATGCATGATAGCCCCTCTTGTACTGGAAAAAAAGTGTCTTTGACTATATTTATTCGGGCTGACTGGATTAGGGGTATATTTTAAATTATTTAAGTCTAAAATCCCAAATGTTTATATGCTTATCAATCACACCTACTCCCTTGTTATATTCCTACCACTGTATCATACTATAGAGGCAATTAATTATTCTTAGGTACAAGAGTTTTATATTTGAAGAACAATGAGTATCTAAGACTCTATAAGCAATTAATAAGATAATATTCAAAGATTTTAAACTCATTTTCTTATTTTATCTTTCCTTTTTTATTGAAAAGGTATACTCTTTATCATGTCAGTGTAATACACTAGACATATTTTGAGATATGATTTGTGTGTGTGTGTGTGTGTGTGTGTGTGTGTGTGTGTGTTTAAGGTACGTATTGGAAGTAACTATTAAAACTTCAGCCATCACTACTTTGGAGCCATTATCCATGTCTTATCAATCCTATTAACCAGTATGAGACATGGAAAATTTAATAATATAAAACTGATTTCTGCATTGTTTAAGACAACAAAGTCTTCCTTGTTTTTCAGTGAAGCAATCAAAATCTATCCTTTATAAATTAATAATAGAATTAAAACTATAGTCTCTATGCTCTCAATTTACTGCTGTTTCAGATAGCTTAACTACAAAGAGACAATGGTCTCTTATTCTAAATCCACTGGTATGGAAAATGAATAGTCATTCAGAACCACAGAATGTGTCAAATTAGTCCAAAGAGAGAACATCAGCAGTCTATTGATCAAATGGATTGCACTGCTTATTCTGTTATTCACCCAATGTAGTAGGAGCAAGTGACTAAACAGAACTGTGGGCTTTTTTTTCCCTGTACCTTTTAATTTGCCTTACAAAATCATTTGTGAGTTGTGACTAAGGTAACATAGGTACTGAAAGCTAAGTCCTTAAATCATAATAAATCATAAATAAACTCCACTTCTCCTTCCCATTCTCTGGTTCATTTCTTTGTAGTGTAATGCTCCTGTCCCACCCTCACTTATTTCAAAGTGTCCCAACTTATCATCACTATCACTAGCAATCCTTTGTATATGCTATGTAATTTTGACCTCTGTGCTCAAATACCAGGTTAGCACTTAGATTTCACACTGTAAGCATAAATTATACAATCAATTGTATAATCAATTATCAAAAATACAGTTACAGTCTGTTTGATTAGAATGACCCTTACTTGCAGCTGGACTTCACAGATATTTCATCTTGTCTCCCAAACAAAATTATTGCCATACTTGCTGGTAACTATTATAAGAAACTTAATTAACATCATGATACATTACAGCCAGTATCATCATAAATGTAATATAACAAAAACAAATCCAGCTTAAAGAAGTAATCATTTATAAAATGTTAAGCTAATAAGCAAAACCACTCTCTACATGGAAACATATTTCCTTATCAAATTGTAGTTTATCCACTTTTCAATTATATCCTGTTATAAGCAATATAGTTCTTTATAATGAGATAGCAAAAAGGAGTATTTTAATGTTTCTCTTTTTGTACCACCTGTTGCTCTTTTATTCTTCTCGTGGACACCTGGTATTCATACATTAATTTTCAAAATTTGCTCTCCAAGTTTTGACACAGATGATACACTGTCTACATTCATAGGTATTCTTCCCAACACTCAGCATCCAAGCACTATACACAAGTCAAGTGTCAAAATTACATAAATGCATCTTTGGGGAGACAAATAGAATTTTCCACTGAATTACTCCACTGGTAGCTCTCTGGTTGGCTGCCAATGAATGAGTCAGAATCAAATACTTCTCACCATAGGTGGAAGGGCTGTTATAGTCCTATCTTTCTAGCTACCTATAATTGCAGTTGACATACAAGAATTGGAATTCAACTTTCCTAAGCAACATTCCTACTCAGACTTCCCCTCTACTTTGCAAGACTATGTTTATGGAAAATCCATATATATACAAAATGATAGAGTGTGAGATCCGTCTTATACAGCCCAAACAATGTCTTAGTTCCACTCCAAGCCAAGTACACATCCCTGTAAGATGCTGAAAGAACTAGTGACCACATGCTTCTTGCAGCTGCAGGACTTCTCCTTCACAGTTCTAGCCTATGCTCTATAATTCTTGCATGTTATTTACTAAATCAATTGTAATAGAAAATACCCTAAATCATGGTCTGCTGTTTGCTTGACATCCTGTGAAACACACTGGGTAAAGGTAATCCTTCCCGGTTTTAAATCCATTGGGGCGCCTGGGTGGCTCAGTCGGTTAAGTGTTCTACTTCAGCTCAAGTCATGATCTCAGGGTTTGTGGGTTCAAGCCTGTGTCAGGCTCTGTGCTGATAGCTCAGAGCCTGGAGCCTGCCTCGGATTCTGTGTCTCCCTCTCTCTCTGCCCCTCCCCCACTCACGCTCTGTCTCTCTGTGTCTCTCAGAAATAAATAAACGTCAAAAAAAAATTAAAGCCCTAATTATAGCTTCACGCTAAAAGAAGCCTGTAAAATTATCTAAGCCAAGACAATTACTGAAATTTTTCAGAAAAAAATGAAAATACATAGAGATAAAACTGTAAGTATGTCTAGGAGAACAAAGGTAAAATGTATGAAAGTCAAACCAATCTTTAAATTCCCACAAGAACTCTTCTCCTGCTTAGTACTCAGATTCGCTCTTACCAATAATATTTAGGACATCTATTTTAATCCTCCCATAAAGGAATGTGCAAGGATTTTGGAACCTGAAAAACTGAGATTCATATCACAGCTCTGTCACTAATATTTTGACCTTTATAAAATCACTTAAGGTTTCTGAATTATTAAGTACTCATCTCAAAATAAGGATGATAAAGATAATCTCACAAGAGTATTTTAAGAGTTAAGTGAGATAATATATATGGGATTTCTATACATAGCCACTTCACAAGGATTGGTAATTTTTCTTCTGCATATTGTAATTAATTAGTGCTGGTTAAACTGTTGCCATCCATCTCATATGGTACCTAAAAAGTTGAAAACCAAATAGAATTCTTGTGCCTCATTTCTTTTTTCCATACCCATGTGATTTACCATCTCTGCCAAGGGCACTTTCTGTGTGACAATCTGAATTACTGACCACACAGAAAAAGACTGAATAGTACTAGAGGCCAAATTCTGCCATCTGATATGCACTGGAGCTTAGCTCTGAAAAGCAGAATAAGTTAAACTTTCCACGAACTGACAGCAGCATTTTACATGATTTATGATCTGCCAATACTCCATCATCCATAAAACTGTTTCTTTACAACTATATATCCTAGGAATTTCTAATACTAGTTGTCAGACAAGAACTTCCTCTTAGATTTTCTTCATCAACCTATTTAATGACTCTCTCTTTATATTTTAAAGAGGAATGGTTGAAACAGGGTAATTTTTTTCAAATTTGCGTATCTCAATTTGGAACACAATTTTGTATTTACAAATAAATATGTACCTTAGTTTATCATTTATGATAAATTAATAAACTCATAACTAAATGAATGAATAAAATAATAGTTACCTTAATAACTATAAATACCATAAATACCTTAATAACATAAATAAAATAATAAAAAGTTACCTTATTTCTAACCACAGTATCATTTAATTCCAGCTCTCTCACTCAGCTTCTCCCCATAAATGGGTCTTTTGGTCTCACAGAAACACCTCCGTATTTATTCTCAACCTATTGGCCCCATGGAAGCTAATATTCTTCCTCTTCCAGCCTATATTCCATGATCTTCTATAATTTAGTCAATTACTGGACAAAAACTTGAGTGTTGGTTGAATTCCACTGTCACTCTTCAATCAAACCTCCATTTAAACTGATCAGAAATATTCTACAACCCTGGAAGCCAACTCATTTGAACCTCAATGGTGCCTGCAAGGGCCCTTTGGCTTTTCACTTTCCCGCACCTCTAAAAATTGTTTTAAATTCATATCGCGGGGAATTCCAAATATATAAGAAGTAAACCAAATACCACAATGAACACCTATCATCCCCATTAACAAACATCAATCACCTGCCACGTTTGTTTGTTTTAAACTCTGCACTCAGTAGGTCCCTAGTTCTTAGTTCTTTAAATGAAATTTCCATATATTAAAAAACACAAACCTTAGCAGTTCAATTTTGGCAAATGAATATCCATGTAATTCACACCCATTTCAAGATATAAAACATTTCTTTCAGAACAGAGAGTTCTCTTATGTCTCTTCCTACTCAATCCCCTCTCTACAGAGGTAACTAGTGTTCTGGGATTCCACCCCCACCTCCAATACATTAATTTTTACATAGATTAGATCAGATTAGGTTCACTAGCTTTATAATGAAAAACTACTTTCTTTCAATCAGCATTATAACTGTTAGATTCATCCATATTGTTGCCTATATATTCATTCCCTTTTATTTAATTCAATAAATATACTACAATTCGTTTACACTTTCTTCAGTTGATGGCATTCAAGTTGTTTCCAATATGGAGCTATTACAAATAAAGCTGCTACGAGCATTCTTCTACAAGTCTTTTGGTGGACATATGTACTCATTTTTCTGGAGTAAATGTGTACAAGTGGAATGGCTCTGTCAAAACGTAGGCATATGTTTAATTGGCTCCCTGTTTAATCTGACTACATGTAAAGACAACAAATGACTCCATTTTCAGCACAGCAATGAGAGTCTGTGGCATGATCTGGCAATAAAAATACACATAATACATCCACTGGATACTCTTAATCCAACACTTATAAGAGGCAAGGATCTGAATGACCATCTATATGATACTTAAGAATATCTTTGCCAAACTAATGAATATGATAAAGTTGGCTAGTTCTTCCTAATGTCACTGAACAAGGTGGGGAACAAAACAAAACAAAATAAAACAAAATATAATCTCATAAATTCAAACTCCCAGCACAAGCACTGAATAAATGGCTTGAGAGCTGCTATATCTGCCTAGAAAGAGACCCTTTCGCTCTTATGGCCACAGAGCTGAGATGGATAAAACCCAAACTCAGAATATCATCTTGTGAGTGTCTGAAGTACAACAGAAAATGAATTCCCAAACTCACAGGGTGTTAACTGGGAAAGAATGGGATCCTAAAAGTTAGAATAAGGATGGCTTTATCACTGTTTACTTATAATACATCTTGAAATTAAGTAATGTAACTCCTTCAACTTTTGGTCTTATTTATTATTCTTATCATTTATTATTAGTATTATTCTTTATTTATATTGGCCTTCAAAATTATTTAATACTTCTTGGTCCTCTGCACATCCATATAAATTCAGAATTATTTTGTCAATTTCTACTAAAAAAGTAAGACTTCTGTGACCATAATTTGCATTATGTTGAATCCATAGAAAAATTTGGAGGCAACTGACATCTTAGAAATATCAAATCCCCCGATTCACAAAGATTATAAAGCTCTAAATTATAGACTTATAAATTTTCTGAGCAAAGTGATATAGATTACTGTGAAGAGTTCTTGTATGACTTTTGCAAAATCTATTCCTAAATGACGTTTTTGATGCTATACTATTTTTATCAAATTTTATTTATATTTATTTAAATGTTACTTTAATTACATGATACTAAAATGTAAAAATACAGTATTTTTTTTTACCTGATTAGTCCCAGATATTGATTTTCACGTAGTTTAGTATATTAGTTTTCATGGGATGCATGAAATAACAAGATACCATAGACTGGGTGGCTTAAACAACAGGAATTTATTTCTCACAGTTTTTGAGGCTGTAAAGTCAAGATCAAGGTGTTGGCCAATATGGTTCCCCAGGGATGAAGGCCCCTTCCTGGCTTGCAGCCACATGTTTGCTGTGTCCTCACATGGTGAAGAAACACAAAGGAAGCAAATTCCCTGATGTCTCTTATAAGGGCACTAATCCCACCCTCATAACTTCATCTAAACCTTATAACTTCTCAAAGGCTTCATGATCAAATACAATTACATTGAGGAGTTAAGGCTTCAATGTATGAATTTAAGGGGGACATGATTCAGTCCACAGCACTTAGTGTTTTCTAGTAAACAATTATGCTTTCTGTAAATAGAAATGCTTCTATTTTTTCCTTTCTCATCTTTATGGCCTTTATTTCTTTTTCTTGCCTTAATGCAATGGCTAGAACCTCCAATACAATGTTGAATAGAAGTGGCAAGATGGCTTTCTTTGCCTTGTTTCTAACATCAAGGGTAGAATATTCAATTTCATACCATTTAGGATGACAATTTTTTTTAATCTGTTATGCTAAAATTCTCCGTGATCCATTTATCATTATCACTAGTGATCACATATTCTGTCACTGAGAAAACAGAAACCAACAATGAATGATTGTACTCTCTGTCCCATGACTACAGATATTTTTTGTTTGTTTTTATTTACTGTCTTTCCTCCCACTTTCCATTAAAATGAGAGAGGTTTCCCTCATACAGTCCAAATTACCATATCTTTCCTTTTTGCAAGAGTGACTCCTCTGGTTATTCATTATATTTCAGTGTCTTCCTTTCTGCCAAAAATCTTCAATTATCCCTTCCTCAATATTTCATAAATAACAATAAGAAAATTAGTTCAATTTGTTTCTCTTCAGAAATTTTATATATTTTTCTCTCAGTACCATTCAACTTTCTCCAAAATGACATCAATACTCATATTACTCTCTTACCTTCTACTTACCTCGCCAGACCTGTGTTTGTAATTACTTGCTAAATATTACAATGAGTTCCAATCAGCCACTATCTTGTTTAAACTGAATTAATCATTTTTAGCCAAACTAGTTCCTTCAGCTACTCCTTAACTCAATTACTCAAAATTGAAACTCAAATTATCCTGGCATCTCCTTTCTTATTCATCCTTTCCCCACATTCAAAAAAAAAATCACTTAACCATCATAATCATACACCATAAATATCTTTCAATATCCTTCTAATTGTCTGAGTCTATACTACTCCACCTTACCAAAAAAAAAAAAAAAAAAAAAAGGTAATTTAACTGCTCTTCTATTTTCTAGGATTATCCCCTGTAAGAAGAGTCTAGGTGTCTACCCAAAAATCTATTCCCCACTTGCTGCACTTCCTGTCTTTGCCTCAGTTTTTCTCTGTGTGGCAATCTGTCTGTTCTCTCATTCAGCTTCAGATACCATGTGACAAATTTCTGGCCAATATGGGGTAAGAAAATGTTGTAGGAAAACTTCTAGGAAGTCTTGCTGATGAGAGGTTCACTTTCTTCTTCTTCCCTGATGTTTCAAAAGATGTTATCTTGGCAAGAATTCCAATAGCCATCTTAGAAATCTAAAATGTAATTATACATATTTTTTCCTATTGCACACACACACACACACACACACACACACACACATTTGCAGTAGAAGACCTTCAGGAGTTTAAGCCAGTATGGCCTGGTTCCTGTTACATACAGCTGTACTAAATACTAATCACTATATCCATTTAATTCTATTTGCCATATGATAGACTAGAATAATCTCATCATGTCACTCTTCCTATTAGAATCTCTAAAAGACTTCTTTTTTAAATTTTTATTTACTTTTGAGTTAAAGAGAGAGAGAGAGAGAGGCATGAGCAGGGGAGGGGCAGAGATGGAGACACAGAATCTGAAGCAGGTTCCAGTCTCTGAACTGTTAGCACAGAGCCTGACACAGGCCTCGAACTCACAAGTGTGAGATCATGACCTGAGCTGAAGTCAGACGCTTAACTGACTGAGCCACCCAGGCGCCCCTCTAAAAGACTTCTAATTATCTCAAGATTAGAATCCAAATGTCTAATGTGGTACGGTGAACACTTTTTAACCTGGAAACTGATTTGTTCTCTGGCACCCTTTTAGGAGGCAATTCTCTCTTAATTTTTAAATACAACAATGCCTCGTTACTTAAAGCCTTCTAGTGTTTTGTGTTTTTCAACATTTGGGTCTTTAAATGATGTTCTCTCAACCCTTCCTCTTCTTTCTCCAAGATTATTTTTTTAACTCCTTATTCTGTTTCAGTTTAGTTTCAATATTATTTATGAATTATCCATCCTTGATCCCTCAAGGTTGTGTCGACTACTCCTCCTGTGTACCCACCAAGTGAGGAGTCTATCCCTAGCACAGTTATTGCAAACCTGAATTGATATTTCCTTTTCATCTCTCTTTCTAATCATCTAATTTAAAAGATGATTAAAGGAAAGTATGATGTCTGATTCGCCATTCCCTCCACTAGTAAGGTGGGACATTTTACATACTTAATATATTTTTGCTAAATTTTAGTTAAAATTATAGATTTAGCAAAACTTCCACTCTTTATTTCATTATTTATAATTATAATGTCATCATGTCTTTCAATTTTAATAGATATTTGCTATAAAAGGGTTATTAACAGGACTATAGATAAGCAAGATTTTTAAATATAACAATTGTTACATTTCAGAAGAAGGCATTCTAATCCCTCAAACTTTTGAATGGTGAAAAGCTTTTTGTTGCCCTTCAGAAGGATATTTTCACTGTATATGCATGCACCTTAACATCTGTGCCATTTTGTTTTGAATGTTTGACAGAGAAATTATTCAACAGGTACCCCAGCTGTCAAAGCATGCCATTTGTGATGCTTCAACAAGCAGCACAGACTCTTCAAACTATATTGCACCTGAGCAAGGAAACCTCCACTGGGAACTACTGCCTTAAATGTTTCAAAGCATACATAGGACGCTAAGACTTTTCAACATCAGGTCTCATGTATTCTTGCAAAATTGCTCTCTGCTGATCAACCCCTTCTTATTTTTCACCAAAGGCGACAGGGATATGATTGATACTGTTTACTGACTTCTCAAAGGCCTTTAAATATTGTCTTCTCTTTGACGTTTCACTTATTTCTGGTGCCTTGCTTGTCAGTTATTTGTATCATGTATTAATTATTTCTTTATTTACTGGTGACCTTCTTCTGAGAAGTTCCATGTGCTTAATGTACATTTTTTAATATCATGAAAATACTGAGTAGTAGAGATAGAAGAGAGTGATGAAAATTTATGTAAAAGCAGTCTTAAGCTACTTCTGGGAAGCAAACTCCAAACATCTGCTATATAAGAGAATTTCTTCATGTAAGGTACGTACTTCATTATTTAATAGGAAATATTATTTCAAAGAATGTTGTGCCATTTAAGATGTGAGACAAGGGAATAGTACTCATTTTCTAATTCTCTAAACCTATTATTTCTCCTCTATTACTTGTCTCCATTGGTGATTTCTTATTCTTCCTCATTATCTTAAACCAGAAAACTTGAAACAGTGCTCAAGATCACCTTCTCAAGTTCACACATTCATCTAATCCTATTAAATCTATTCTTTTTACTCATTCAGACAATTCTTAAGTACCTGACACATGCTGGACTTTGATATATGATGATATGGAAGGATAAGCTAAATCTGCATAATCCCTGACATCAGTGGATTTTATGGACTAGTTTGAGAGACAGACAGACATTACTCAAGTAATCTCAAAAAACAACTGCAGTTATACCACAAGTATATGAAGGAGAGGTCCTTAGTGTTCTTAGTGATTAAAAAAACAACTTAGAAAGTGGTGCATTGTCCTCAAAACTTAAGGGAAAATAGGGCATGAATAGATGAAGGGGGTTTAGAGTATTTCAGGAGAGGGAAGAACATATGCAAAAGGTTTAGTGGTCAGAGGGACATATTAGGTTTGAGATACTAACAGAAGACAGTGTTCTGGCTTGTACACTGGTGTGAAATGTGACATTGGAAACTTTCAAAATGAGTCTGAATAAACTTAGTAGGGACTTTTCTATATCACACTTTATAAGACATATTAAGAAATCTGGTTTTTAGCATAAGTAACTTAAAGCCAATAATCTAAGCAGAAAATGGAAAATGAGGAACTGATGTGATCAGATTTATTTTGAAAAGGTGATGCCTCAGCTGTGTAAAGAAAAACTAGAAAGGGGTAGTCCTTTCAGATGCTACTCAGAAGAGATGATCTCTCTAACACACACAAAGATGGTGTTAAAGATCACTTATTATGATCTAATTGTATAGCTTGGGGGGAAATGGGAAAGGCCCAGGTTTTAATGGGGTGAACAGTCATAAAACTACTGCACATGATGATTTTAAGATGCCTCAGAGAAGGCCGACAGCTGATGTCAAATAGACAGTTAAATATACAGCTCTGTGTTTAAAAATTCTAGGCTGGAGATACAAATCTGAGTTAACTGCATACAAGAGATAATTAAAACCAAGATGCATGAACTGCTTAAGTGTGAGAGGAGACCCAAGATTGGGATGTGATAACCTTTAGCACATAATGTCTGCAGAGAGAATAATGACATTAGAAAGCAAAGCAAGAAACAAATAGAAACAAAATCAGAGAAGGATGTCATAATAGGCAGAGAGAGAGAGTATTTCAAAAGAGACTAGCTGACCAAGAGAAATGAAAGCATGTATCCGAACAAAAACTTGTATACAAATAAATGTTCATGGCAGTCTCATGGCCAAAACCTGGAAACCACCCAAATGCCCAAAGCCTTAAGTGGAGAGGAACCAGTGAAATTCTAGCTTTATTCTGACCGGCAAGGGAAGGACGGTGTGCACAACACGAAGAAGTAGGGCAGTGTGCACAACTGTGCTTCTTCCAAGACTGGAGTGACTCAGGACTCCACCCTTCAATACATCCCCCATAATATGAAGCAAAAATGGGTCCTAGATGGGGCGCCTGAGTGGCTCAGTCGGTTGGGCATCCGACTTCGACTTAAATTATGATCTCACGGTTCATGGGTTTGTGCCCTGCATAGGGCTCTGTGCTGACGGTGCATGCTGTGTCTCCCTCTCTCTCTGCCCTGCTCACACTCTGTCTCTCTCTCTCTCTCAAAAATAAATAAACATTAAAAAAAGTTAAATAAAATTAAAAAAGAAACGAGTCCTAGAGAACAACTGGGCTCTGGCCTAGAACTTTTTTGTTTGTTCGTGTGTTTTTATGAGGGGACTTCCTTTTGCTTTTTCTTTTGCTTTGCTTTGCTTAATTTTGTTTCCATCACAGTAGTTGTCACCCATATGCACACTGAAGATGGATATGGAAAAGGTTACAATCAACTACCTTAAAATTATAAGTGGGACACTAATGCTTTGGCAATTACCTCCACGTGCCATTACTATCATTTGTGTCTTAGTTTTTTCCTATTCTTTTACTGGTTGGAATTTGTAGATAGTCTCAGGCAATTAGCAGTGAGAGTATAAATTATGTAAGCTCACATCTACTGAACATCTATGATGAAACCCTTCATACCAACGGTTTGCTAGGGTTATCGCCTTAGCAAATAATACAATAGTGATAATTTTATGTAGATATCCTCAGGGACTTTGAAATTTTTAATTTAACTGTTAAGACAAAAAAATCTAAGATAATTTTGTGTACAAATATACTTCAAATCCATAAGTGCTTTCAATACTTTAATATTGCATAAAAAGTAACCACATAGAGACATTTCAAATGATTTTGGAGCATTTGATATACTTCATTCGAAACTGCATCCTTTGTCTCTAAATATAAAATTATACATAAAATATAAATTCTTTCTAAATATAATGTACATTCTGGCAATCAATTTTAGAAACGAGGTTTTCTTCATCTCAACCCCGTATCAGTGAAGAAACAGGTATTTAACAAGCATGAAATCTATACCATTTTGCACGATGGATACTGAATAACCTATATTTTCCTACCCATCCCATAACTGAACTTTCATTAGTTAGGCTTCTGATTATGTGATTTAAGAATTTGCTTCTGGGGTGTCTTTGGCTTATAGCCTATTCACAACGGCCAGAAAATCAAGGTTAGGAGGCAATAACCAATCATATGCAAGAAACTAACCGAATAAAAACACCAGAGCCTTGAAACATACAAACCAGACACTGCCACCTGTACCTTAACACTGGGGACTGTATTCTCCATGAGAGATGCTGTCCACTGGTTCTGGAAAACTGTTAGAGCTATTAGGACAAAATAGCACAACAAGTTCTGCATGATCTAGCCTTCCTTATGTCTTTAAATCCAGATTCACCCTCCAGCGCAGATCTGTCTGACCAATGCAGCATATATCTGATGCTCAGGCTGTACCTTCTAGGGAAACTGGGAAAGAATGCGGAGATTTCAGCTTCTACAGTGAGAAAGGAGACTGTCGATAAAAGATGGAGCATTCCTCTAATATGGGAAGGTGTTTCAGATGTCGGTGTGCCAAACGAAAAAAGAAAATTCCTCCAGACATTAGTAATGACTTTCTAGAAGCAAAGACTATAATATATTTTCTCTGTGCACTGACAATTACTTCTGTTTGTTCAAACGGTTTCTGGTGTAATACATGAGCATTAATTAATGCTCATGGGTTATAACCCACTTGGCACTCTTTAATTATGAGTCAGCACTTCATAACTTAGGACTACATTACTTAAAAATTGTGAGGGTCTAAATCTTACTGGTGTGGCAGATGGGTGTTCATCACAATGTAAAAACTTCAGTATGCTCAGTCAAAGGCAAAAATTAGGAATTTCAAGAACATATTTCCATAAAACCTTCAGGTTAATACCTAAGAAACAGTAAAAAAGATATGGGACTTGTCAAGGCTTTCCGACAAGGCTTAGTTTTCATTGTCAAACTCTGGGAAAGGGTGGAAGTATCATTTGAAGGATTGTTTTCATAAATGGACTTCAAGTCAGACCTATATTTAGAATCTAGCCATTACATCGGAATATGTAACTCTCAGAGCTCTGCCTCCTCATATGCAAAGTGGAGATATTCATACCTTATTTAACAATTTGTACTAAGAATGTGAAGATGATGATGATGATGACGATGGAGAAGTAAGTTTACTGAAAATTCTCAAAAGGAAAGTATGTAAGCACAGTGTGGCATATGTGCTTTTTCTCAATCTCTCTCTCATCTTAACATGTCAGGTAGATTCCACAGTTTTGGAGAACTTCCATTTGCATTTCCTCTTCCACTTTCTTCTCACCCTCCTTTCCATTAGTGCACATGTGCTGGGACCCCAACTGTTCGGAACACAGAGTTATTTAGGATATCATGGCATGAACTACCCTTAAAAGACATCCTCTATTCCTCCCAGGAATACCTTCTCCAGTGTGATGTGCAAGGAAAGGGGAGAAGAGCAGGGTCATGTGACTTTTTAAAAGATTATAAATGTTAACTTTTCTCTGCTGGATGTCTCTGTGATAGGGCCAACAATTTTGGGTCATTGATGCCAACATTTTTAGGAGCTCATCCACCAGGAGGCTACGTGAAGCTGTGCAGGCTATGATCTGCATAAGATATACACAGTATTTCACTGGAGTGAAGGGAGTTTGATGTTCAGTCTGTGCTCTGGTCAACAAGTTGTGTGTGCTGCCACTGCGCTGTAACTTCACAGAAGGGTATCTTTTCTAATTTTTACAAAGTCCTCCTGTGAACTACCAGTGACCCTGGGCATGTGTGTGTCTTAAGAAGCCTCAGTGAGGCCTCCTCACATTTTTGTTTCTTGATTTGGGAAACCCGCTTCAATTCTACCTTTTCCACATCTTGTTTGGCTGCTTATCCTAGAAGTACACATTCTAACATCTGACTGCTGAGTTCTTCTCACTCAGCCCTCAAAAGTGGAAAAAACAGAAAGAACTTCAAATTCACTTGTTCTTCCCTTTGTCCACTTGATCCCTGGGATACGTACATCCCCTTTTGCCACTGCAAACAGTGCGGTCCAAGCTAAGCAACAATACAACTCCTTTCTCTGTTTACTTCTCTCAAATTTTTACTTAACCGGCTCACCAGAAATCTCTCACGTGGAATCTCAGACTCGCTTTCTTGAAAATACAGTTTTGAAAATATTTTTTTTAATTCCTCTGCTCACCAAGCCAAGGGTAAAAAAGAGTGGAAGAGAACCCTTTTCCTTTCTTTATAAAGGAAGGGAAAAAAAAGTATGATGTCTCACCGCAAGGACTGCAACTCTCCCCAAAGCCAAAGATACCCATAAATCCCTTCCCACTCCTCCTCCAGTCTCTCGCTAACACAGCCTTAGGGAGAAAACTGGAATAGATGATTACAGAGTTTGCTATCACAATTCTTTTGTCTCTTAGAAAGTCTGAGATAAGGAGTCCATGCATAATGGTTACCAGTTTTCTTCAGACTTAGCTTTGAGCCTTAGACTTCAAGGTAAAGACAATAGGGAAATCCCAAATCAATGGAGGAAAACCTTTATTGAGTAGATAAGTACACAGTAAATGTTCAGTTAATGTTCATGGAAACTGAACATCTTTAGTTTACAGAATCCATCTTTTAAATTTGTTTACAATATTAACGATGGAGATTCGGTGTCTAATTTCTGTTAAAAGCATATAATATAAAGTCATATGTGAATTGCATCTCAATTTAAAAAAAAAACAAGATAAAAAGCATATTAGGCAAATAACACTGGCTTATATTTTCTCCAAAAGTAAACTTTAAATTATGTAATTTAGGGGCTTAAGGTTAGTCTAGAAATTACTTAGTCCACTACCTATTCCAAAACCCCCGAATCTGCTGATCATTAGAAATGTCAAGAGAAGGTTTTAAACAGGTTATTTCACTTAGACTGAGCACAGCTTGCAATCAGACAGATATCTATGTCTATATATCTGTGTCCTGGCTTTATGTTATTTGATTTCTGAAAACTTATTTTACCTCTTTGAACCTTAGTTTCCTCATCCATAAAAAAGTATTTATAATAGTCATAAAATAGTGAACATGTATTGCTCAATATAACAAAATGAAATTATATAGAATGTATTTTTTCCATTGGATATTCTTTCCTGCTTTGTTGAAGATTAGTTGACCACACAGTTGTGGGGACCCACAATTTCTGGGTTCTCTATTCTGTTCCATTGATCTATGTGTCTTTGTGCCAGTACCATACTATTTGAATATTACAGCTTTGTAATACAGCTTGAAGCCCAGAATTGTAAAACTCACTTAACATAAGTTCTAGAGAAGAAATGAAATAGCACCTGTGGTTTGTGTCACATATCATAGTTTATAAAATGTCTTGTATGCATTCTCTCAGTTAATATGTCATTTAACCCCGTACACAATCTTGTGAGGCAATTCTGCAGGTTCTAAGCCACTGCTGAATCATACCACACTTCATCCACACCTCAGTGTGCTTCAGTACAGACATGACACATCACCGCACAACATTTATGCAAGGTATACATGTGTGAACTCTACCACTTAATATCCAACATATATATGTTATGGCAAATGCCCAATTATGATACCCATTAGATAAACTGCTCTTATATAAACTATTAAACTATTCCTCCCACTAATAAAATTAAACCAAATGCACTTGTAGCCAGGACTGAAACTTTTAACAGTCTAAGGCTTTATCTCTGCTACGCTGATAGCACTTTATCATATTGTATATTTAACTCAAATTTTTCATACATCTATATCGATCTCAATACCAAATTTATTTTAAATCTCTTGTTGCCAGACATGCTAAAAAGTAGTGCAGATAAAGACATGATATGTAAGCATAAAGAAATAATTGGACCATGGGACAAAGGCCTGAGATCTCCCTGTAGATCCATTATTTAGTTTATATGGCCCTCAATTAGTCCCGGAGTGTGTGGTCTTGCTTGATCTGCCCACCAAGCCATCTTATTGTGTATATGATCAGCACTGAATTTTCCTGGCTGCTTTTAATCTTTCTGTGTCACAGTTAATGTATCTATAATACAAAGAGAATGATATATTGAAGACAAGATCATAAATAATGAAATGTAAACACTGAATGTAAGATGTATACCATGGTGACTATCACATGAAAGATGCTGAGGTGACATGATCTTTCTATATCTGTCTCTCTCTCTAATCTCCTACAATGTCTCGGTATGTCAAAAATAGCCTTTTCTATTTATCTGTTCAACAGTCTCACCTTATTGAAACAGTATTAAGAAATACTATTAAACTATCAAAAGGTTATATATATATGTGTGTGTGTGTGTGTGTGTGTATATATATATATATATATATATATATATATATATACTACATTGCCCTCACTGATGATAAACACAATTATTTAGCCATGTTTTACAAACAGTTTGATATGCTCCACATTTCCAGGAGAAGGCAGTATCCATTAGTTAAAAAAAGTTACTTATCCTTTGACAACAGATTGACAACACCTACATAATCAATTATTTTTATGAGCAGCCCTCAAGATATGAACCATGACATATAATAAACTAAGCAGAAGTAAGACTGTTGTCCTGAAGAAGTATATATGACCTGAGGACAACAGAAAAAATAATACACAACAGAAGAATTATGCTACTTAATTGTGTTGCAATGACGTTGCTTTGAAAGACCGTTTGCAGTCCTGGATGTGGTAGACAAATAAATTGGCTTTCATTTCCATTGCTCTTCAGCAATGACATTGTAGCTGTAGCTATAGAAATGATGAAAGGAAAAATTAATGAATGTAAATTAAAAATTCTTTTTATGTCTATACTGATAATGTGTTTTTATTTTCCTTCCCACCCCACCTAGAAGCACCTAGAAGCAATAGAGTCCTACACTTCTGCTTGATCTGTCCCACCCATGCTATTGTACCTTTGCACATCTGACATGGGGGTTTGGGGGATGGCATCACCCAACCTTTACCTTAGTAAGTGAGCTAAGAGAATTGAGTATGAGTTGGAAAAAGACAGAGAGAACCCAGCAAGGAAGAATGAGAGGTAAGAAGAGAGAGAGAGATGTCTGTAGCCGGTGGCATTATTTTATAATAGAACACAATAACCATTTATAGAGTAGGCATCCTTAGGAACTTCACACTAAAATCAATATGCCAGCTGTGAAATACAGCTCTGCTGCAGGCAGTTTTTTTTCCCAAGAAAAAAATTCTTAACAGATTTAACAAAAATAGAAAGCATATGAGTGAATTTATCCCCAGAGATTGAGTGGTTCCTAGGAACAGAATGTGTCAAGAAAATCACTAGCTGCCCATTATGCTATGCTTTAAGCATAAAAGGAAGCATGGCAGGAGGCATGGCAAGATGGACTGTCTCCTCCAGGATGGTCTGAACACATCAGTAAAAGCCCCATGTGCTTGGTTGGCCTTACCTCTGAGTTCCAGTCTCTCCCACCTTTACCCCTTAATACAGCTACACACACACACACACACACACACACACACACACACACCCTCCCTTTATGGGGTTAATATTAAATGGCTCTTTAGATTTCGAAGTATTTACCTAATTCTAAAGCACTTTTATTGGCTTCCTTTGAATAAAGAAAACAGCTTGTGTTTATTTACACCCTTTGCCAGGTTAGGTTGACTGCATGGATATGTTTTCTTAGTTTTTATTTCATTAGGGATGGTACTACTTTTTAGATCCACTTGGAGGTACTAGAGAAATGGAAGGCATCACACACCACTGACAGAAGTATAACTATGGCCTTTTCTCAGAATTTGTGACTCAGGGTTGATCAATGTAAGCTAGTAGGACTGGCAAAAATTAGCAAGTTTTTACAGAATTAACAACCAGGCTGTCAGTACTTCAAAGTGGAGTAACACAACCCTTCCCAACCGGTCTAGATGGATTTTGTGGGTGAACAGACTCTGAGATAATGATAATGATGACAACCAATAATTTTGGACTCAAACTATGCATGTGTCACACACTTCTGTAAGGATGTTATGCAGGCTCTCTTTTAATAATATAACTTAATCCTGCAAGGTAAATGCTATGATTATTCCTTTTCTACAGTAGGAAGCAGAGGTACAATGCCCTCTAAAATGAAAGAGTGGAATGATTCTTCTTGTTCCACTGAAAAGACTTGAAGCTTAAAGCATTGTATAAACAACGTGAACAGGGTATGGATGCCACGAGAGAAATGAAAAAATAGAATGGGAACTGAAGTAAAATACTTAAAAATTCCTCCTAAAATATGGGGCGCCTGGGTGGCGCAGTCGGTTAAGCGTCCGACTTCAGCCAGGTCACGATCTCGCGGTCCGGGAGTTCGAGCCCCGCGTCAGGCTCTGGGCTGATGGCTCAGAGCCTGGAGCCTGTTTCCGATTCTGTGTCTCCCTCTCTCTCTGCCCCTCCCCCATTCATGCTCTGTCTCTCTCTGTCCCAAAAAAAATAAATAAATGTTGGGAAAAAAAAATTCCTCCTAAAATAAACCTGAAAGGAAAATAAAAGGATTATTTCACAGTGGAAGATAAATGCAAAAAAATCACTATTGTACCACAGCCTCCTCTCATGGAGAAGCACAGGTTTCGGATGAAACAATATATTTACAGATGAATACTTGTTTCAAGATTTACTCTAAAAACTTAGTTTAGAATCATAGATATTATCGTCTTCCACAGAATATCACTTGTTGATACTTTCATGAGCTAATGACTCATCCGGATACATTTTATTCTTGACACATTATGAAAGATCTTTTGCAATCAATTAGAGATGGGTTTCTAATTCTTGACCCATGTGCAGTAACAGCCTGTTGTCAGGTTTTTTTTTGGTTTTTTTTTTTTTTTTACTTTCCTAATAAATAACAACTCAAGAACAAAAACAACAAAAGTAGCATATGAGCCAAAAAACACAAGATTTACACACACTCCACACTCGGCAAAAGGACTCACCACTCCTAAGATTTTACACCTGGCAGTTTTATATATTCATTTATGCACCTGCCTAGTGTTTAAACACTCCCGTGGGTTAAAAAGACATTTTTACTCTAACATAAAAAAACTGGTCTGATTTTATGAAGGAGGAAGAGGGCAGAGCGGTGGGAAGAACAGTGTCACTTTGTGATCTGGCATACAATGCTGCTTGTTCTTAGCTAGCCAAGGGGACTCTGACTTCAGAGAAAGAAGAATTATCAGTCCAAGTGGTAGGAAGTAAATTCAGAAGGACACCTGAGAATGTCTTGTGCCCCGAAGTCTCATTCAGAAACAACCCAGAGCAAGTGGAAATGGGTTAACCTTTGCTCAGTGAAGTGGGAGCCCCGACTGCTTTCCTGAGACACAGGGTGCAATTGATTCCTACCTGATGCTGCCAAAGACCTTTCCTGGATTTCAATCTCCTATCCCATGGCAGCACTGCTGAGGAAGCGATCATCAAAACACCAGCAGAAATTAGTTTTTCCACATTTCTCAAGATTTTTTCCTGAAGTCACCTTAGGGCTTTGGTTTCAATCCTTGATAAATATAGGAGATAAATATATCTATAGGTCCATTATATAACTGTATCTATCCATTATAGATATATGCAATATACTGATATATGCAATGTATACATGAAGGTCGCAATCTCAGATTACAAATGCTTCAGTACTATGATTTTAAAATCGCGCACATCTGACTAAAGATGAGAAAATGGTTTTGTACCTCCTTCACTTTCCAAAGAAGTGGCCACCAATATATTCAGCCAAGTTTGGGAATTTAAAACATAACGACAACAACTGATTTTCTAACACATTTTTTACATACATGTTAAAGGATGGTTTAACAAAACTTAAACACACCATCTAAAGAAAACAGAAACAATACCACCTCTCTCAAATAAAGAATATAAATAACCCTGACCCATATACTTCCCTTCATTTCCCAATGCATAAAATGTAGAAAAGTAGAGTCTTGGGTCAGTCCTACTTGCCTTGTTAGTAAAGTATAACACACACCCTGGACCATCTGCATAAGATCTCTGTGACCAAATCATATTAACCAATATCCACTGAGTACATTACTCATTTGTAGTCTATGTAGCCATATATTATAAACATATGTCTTTGATTTTCAATAGTAGGAATATCTTTTCTGGGTCATTTTCTACTGAGAACTTATACACTAGTTGGCCAGTAGATCCCATGCTGGATAAAGGAACACCATTGCTGGGTTAGACTCAAGGTTCATAAACAACAGTATTTACTGCCAAAATCAGCTTCGAAAGACCTGCAATGAGGAACCTATTGCTGTGCTGTCCTGAAAAATACCATAGGGTTTAAGGTATCCAAGCTTCTCCTAAGAGCCTTTTAGGGTTGTGTCAACCATACAGTTGTTCAGTTCTTTCAGGATTCCTTAATATTTCTTTGTCAGTATCCATTCTTGAAGCAATGGATGATATATATATATATATATATATATATTTTTTTTTTTACCCTTTATTCCATTTTAAGAGAGAGAGACAGAGCATGAGCGGGGTAGGGGTAGAGAGAGAGCAAGACACAGAATCTGAAGCAGGCTCCAGGCTCTGAGCTGTCAGCACAGAGCCCGATGTGGGGCTCAAACTCACAAACCATGAGATCATGACTTGAGCTGAAGTCGGACGCCTAACCAACTGAGCCACCCAGGCGCCCCAAAGCAGTGGAAGATTCTTAACACAAAACACACAAATAAAACATAGTATGCAACTAAGCCTTTAATGGTAATAATGTCCCTGTCTTTTTCTATGGAAGGGAGTGTCCTAAGAATGGTACTAAAGAAAGTTACTTCATCTCCAAAGAAACTTCAATTTTCATAGAAGTCACTAGGTCATCTCTCTTCCTTGCTGTGACTCAATCTCTGGCTTAAATACCTGAGTTTTTAGGAATTCCACAAACCATCTTAATATCTAGATCTCCTTCAAAAACAATGTCTTTCCCTTTGCTCCAGTCTTCCTAGACCTTTGGCTATTGATTTGCCTTTCCTTTTGGTTCTTTTCATTTCAACTCTATTCTTCTACCTTCTCTGTGGCTTCTAAGTTGAAGTCTTTTGACTTTGTCTCTCCCAGTGCTTTTTCTGTTTTTTAGGGATCTCTCCAAGAAGTGCTCCTCTTAGCCACCATACTGGAAAAATTTATGCTCACACGGAATTAGCTTTTCCGGTACCAGCAACTATTTTATGTACTGGGTACTTATTTTTGAGTATTACAAAGTAGCATGAATAATTAAAGGGAGGTATCAACATTAAGGTTTGTATTTACAGTGATCTTGACTATGAAGTTGGAGACTGATGATAGATCAACTTGTGAAAGCAATATTCTCACTTACGATGTGGCAGTATATTATTATATTATTTTGTAAAGCATGGACTTGGAAAACAGCAAGACCTCTATGTATGCCCATCTGGAGATGTTAACACCTCTAATCCTCAGTTTCTCTCCAACTGTGAAATAGAAATGATAGTATTTATCTCTCACGGCCATTAGTGAGCTTCCCACACCAAATGTTTGACACAAAATAGCATTTAAGTTAGATTAGCCAAAAATAATAATCTCAGCACAGAGAGAGTACACTTAAATAATACATTTAGAAGTAGTAATGACTAAAACTCATTTGCTGATTTAATCAAAAAGGCTAATTGACTACAAAGACTAATTGAGAGACATCATGAACTGCTAACTTGTGAGACAGTTTTTATGCAGCAACAGATAACTGAATCATTATTAATGAATTTAAAAATAGTTGAGAAAGTTTTCTCAGGAAAGGATCTAAGTAAATCAGAATGTGCAGCATCTCTGCCTGAAACACCTTTCAGCAGTAGTTGTCCCAAGTATTTTACATCTGTGGTTAGAGAGCTCTAGCTTATGGAAATCTTATAACTATGAAATAAAAAAGATGATCATAGGACTAAAAAGGAAAAAAAACCCTTCATATCTAAAGACTTATGCTTTTGCGATGTCTCTTATTAGAAGTCATAGCATGTGTGATAGTATCACCAAAACTGCAGTCCTTATTGGGCTTGACAGCTAAATACCAGTGTGTCCCTTTGGGATCTATTATAATTCCACTTAAAAACTGTAAGGTGCTTATCAACAGATCTTAGTTTACCAGTGGTTTTTTTTTTTCTGTTTTTTTTTTAAGTGACTTTCTCTGAGTTTAGCTTGAAGTGATACTTTATGAATTTTGTGGTTGTTTGGTCTTTATAGAGAGACAGATTGAGAGTGATGCAGATAGAGACAGAGACAGATATAAATCACTAAAGGTTGGCTTCAGAATGTCTCTAATCGTCTAATCTCCTAGAATTATAATTAGGAAAAACAGTTATTCTTAAAAGAGAAATGAAGCTGAGATAAAGCTGAATGCCGTTGTTAGAAGTGAGGGAGTTATCTGCTCGTTTTTAACTGTTCTAACTATGGTTCTCAATGACAGGTACGGTGAAAGGCAGAACATCAAAATAAGTTAAGGGAGAATACATTCAGTCCAATTTAAAATATCCGTATTAATGGTGGCACTATATACAAAATGCCTTTTACTATGTAACAAGACTTTTGGCTTTTGTCTGAACCTGAGAGATTTCACTGAGTTGACCTTAGTTAATAATTTCCACCATTTTTTTTTTCAAACTGACTAGGAGACTTTGCCAACAGTGAGGGTGTCAAAAATATTATAGACCATGATTTTCTTTTAATATAAATTGAGCAAAATTCATTTATTTTGATGGACAATTGATGAATTTTGATGAGTGCACAGTCTTGTTATCTTTTACTACCATCAAGATACAAAAAATTCCCTCATGTTGTTCCTTTGTAGTACACTCTCCCCCCTACTCTCAGCCCAGGAAACATTGTTCTGTTCGCCATCCCTATAGTTTTGCTTTTTACAGAAGAGACCATGAATTTTAATCACACATCTTTTATCACATACAGATGATCAGTATTTAATGAGATAAAACAATATTTTTCACAAGTGCTGAGTTGCCTTTGGAGGAAAAATTTTCCTTTGTAGCTCCACCAAGCTGTGAGTTTTAGGTTAGAGTGGAAAAACCTTTATCGGGGATTAATTATTCTTTAAAATAAAAGAATCCTCTAACTCTGCAATAGAAGATTTGGAGGGGGTGATACATGAAAGAAGTCACTAACAGCTAAAGGAAACCAGGGTCAGGGAGGTGTTCATGCTTTAACATAGGCCATCTACCAGTTCCCTATGAATTTCACCTTTTGTCATTTTAAAGAAGAAAAAGGAAAAACTAAAGGAAAAGAAGAACAATAAGAGAAAGCAAAACAAGAATATAATATACTATGTGTTCATTCATGGATTCAATAAGAATTTAGTGAAACATTTAGTATATAATATCAAGGGTTTTTCTAATTTCTTGGAAGAAAGCAATAAATTTAGAGAAATAGATGTCTCATGGAGTTGCCTTTTCTTTTCTCAGTATCAGCCATTTATTTTACATTATTCTATTTTATATTTTAGTGGTCAGCTAATGATTTGGGCAGATAATGTGCTCAAAACCCTCAGACCCTATGTGTCTACTGGAGAGTTCATTTAAACCTCAGCCAGTTTTCCAATCTGTCTTGGCTTTAACTATACACCAGAATTTCTCAGTTCTCCTTGCATATGTGTGTAGTTTTCTATATCAGCCAGGTTTGGATGGCTTATGTATGTACTTCTCAAGTTTAAGCATTCCTCATTAAACTTCAGGCAGGTCTGACCCAACTGTAACTGCAACTTATGGCTAGCAGATATATGAGTTTCATCTCTGTTTCCTAAAAGCTGGCAAATTTTACTGATATTGTCACTAATGTTAGTTTTCCACTTATTGGCTCCAGATAGAATCTACTCCCTTTACCAGCATGATTGCTCATTTTCATGGCCAGTCCATCCTGGTAACATTCTAATTGCCTCAGAGGGGCAGGGTTGACTGAAGCAGTATCAGGAAAAAACAGAATAGACTTCAGTACTCTTCCCACAACTGCTGGCAGTTTCTAAAAATGCATGCCTCTCAATTTATTTGTTTGATCATTTCCAGAGAACACAATAAGGCTGTTTTCAACTATTCTGCCTAATTTTATACTTTTTAATTTCCAGGAAAGAATTTGCCAACTTTTAAAAATTACTCTAGGTTGAAGTCTCCCCTCGCTCTTCCCTAGTTTCTTTTACTACCCCTGAAAAAGTTATGGTGGATAGGCTAAAACATATTTTTTTCGTATTTCCCACTAAAGCAAGTCACATAAATTCTCCATTTTTCAAAATTCTTGCTGTGCTTTACAAATGATGCTTTTTAAAATGGTGGTCAATATAAAAAAGTGAGTACTGTTGGAAGAAATTGTTGACGTCTTTAGAGCTGCACCGACAGTCTCAATAAATTTTTTTTTCTACAGTTATGCAGCAAGGACACCTGTTGCAGTAATAATTTTTTAAAATTCCTACTTATTTATTGGTAGCATAGAGTAAAAATAACTAAGACATAAGAATCAGCTTATAGCAAATATTTACTTCCATATTTGTTTGTTTATTTTCTGATAAAGTCATCCAGAACTTTGTATTCCTTCATTATGCGTTTCAATCTGAGGTGTCCGTTTTGCTCTGACAATGGATAATCATAATACCTGCCTTATAATGATTATTTGCTAAGTTAGTTTTCTCTGAATGGTTTTATTTATGTTTTGAAAATAGTATATGATTTTCACTATATTAATTCCTCATTTAAAGTCATCCTTGTTTACTGAATCCAATATTTTACGCTTTGTGCTGTCTTAAATTCATTTGCTTACCAGCTGCAAATTTATTAATGAATTTTAAATTTACTAAGTTGACTCCAATGACAAAATTTATGCAAATCAAAAAATTACCAGTATATTTTCAGTATTATTTAGGGCATTATTATTTAGGGCAATATTATAAGAATCATCTGAGGCTAAAATTAACAACTCAGACAACAACAGATATTGGCAAGGATGTGGAGAAAGAGGAACACTTTTACACTGCTGGTGGAATACAAACTGTTGCAGCTACTCTGGAAAAAAGTATGGAGGTTTCTCAAAAAATTAAAAATAGAGCTCCCTCTGACCCACAATTGCACTACTAGATATTTATCCAAAGGATACAAAAGTGCTTATCTGAAGAGGCATATGCACCCCAATGTTTATAGCAACACTATCAACAATAGCCAAATTGTGGAAAGAGCCCAAATGTCCATCGACTGATGAATGGATAAAGAAGATGTGGTGTGTATACACACACACACACACACACACACACACACACACACACACACCCCACACAGGGGAATATTATTTGACAATGAAAAAGAAAATCTTGCCATTTGTAACAATATGGATGGAACTAGAGTGTGTTATGCTAAGTGAAAGAAGTCAGAGAAAGACAAACATCATATGATTTCACTCATATATGGAATTTAAGAAACAAAACAGATGAACATAGGGGAAGGGAAGCAAAAATAAGATAAAAAAAGAGGGGGAGGCAAGCCATAAGAGACTCTTACATACAGAGAACAAACTGAAGGTTGCTGGAGGGGCGGTGGGTGGGGGGAGGGGCTAAATGGGTGAAGGGCATTAAGGAGGGAACTTGTTGGGATGAGCACTGGGTGTTATATATAAGTGATGAATCACTAAATTCTATTCCTGAAATTATTATTATACTATATTAAATAACTTGGATTTAAATAAAATTTTAAAAAATCATCTGAGACTAAGAGCTAGGGATACGTAATTGGGAAGCAAAGCAATCTGGCTAGGGGAATGTAATTTGAAATATCCTGAGGCACACTAATTAAAACAGAGTATACTCTTTTCTTCATGATGCAGAGTGAACTAAGAAAACTAATAAACATGTTATATGTGTGTGTACACATTTATATTTACATATGTGTGTGTACCTATGTATGCATTAGCAAGGCTTACCAAAGAAAAAAAATTAAAGGCTCAACTAAGATAACTAATAAATGTTATAAATGTATGTGTATATACATATACATGGATGTCTTAATTTGCAACCAAAAAATTGCAAAAAAATTTTGAAAAAAATTTGTGCCAAACCCTCCTCTATATTACAGCTTGTAAAAATAATAATAAGGTCAGGAAAAATTTAAGACAATAGGAAGATAATAATGAAAGGTACTTAAGAAAAGAGGTCACCTGGGTGACTCAGTCATAAGAGTCCAAGTCTGGATTTTGGCTCAGGTCATGATCTCACCGCTCCTGGAATCAAGTCCCACATTAGACTCTGCACTGACAGCATGGAGCCTACTTGGGGTTCTCTCTCACCATCTCTCTCTTTCTTTCAAAATAAATAAATAAATATTTTTTTAAGAAAAGAAGAAAATAAGATGGCTTGTATATGCTTACGCTAAAATGAAAACTAAAAAAGTTGGTTGCATCAATTATAGTGCCCCTCCACTGAGCAAAATAACACAATTGGAGAATCAAGTTCTCACAAAAGAAATGGAAACTAAAATGTAAATGTTTCGGGAAAAGTGAAAAAGACAAAAATGGGTTAAAAATCTTAAAATTAGGATAAGAACAAAACAAAACACTTTATTAAAACTTCTAAACAGGGGAATACATCATTTTTCCAGAATATGTTTGGCCACAATACTTTCAGAAGCTTTCAAAGATACAAGTTTGCAAACCAGACCTAGTATTATTAGAAAAGTTAGCATCTACCTCTTCAGTAAATAAAACTTTGAAACCAAGATGAAAAAATATTCTTAGTTAACTTTGCCCTACATAGAGTTTTACAATGGTTACTTTTTGTATACTTTTAATGTTACTTTTCTGTAAAGTATAAAGCCTTATTCATCTGATTCAATTAGCATATCTTTGATGTCACTGATCCTTACTCTGCAGGATAAGATAGCTTAGATCAGGGGTTGGCCAGAATTCTCTGTAAAGAGCCAGTGAGTAAATATTTTAGACTTTGTAGGTAAACAGGGAAAAATGAGCAACTGTTCTCACTCAAAAGCTGACAGCGTTTTTAAAAATGTACATTACATTTGAAAATGTGGGGCGCCTGGGTGGCGCAGTCGGTTAAGCGTCCGACTTCAGCCAGGTCACGATCTCGCGGTCCCTGAGTTCGAGCCCCGCGTCGGGCTCTGGGCTGATGGCTCAGAGCCTGGAGCCTGTTTCCGATTCTGTGTCTCCCTCTCTCTCTGCCCCTCCCCCGTTCATGCTCTGTCTCTCTCTGTCCCCAAAATAAAAAAAAAAAGATAATAAAAAAAATAAACATTGAAAATGTAAAAACTACTCTTCACACACATATGCTACAAAAAGTGGCAGGCCAAAGTTTGCTGACCTCTGAACTAGATCTCTTTGAAATATACTATGACAGAGGGCAAGGAAGTCAATACCTGAAAGGTATTGCAAAATATTAAACCTATATTGTTGTCTGCAATATGAACTGTTTCTGATTGTCTTTTCTGATCAGAGTAGAAAAGAATGCATTCCTCAATACATCTGCCAAATGCAATGTCAAATTGCTCTAACAAAGATAACACATCTGGAACAGCAGTTGCAATTAAGGCTACTACTTGATAGAGTATGTAGAAGTCTACTTTCATCCTCCAAGATCTATATGACTTCTGCAGTGGCCATAATGATGTATTAAATGGAGAAAAAACTGGAGGTCTGATGGGGACTATTTTCCTTGCATCTTTAGATCTTTCAGGAAAGAAAGATCTAATCTCCTCCATGCTTCTCCCTACAATATTATTTTTGATTTATTACCTTGGCTGGGGAAGAGGGATAGTTTTAGAGGTTCCCCCTTGGCCTTCCCAAGCATGATAGCTCATCTCCACAACTTAGGTACCAAGTGTATCAAAAACAAATATACATTCTGGGATTGCATCAATACTAACACATGAGTGTGTGTATCTTTTGGGTGCTTTATAATAAGCTTAACATAGGCCAGGATTCAATCTATAGCTGAAACTCACATGCTTCCATTATAATAGGTAGCCATGATGACACTTTGGTTCTCTGGGTTTCAATTTGGACCCTGTATGTAGAGGTCCCTGAAATGTTTGGGTATTTCTCCTTCCCCAGTGTACAGTTACCCAAGTTAATGGCCACAGAGATCTTTGGGGAAAAGCTGAGGAAATCATTACCATTTATAATTACTGAGGTATTACAGGTTCCTTTTCCCTGGAGAAAAGGCTTCCTCTTCATTCAGTGAGTTCCCAATGTGAAAACTATCTTAGGAAAGGAAACTGGGAAAGAGATAGTGATGTTTTTTTGGAGCAACTCCCCTCAGGCTCCTGAAATCCCATCACTGACATCTTCCTACAGTGTAAGATTAGGTGCACTCTTGTTGGATGGCCATATCTTTTTTCCCTTGACTACTGTGTTCTATCAATCATTTTCACAACTTTTCTGTGAGTCTGCCCCATTGGCTGCCACCCTGATCCTTTCTTTCTCTACATAATGGTCCCCACAAAGCTTCCATTGTTTAAGCACTGTCCCCTGGCCTCTAAAGATTCCAAGTTCTATTATTCTCATTACTTTCAGTGAGCCTAGGTATGTCACAGCCTCTACTACCACCAGCCTTGGATTATGAAGAAAAGCCATCAGGGCATATTTTAAGTGATGCTGAAGCAAGTCCCTCTCACTGGCTTTCTACCAGTCTTGTTTTTCTCAAGTTCTGATGCACATGTCAAACCTCTGTCAATTAATCAATATATGTCTATCTACATACTTCTCTTCCACAATCAGGTATATTGCCTGAAGTCTTACCCATTAAAAGATTTTCCTTCCTTCAGAACCACATTATGAATGGATCTGAACTACAGCAGTATTTCTCTTCTGTCTGATTCTAACATATCATGCACACCTGTTGTAAACCAGGCTTCCTATCTTTCTCTGTCAACCTGTCAAAGTACATCTCACGATAACATGTGTAGATAGAACAATGGTGAAAAACACAGCAGGAATAAGTACTACAGAAGACTGTGACAGAAGCTGACGTATTTTTTTTACTTATAAGGAGGTTATCATTGTGTTTTTTACACATTATGAACAACCCAACACAAGAATCCCAGCATAAAAATAGACATATATCAATGAAATAGAATAGAAGACCCAGAAATAAAACCACAGTTATACAGACAATTAATATTCAATAAAGAAGGAATGAATATGCAATGGGAAAAAGGCATCTCTTCAACAGATGGTGTTAGGAAAACTGGACACCTACATTCAAAAGAATGAAACTGGACCACTTTCTTATATGCACAAAAATAAACTCAAAATGAATTAGAGTTACATTTGAGATTTGAAACCACAAAAATCCTAGAAGAGAACACAGTAATTTCTCTGACATCAGCCATGGCAACATTTTTCTAGGTATGTCTACTGAGGCAAGGGAAATAAATGCAAAAATAAGCTCTTCTGACTACATCAAAATAAAAAGTTTCTGCACAGTGAAGGAAACAACCAACAAAACGAGAAGGCAACCTATCGAATGGGAGAAGATATGTGCAAATGACATATCTAACAAAGGGCTAGTGTCCAAAATATATAAACAATTGATACAACTCAACACCCAAAAACCAAATAACCTGATTTAAAAATGGGCAGAAGACATAAACAGACATTTCCCAAAGACATACAGATGGCCAACAGACACATGAAAAGATGCTCAACATAAGTCATCATCAGCAAATCAAAATTACAATGTCAGAATGGCTAAAATCAACAACACAAGAAACAACAAGTGTTGGCTAGGTTGTGGAGAAAAAGAAAACCTCTTGCACTGCTGGTAGAATTTCAAACTGGTGCAGCCATTGTGGAAAACCATGTAGACATTCCTTTAAAAATTAGAAACAGAACTAACTTATGATCCAGGAATCACAGTACTTGGTATTTACCCCTCCAAATTCAAAACTAATTTCAAGAGATACATGCATGCCTATGTTTATTGCAGCATTATTTATAGTAGCCAAACTATGGAAGCAACCCAAGTATCCACTGATACATGGATAAAGATGTGATATATATAAACAAAGGAATATTATTCAGCCATAAAAAAGAATGAAATCTTGCCATTTGCAACAACATGGATAGAACTAGAGAGTATAACACTGAGTGAAATAAGTCAGTCAGAGGAAGATAAATACCATATGATTTCACTCATATGTGGAATTTAAGAAAAAAAAATACGCAAAGAAGGAAAGAAGAGAGAGAGAAACAAACCAAGAAACAGACTCTTAACTATAGACAACAAATTGATGGTTATCAGAGGGGAGGTCAGTGGAGTCATGGATGAAATAACAAATGGAGATGAAAGAGTAATTTAACATGATGAATAAATAAATATAATAAAAAATGCTTCAAAAATGTTTTTAAAAAAAGGAATCACAGCATGAGTACTGTTCTCTGGGACTATTTCTGAAAGCAGAACCTGACAGGAACTCAGGATATAACTAGAAAACAGAAATCAACTTGAGTATTAAAACAGACTCACTCTAACCTAGGGAATTGGTTGTATATATTATGGAAACATTGGGAACCAAGCAAGGGACATAGGAGCATATCCATCAATAAATCCAATTACCTGAACTGTCATTGAACTTAGATTTTTTTTATCCATTTTCAGGAATATTATATAGGCTTATTTAGAACATTTTTAAGTGGACTTTCTGGTAATATTTCAAGATTTTACAGATTTTTATGCCTTGTCTCATAAAGCAATGACTCAAAATCTTGATTTCTAAGGAATTCCATTGGAAAACATTTAACATCAGGTTTCTTCTTTACAAACGTCTAATCTTAATTATTAGTATATACTTATCTCTGGATAAGTCCCAAACTTACAGAATTGACTTTATCTGACAAAATCATTCTGAAAGAACTGGTGTCAGCTGATTAACGGAAAGAAAAAACATATTAACTATTCATCTCAAACTCCTATTTCACATGTCATTTGCATAGAACTTTAAATTCAAATTTAGCATACCATTTGCAAAATTGGCTATTTGGACCTTTTTACATTCAAACCTGTTGTAAGCTATTATTAATGCATTTACAGCACACTAGCTAACAATGGCACCTTGATAAATTGTAATCGGCATTAGCTAATTTTCTTTTGTAAGAGCTGTAACTTCTACAAACCTATGGATATTGATCATTAGCACAATGATCCATGTCACAAGCATCTCCATTTATCACGACCTCATTTTCATTAATGGCATTAGTAAACACTTTAATTCACTTCCTCAAGTCAACAGGATGTGATAGAGCTTTGTAAATAAATTCAAGGTTTTAGAGGAAAGTGAGAAGTATTTTATATCTACTCTAACGGGTACACAAAATCTTACATATTATATGAGGCATCATTCACAGGAAGGATATCACAATGTATGCTAGATATTTAAAGAAGCCATTTCAACCTTTAAAATCGATGGTTCCCTCTTAATGGTACCTACAAATATGTTATAAATAAAGCATTTTTTCCCTAAATGTAAACTGATTGCAAAGCATATGTGTCACATCTTGGAATAACCCTTTCCAATCCACAGTGTGAATAAACTCATATTAAGAATGATTTTTTTTTCATAGGAAGTGTTTTTTTTTTTTTCATCACGGGTAATCCGAGAATGTTAAATCATTTCAGTACATACATCTCAGATGTCTGTAGGGAGGGAGGCTTCTGCTAAGAGTATTAGAAAAGGAATTGTATTTCCTTTCACCACCGAAGAGAAGGGAGGAACATAGAATATGGTTTATGGTGAAAAAAAAAATTAGAAGCCCATATCTAGGTACACCTCAGAACTATCATTTTTATTCCTATCACAGTGCTTATTATTATGTGGTATACTGTTAGCAACAACTGATGAAAATACTATGCTATGATAGCCTGATAACTAAGATATGGTTTATACCCAAAAGGAAGCATAGTTACAGAGAGAGGTTTTAAAATGAGTATGTTCACATGCACTCAGTTTTAGAGACATCTTTATTTTACCTGTCTTCCATCTAGAATATTTATGGAAATTTAGTTCATGGTTCACCACACCTTGAAATTGTTTAAATTCCACAACTGACCTGACAGAATCCAAGACTGGAAAAGCAGGAATAGAAAAGAGAAATGCATGATACAATAAGCAATACATCTGACTAGAAAATTCACTACAGCCTCCCTATTCAGATAACATTGGTAAACGCAGCATTGACATTAGGTAATTTTTATGTTTTCATATATTCTTAACTTTGATCTCAAAGTAACTGCTATTGCATATAATGACAATATTCATAAGTAAACAATAAAAACTTTCTTACTGTTTTTCATCTATGCATATGTGTACTATAATGGATAGGCTATATAGAATGATAGCTAACTGCATGGATCCTGGAAGCCGACTAACTTCAACCACTTACACTATTTTGACCAAGTTACTTATCCTCTATTGACTATTATTCTCAAATGCAAAATGGGGATAGTGATATACTTACCTTATAGGTTTGTTATGGGGATTACATGAGTTAATATATCTGAAGCCCTTAAGAAATGCCAAAAATGTAAAAGGAACACTGAGTGTACAAACATTACTACTTTCTCTTACGTGTATCTCTGGGAAATTACATGACTGAGGGTTGCTTGTGTTGATCAAAAGAAAGAAGTACCTTTGATCATGAATCCATCTGTATACACAAAGCACTTGATATGCTGTTAAATATTAATTTGGATATAAATATAGAAAACAGGTTGGTGGTTTGTTGTTTGAAGCAGGGGGTAGGAGGTAGGTGAAATGGGTGAAGTGAGTCAAAAGGTACAAAATTACCAGGTAATAAGTCATGGGTACACAATGTACAGCAGGGTGACTATAATACTGTATTGCATATTTGAGAGTAGCTAGCAGAGCAAATCTTGAAAGTTCTCATCACAAGAAAAAAATTGTGTAACTGTATTGTGATGGATGGTAACTGGGGGGATGTTAATTACTGTAGTGATCATTTTGCAAAATATACAAATATTGAATCATCACACTGAATAACTGAAGTTAATATAATATTATATCAACTATACCATCATAAAAATTTAGTATATTCATTTTAGCTATTACTTTAGTAAGTTTTGGTGTCACCTGTTTTATTTTATTATATTCATCAATTATTTGGTATATTATGATGTGAATGCTCTGGAAAGAGAAATATTACATATATGAGGTTTTTATATAATGACCTTTCAGGATCTTCTAGTGAAATGACTTATTTCACAATGTGTCTTCTCTAATTTATGAGACCAAACTTTGTTTCAGATGAAAAATTAGATGTAGGGAAAAACTAGGTGTCTAAGCTCTTCATGAAATCCTGATCCTAAGTATACCCAATGATTCCTGAGCCACATTTGTTTGGTTTTGGGGGCAGGATATGAGCATAATGACATAATGATAAAAACATTTTTATTTTATTTTTATTTTTTTTTCAACGTTTATTTATTTTTGGGACGGAGAGAGACAGAGCATGAACGGAGGAGAGGCAGAGAGAGAGGGAGACACAGAATCGGAAACAGGCTCCAGGCTCCGAGCCATCAGCCCAGAGCCTGACGCGGGGCTCGAACTCACGGACCGCGAGATCGTGACCTGGCTGAAGTCGGACGCTTAACCGACTGCGCCACCCAGGCGCCCCTAAAAACATTTTAAAAGTTTATTTTATTCATGAATATGCTCAATAGTGTAAAATTCTGCAGTTTCTTGAAAAGAACAAATACAAGTAAATCACTCGATGTGATCACTTTTTCTCAAACATGTGGAGCATCTACTAATCTGGGGGTACAATATTTTGCTTTTACATGATTGTAATTTCCTGCGTTGTGTTTAATTTTGTTCTAATAGAGTTTGGCACGTAACTGATGTCAAATTTCAGTTATTTTTATAGAAAATAAGACAATGTATTCTCATTAACAAAGTCATTTCTTTTGTCATAATATTCTATCAGAGAACAGTATTTGGCCCTCTTTTAATCTCCATATGACACTGGATTGTCTTCACCATTTAAAACCTCTTAGTGAATACCATTCACTTGAAAATATCAATTTCAGAAAACAGAATTGTATTGCCATATTTACATTGGACATTTTCTTTTAGATTGGCAATATAAGTCATTATGTTCAATAATGGCCCCTTCATAAAACTTTGTTTTAGCTATATATTTCTTTTTGCACATGAAAACTTGTGGCTAGTTTTGTGTGTGTGTGTGTGTGTGTGTGTGTGTGTGTGCGCGCACGTGCGTGTATTCCTAGTGCATCATTTTCATGTTCTATCTTGATGTGCTGCACTGGGATGATGGTATATGACCCAAGGGAGTTAAAGCATTAACTAATCTACTCTAGGTCTTCAAATTGCTCATATTTTTTTTTTAATTTTTTTTTCAACGTTTTTATTTATTTTTGGGACAGAGAGAGACAGAGCATGAACGGGGGAGGGGTAGAGAGAGAGGGAGACACAGAATCGGAAACAGGCTCCAGGCTCTGAGCCATCAGCCCAGAGCCCGACGCGGGGCTCGAACTCCCGGACCGCGAGATCGTGACCTGGCTGAAGTCGGACGCTCAACCGACTGCGCCACCCAGGCGCCCCTTCAAATTGCTCATATTGGGAACGGCAAGCTCTCTATAAAATAAAGGTACTAGGCCTTTATATTGTCATATTTGCAAGTATAATTTATGCAAGGAAAAATATCAGTTAACAGTAAAAGTAGATGTGCCATAGCAAGTTCTCTAATATTGCCCACATTCTCTAAATTAAATATCTACAGCAAGTTCTCAGAAAATTGCTCAAATTCTCAAATATTCTCCACATATTACAGTTTTTCTCAATTTGTCTTGCTACTGTTTTTGCACAGCAGAGATTTTTAATATTTCTCTGCTTCATCCCTTCATCCCTTTCTTTCTCTCTAAATAGAAACGGCTTTACTCAAAGTTTATTCTCCAGACTGTCCTCACTAAGTCTGAGCTTGAATAAAGAGAACATTTTAAGTGTTTTTATTTTTAAGTTTTTGCTTTCTATGGTGGCCCATAAAGTATGTAACATTGTGATAACATGAATAATACTCCCAAAGATGTCCATATCTTAAATCCCAGAACTTGGGAATATGTCACCTTCCATGTTAAAAAGACTTTGTAGATATAGTCAAATTAAGCATCTTGAGATAGGAAGATAATACTGGGTGATCTGCATAGGTCCAATGTAATCACAACAGTTATTGTAAGAGGAAAGCAGGAGAATCAGAGTCAGAGAAAGAAAATGTAAGGATGGAAGCTAACATCAGAGATGAGAGAAGATGCTATGGTGCCAGCTTTAAAAAATGAGGAAGGGAACATGAACCAAGAAATGTAGAGGGCCTCTAGAAGCTGGAAAAGATCGGGAAGAGATTCTCCCCTAGAGCTTCCACAAAGAATACAGTCCTGATGATCCATTTTAGACTTCTGACCTACATAACTATAAGATAATAAATACACATTTAGTATCTTCCCACTTCTCTATCGTCCCAATCTGACATCTCAAAGAATCATATTTTTCAGGGGGTATAAAGCTCCTCCAACTCCATGATTTCCTTTATGTACTTACAACTGGTAGAGAGGTGAGAAATACCAAAAGAATACTAAAGATTACTAACAAGATAAAGACTAAAATAAATTGTAAAAATATACAAAATAGCAAAAGTGTGTCTGTATGTTCCATAGCTTTACTGAAATTTGTCAGGGCAGGTGGCACATATAAAATCATTTCTTTAAAAGGCATAATCATTAATCTTATTTCCTGATTTAGATGTGTTCCATAGAAGTAGCTACTACCCAGTATTGATTAATCCATTGTGAAATTTGATTACTATAATTATAAAATTCCGAATCTAAAAAAGGGACATGATACTTATTACAGTATGTAACTACTAGCGACTTTTATGAAAGAAGGAACTGCAGCACAGTACCTTGCCTAAAGTCAAATTCACTTAAATTTTGAATGTACTTGGTATGTAAATGACAATTGCCACAATATATTTATAGGATACTTACTTTATTTCTGAAGGCCTATTAATATATCTAATGATTAACCAAAACTAGAATGTGTTAATTTAAAATTTTTATTTTTAAAGTAATGGGGTGAGAAGTATTTGTCTATGCAGTAATTGTCTATTTTAACTATCTTCATTCCTAATGACAAAGTTGTTTTGAATTTAACATAACATACCATGTTCTTTTATTGTCAGTCAATGACATTTAACAGAATGTGGTAACGATGGAAATGACATAGCCTAGAGGGAAGGAGAGGCAAACGAATTATTTAAACCTGCTTTTTTCTAGGGGTGCCTGGGTGGCTCAGTCGGTTAAGCATCCGACTTCAGCTCAGGTCATGATTTCACAGTCCGTGAGTTTGAGCCCTGCGTCAGGCTCTGTGCTAACAGCTCAGAACCTGGAGCCTGCTTTGGATTCTGTGTCTCCTTCTCTCTCTGCCCCTCCCGTGCTCATGCTCTGTCTCAAAACTAAACAAAAACATTAAAAAAAATTTTTTTAACCCTGCTTCAAAGTAAAAACAAAGACCTAAATGTTTTGAGTAAGTTTTATCTAAATAACAGTAGTTTGCTACTATTTTATGATTTTTTATGATATAATTTATGTCTAAACTATATCATGACTGAAGAGACGCCTATCAGATGACAGTAAGTAAGGGAATCCACTCACGTGAATCCCTCCCGCAGACTCCTATTCCCACTTTGCCTGTTCATCAACATTACCTGGAGTAGCTGCCAAGCAAGCGCATTTCCACAGGGAATTTGTCATCTGTTTTCGTTAATGTTTTGCCTGCTGCTTTTACTGGCTTGGCAGCCATGCTAGACAGTGACTTCCAGTTATTTTTTTTATGATAATTAAAAAAAAAGTTGTAAACTATCAGTTCTCATCCATCACTGTATTGTCATGAACCACTGTAGCCATGTACCTCATCTAATCCATTCTCCAGCCTTCAGGCAAGATTATATTTTAAAAAAAGACAAAAAACAAAAAACACAGCAGCCCCAGATCTATTGGATATTTAATCTGTTTCAAAAGCCCTAAGGAAAGACTACTGAGATGCTTGGCACTCCTTCAATGGCCATATGCCAATTTGATTGCCTTGATTATTTTATGATCTTGGTAAATATTTAATATTTGTGCTGGTTTTTAGTCAGTGGTGATAGAAATAGTTTGGATGAAAAAAAATAAATTACACCTAAAAAAGGAATTTTGAAGACAATTAGGTTATTATCTGGTTTTGAAGTAAAATCATGTGATAGCTTAAGAGAGATATTGTGAGTCATCAAAGATAGCTGAAAAGGAAATGGATACATTGGAGTGGCCATTGCCAAATATTAAACAGTTAGTTTTAAACATAATTGTAAGGAGCGCCCAGGTAGCTCAGTCGGTTAGGCATCCAACTCTTGATTTCGGCTCAAGTCATGATCTCAGGGTTCGTGAGTTTGAGCTGCTCATTGGGCACTGGAGCTGACAGTGCAGAACCTGCTGGCATTCTCTCTCTCCTCCCTTCTCTCTCTCTGTCCCTCCCCCACTTGCACTGTCTGTCTTTCAAAGTAAATAAATAACTTAAAAAAATTAAAAACTTTATAAAAAATACTACACATACAATTTTCCATGGGTTCTCATAGGATAAAGTTTTGGCAAACTACATTATAATTTTTTTTTTTAAGTACAACTAGTGCCCTAATTCATTGGCTAATAAATCCTTATTCCTAAAAACACTTAAATATAAGTTTGGCTACACAAACATTGGAGTCATGCTGCCATACAGTGGTTCGTGTTACAATTATGTGTGTAATATTATGTGGTCAAATTGCCTAAAGTAGATTGCCTAGATTGCCTCAATTCTTTAATCATCCCTTTGTATCTTTTATGTGATTTTGATGTCCCTCCCACTAAGTGGGTGGTATATGCTTTCCACACCTTGTCTTTGAGTTCAACCACGTGACTTGCTGTGGCCAATGGGATGTTATCAGGTACTAAAAATGTGTGTGCAACTGGGCTATGACCCATGCAATTCTGCCATGTTTATGTAAGACCTTCTCTGGATAGTTTCTGCTCCTCAGCTAGAACCACAGAATGAACACACATACAACACATGCAGAGAACACATGTGCCCAAACTTCCTCCAGAGAAAGCCCACCCAGATCCATCCCTTGAATCACAGACATTTAGCCATGTCCAGATGACCGATGCTAACCCACAAACTCATAAACCAAATGAATTAATGTGACTGAGATTTTGTAGTTCACAGTGGGACTTTACTGTGGCAAAATAAAATGGATACACTGCCTTCCCATGATTTCTGTTTATTACTTGAGTAGCTATAATCTTAATATCTGGTTTACATTTTTAGGTATTTGTTAAAAACATGAATGAACTAAAATATTACATGAAAATTCCAGAGTAGTAGTATTTCTGCATGTGTTCTTCTAGAAGAAAATTTCTTTTTTGTGTTTTTAAGTTTATTTATTTTGAGAGAGAAGTGGGGGAGGGGGAGAGAGAGAGAATCCCAAGCAGGCTCCACATGGACATGCGGCTCAAATCCACAAACCTCGAGATCATGACCTGAGCTTAAATCAAGAGGCTGACACTTAACTGAGCCACCCAGGGGCCCCTGAAAGAAAATTTCTAATTATGATTTAGCAGCAAAATTAAGACAATATTAAAACTGTTGACTTTTATGTGTTCTGTTTAAATTATTAAAGACAATTTATATTCACATTTCTGTTTTCAAGAAAATCCTATGATATATAGTTAGGATACAACCTTCAAAGTTTATTTGAGGAAATTATTTTTATCTTGCTATTGTTAGTTGTTATAAATTTGATTTATAGTTAATTTCATTAGTTCCTTTTTGTATTTGGTTTTAGAATGTGCATTTTGGGTCCTGTGTTAAGAAATCTTCCTGGGGTTCCTAGGTTGCTCAGGTGGTTGATCGTTCAACTTCGGCTCAGGTCATGATCTCATGGTTGGTGAGGCTCACATGGGGCTTGCATGGGTCTCACATGGGGTTCCCTGCTGTCAGTGCAGAGCCCAGTTCCGCTTCCGATCCTCTGTCTCCTCCTCTCTCTGCTTCTCCCCTGCTCACGTTCTCTCACCCACTCTCTCAAAAACAAATAAACAGTAAAAAAATAAATAAAAAGAAAGAAAGACAGATTTACCTGACCTCACAGGGATACTGCCCTATATTATCTTCTAGAAGGTATATTGATTTACTTTCACATTTTCATCAACAACCCTCTTTTTTTTTAATGTTCATTTATTTTCAGAGAGAAACAGAGAGAGAGAGAGCATAAGCAGGGGAGGAGCAGAAAGAGAGAGGGGGAGATAGAGAATCCCTAGCAGACTCCACGCTGTCAGTGCAGAGCCCGATGCAGGGCTCTTTCAGGATTGCTTTGGCTATTTGGAGTCTTTTCTGGTTCCATACAAATTTTAGCATTGTTTATTCTAGCTCTGTGAAGGACGCTGGTGTTATTTTGATAGGGATTGCATTGAATATGTAGACTTCATTGGGTAGTATCGACATTTTAACAATATTTGTTCTTCCAATCCATGAACATGGAATGTTTATCTATTTTTTTGTGTCCTCTTCAATTTCTTTCCTAAGTTTTCCATAGTTCAGTGTATAGATTTATGACCTCTTTGGTTAGGTTCATTCCTAGTTATTTTATGGGTTTTGGCGCAATTGTAAATAGGATCAAGTCATTGATTTCTCTTTCTGTTGCTTCCTTACTTGTGAATAGAAATGCAACCAATTTCTGTGCATTGTTTTTATATCCTGTGACTTGGCTGAATTCACGTATCACTTCTAACAGTTTTTTGGTGGAGTCTTCGGGTTTTCCACATAGAATATTATGTTGTCTCTGAAGGGTGAACATTTGATTTCCTCTCTGCCAATTTGGATGTCTTTTATTTCTTTGTGTTGTTTTTTGATTGCTGAGGCTAGGACTTGCAACACTATGTTGAAAACAGTGGTGAGAGTAGACATCCCTGTCATGTTCCTGACCTTAGGGGGAAAGGTCTCAGTTTTTCCCCACTGAGGATGATATTAGCGGTTTTGTATATGGCCTTTATGATCTTCAGAGATGATCCTTCTATCCCTACTTTCTTGAGAATTTTTATCAAGAAAGGATGCTTTATTTTGTCAAATGCTTTTTCAGCATCTATTGAGAGGATCATGTGGTTCTTGTCCTTTCTTCTATTAATGTGACATATCACATTGATTGATTTGTGGATATTGAACCAGCCCTGCATCCCAGGAATAAATCTCACTTGATCATGGTAAATAATTCTTTTTTTTAAATTTTTTTAATGTTTATTTATTTTTGAGACAGAGACAGACCATGAATGGGGGAGGGTCAGAGAGAGTGGGAGATACAGAATCCGAAACAGGCTCCAGGCTGTGAGCTGTCAGCACAGAGCCCAATGTGGGGCTCGAACTCACAGACCGCGAGATCATGACCTGAGCTGAAGTCAGACGCCCAATCGATGGAGCCACCCAGGCGCCCCAGTGAATAATTCTTTTAATGTGTTGTTGGATCCAATTTACTAGTATCTTGTTGAGAATTTTTGCACACATGTTCATCAGGGAAATTGGTCTGTATTTCTCCTTTTTAGTGGGATCTTTGTCTGGCTTTTGGAATCAAGGTAATGCTGGCCTCATAGAATGAGTTTGAAAGGTTTCCTTCCATTTCTTTTTTTTTGAAGCAGCTTCAACAGAATGGGTATTAACTCTTCTTTAAACGTTTGATAGAATTCCCCTAGAAAGCCATCCGGCCCTAGACTCTTGTCTGCTGGGAGATTTTTGACTACGGATTCAATTTCTTTAGTGGTTATGGTCAAATTTTCTACTTCTTCCTGTTTCAGTTTTGGTAGTTTATACGTTTCTAGGAATTTGCCCATTTCTTCCAGATTGCCCAATTTGTTGGCATATAATTGCTCATAATATTCTCTTATTGTTTGTATTTCTGTGGTATTGGTTGTGATTTCTCTTTCGTTTGTTATTTACTCAATCCTTTCCTTTTTCTTTTTGATCAAATTGGCTAGGGGTTTATCAATTTTGTTAATTCTTTCAAAGAATCAGCTCCTGGTTTTCATTGATGTGTTCTACTGGGTTTTGCTGTTGTTGTTGTTGTTGTTGTTGTTGTTGTTGTTTTTAATTTCGATATCATTTATTTCTGCTCTAATCTTTACTATTTCCATTCTTCTGCTGGTTTGGGACTTTATTAACTGTTCTTTTTCCAGCTCTTTTAGGTGTAAGATTACGTGGCATATTTGAGACCTTTCTCCCTTCTTTAGGAAGGCTTGGATTTGCTATATATTTGCCTCTTATGACTACCTTTGCTGCATCCCAGAGGTTTTGGGTTGCTGTGTTTTCATTTTCATTGGCTTCCATGTACTTTTTAATTTTCCTTTAATTTCTCAGTTAACCCATTCATTCTTTAATAGGATGCTCTTTAATCTCCAAGTATTCATGGTCTTTCCAAATTTTTTCTTGTGGTTGATTTCGAGTTTCATAGCATTGTGGTCTGAAAACCACAAGCCACTGGGTTTGTGACCCAATATCTGATCAATTCTGGAGAATGATTCATGTGCACTGGAGAAGAATGAAATATTCTGAATATATCTGTTAAGTCCATCTGGTCCAGTGTGTCATTGATAGCCATTCTTTCCTTGTTGATTTTCTGTTTAGATGATCTGTCCATTGCTATAAGTGGGGTGTTGAAGTCCCCTACCATTATGGTATTATTATCAATGAGTTTCTTTATGTTTGTGATTGATTTATCTATTGGGGTTCTTCCATGTTGGGGGAATAAATATTTACAATTGTTAGATCTTCTTGGTGGATAGACCCCTTAATTATAATATAATGCCCTTCTTCATCTCTTGTTACAATCTTTATTTTAAAATCTAGTTTGTCTGATACAAGTATGGCTACACCTGCTTTCTTTCGACAACCATTAGCAGTGATAGATGGCTGCCCATCCCCTCACTTTCAATCTTCAGGTGCCTTTAGGCCTAAAATGAGTCTCTTCTAAGCAACGTATGAATGGGTCTTGTTTTCTTATCCATTCTGATACCTTATCTTCTTTGATTGTTTAATCCATTGACATTTAGAGTGAGTACTGAACACAATAAATGCAAATAAAGGAAGCTAGATCCTAGGTGTGTTTTGGTCTGCTTGTTGAAAGAAGCTTGATAGAATAGAGACAAAAGGGAAAGAAAAAAAAGTAAGAAAAAAAATAAAAAATTAAAAAAAACATTTCATATAATAAAATAGAAAATGAAATAATGTGCAATGTAATAACAAACTTTAAAAAATAAAAAACTAAAGTAAAAAAATAAAATAAATTTTTTTCTTTCTGTATCCAAGAATGAGGAAGAAAAAAAAAAGAAGAAAGTAAACAGTTTAAGCAAAAACAGAAGAAAACGAACATATAAATGAACCAGCAAGCAGAATGAAACCTGAATTAAGTTGTATCTAGTTTCCCCTGGAACTGAAACTGTGAAACATTCTGTAGTCTGTACACTAAGCAGGTGGAGTGACTTGTGCTGGTCTTCTAGGGAATGTGCTTGGAGGGTGCAGGTGGGCAAGGCTTGGTGTAATGGCTCCATCCTCCACTAGGTGGTGCTACTTAGCTTACTGGAGTGGATCAGTGGGACATGGATGCAAGTGCTCAGGATAGGCGTAAACAGCTTCACTCAGCTCCCTAGTCTCTGGCACAGGAACTTCGTGCTCACTGACCCTCCATTAAGCCCCTCTCATTTGTCTCAGGCTTCCATCTACTCCCCACCCCTAACCCTGTCTGTGTCCAAGCTGTGCACCTGCCAGGCAGCACCTTCCTCCAGAGTTTTATCTCAGATATGTTTGTGTTTCAAAACCCCACATTTCAGCGACCTCTGCTGCTTGGACACACGCCAACTCTCTAGGGGACAGTTATCAGTGAGCAATAGCCAGGTGCCAGCCTTCCCCAGAAAATCTTCATGGGATCGCGCAGCTGCAGTTCAGAGATTATGGCAAACCACAGCACACAGCTGACGCCAGGTTTCATCACACTCTGGCTTCTTTGTCCCAATACCAGCAAAGTGGCTGCTCTCCAGGGTCTGCTGGGACTTTTTCTTGCGGGGAGGCCATATCGCCTCTACTAAGTGCACTCCAAGCAGGGGAACCGCTTCTCCCCATGTAGCACACATACCCCTTTAGACCCTGCTTGCCTGCTCCTACGGATTTGCCCTAATTCCTCATCAGAGCACTGCCAGGCAATGAGTTCCAAAACTTCAGACCCTGTGCTCCACTATTTATAGAATTCTGTTAATATTAAAACCCTCTCCCTTCTGCCCGTCAATGGTTTTGGGGAATACTTTTTTATTTAGTTCCCTGAGAGTGTTTTCACTTGGGGAGTGTTTACATGGGGGAGTGCTTTTCTTGCACAATCTCAGTGCACCACACCCTCCCCCTTTCCCTTTCTCTGTCCTCTCTCCTCAAAAGCAGCTCCTTACCCTCCACAGCTTTTCTCTCCCCCAGTTCACCTCTCCGCACAGTTATCTGTCGAGTTCTGTGGCTCAAGTTATACAGATTGTTGTGTTAAACCTCAGGTCAATTTCCTAGGTGTTCAAAATGGTTTGGTACTGATCTGTCTGCATTTCAGGGACGAGAGAGGCTCAGTGTCTCCAGGCTGCTCTGCCATCGTAACTCCTCTCAAACCAAGGTTTTACTGTGTATGTTTTGTTACACTTATTATTTTAATTATAACCTTTTATAATTAAAATATGAGATTATTTTCTATATATAGACGTAAAACTTAATGTGGCAACCTGTATAATCAACTTAGTAGTTTATCTGAAGACTCTTTTGTACTTTTCCAAATTCACAGCCATATCATCTAGGAATGATGTCAGGTCTATTCTTCTTTTCTATTTACTAACTGTCATTACATACTTGTCTTTATTGCACTGGCTATGAACTGTACAGTGTTAAATGTAAGTAGTGACAGTAGATACTCTGTATCTTGTTCCCTATCTCAACATCAACATTTTAATTTGAAAATTAACTATGATTTCTTACAGTTGCCCCTTTCACCAGATTAACAAATATCCTCTACTCCAGATTTTCTAAGGGCTTTTATCCCAAATAGCCCTTAATTTCATAGAATGGTTTTCTTGTTTTAGAAAAATGGCCATCTTGTGCTCGCTTCGGCAGCACATATACTAGAAAAATGGCCATCCCTTTTATCATTTACAAAGTGAATTAAGTTGATTTATTTCCAAATACTAAATAAAACTTCTATTCCTGGAAAAAAGATCAACTTGATAGTAATTATTCATCTTACATATAGATAGGTACAATTTACCAAAAACTCATTTGTTTTTTTAATCTAAATTTTAAAATGAGATTGGCATTTCATTTCGTGTTTTATATTAATTTAATTTTTACTGAGATAACTATATATTCAGTAAAGCGCAGAGCTCTCATTTGTATATCTTAATGAGTGTTGACAAATGTATGTATGTAGCTGTGTAATCAAAACAACCACCAAGATACAGAAAGTTGTTTTGTAAATTTTTCATAATATTCCCTACACCACCCAGAAGTATTCACTATTTTGAATTTTTCCCCATAGATCCATTTTATCTGTTATGTATCAACATATAAATAAAATAATAATATATATATTCTTATATCTGCCTTCTTATATGTAGCATAATTTTTTAAATACTGTCACATGTTGTAGTACACATAAATTGTTCATTCTGTTCTATTGCTAAATAGCATCCCATTGTATGAATGTGACAAAATACGTTCATTCATTCTCCTGTATAATTGGTTGCTTATCTACTTATCTCTTCATCTATTGAATTATAAATAAAATATTAGTGGATATTACTATGTTAGTCTTTGTGAAAATCAATTTTGAGCAGTGGATCAGCAACTGTCAGTTTTATCTTAAGGAAGTCATAGGTCCACCATTATAAAAAACAAAAATAAAAACTGAATCTGTGCAACATGATAGCACCATTTTACACTATCAACTGTAACATATGACAGATATATTTACCTTGCATGCCAATATTTAGAGTTTTCAATTTTAGCCAGTCTAAAGGAAACCACTGTGGTATTTCATTTCAGTTTTAAGTTGCATTTTTTCTGATGACTAATAATATTGAATATCACCTTACACTGTCGTACATCCACAGGTCCTTGTAGATACTGCATGTTAAAGTCTTTTTTCCATTTTAACGGAACCATTTTTGTTATTTATTTATTATTATTTATATGTTTATACTCTAAATTTAAATATTTTTTTTCAAATACATTGTGAACATTATCTCCCAGCCTATGACCTGATTTCTCATTTTTAACAGTATCTTTTGAGGAACAGAAACTTATAAATTTAATGAAGTCCAGGTAATCATTTTTTTCTTTTTGTTTCAAGTACTCTATTTTCTTTCAGTCTACAAATCTTTGCCCTATTCCTCAGTCACAAAGACATTCTCCTATCTTTTCTTCCAAGAGCTTTAAAGTTTCATCTTTTATTTAGCTTATGTTTCTATTGCTTAAATTTCTTAGAATTTCTTGGAATCAGTATGTTTTCAGTTTTCATCAAATTTAGATAAACTGTAAATGATTAGCACTTCAAATAATGTTTGCCCCCTCAAAAAAATTTGAGCACTCCAATTTCATACATATTAAATTATTAAAACTGTCACAGACTATTTTGGGGTCGTTTCCAGTTTGTTTTCCTTTGTGTGATTCATTTTACATAATTGCTCTAGATGTGTTTTCAAGTTCACTAATATTTTCTTCTGCAGTGTCTAATCTGGTATTAATTTCATACAGTATGTTTTATGCCTTAGGTATTCTAGTTCTTATCTCTAAAGTGTGCGTCTTTTTCATATCTTCCATTAACCTTAAAATACCCAATTTTTTTTCTAGATCAGAGTTCAGGAAACCACAGTTTATAGAATGAACAGAACCTGCAGCCTCTTTTTCAAAGTAAGTTTTGTTGGAACACAGCTTTCTTTCTTTCTTTCTTTCTTTCTTTCTTTCTTTCTTTCTTATTTATTTATTTATAGATTGTCTATAGTAGCTTTCATGCTACAACAGCAAATGTGAATGTGACAGAAACTTTGGTCCACAAAAGTTTCAATCTCGCTCCTGACATAAAACTTTTGCTGATCCCTGCTTTAGATTCCTGACATATGTCATATTGTTATAACAAATGTTGCAACATCCTCTTCTACCAATTCTAGTATCTGTGCCATTTCTGGTGTGGTTTTCGTTAGTTATTTTTATAATGGGTAAAATTATCTTGCTTCTTGACATGCATGACAATTATTGAATGAATGCTACACATTAAGGTTTTACTTAGTTTGGTGCTGGTTATTTTTGTATTCTTATAAATATTTTGGAGATTGGTTCTAGGAAACAGTTTAGTTATGAACAGTTTATTTCTTCAGGGTTTTTTTTTTTTCATGTTCGTTTCTTTTAGGCTTTATTTTATGGAGCAGCATGTCATTGAATTTAGGCCTACTTAGGTAAGCCTTTTTTGAGTACTCTACCTAATGCTTATGAATATAATTTCCATCCAGGCTAATGAAAAGTGGAACTATCCTTATCCCCCTAAAAACACCATGTATTTTTCCGATACTCTCCGGTGGATCTTTGGTTTTATTTTATTTTATTTATTTATTTATTTTGAGAGAGCATGCACATGCAAGTGGGGGAGGGGCAAAGACACAGGAAGGGAGAGAATCCTAAGCAGGCTTCATGCCCAGTGCAAAGCCCAATGCCGGGCTCAATCTCCCAATCCTGAGATCATGACCCAAGCCAAAATTAAGAGTTAGATGCTTAACCAACTGAACCACCCAGAAGGCCCTGGATCCTTGGTTTTAGACTTCCACTGATACTATTGAGAAGTTGGTTGTTCTTTTGAAGATAATCTACCTTTGTTCTTTCTGCTTATAAGATACCTTTTTGTGTTTCTCTTAATCAGAAATTTAATCAAGAGGTGTCTACCTGTGCTTTTGCAGATCAGATTCCTTAGGTTCTTGTGATTCTTAAGTCGGTGGCCATTTATTCCTTCAGAAAATCTCAGCTATTATCATTTTGAATTTCCTTTGTAACAAGATTCTGAATACTTTTGTGACAAGCTTATGAATCTCTAAACCTCTTCTCAGATTAATCTTTTAAAATGTGCATTACAAATTACATAGTTATAGACAGTACCAATTACATTGAAATAGTTAACATATTAACAAAATTATGATATACTAATATATCTACTAATATATCATATCATTAATATATCTAATATACTATTATTCCATATTAATAGTGTTCTTTATTATTTAATCTAACAAAATTTAGCTTTGGTTCTAATAACTACTCTAAATAAAGTAATGAGGATAATCAATATTACCTAGAGGTATCTCCAACACCCCAACAACACTAACAATATAAAGACATCTATGTTTTCTATTGGCAAGTCTCAGGAATTGCAAATAATATTATTGAGTGTGACCTGTATTGTTAATGGAAGAAAAGTTTAAATCTGAGCTGAAATTACTCGAAAGAAATATGCAATTTTCCCCCATCTCTTAGTTTCCTACGTAGAGCTGCAATAATGAAATACCACAAAGTACACAGCTTTAAACAATACATATTTACTGTCTCACGTTTCTGGAAAACAGAATCCTAAAATGTTGGCAAAGACATATTCCCTCTAAAGACACCAGGGTCTTTATTTATTTAAAATTTTTTTAATGTCTATTTATTTTTGAGAGAGATAGAGGGGCACAGAGAGAGGGAGACACAGAATCTGAAGCAGGCTCCAGGCTTTGAGCTGTCACCACAGAGCCCAACAAAGGGTTGAAACCCATGAACTGTGATATCATGACCCGAGCCAAAGTTGGAAGCTTAACCTACTGAGTCACCCAGGTGCCTCAAGACACTAGGATCTTTATAGAAGGATCTGTTTGCAGGCCTTGCTCCTAGCTTCCAGTAGCCTCATGCATTCTTTGGTTCCATTTTATTTTCCTTTCCTTCTGTCCTCTGCCTTTTTTCTGTTGCCTCTGTTAATTTTCTTCTTATTAATTTCATGTATTTTGTAAAATTGTCAAGTAAACATATCTAATAAAAACATATTTCATTAGCATTTTACATTATTTTATCACTTATCATACTGATATCTACATAAATAATAATTTTATTTACTTATTCATTAACAAATTCTCTGTAGCTAAGCATTTGACCAGGTAAACTTAAGTTGTTCCTTTGCTAATAAACATATATTAAAACGGTTATCAAGTGCTAGAATTCTTAAAATATTCAATCTTGCTTTAATATATTAAAATTTTGATATTTTGCAGCAAAAATACATGCTATTTCAAAAACATTATTATTAGAGGTAATTTTAAATATCAACACTATAGTAGTCACTGTATTTGCAATACAGTGGAGAGCCAGCATCTAGAAATATATATTTCAGGAAACATGCTTGGTCTTTTTAAAGAAAAAAAATCATTTGTTTTGGCTGGAAAACAATTGCATAGCTTTGTACTTCTTACACATAGAAATTACTGTAAGACAACACAGGAAAAGGGAGAAGACATGGCTAGAAAATAGAGAAAATATATCTTTAGCTTCACCTTGGCAGTTTTTCTGTATGACATTCAGAAGATAGCCAGCATGATAACACACATATAATACAAAGAAATGTCAGGCTGAGAAAAGAAAGCCCATAGCAATTAGAAGATGATTATTGACTAGTCAGATTATTTGAGGGTCTTTTGATCAAAAAGATGCCTTAAGTTTCAGAATCTGGATATGCTGGAGAAGGAAATCTGTATCTGAGGTTGAGGTTTAATGGTGAATTTTAAAACATGATATTCTTGAATTTGTGAGTTGAAATTTGTGAGAGTTATAACAGCTTGAGGAAATACAAATTTTGAAAACTGTCCCATTCTATCTAGGCATTTATTCTTAAAATCTTACTTATTACACACACTTTGTGTTTGAATGCCTTATTGATTATTTGGTTTGATCATTATTGATCTCATTCCTATGCCTTTCCTCCCTTAAAAAAATGTTCAATGATATACAGGAATAGAGAAAATGATATAATAAATTTTCACATATCTATCATGAGTATCAGCAATTATCAACATTCCATCATTATTTTATATACAGCACCATGCCATGCTATTTTTAAGTATTTCAAAGCAATTTTTTAAACTTATTTTACCTATAAATGTCTTAAATGCATTTTTAATGAGGAAAGATACTTTATATTTGTGAGGGTTTCATGGTATATAGGTATGTCAAAACTAATCAATTTGGATACATTCAAATGTAAAATTTATTTTATTATGTCAATAATACTGCAATAGAGATGTACAAAATAAAGATTTTGCCCACATTTCGATCTAGGTATTGTATGCATTTTGTGATTATAAATGAGATGATTTTAAATTTGGTTTTTGCTCATATATAAAACATACTTTACTTTTAAATTGACTACTTATCCAGCAACTATGCTATATTCCTTGATGATTTGTAATAGCTTATCTGTTGCATGTTCTGAAATTTCTGTGTATAATGATGGTTTCCATTTTTTTCCTGTAATGTTTATGAGTCCTTTTTAAAAAATTTTTTTATGTCTTTTTATTTTTGAGAGAGAGACAGAGGGAGAGACAGAGTATAAGCAGGGGAGAGGCCAAGAGAGAGGGAGACACAGATTCCGAAGCAGGATCCAGGCTCTGAGCTGTCAGCACAGGGCCTGACTCGGGGCTGAAACTCATGAATAATGGGATCATGGCCTGAGCCAAAGTTGGATGTTTAACCGACTGAGCCCCACCAGGTGCTGCTATAATAATTGTCCCTTTTAACTTGCCTTAAACCACTGGCTAGAATTTCCAATACAATATTGAGTACAATAGAAAATTTTGACTTTTTCCTTAATTCAGTGGGAATGCCTTAATATTTCATCATTATATAATGGGTTGTAGGTTTTTCCCAGATGCACTTCATCACCTGAAAAATAAATTCTGTACTGTTCCCAGTTTATAGTTTAAAAAAAAATTTTTAGGGGTGCCTGGGTGGCTTAGTGGATTAAGAGTCTGACTTTGGCTCAGGTCATGATCTCACAGTTCCTGAGTGAGTTGGAGACCAGCATCTGTGCTGACAGCTCAGAGCCTGGAGCCTGCTTCAGGTTCTGTGTCTCCCTCTCTCTCTGTCCCTCCCCTGCTTACGCTCTGTCTCTCTCGCTCTCCTTCTCAAAAATAAACAATTTTTAAAAAATGAAAAAAAATTTTTAGCTTAAGTGGCTTTTAAAATCAAGTCTATGTTGAACTTGGTAAAAAAAAAAGTTCTTTGACTACAGAGAAGATAGGCTTTTCTTCTTGTTATCTTGAGGTTTTGAGTAAAATTTATTAACTTTCCAATGTTAAACAAATCAGGCACTCCTAAAATAAACCTCATTTTGTCATAATGTATAGTTGTTTTTATGTACTGATGACTTCAATTTACTTTTGCATCTATATTTGTGAGAGATACAGTATTGCTTTTGTTTTTCTGTTTTTCTTATAATGCTCTTATGGAAGATTTGATATTAAAATTATGTTCACTCATAAAACTAGTTTAGAAGTGTTCCTTTTTTTTCTATTCCCTAGATTATTTTGATAAGATTTGTATTTTTTTTTTCTTAAATACATAGAAAACTTGAACAATGAAGCTATGTAGAATTGGAGTATTCTTTGTAGAAAGCATTTTCTTACAGATTAACTTATTTTACAGATATAGGATATTCATTACTTCTTTGCTTTTCAGTTTTTGGTGTATTTTTCAAGGAGTTTGTCCATTTCACAAACTATACCAAGTTAATTCATATAATATTTAGGGGCTTTACTAATTTACTCTTATTATGTCTTCTTTATAAACTTCACATTTTGTTATTATGAAATATATGTTTCCTTTACTTTTTATATTCAATTTACTTTGATATTAATACAGCAATCACTGTCTTCTTTGGTTTTACTGTTTGCAGATATGTGTTGCTTTCAATCTTCTTGTGTTCTTATATTTAAAGAGCTTATATTATAAAAGAAATTATGTGAGGCTGAAGGAGTTGGTGCCTTAAGGACAGCAACGAGTAGAAATATTTATGATTGTTTTTTTATTTTATTTCCTGGTAACATTTTTTTCCATGGAGATTCAGATTTTTTTTTTCATCTTTAAAGTCTACTAGTTTTTTATCATGATAAATCTCCGATGTGGCCACTGTAGGTCAATTTTCTAAACTATATGGCAGGCCTTATCGAAATGGGAATGTAGTAGGTCTTTTAGTTCTGAAATGGTCTCTTGGAATATACTTCTCAATATTATTTTTTATTTCATTATTTTGTCTTTTCTTTACAGGGACTCAATGTACATATATGTTGGATATTCCATGCCTATCTTCTCTACTGCTCCCTCTCTAATGGTATTTGCTTCTTTACTTTTATTTCTTCTGGTTCTCTTCCTATCTTTATTAAGTGACTTTTCATATGTTTTCAGTTGAATCCAGGCTATTTGTGCATGCACTCTAATTTATTCTTCATTCGTGAAATGATTTTGTATTTTTCTTCAATGTCTTTCATGAGTTTGCCAACTCTTATTTCCTACTTTTATTATTCATTTCTAATCTGAGTTTTTGGATGTCTTATTTGAAGCAATTTCTTTTAATATGTTCATCCACATAATTGTTTAAGAATGTTTAATACAGATTGATATGTTCCCCAGGTTTTTTTTTGTGTTTTGTTTTGTTTTGTTTAAGAATAAGTCATTAGCTAAACTCTTGTCATTTTCATTTTATATTTTCTTCTTATTGTGGTATGTGTTTTGCGAGCAGTTTTCTGTCCACTGGGAAATGTCTCCTATTTTACAAAATCCACAACAATACCAAGTAGGGATGAGAGGTTTGGGCTATTTATTAAATTGTTTAGTTCAAGTTCGCCCTCTTTGTTGTTACAGACAAGTGTACTTTCCATAATGGCAGCTTAATTTTGCGGGAGGGGGAACACTGTCTTTTACTTCTGTGGTTCTTTTTCTTCCCCTTCTTCCTCTCCCTCTTATTTTTCTCTAGAAGACTCATTTTCCTCTTCCTTCCCTCCTTTACATTCACAACAAACCATCTGGGGAATACCTCCAAAACTCCCTCCTTTTTGCTGCATAAGTGATGATTTTCCAACATTACCATCCCATCCAAGGTTCTTTTATGATTTCAGGACTTTGATTTGTTTTCAATAGGTAGAATTTGCTCTGAGGGTGTATTTATCTCTTTCCCAAAAAAGGTTTTGCCCTACCATTCTCTCCCACAAGTTAGCTTGCTAAGTTGTAGATCTTTCTACTTACAAGTAAATTGAAGTGTGTATATGTGTGCATGTGTGTGTCATATTAGCTTTCTTAGCATGAATTATGTGTGGTTTTACTTCTTTAACTTGTTAATCTGTATGTTTTTTGGAATATGTGTGAAAAGAATATGAATGTGATTTTTAAAAAAGTATAAAAGATAAAAGCACTGCATTAGAATATGTTTGGGATATTTTTGACCAGATCATGAGGAAAGAATTTCAGGGGGGAGAGGGGGAGAAGTAAAAAGAGAAGCACTGAATCAAGTCTGGGTGCAGAACAAAGAAGCATTTTGCACTAACAATCCTAATTCAGGCCAAAGGCAGGACACTGGAGTAAAATTTTAAGGAGTTGCTTGCTCATCCTTCTTTAAAAAAGATTTTGATTCAAATTCAAATTCAGCTGAATTTGATCTCATAGAACTCCAGAGAGAGCAAGACCATCAAATAGAAACAACAGGCTTAAATTATGTGTTCAAGTTATAATTTTTTGTTTTAATAATTTCATTTACTTTAAACATATTGAGATCTGAATTTCTTCCATCAAAATAAGTTTGTCCCATATGTCCAAAAAACTCTTTACATGCCCTGAAACTTCCATATGTAAAGCTTCCCCACTCTATTTTATTCAATTGTTCTTTTTATTTGGTTCCATGATCCTAAATAAAAATAACTTGCGTATGTGAAGGCATTTATACAATCACCCAAAGAAAGGAGAAATTCATATAGTTGAGAGCCATACAAAATGTCTTTACATAATTTTATTCTTTATAGTCTAAATAGCAGTGTGCAAATAACATAGAACGCCAAAGATTAGGTTTGTTAATTAGACCTACTAGACACCTAATCCATAGTTAAATGTTTTCTGGTGTTTCTTATTATAATCTGCTGTATTATGAAAGTTAGAATGCAAGCATATATCTTTGGAAAATCAAAGTAACTAGCTAAAAAAGTTATCTTACTAGTTTGTCATATTATGGGCCTATGAAATTCTGATCCTAACAGTAAATAAAATTATAGTAACTATACTTTCTTGTACGTTATGCATGCATCATGTCCCAAGTTACACATCATATATCTGTTCTTTTAAAAAAATTGTTTTAATGTTTTTATTTTTGAGAGAGAGACAGAGCATGAGCAGGGGAGGGGCAGAGAGAGAAGGAGACACAGAGTCCGAAGGAGGCTCTGAGCTGACAGGACCCAAACTCACAAAACACAAGACCAAACCTGAGCAGAAGTCAGATGCTTAACCAACTGAGACACCCATGTGCCCCTGTCTTCTTATTTAATTCTTCTACAGTACTCTGGGGTATCACTGCTCCCATTTTATACGTAAAGTAACTGAGATTCCAAAGTGTTAAATAACTTGCCCAAAGCTACACAGCTTGGGAGATGAAGACAAACTCAGTCTCAACCTTCCTGCTGCCATCATTCATTTCAGGTGGCACTCAGCCCATTTCTCCTACCCAAACTGTTATCATGTTTGTTCCTCGCAGGGAATGAGCCCCTAACTTCATCTTCACCCTCCTAACTGTAAATTTTTAGAAACGAATGTATTACATAGAATAAATCCCACTGGTTAGCTTTAAATATTTCAATGGTTTTGAAGAAGCCAGTGGTTTGCCATTTAAAATCTATTTTTAGTAAGCATAAATTCAATCATAATGTGAAAACCTGACTTGGGGGGTGAAAAGTAGTAACTAAGTCAGAGTGTTTGTTCTTTGAAGTGGTCATTTATATCAGCTTGATGACTGACATCCTTGTAGTACTCTTATGGTACATAATTACTCCCTCCATGCCAAAAATATATATATATTTTTAAATAAAATACAAGATCTTAACTGAGAAGGAACTGAACTGGGGGAAGGAAGTAAGTCAATGTATTTTTGAAGGAGAGGATCCTGACTTTTACATCCATATTCCTGAGAGATGCATCACAAAATCACTACATAGTAAAATATTCAAGAAGCTCCATGAACCCCAAAGAGAAAACACAAACACATTACAATCAAATTGATGAAAACCATGATAAAGAAAAAATCTTAAAAACAGCCAGATAAGAAAATTTCATTACAAACAGAATAAAGACAAGATTAATGACTTCCCATCTGAAGCAATGGGAACTGACAACAGTGGGAATTGAACTCAGAGCCTTTATCCTTCTATACTGTGCTCCACCCAAGTAATCTAATCAACCCCAGGCCAGTATCACTAAAATATCTAGATTCGTTTTGGGGCACCTGGGTGGTTCAGTCAGTTGATCCCACTTCGGCTCAGGTCATGATCTCACAGTTGATAAGTTCAAGCCCCGCATCAGGCTCTGTGCTGACAGCTCAGAGCCGGGGGTCTGCTTCAGATTCTGTGTCTCCCTCTCTCTCTGCCTCTCCCTTGCTCCCTCTTTCATGCTCTGTCTCTCTCTGTCTCAAAAAAAAAAAAAAATATATATATATATATATATATATATAAATTAAAAAAATTTTTTTTAAATATCTAGATTTGTTTTAAAGTTGCTGGATTCTGTTCTCATAGTTAGGAATTAGAGGTACAAATCTGAAAAATGGAAAAAGTTATATGGGAGAAGGTTTGGAGGAGATACAGTGATCTCAATGGATCTGAAAAGTGGTATAGTATATTTTCATCAATTCTGTGTTTATATGTCATTATTTATGAAAGACAGTACCACTACTATTTTTTGTTTTAATGATAAGAAAACCAAAACCCAAGAATGGAACAAAACTTGCCAATAGGATAAACAGAAAGCACTGTAGAAGTTAGACATACTAATCACAGAACATTCAGAAAATCCAGAATGGTCTAAAGAAATATTTAACATACGAGCTCTATGCTCCAGGAGTAAATATGACCACTATTCATATTTGCCTGTTTTCCTCCAAACTTCTTTAAGATATTGTTATACTGAATTTATGTATCTGCAAGATAATGCAACTCTTTAAAAAAAAATTTTTTTAAGGTTTATTTATTTTTGAAGGAGAGAGAGCATGAGCAGGAGAGGGGCAGAGAGACAGGGAGACACAGAATGTGAAGCAGGTTCCACCCTCTGGGCTGTCAGCACAGAACCCGAAGTGGGGCTTGAACACAAGAGCTGTGAGATCATGACCTGAGCCGAAATCAGATGCTTAACCTACTGAGCCACCCAGGTGCCCCAAGAAAATACAACTCTTAACATTTATAATATAAATCACAGTTCATGCTATTCAAAAAGTGTTTCTCACATAATAAATTCTCTTTTAATTTTCTAAAGCAAGTGTTTATTCATTTATAACCAAGCATATAGTTTAATGTTCGGTACAATTATACATTCACTGCAATAAGTAACTTTTGAAATTATAAATTAAAAAATCTCTATAAATTGTAAATGGAAAAAGTGAATTCAAACCCAAGTCTCTTTGATTCCAGACCCTATGATCATAATTATTAATTAAAGTGCACCTGGAAGATACTATGCATGATTCTTGGAAAAGCAGCAAGCAATTAATATTACCAACAATGTAAAGTGTCAGGGATGTCCAAAAGTAAACTGAAAGTAATTCAGTTACGAATGTACGTAACATGTCTTACGAATGTAAAGACATGTATATAAGTTTTAAAATTTTTTTTCAACATTCCTTTTTCTCTGTCATGGCTACTAGTTTCAAGAAAAATGGACATTATACCTCAGTAACCTTATTTTTTAAACTAGCAATACAGAGGTTTCATGAGGCTGAAAGGGCTGATTACTTAACTGTACAAAGAGCAAAAAGATTTATTTTTCTCCATTTTTCTGTCATTGTTTGAACAGTTTTTCCAGTAAATCAGCTAGCACCAACTGTGATTAATAGGTATAGTTAAATGATTGTGATGAGATTACAACCGTTCCAAAAAAGACAAGTTGTACTGTGATGTCTGACTTTCTTCCATAATAAGAGAAAAAAACAATTATCTCTTAAATTTGTACAAATATGGCAAAGGATTTCCTAGGATGGTATCTGTTCTACTTTTAAAAATGCATATGGTGTATTTTTAAAATTATTTCCATTGGCTCTTTCTTGCATGTTTTTGAGCTAGATAACTTGTTATAATTTTCTTGGCATATATTCAAATTCATATGCAGAATTTCTTTTGTGAAGTCATCCAGAGGATACAGGCTAGAACAATGTGCTCAACTGAACAATATTATCTCTACTTCACAGATGACAGAACTGAGACAGAAAAGTAAAATGACATGTTCAATGCCACAGAATGAGTCACTGACAAAATCGGGATTAGAACTCACTGTCCATGAGTTCCAAGACTGAAAGTTGGCAAAACTTCTCCCATATTTGATTAGAGGTATTTGTTAGCTTTGAAAACTCCAAAGCAGACATAAATTTATTTGTAACACTAGTGTGGAAATAAGACAAACCTCTACTCAAAAATAAACATGATACACAGATTTCCATCATGGCAGAAATCGATTTGAATATGTGATCCATGGCATATCCAGTTTAGGTAACAGTGAAGTGTACTATAAGTAAAAGTGTATCTATATTATATTTTCACTTTTTCACTTAATTAAAGAGTACCCTGTGTAGTTAGGACCATATTTCTAGTGTTTAGTGTTTCATATCTGAAAGTAATAACCTCATATATTTCTGCCTTATAGACAGATAGAAATATAATCATGTAAACAGTTTATTTTCTCCAGAAAATAAAGTCTTAAATTCAGAGCTTCCACATTAATCTCCAACTTGGTTCCCCAAACACTAATGACTATGTTTCTTATTCACATAAATTTCATGGTCTGAGCCTATGACACTGCAAGGAGAGTTCAAATTCCTCTAAACTACTACTTCCTTAAAACAGGTTCTCAGGACCCCTGGGAGTTCTGGGGACCTTCTCTGGGATCAATGTAGTCAAAGCTATTTTCATACCGTTAAGATATTTGCACCTGTTTTACTCTCATTCTCTTATGAGTGTCTACAGAGGCGACATACGTTTGATGACATTACTGCTTTGATGGCTAATAAGTGGTTGTGAATTCTTATGCCTTAAATTTTTTCAGTTTTAATTTTTAAAGTGATAAGTACCAATAGGCATTACTGCATAAACAAGACCTGTTTGAGGGATTTGATAATTTTAAGACTGGAAAGGCAACTTTAGAGCAAAAAGTTGAGAACTATTGTTCTAGGGGCGCCTGGGTGGCTCCGTCAGTTAAGTGTCTGACTTTGGCTCAGGTCATGATCTCACAGTTTGTGGGTTTAGGCCCCACAGCAGACTCAGTGCTGACAGCCTCCGCTCGCACTCTGTCTCTGTCTCTCTCAAAAATAAATAAAACAAAAAAAATTTTTTTAATTAAAAAAAGGAACTATTGTTCTAAGTCAGAAGTAGCAATGAAAATCAGACACATAAATAATCACAGGGTATTGGAATGTATGCTAATATGGTGTTATATATAGAATTCAATAGAGATACTGAGTGGAACTGATTTTTCTGAAAACTGTAGAAATTTATTGAAAGAAGCAATACTTGATCTTGACCATTTTGACTACTAAGAGCATCTGGTTGAGGGATTCCACTGTATTTATGTGATCATTTACGTGATCAGAGCTGATATGGCAAGGTTTTAGAATTTGAAGCAGTACAAAGTTCTGATGTGGCAATTTCTTGAATGTGGTGGCTTCCTAATAATTGCAACAATAGCAGTGTGGAATTTATCAAAGCTTTCCTTTGCAGAAGACAACATCCTAATTTTATTTTATTTATTTATTTTTAAAGCAGGTTTTCGAGTTTGGGTCATGTTGAGCTTCAGTTGTGTAAAGTGGTCCTGTGGGAAAGGCAACTGGATATTCAATTTTTTTTTAACGTTTATTCGTTATTGAGAGAGACAGACCATGAGCAGGGGAGGGGCAGAGAGAGGGGGAGACACAGAATAGGAAGCAGGCTCCAGGCTCCGAGCTGTCAGCACCGAGCCCAGCGCAGGGCTCGAACTTACAAACCGTGAGATCATGACCTGAGCTGAAATCACCCGCCCAACCGACTGAGCCACTCAGGCGCCCCCAACATCCTAATTTTAAAAGAGGGAACAACTCCCTGGTGGTTACTTTTGAAATGCAGCTTTTAGAATTCTTCTGAAAAGTTCCTTAAGGTTTATTTACTTTTTCAAATAATCCTGTAAGCCATTTAATAACCTGAAATAAACTACTCTATAAACTAGCCACAAGGTATACGTTTGACTTCATCTGAACTCTATCCACTAAACCACATCTTTTCAGTCAGGAGAGAAAGATATTTCCATGGCAATGTTACAGAAACAGGCTGGATCACTGGTGGAAAAACCAAGTGGCACTCAGACATCTTGGAAGGCAGGAGGAAGTTTATTTCACACCGGTGGGCTCAGAGGAGATCACTCCTCTCAAATTCTGTTTTCCCAATACCTACAGCTGCTATAAAGATGCCTGGTTGCTTGCTCACAGAAGAGATTCTGCTTCATTCCATTGCTTTCTTAATATACTTTGCTATATTTGTTTTACCATTTTATCTCATTTGTTGGGCTCTGTGATTATTTACTTCTGAAATTACTTCAAACATATGAACACAAAAAATGATTGATTTAAAACATGGAATTTGGCAAGTGATTATACATAATGTGCTCTAATTACCTGCAGTGGGGCTTTTATCCTATGAATTTTTCATAAGGATAAAAAGTGCATGGTAAGTAATTAATTGATGATTTTTTTTCATTTGAACAGTGAATATATTTGTAACTTATAGATTAAGACAATTGTTCTGGTTGACTAAAATTACAATACATTTTCAAACATCATTAAAACTATTAGGATCTCCTAAGTAAATCCTGTGACTCTATTTCAAACAACTACAACTATTTTTACCACCAGGCTGTTAAAAATCCTAATGAGATTAGAACTTTCCTATTCTATATGCTCATATTGTGACTTATAAATTATAAATGCTCATATATATAAGCAATAATATGGAGTTGTAAGTATTAGCCAACTAAAATCAAGCTCTCTTTGGTCCAGAACTAGAATTTTTTTTTTCATTTCATCATTAAAGAGACTTTAAATACATTTCAATTACTTTAAAGAATATGATAACTTACTGATATATTAGAAGTATCAAGTTGGGAGGAATTAAAGGAGAAGAAAAGAGAGGAGGAAGAGGAGGGGGTGAAGTGAGGTGAGGAAAAAAGAAATTGCCAAAAAGACATTCTAAATTCATAATAGCTGCTCTTTAACAATATAATAAATAATAATAAATATAATAAATATAATAAATAAATATAATAAATATAATAAAAAGTTAGGATTCTTTTCTCAGTGTAATGTTGCACGTATTACTTTTACTTTGACACAGGTTATAACTTTTAGGCATACCTCACTTCATTTACAACCTAGTATAGTGAGCAAGTCAGTGTTTGAAGTCCACATACACCTTGACTTATGTAAGTAGTATTTGTTTAGCATTAGAGGAAGTGTAAGTTACACATAACACAATTAAGTAAGTATTTAGTTGTCAACTGTTCTGTAAGCTCTACTGGTCTCATACGGATATCATAACAAGTTACCACAAATGAGATGACTTAAGACAACAGAAATAAACTCTCTCCTGGTTCTGGAGGCCAGAGGTTTGAAATGGAAGTGCTGGCAGGGTCAAGCTCCCTTTGAAGGCTCTGAAGCAGGGCAATTTCCAATAGGTTTTAAGACCTGCGTATAATTCTTTGTGGCTTGATCTGCCCTATAGGCCTGTGGTAGCCCTGCAGGCCCAACCTCTGGGCTGTGTTAGCCTCTGAGTCTGCATCTGCACTTTGACCCAGAAATCATTCTGTTTTTGTTTTTGTTTTTGTCTTCTTTGTTTTTTGTTTTTGAGAGAGAGAGAGAGAGAGAGGGCAAAAGTGAGCAAGTGCAGATAGAGCGAATCCAGGAGGGGCAGGAGAGAGAGGGAGAGAGAAAAAGAGAGAGACAGACAGATGGGGCTCACTCTCACCCGAAGCAGGGCTTGAGTTCAACCAATGCAGGGCTCAAACTCACAAGCCATGAGATCAAGACCTGAGCTGAAGTCAGATGCTTCACAGCTGAGCCACCCAGATGTCCTTCTTTTCTAGAATAGTACATGTTTGCAGCTGAGTAATTCTGGCATCAGTCCATTTCCTGCCTATGGAATCCCAGAAGTCTGTCAGTTTTCCTTCATTTTGCCCTCTCTCTGCCCCTCCTCCTTCAGTCCAAGCTGCAAGTGTGTCTGCTGATATAACACTCTCAAAAAACCATCTCAGTCTTCTGTGGACGTCAAGGGGGTATATGCCATTAAGGGTGCTAAATATAGATGTACAACAGGTAAATAAAGTCTATGTAATCAGTAAATTTAAACACAAAAGCAGAAGAGAAATTGGACAGAAGATGAAATTCACAGTAAGTTACAGTGAGACTATTGGGGAAGTGATATATTTGGGGAGATGAGATTATTTAAGAGGAGAACCAATTGAGAGAAATGCATCATAAATGCTAGACAGAAAGGAAGCAGTTATCTAAAAGTAAAGGAGTGAATTCAGCATACAGGTAGAAGGTGACCAGAGAAAGTATTTGTTAAATTTGGGGGATAGTGAGTTGGCTAGGGAGGAACAATAAGAAATTAATGGAAACTTGCATGAGAAAAATACAAAATAAGTGAGCTGAAAGAATCAGATGAAAAAAGTCCCTTCAAGTCATTCTATTATTTACCTAGGAATCAATATAAAGTGTTTTCAGCTGAAGCCCCTAAGGAGCTTCATATGACCAAAGTGGTCATTTCTGTGACCTGCCCTGTCAAAATCAGCCACTTATAAACTTAAGAGTTTGAAAAAATTGTTAAGTCTGTTTCTGAAAGTTTGTCTGAGACTTGTTATTGGATCAAAGCCCATAAGGACACATTAATCTATAAGCATAGTTTTATATTGAAATGGAAATAAAGTACTTCTGCACTTAGTCCATTATTGCAGTTGACAATTATTGAATAAAATGCCCAACAATAAGACTTACTAGGAAAGTTCAATCATTTTATTCAGTCCAACCCTATCTGTTCCCATAGTTAGAGCCTGGTTTTGGTATGTCCAAAACTCATAATATTTCACCATATTTGTCACCTCAAGAACAGTAAGGCACAACAGCAGCCCTGGTTGAGTCACTTTTGCCATTTCTGGAATTCCATATCTAAAAGAAATTGGCAGAGCACCTGGGTAACTCAGTTGGTTAAGCATCTGACTCTTGATTTCGGCTCAGGTCATGATCTCATGGTTCGTGGGTTCCAGGCCCATGTTGGGCTCTGCACACTAACAGTCCAGAACTTGCTTGGGACTCTCTCTCTCCCTCTCTCTTTCTGCCCTTCCCCACTCATGAGAGTGTTTCGCTCTCAAAATAAACCTAAAAAAAAAGAAGAAATTGGCATTAGCATTATGTATTAGTCTGAGAGGGCTGTCATAACAAAATACCACAAACTGGGAGGCTTAAACAACAGAAATTCATTTTCTTACAGTTCTGGATGCTGGATGTCCCAGATCAAGCTGCCGACTGGGTTGGTTTCTGGTGAAAACTCTCTTTTTGGCTTGCAGACAGTACCTTCTTGCTCTGTCCTCACACAGCCTTTCCTCTGAGTACAAACACTCCTGGTGTCTCTTGCTGTCTGCCTGTGACCACCAGGCCTGTTGGATTAGGCCTCATTCTATGCCTCATTTAACCTTAACTGTCTCCTTAAATTCCTTGTCTCCAAATATAATCTTGTTCGGGGCTAGGGCTTCAACATATTAATTGGTGGGGCAGGGGGGTACATTCGGTCCATAACGACATAAATGGCATAAAATACACTGAATTGTTTATGTTAATGGCATATGTCTGTTTAATTGTGATAATAAAGCTCTTTACATTAAGAGCATAGTCTCTTCCTGGAAGTCAATGCTAGCAACGGATTTTTCCCCCAGCAAATGAAAACATTTCTTCTGAAATCCTCCTGTAAGTCTGTGGATTGTCAAGCAAATCTGCCTCTGTGAGAAACATTATGCAAAAAAAGAAACAAAAAAAAGACTTCCATACCCAGTGAAATTATACACTCCAGCTGCAACAAGTGCCAAAATGATCTGAGAAATTTTCAGACACAAATTAACTCTAATGGAGTAACTTTTCTTTCTTATACTTAAGATAATAATAAATACTTTTCCTTAATTTTATATTCTTTTATTTTTTTTAAGTTTATTTTTGAGAGAGAGAGACAGAGTGTGAGCGAGGGAGGGGCAGAGAGAGAGGGAGACACAGAATCTGAAGCAGGCTCCGGGCTCTGCGCTGTCAGCACAGAGCCCGATGTGGGACTCGAACCCACAAACTGTTCATGACCTGAGCTGAAGTCAGATACTTAACTGACTGAGCCACCCAGGCACCCCATTTTCCTTAACTTTTTAAAGATGTCCACTTGATTACAACAAGAAATTATATGTTTAATATGTTGGCATAATTCATGAGAACAAATATAGCAGACAGAAGTTCTTGTATTACCTGGAGTCCTTCCTCTACCATAATTCTTCCTTTTATTTCTGGAATTGGTAGAAGCTTTGGCTGTGCAGACATAACTATGCAAATGACACGGCATAGCTTCAGTGGATCTTTTGAATGTTTACCCAAGTGGAATTTAGGCCTGAGGCATCCCTCACCTCTAAGGTACAATCAGATTTGAATGTGGATTCCTGGAAGGAGGATGTCAAGAAGTCCAATAGGGTTTGTCTTATAAATGGTTTTTGAAGCAGCAGGAGAAAAGAGCTGCTGAATTGCCCGAAGGCTCACTAAAGGCTTTAAGCATTTTCGTTTTCAGAATATCCTGAAACTAAAGCTATCATCACTGTATTAAAATGATCACACTCTCCTACTTTTCTTCCCCATATTCTTAATCTGCAACAGAGAAGCAGTAATAAGTAATTCTCAGAACCATGGAGTTTATAGGGAAATTTTGTGGGAGTTTATTTTTGAGGATCTAAGCAATGTTTTCCTCAGCATAAAATATACAAAAGTCATTCTGTAGGATAAACTATTAAGGATTCATATATATTACCTTACTAATGCTGGATTGCTCCATATAACATCATCTAAAATGTATCTATCATGCCTAATTTAAATTCTGCAACCTTCCTCTCTATTATGTCATTATCACTGGGTGCAGAGACCTGTGGATAGCAGCTGTTACATATCTTTTTTTCTTCAGACAAACTGGGATGTTAGTATATTTCAAGTCTCAGGTTTTTGTGAACATAGGTATATATATATATATATATATATATATATATATATATATATATATACATCTTTTACAAAAGTCTTTAAGTATCCTCTTATACAAGGGAACAATATTTATGTTAGTATTCTAAAAAGAGAACAGTCCTATCTGAGGTTCCTAATGATGTTGTGTAAGCCAGAGAAAAAATATTTTATGACTTGCAAAAGGACATTATGGCTAAATCTGCATATATATTGCAATTTTGATACCAGAACATGAGAAGTTCTGATATCAGGGTTCAATGGTTTATTCCCTTCCTTATGTAATGAAAAAGGTACCAGACAGGAATGGAGACTAAGGCAATTTTTGTTTTATCCCTACATTCCTACTGTCCTGAATAAGATTTAAAGATGTCTGAATAACTGAGGGCTCCATTACTGAGTATGTTCATATTTTAAAAGTTTGGGCCTTTATGCTTTAGGCACTAACTTACAACATGGAACTAGGGCTTTGGAACCACTGGAAAGTAGAAATGACATTTTATCAAAGAAGTATTTGGTGACAAAATTACATGATAAATTCTAGTTAATTTATTGATTGATATATTTATTTATTCTAGATACTAGAGATGCAGAAAAACACCAGATAAAACCCTGCACTCATGGAGCTTAGAGTCTAGCAAAACGAGGCATATTAAATACATTACATGCATTGGGGAAATAGATTTTTTTTTAATCTCCTAATTCAAAAAACTTCTCACAAAGGTAGAAACGAAAGAAAACAATTTTGCTACTGAATAAACATTAAACCAGAATGTGTTGTGCATCACAGGTAATCTGTTAAAACACTGCACAGACAGAAAGAAATCTCACCCTTTATAAAAAGACAAGCAGATACAACCCATTACAACATGCTCTCGTAAACAACAACTGGGTCTCAGGTAAGAGGACTAGATAGCACCATCTGTCACCCAGGGTTCATTCTCAGTAATTGGAGTGGTCACTTGAGTTTGCTAATTAGGTTATCCAAAGGAAAAGTAAACTTGTATCTTTATAACAAGAGGTAGTTTTGCAACTTCAAGAGGGCTGCTCGCCCAAGTTAGGCCTCTTCCCTTCTTTCTACAGAAACTGGGAGACAGGGTGGCTATCTTCCTTGATTACACACCAGATATTATCCCCAACACCTTTAAACAGACATTCCTGGAGCTTAATGCTGGCAAGAAACTATTTTGCTTTTTAACAAATTTATATACATTTCAAAGAGATAGAAAGAACTTAAAATTACAAATTTTCTGAAGTAAATGCTCTAAGAAATATAAAGGGATAAAGTATTTTCTCTTATTTTCAACAGGGAGAATTAAGCTTCTTACTTTTACTGTGTATTTGCCCTTACAATCTCCTCCCTGGCTTACTATAAAAAAGTAACATCACAGTTTTCTAATTATCTTCATTGCTATTTTTACCTTTCTCAGGGCAAGCTGCAGACATATAAATATCTAGCAAGTCCACTGAAATTAAAGATCCACTTTCTTTGAAGTTTAAGATAATACAAATCTTTTGTTATATATTTTATTCTTTTGGCTATTTTTTTTCCCTGAAGTAAACAAGTGATTTATAGATTTCTCTTCCCTCATGGAGAAAACTTCAGGGTTAAGAAAAATAGTTCTGCCCCAAGAGAAATTTTATTAATATTATCTATATTGTAACACTGCCTTGGGATTGAAAGAAAGATACTACCTCTTCCGATGTTGAATCTTTTCTGATCTCTTTCCATAAGAGAAAAGTGTTGGGCTAGGGTACTGATACAATGTCCAAAGGTACAAAAAGGAAAAGGAAAAAAACTACCATCTTTTTCTCAGTGGAATTTCCAGTGGAATTTCCACTTCTACTCAGCAGTTAATTGGTAATACCACCTAAGAAAAAATAAGGCAAGATACAGGGGCGCCTGGGTGGCTCAATCATTTAAGCATCGTATTCTTCACTTAGGCTCAGGTCATGATCTCGCAGCTCATGAGCCCAGCATCCTGCTCTGTGTTGACAGTGAGGGGCCTGCTTGGGATTCTCTCTATCCTGCTCTTTCTCTGTCCCTCTCCTGCTCATGTGCATGTGCATGCATTCTCTCTCTTTCTCTCTCTCTCTCTCAAAATAAACAAACATTAAGGAAAAACATATTATGGTAACATACAAACTTCAGTCCATCTGGTAAAATAATTTCCAAGTCTCAGAATTTTAAGAATTGAAGTCTTCTATTATTTATCAAATGATCCATGCTCCACACGTGGTTATGGGGAAGTCAGTTTAGGGGAGGAAAGGGAAATAATTAATCATAAGATAAAGTGTGTGGTAAAAATAGCCATCTTTCTAATCTTAATCATTTAAAAGATTATTAGGCAAATTAATCAAAACCGTTTGCCAGTGTTGACCTCTTCTGGGTACTCTAGAAGGTCTGTGGAACATTCCTGAATTTTCAGTACAACCCATCTGCTACCTCTTAGCTCACTTGTCTTACTACCCACACTCCATACCTTTACTCCCTCTGCTCTAGCCACCCACCCATTCCTTTAATTCAGCAGTTACTCTCCAGACTCAGCCTTTGTACTGCTTTTCTGTCAGGAAGATTCAATACCCACCCCCATGGTCAGATAGCCACTCACAGAGCTAGCTCTTTTCCATTAGCTTCCCCCTCACATGTAATTTTATCAGACAGGTTTTATCTGACTACCCTATATAAACAGCACCTTCTTTACTGCTAAAACGTCTCCCATCCCTTTTATGTGTATTTGCTAGTACTCCTATTTCCTCGTATTTCCCCCTAACAGACGACAGCTGATATGTGTGAGGGCACAACGGAAATGCACACGGAGGCACCCCCTCTCATGTGACCTCTGCTCAACACTCTTCTGCTCACTAGTGCTATACTATCATCTCAACAGATTTGGACTGAAAGTCTGCTTCCCCTTCTTCTCACATTATTGCATATTTTCATTTTCCTATGGTATTGTGTGCATAATTATTCCATAGCATTTGCCACCATCAATCTTTTACTATAATGAGCTATGTGCACAAGTCTCTATTATAAAAATTAAAGGCCATTGAAGGTAAAGACTGTTCTGTCCCTCTTCAAACCCTGAAAGTTCAGGTGCTAACAAACTGCCTGGTACATAACATGAAGCAAATAATTACTTGCCAAACTTATTATTTATTCACATAACATATTTTTAAATCTGTAATTTCCTGTAAGATTGAAATATTTTTTAATAAAGCAAAATTTAAAAAATATATTGTGGAGTGAATTAATTAACTTTCCCACCACTGGAATTTGAATAGTGGAATTTATTGCCTTATCCCAAAGATGAATTAGGCTTGTTAAAACTATTCTTAAAATTACTTGAGAACATGGTAGTATTCAGATTTCTCTTAAGTAACACTGTATGGAGTCTGCTTCTCTGTTTTCTAATGCTAATGGTTCTATTATGCTTCTAAGGAAGGGGCCCTTTTGAAGTAGAGCCAATTTTCTCTACACTGTCCTTTCTTGTTCAAGATTATTCTGTAAGCCTGCAGGATTTGTTACTGATAGTCTGGTTTTCTTTCCTTTTCCTTCTCCTCTTTGGACATTGTAACAGTAACTTGGACCATCACTTTTCAATCCATGGCAAGAAAAGCAGAGATTCAATATCTGAAGAGGCAATATCTTTCAGTTCCAAGGCACTGTTACAACATAGATAACACTGATAAAATTGTTTTGGGGCAGAGCTTTTCTTCTTAACCTCAAAGTCTTCTCTGGGAGGGAGAAAGCTATAAATCTCTTGTTTACTACAGACAAAAATAAACTAAAATAATTAAATAACAAGAGAGTCATCTTACCTCAACTCCATATGTGGTATTGCTGAAATAATTGAAAAAATAATAAAAACATGAATCATTACTTTCAATTCATTCAAGAAAGACCCACCCCCATGGATCACTTCGTGTAAGTAATATATTCATAAAAATATTTTAAAAACTTAAAACTTCTACATTGTACAATATTTCGATTGTCTATTATTTTATATGGCAAGGTTGAGGGGTATTTTCCTTATGTCAATTGAAGAAGCTAAATTGGATTATGGGCTTTTTATTAAAATCATTCAAGTCTCTTTGGTTCATTTTTTTCTGATATATTCTTATGTGATAATTATGTTAAAACCCAAAAAACTGATGAATGGATATGTGGAAATGGCACAACTGGTGCGTAAATTTATGTAAATTTGGTGATTTTAGATATTCAAATATTCTGAAAATATGTTGTGCACTAGAAACAGTTTTAAATCTAGCAAAGGAAATCTGGTTATTACCTGATTATTAGAAATAGGTCTGATTTCTTTCAGTAAAATCTTATGGGATTATATCCACTCCTGCATACAATGGAAAATAGGACAATATAGCAGAACTCCTCTGTGGAAGTGCATTGCTTTTCCCTAGTCCTGGTCCTATCCAGTCTCTGAATTAATTGATCTGTAGCCAAACAGCCATTCTCTCTGAGAGTCACAGAATGTTTGTTATCAGGAATTAAAAACTATGTCAAATAAACAGGAAAAGCCATGTAATTGTAAAGAACAATTAAATATAACCATCTGTTTTCAGTCTCTCCTTTGAGGTCGGTTACCCAAATATATGTACCGATGTAGAAGTTGAACAGGATTACAATCACTCTCTGAAACCTCTTAGAGTCTGTCCTTAAACCTAGTGTTTTGTTTTGTTTTGTTGTTTCTGTTTTTTGTTTTTACTCCAAAGCATAAAACAATTCACCTGCTGATGAAAAGCAATTCCTTCTCCATAAGAGTAATAGTCTGGCAGAGAATCTGTTATTTAGGCTTTATAACAGAGATAGATTTAATGGAATTCAATTTTATTAGATTTTGTTGTTTGGAATTCATTTTTTTTTAATTTGACACAGAATTCAGCATGTTTCACGTGCCCTACCACATTCTAATTGACACATCTCTTGAATTTTATAGGATGTCAGATTGACTACCTGCATTTTCATAAATGGGTTGTCTGAATCCATCTGGGCTGCTAATAATTAAATACCACAGATGAGCTTATAAAGAACAGAAACTTGGGGTGTCTGGGTGGCTCAGTTGGTTAAGCATCCAACTCTTGATTTCGGCTCATGTCAGATCTCGTGCTTCATGGGATTGAGCCTCGTATCAGCCTCTGCCCTGACAGCTTTAAGCCTGCTGACTCTCCTCCATGCGCACACATGCTCCGTTCTTTCTCTCAAAAAAAAAACAAAAAAACAAAAAAACAACAACAACAAAAAAAACCCAGAAACTTACTGCACAGAGTTCTGAAGGATGGAAATCTGAGATCAGGTGCTAGCACGGCTGGGTGAGAGCTCTCTTCTGAGTCTTAGCCTTCTCATTGTATCCTCACATAGCACGAGGAATCACAGATCTCTCTAAAGTCTCTTTTAATAAAGCACTAATCCTATTCATGAGGTTCCACATTCCTAACTTAGCACCTCCCAAAAGCCCCACATCCTAAAATGATCACTTTTGAGAGTTAGGATGTTAGCACATAAATTTGGAAGAGACACATTTAGACCACAGCATGGGTATACAGCAAAACCAACAAAAATCATACACATTAAATCAGATGGTGGCAAACGTAAAAAGAGTTCATACTTCGGTCTCACTTTATCACTTAAACTGACAGTGAAATATATTCTGTTGGCAGCAGTTTTAGGGATCTATAATTCTGCCACAGAGAAATCAAGCTTCCTTTACTTCATTGTGAGAATGGAGAAACACAAAGCACACACACAAAGACTCACAATGTTATATGGAAGGTACTTTGAAAAAAAAAAGATTCATGCATTGTACTATAAGATAACATCTGTGGTACTGAAATTAGAATGAGATAATGAAATAACATGAACAGACTAATCTGAATTAAATTGTGGGTTGCAAGATGTGTGCAAGTCTCATACTGAGCATGGCCTGTCTTATTACCTTTGCTATAAAGCCTTATTGAAGGATTCCTTTGAACTCCCAGATAGGAGATCAATACCAGAATCATCTCTCCATCTATCCCACTAGAATAAAAGTGCTGGCTATTTTTCCCTCTGATTATGTACTCCAAATATGACATGTAATATGATAATTTGGATAATTTTTTTTTAGTGGCACAATGTATTTTTTTTAATTTATTTAAATCCATACATAGTTAACATACAGTGTAATAATGGCTTCAGAAGTAGAACTTAGTGATTCATCACTTACATATAACACCCAGTGCTTCCCAACAAGTGCCCTCCTTAATGCCCATCACCCATTTAGCCCATCCTCCCACCCAACACTGCTCCAGCAACCCTGATTGTTCTCTGTCTTAAGAGCCTCTTATGGTTTGCCTCCCTCTCTGTTTTTATCTTATTTTTCCTTCCCTTCTCCTGTGTTCATCTATTTTGTTTCTTAAATTCCACATATTAGTGAAATAACATGATTATGTTTCCTTCTCTGACTTATTTTGCTTATTTCTAGTTCCATCCACATTTTTGCAAATGGCAAGATTTCATTCTTTTTGATCTCTGAGTAATATTCCATTGCACATATTCTTTATCCACTCCTCAGCTGATGGACATTTGAGCTCTTTCCATAATTTGGCTATTGTTGATAGCACTGCTAAAAACATTAGGGTGCATGTGCCCCTTCAAATCAGCATGTTTATATTTTGGATAAATACCTTGTAGTGCAGTTGCTGGGTCACAGGGTAGTTCTATTTTTAACTTTTTGCAGAACCTCCATACTGTTTTCCACAGTGGCTGCACCAGTCTGCATTCTCACCAGCAGTGCAAAAGGGTTTTCTTGCTCTGTATCCTCACCAACATCTGTTGTTACCTGAGTTGAGATTAGTCACTCTGACAGGTGTGAGGTGGTATCACATTGTGGTTTTGATTTGTATTTCCCTGATGATGAGTGATGTTGAACATCTTTTCATGTGTCTGTTAGCCATCTGCATGTCTTCTTTAGAAAAATGTCCGTTCTGTCTTTTACCCATTTCTTCACTGGATAATTTGTTTTTTGGGTGTTGAGTTTAAGGAGCGCTTTATAGGTTTTAGATACTATTCCTTTATCTGATAGGTCATTTTCAAATATCTTCTTCCATTTCTGTCAGTTGCCTTTTAGTTTTGTTGATTGTTTCCTTCACTGTCCAGAATCTTTTTATCTTCATGAGGTCCCAATAGTTCATTTTTGCTTTTGTTTCCCTTGCCTCCTGAGACATGTCTAGTAAGAAGTTGCTGCAGCCAAGGTCAAAAAGGTTGCTGCCGGTCTTTTCCTCTAGGATTTTGATGGTTTCCAGCTTACATTTGGGTGCTCCATCCATTTTGAGTTATTTTTGTGTACGGTGTAAGAAAGTGGTCAAGATTCATTCTTCTGCATGTCCAGTTTTCCCAACACCATTTGCTGAAAAGACTGTCTTTTTTCCATTAGATATTCTTTCCTACCTTGTGGAAGATTAGTTGGCTGTACATGTGGATGCTTTTTAAATGTGTGCTGATGTGCAAGTGCTAGGCTTACAATGCAAAACATCAGGGTTAATAAAGTTAGAATGATTCATCTCTTAAAAAGGGCAATGTGCCCTGTTGTTCAGCTGCATAAAATGGAGATTGGCAGTTTCATTACTTACCTTAGGAATTCTCTTCCTGTAAAAACCAATTAATTTTTGTCATTGTTTAGTCTAAATTGTACTTACTTTTTTCCTAAAAAAGGTACAGTAAGACCAATTGCAGACAGATAATTACTACAGTACTTTGGCAAGGATTGATCTACTTTTTGTTTTCCTTTTGAAGACACTATGTTTGTTTTCTTTATTCTGGCCTCTGGTTTTAAGGTCTATTAAAGACATATTTACAAAGATTTCTATTCACACAATACTCCTCCCAAAGCATCAGCAAATCTCTTAGTGAAGGTCATGTCCTGGTCAAGAATTGGAGGATTTTATAAATATTCTGGAAAAGCTATCCTATCACAGGTTTTGTAAAGAAAATAAATCTGTGGCATATACTACTTAATGTTCAACCAGATGGCGCAGTTAATTATTTACTAAATCAAAAACGAAACATACACATCTTTTACCTCAGAATGTCATCTATTCCACTTGATTCACTTTACCTAATTAATGGAAGGATTCTGTTTAGATATTTGTAATACATGTACAAAATGAAAGAATATGGTAGATTCAGGACCTCATAACTTCCCAGGTAATGGACAAATGTTTTGTATCATAAATTCAAACCCCCATCAACACAATTTTTTTCCTAAAATTAAGGCAACCATTAAGTAATCACAGGAAAACAAGTAGCAAAAAGAATTTAGCTAAGTAATATATAGTAATAATAGAATTTGTAAGGGAACGCATGATAAAATGAATCTAACCTATTTTGCAAGCCATACGTCACTGTAATCCAACTGTTCTTCAATCATAAAAAATAAAATTAAGGAAAGAACTCCATGAATTTCTAATATTAGAGACCAATAATACATGTTTTGAAATATTTTTCTTAATTCATAACTGTCTCTGTTTCAGAACTGGAGTGTATACACACTTTTAGGGTAGTTTAAGTCACATTTTAAAAGCAACATTAAAACCTTTTCAACATTTTGAAAAGATTCACATATTTGTTTTAAATTAGTTGATTCTTTGTGAGACTGCATATACACAAATATCTATCTACACAGTACATAATTTTATCATATATCTAAAACATGCTTAACTAGATGGACTTTTGTAATATAAATACATGTTGTTAAACTATTTGAGATCATTGCCTGTAGAATATACATTTCTGAACCCCACTATGCCTAACTCAAGGTAGGCATTACGTATTTGTTCAAAGAAAATCTGTTATAGTGAAATCAACTGAAATGTTGATTTTGCATACAATATGTCTTTCAAAGAGTAATGTGAATATTTAAATACAATGCATATTTTAGTTTATCACTGAAGAATATAAATTACTATTCTCAAAATATCTGAAATGTCTCCTTACTTATGACTAGAAAATAAAATCACAGGCAATACAATACAGTGGCCTCACTGAAACTATAAGAGTTGTGTTTGCTCTCTAATAATGAGAATATATGGAGTCAATAAAAAAATAAATTGAATTGAAACTTTACTAAAATAAACACAGTACTACATAAAGAAAAATCAGGTATCTACATGAGTAAATATATTGTATATGTTATATAAAATTTACTAGAAGTATTAGAAAACTGAAAGACTGAGTAAAACTAGAGAAAAAATGTGAATGTATGGATTTTTCATGGAATGTGTCAAACTGGAGAGTTTATGAGACTGTAGTTGTCAAACTAGAGAGTTTATCAGAATGTAGGTATAATTAATCAGGTAAAAACTTAATGCTTTAAATTCAAAAAATTCTAAAATTCTTTTTAAAAGCTGCAACAGTTTATAATTTTATATAAAAAATCTGTAGCAGAATTTAGTACATTTTATAATTAAAATGATAGAATTTAAATAATCAAAGCTGTTTGAATTTGGTCTTCAGCAATAATTTTTTCATCACCTGATATTTTGGAGATTTTAAAAAGGAGAACTTCAATAAAAAATAATCATATAGAATTCCATTTTACTCCTTCCTATCTACCTCAGAAAGATATCACATACTGTTAACTAGTCCATTTTATAGAGTCTTTACAATATATTTTGTAATAGGGTTAGTATTTCCTTGGAATTAGACTCAATGTGTACAGAGACACCTTATCTGTTCCCTAGAATGCAGGCATCATAGGTCCTCCATCCATTAGATGTCCAAAAGTCCTTGAATTTAGGATTTATTTGGGAGTTACTGGGCAGTAGAACAACATGTTGGCCTTCCCTGGAAGGTCACTGTTGACCTTCAGTGCAGGATAAGCCTTCAACTCTATGCAAAATAGTCCTTCCCCTAAATACTAACTTCAGTGTTTTCGGGGCCACAAATATCAGAATGCAAAACAAGTGGCCTCAAGCTGTCAGATTTGATCTATAGCATTTGAATTCCTAACTCCAACTAACTTTTTTTTTCTTCTCAAAATTTCTCTTCTCTGAGTTATGACCTTTTCCTCTATTCCTTTAATTAATAAAAGAAAGCTCATTTTGTTTGCTTTATGTAAAATAGGAATGTTTGACCCATCAAGAAAGTGTCATTCATATTATGGTTTATCTTCCTTTGCTAGCATTAATGAAGCCCTTGAAATTAAAAAAAAAACCACAAAGCCTTGTATGTTCTGGGATCCAAGGAGCAAAATATTAGCTCTTTCATGACGAGTCAACTTTCCTCTCCCAAAAGAATGGAACAGGGAGTTTCTGGTCACATGCGTAAAAAAAAAATCAATTAAACATACAAAACTTGAGTTGTGAGCAAATCACCACACCAGCTGATTTTTTTTCTGTCAAGATACACAGTTATAACTGTGTATTTAGATTTATCAGTCAACCCAAAGTAAGGGCAGCTATAAAACAAGGGGTAAAGTATTCATGGGAATTGATAAAAGTTGAGGACCAAGCCTGGGTTACTACATCAACCAATACATACTAATCATTCAATAAATTATCTGGATTTTTATTTAATAAAAATACACGTGGAAAAGCTGGTTGTAATGCAAACATATTATAGGTTAAAATGAATACAGAAGAAAGGCATTGGATCAGCTTGAATTAAAGTAATTTGCTGTGATGAAGCAAAAGAAACTAGATTTTCTAAAGGAAAGTGCCATGGGGCAAAAAACATTCCAATAATTGAAAAGGGAAGATAGTACGTTCAGTTTAATCACTATTGAAAGTAAAGGAGGTTATGAATTGGGCTTTTAACTCACACAGAATGTAATTTTAGTACCTAACGCATCTTGAAAGACAAAGGAAAATGATCTATGAGGAAGTCTAAGAACAAATATGAGAGTTATTTAAGTAGTGTCTAGTGAAAACAAGGCAAACTGTGATATGTGAACCTGTAAACTAGATTTTGATAATAGAGAAACTGCCATAACATTCATCATGGGACTTAGAATACAACCAAAGGGGAAACCCTTTGATTAAAGGTAATTCTTTCTCTATCTCTCAGTCTCATCTAGTTTCCAACTGTTTGTAAATCTCATGTGAACACAAAACTCTGTTCTCTGTCTTTTCATTCTTCTTTGCTCTTGCTTTGCTTTTAAAAATGTTTTAGTTCAGCTTCACAACAACAACAACAACAATACTTAATTCCACAAAAGCTTTGGGGTGTTTGTAATATAAGAAATGCCATTAAACTAAATAAGTAGTTGGCTCTTACCTAAGACAATTCAAACTCAACAAATTAGATAAATTAATCAAAAATAAAGAAATCAACTTTTGGATTCTGCCCAGGATGTAGATAACTGGAAAAAAACATACCTCCTAGACTTACGATAACACCAAATCTTGGAAGAAATGCAAGTTTATGAATCCTATTTCACTCTCAGAGAGCCGAGGGCACAGGGCAACCAACTACCTACAAACCTAATGAGACGGACTCCGGCAGGGAAAGAGGGCATAAGCACTTGCTAACCTGAGACAAACTAAATTAGCTACAAAAGTTCATGAATTAACAGATGCTGAATGAGGACTGGCAAGGGTGTGGAGGAGCCCCTGGGGGTCTCAGAAATAGGGAGATTTTACATCCTTTTGTAGGCTATTACCCACTATCCACACTATACAACCATAAAGAAGAAAGTGAGGAAGAAGGAGGGGAAGGAGAAAGGGAAGGAAAGGGGGAAGAAGAAAAGAAGAAGACAAAGATGAAGACCAAGACACTATTGAGAGCCCTGAGAAAGTCTCTTTCATGATGCGTGACTGGGGGAGAAGAGTCTGTGTAGGAGGAATAGGAAAGTCCACCTGAAACTTCCTTATCTCCATTACAGAATTAAAGCCGTATTCTGTGAAAAGAAGGGGAACGAACACTGCCACTCTTAGGGCACTGGAGAAAACCCCACCGCAGATGGGGTAACCGAAAAGAAAAATCCCTTCGGGAGAGGCGGAAATATATTTTGGGTGCAGAACCAGAGGTGAAAGGGTGCAGGGTCAGCAAAAAGGTTACACCTCTGGGACACAGAGAGACAGTGGCTAAGGCTGAGGCTACACAGGCACAACGGAGAATACTCCTCTGCTCGGCCACCACCAGGCTAACAAGTGTCGTGTGACACCTTAATGGGAAAAATGCCGGGAGAGTGGGAAGAGTGTAGAGACAGACCCTAACTGAGGCAAAGCACAAAGGGAACGCCTACACTGAGAGGAGAGCAGACACGATACAGACCTCCTATCAGACCATCCAGACCACAAAAACAAGGTATTATAAAGGAATTTGAAATGTGTGGTGCACTTAGGGCAATCACAGCAAACTAAAAATCTAAGTCCAACTCAACTTCTGAGAACATTAATGTAAATCCCACACTAAAGGTCTAGCAGAAGAAAAGGTAGGCCCATTTCCAGGCATAAACTCTACTCCATTCTCCACTGTTTTATGTAACATTTATGGCTTTCAACAAAAGAAAGTATGAGGTATCTAAGAAGCAAGAAAGAAACAACACACTGCCAAGAAACAAAAAATTAACAGAGCCAGAATGAGATATGACAGGAAGGTTGGATCTATCTCACAGGGAACTGAAAGTAACTATGATTAGTATGCAAAAGACTCTAAAGGAAAAGGCAGAAAACATGCAGCATCAGATGAGTAATTTTAGCAGAAATATAAAAACTATCAAATAGAATCAAATGCTAGGAATAAAAAGCAAAATGAAGAAGGCCTTTGAAAGGCTTGCCAGCAAGTTTAAATACACCTGTGAGTAGAATCAGCAAATTTCACATAGGTTAATGCAAATTACCCAGACTGAAACATAAAGAGACAAAAAAGCAAATAAAACAGAACAGAGCATCCAAGAGCTGTGGTACAATATCCAATGGTCTACTATAAGTGTAATTGAAATCCCAGAAGAAGAGTTAAAGAATGTGGTGGAAGAAATATTTTAAGAAACAGCGACTCAGTATTTTTTAAATTAATAACAGACAGCAAACACATATCCAAAAAAAGCTCAGAGAACCCAAAGAAGAATGAATACCCACAAAATAACATTTGGGACTTGCAGTTTCAGCTTTAACATCTGGAGAGCTTAGAAGTTGCCACTTCTATCCTTAGAGCAAGAAATGCTCAGAGAACTAAAAATCAATACACCAGAGAACTAAGGTTTTGGGGCAAACTGGCACCCTGTTTCCTGGAGAGACAGGCAAATCGAGGTCACAGTTGAGATTTAGTTACCTGAAAAAGAAGCCGCTGCAGCCACAAACTGGTAAAGATATTTCAAAGGTAACTGATACACTGTGGGTGGCTCAGTGTGTGCTAGTATGAAAGTAAGGAACTTCTGGGGGCCACAGTCTTAAGGGTAAACTTGTATAAAATTGTCATGGGTTTTACCTCCTCCCGGACTCCTGTTAGGTTTTCAGGGGTGGCGGGAAGGGGAGTGGAGATTTTAGCGAAGCCTTATCCAAGGTGGACATTTACTGCACTCCAGTGCCCTCTAGCATTCTTGTCTCACCTAAGGTTGTATGAGGAGGAAGCTACACCACTGGGAAATATGGGTGAAGGCCAAGGCCCCAAGTCTTCTGCTCACTAAAAGACTGAAATTTAATACTATATTACAGAATGTTTCCCTTCCCCCACACCTCTTTAGGGAGGCCCAAACTTAAGAGAGGAGGCAAAAACAGACACTAGATGAATTTGAGGCCCCTGGTATCAAATAGTAAACACAGTCAACTGCTAGTCAGATAAACATTACCCAATAACCCATATCTGGCTTTCAATTAAAAGTTATAAGCCATGCCAAAAGGCAAGTAAAAATATAGTCTAAAGATACAAAGAAAGCGTTAACATTAGACTCAGATACAACACAGATGTTGGGAATTCAAAGTAAATGGGGTTACTATGTTGTGGGCTACATTGGTTAAAGAATTAAATGTCATATAAGAATAAGTGAGTAGGTAAACAGACAGCTAGAAACTCTAAGAAAGAATTAAAATGTTAGACATAAAACACCCTGTGACAGAAATGAAGAGAGCCTTGATGAGTTCATCAGCAGACTGGACATGGCTAAGTAAAAAATCTATGAACTTGAAACTTCTCAAACTGAAATGCAAAAAAAAAAAAAAAAAAAATTAAACACCCCACCACACACATGCACATCAGAACAGACTATCCATGAAATATGGGACAATTTCAAACATTATAACATAAGTGAGACTGAAATACTAGAAAAAGAGTAAGAGAATAGAAGAAATACATAATATAACACTGGCCAAGACCTTCTGAAAACACTGACAGAGATCCCAAACCACAGATTTAGAAACTCCAGAGAATACCAAGCAGGATAAGGATAACAAAACAAAACAAAACCCTAACACGCAGGCATATAATATTCAAACCGTATCAAAGACAAACAGAACATCATAAAAGAAACCAGAAGAAGCAGCAAAAAAATCTTATTTAATCTTACCTATAGAGGAATAAAGGATAAGATTTACAACAGACACCTCATCAGAATCCATACAAGAAGAAAATAAAGTAAAATATTTGAAATGTTGGAAAAAAATAACCAGTAACTTAGACTTCCATGTCTAGTGAATTATCCTTTAAAAGTGAAGGTGAGGGGCGCCCAGGTGGCTCAGTCGGTTAAGCATCTGACTTCAGCTCAGGTCATAAGCTCACAGTTCAGAGGTTCGAACCCTGCGTTGGGCTCTGTGCTGACAGCTCAGAGCCTGGAGCCTGCTTCAGATTTGGTGTCTCTGTCTCTCTCTGCCCTTCCTCCACTCGTGCTCTGTCTCTCTCTCTCTCAAAAATAAATATTAAAAAAAAATTAAAAAAACAAAAATGAAGGTGATATAACAACTTTCTCAGATAAATAAAAACAGAGCAATTTCATGACCAGCAGATCTGACCTGCAAGAAATAATAAAAGATGTCCTTCAGGCAGAAGAAAAATAATATAGAAATTCAGATCTCCAAGTCTATCCAAGAGGAGGCTAAGGAAACTAGTAAATATAATGTCTGCTGGATGGGATCCTCCAAAGGGATATTACGTACAAAGTAAGGAAATCTGAATAAAGTATGGACCCTAGTTAAAAATGATGTATTAATATTTGTTTATTAATTGCAACTTACGTACCACCCTAATTTAAATTATTGATAACAGGGAAAAATGGAAGTGGGATATATGGAAACTATATTATCCCTACAATTTTTCTGTAAACCTAAACATTTCTAAAATAGAAAAGGTTTCTTTTTTTTTTTTTAAGTTCATTCATTTTGAGAGGCTCAGAGCCTGACGTGGGACTTGGTCCCATGAAACATGAGATCCTATCCTGACTTGAAATCAAGAGTCAGACACTTAACTGACTGACTCCAGGGGCCCTTAAAAAAGTTTCCTTTAAACCAACAAACATTAACGCCTAGGTGTATCATATGCAAACTGTGGAAAACAAAATATAAAGAGAAAATCTTGAAAGCAGGTGAAAATGACACATTACATGGGCAGGAACACAGATAGGAACTACAGATTTTTCATCAGAAACCACATGAGTCTGAAGCCACAGGGCAATGACTTATAATGCTAAAATACTAAAATAAACACACATGCACATGTACACTCACTCACTCGTGCACATACACACACACAACTATCAATTCAAAATTCTCTAATTAGCAAGATAATTTTTTAAATTCCAAGATAGTTTTCAGGTCTGGCTAAAATGGATTACTCATTCCAGTTCTAAAGCTTCCACTGATCACAATTAAAATCCCTGGAAAAAAATAAAGATCTATCTGTTCAGACTCTAAAATACATACAACGGCAGGTGGATTGGAAGGGAAATCTAAACCCAGATAATAGGTGATATGATGACACTAGCTTTTTTGTTGTTGCTGTTTCATTCATTCAGGTTTAGACCCTATGATGGCTGCTATTCCAAAACAGCAGCAAGAAAAAGTCTTCAAGAGAAATCCTATTTCTTTCTTGACAGAGGTCCAGGAAGGGAGGCTGTGGGAGTAATTCTGTTTTGTTTGTTTTTTGTTTTTTGCCCTCCTTGCCGCTGGCAAGTAATGGCAAAGGCCAAAAAGGTGCCTAAAATTTTACATAAAATATTTCTGTTTGGGCAGAGGAACTAGAAAATGGATGTCCCTATGATCTGAAATTTGTGTGGGAAATTTTTGTTATCCTTCTCTCTTTGCTTGGCCCCCAAAGCATGCCCATTTAAAGGAATGTGTGACAACACAAGGAGGTTAAAACACCACACTTTTAGCCAGAGAGCCATAAAAAGCAGTCTAGGAACCACAGGATGTGAGGAATCCTAAGGAGAGAAGGGAGATGGAAAAAGAGAGCTCCTAAATTTGTGTATGAAGTCACGTGCTCACCCCTGAGTGTACATGTATGGAACTGAGTTACTTATTGTGGTGTCACCCTACACAGGCTGACTGCCTGCTAATGCAAAGGGAAACAAACAAATCTCAAGTCTAGACTTGCTTGCTACAACCAAGAGCCACTTGTGGTGGAGAGCAAGGGAACCTGAAGTCTAGTTGGCCTATCCCACTGCTCCTTCTCCACTCATGCCTGTTCTGTCCCTGGGGATTAGCAGTGAAGGGATGTTTGCTCACAGACTGCTTTAGCAATTGTGGTATGTTTAAATTTCATTTCTTATTATTCTTCACTGTAGATGTGTCTGCTGGTGTCCTTAAATACTCTGGTTTCAAGTTGTAACAGTTAATTAGCTGCCAGCCTTAATGTGTGGCATATTAGGTTTCAAATTCAAAGCTGAACCATTATGTTAACCTTCCTGAAAGTGGAAGAGTCTCCATGTGCTCCAAACACTAATCTGTTAGAAACCAGTGCAGCTATGATCTCAGCCAGATTCCTTGTCCAGGAAGGGAGAAAGGAAGGAAAGGGGAAGAAGAGAGTAAGAGAGAGAGAGAGACAGAGACAGAGAGAGAGGAAGGGAGAGAGGGAAGAAAGAGGAAGGAAATGCCAGCCATCTCCGTTGCTTCCTTCCTTCCTGTCTGTCTGTCCATCTGCTGCCTGCCTTCCTCCAGAAGGTACTTAGTAGGCACACACAATGTAAATTACTTAAAATAATCTTGTAATAATGATATTTGAATAATATTATTAGTGATATGTCTCTAAAGTATCACTCTTACTGAAACATGCATCAATAATACTCAATATCTGAATGCTATTATTGCAATAATGGTCATTATGTTCTGAAATGTATATAAAATGTGTGCTTATGATGCCAGTTGAGTATTCCAAGATGTAATTGAGCCCATAAGAAAATGCCTTCCATATATTTCTCTATAATACTAATAAACTTGTTGCTCCAGAAGAACAATTTCATAAAACTCTCCAAATTCAACCATGAAGTCAGACATCCATGAGAAGATGTAGATGCATATAATAGTTATTTCATTAGATTCTTATTAGACCTGGGTTTCAGCAGTATAAAAATTACTGGGAAGTAAACAACAAAAGTTTGGTAACCATTCACTACAGTTGATATATGTAGAATTTCAGAAATGTTGGAAGAGGAACTAGAAGATTCTGTCCACAAAACAGACCAAAGTCTTCTAATCTGGTATTGCCTCAATCTGTAGTTAAGAAACCAACAATTCAGTCCATTGAACCAAAAAAACCCTTACCCATGTTCTAGAATCAGGTTGCTAGCACACTCCACCTCTATAAATTGGACATCTATGGACAAAATCTTTCATTATCTATATTTCCATCAAAACACCAAGGAAACTATTTTGCAATGTATGACTTTTGAGAAATATTATAAGGGTGTTTAAAAATTAGGAGCTTGAGGGGCGCCTGGGTGGCGCAGTCGGTTAGGCGTCCGACTTCAGCCAGGTCACGATCTCGCAGTCCGTGAGTTCGAGCCCCGCGTCGGGCTCTGGGCTGATGGCTCAGAGCCTGGAGCCTGTTTCCGATTCTGTGTCTCCCTCTCTCTCTGCCCCTCCCCCATTCATGCTCTGTCTCTCTCTGTCCCAAAAACAAATAAACGTTGAAAAAAAAATTAAAAAAAAAAATTAGGAGCTTGGATTTATAGTCCATATACCAATTTTGGAAAATACATACATACAGATATATTAGATTAAACGCTGATGCACAGAATTCAATAAGTGGTGTTATCTGCTATACTGAGGGGAGGGTATTAAGAAACACAGAATGTTTGGGAAACAGTGAGAAGACTAGAGAACAGTTATTTGAGGTATCTGGACTTCCCATTTTACTATCTCACACGTACTTCATCCACATTCAATATATATTAAGTTGAATACAGTACCTTTAACATCTGACCTTCCTTCCTTTCAAAACACACACACACACACATAAATGTAAAATATATTGTGTTTTTTTGTCATTTTTTTTTTTTAACGTTTATTTATTTTTGAGACAGAGAGAGACAGAGCATGAACAGGGGAGGGGCAGAGAGAGAGGGAGACACAGAATCCGAAACAGGCTCCAGGCTCTGAGCGGTCAGCACAGAGCCCGACACGGGGCTCGAACTCACGGACCGTGAGATCATGACCTGAGCCGAAGTCAGACGCTCAACCGACCGAGCCACCCAGGCACCCCTGTTTTTTAATCATGGAACAAAAACCCCGTTGCCCAGGTCAGAAGCCTGGAGACTCTCTTAAAGTCTTCTTGTCCCTCTGTTAATGTCCAATTTTCATCGAGATACATTAGCTCTTCCTTCTCAATAAACATTTCTCTCTCCTTTTAAACTATTTCAGATTCTCATTATGTCTTGCTCTAGGTTATTATTACAATATTGCAACTGATTCCCCCCTCCCTCACCCTCTACTTCTCTCTCTCTCTCTCCATTGTAGTCCCATCTATCAATGTATCACACTTCTTCCAGAATAATCTTTTAAAAAATATCAAATGGATGGTTGCATTCCTTTTAATAATTTTTTACTGCTCTTGGGATAAAATGCAAAGTCCTTATCATGGCATACAAAACATGCTCAAAATGTGCCCTTTTTTCTTTCAACATCAAATGTGCCTCACATTTCATACATGCTAAATTTATAAAAGTGTCCTGAATTCATCATACTCTTGAACATCTCCATAACTTTACTCTACCTGGAATCATCTTATTCCCCTTTCACTTGGTTGGCTTCTTGAATAGAGGGAAAAAGAAGTTCCATGATATCAACTCTTGACTGGAATAAATATTCCTGCAGTATCTTGTAAAATTTTTTAATCAAATTGTTATAAATGTCTTTTTAATTCCCAATGCCCCATTACATATAGAATACAAAGACTAGTAAGTTACAATTCCTAATATCAAAGACTGTATTCACTTGAGGAAAATGTTAAAATATCTATATAGTGTACATATAAGGGTACATGGTACTTTTATTGCTAGTGCTTTTTGTACCAGTTTTTATAAAACTTTAATTCTAACTCTCTTAAAACAACCTTTCCCTCAACAAGTCTGTGTCAATATCCTCTCAAGTAACCACCAAAACTTAATCTCATATCCCTTTAACGCATTCTCAACACTGCTGGCAGACTGATGTTTCTAAAATATAGATTGTGTTCTATAACTTCCCAGCTTAAAAGCTTTCAGTGGCACCACGTCGTCTATGGGATAAAATCCAAACTTGGTGACATTATCTTCATGGCCTATTAAAATCTGAATCTAAATTACCTTACATGTGTTATCTCCTAAAAAAAACTTCTCTGGTGCTAACAACAAACATATCATTGTTTGAGTCCACCATGGCTTCTAACACCTCTTGTCTTTTCATATTATTCATTTTTCTGGAATACCATTTTCAGTTGAAGAATCAATACTAACAGAACTATATTTTCCTCTCAAATTTTCTTTTATACCTCCCCTGATATCATTACTCAATACTGTATAACCACAAATACCTACTAAATATTTGTGCAATAACACTGTTACGTTGTATTTTCGTTTTAGATTATGTGTCTCTTTATTGGTACTGGAGATTCCTCAAATGCACAGACTGTTTATTCTTTTTTGTGCTTCCAAGGCCTTAACACAGAATAGTTTACAAGGGGTTAATACATGTTTGTGAAATGAATGAATGAATGAAATTGATGAATTATAATAGTTTAAATAATAAAAATATTCATGTATTTGCAATCAGAATACAGACACTTTGGTTTAAGGAAATGTTACACAGCATGCCATGGTGTAAATCTGATATTATATAAGCCCTGGTATGGTGGTAGTCCTAGAAAAGACCAGTAGGTAGTTAATAATGTAAGACCCAGATTCTCATGCTCTTTGACTACACTGATGATCTCTCCAGGTGCCTCTTCTGTAAAGGTCTTATGGTTTCTTCACTGCAATTCAATCTTCTCTTTCCAGACCCCTGACCAACCAGCCCAGCCATTTGTGGCAAATTGAACATGCAGCAGTGGCAGTACCTAGACCTGACATAGAGAAAGGGAAACGCTGCTGTTGGACCATCCTCTTCATGGGCCCAGTGCTCAAGCAGTGGGGGATGGAGGGAGTAATAGCAAATTCTGGCCAATATCCTTAAGAAAAGTCCTCTTATTTCTCCTGTTGTTAAGGGCTTCCTCTTGGTTCAATGTGCTTAGGTAGTTAACTATCCAAATGAGTCTGGGGCTCAGGCATGGGGGTGGGGGAGCGGTGGTAAGGATAAATTCTGGCTACTATCCTTAAGAAAAGCTCTCTTGGGGGACCTGGGTGGCTCAGTCAGTTGAGTATCTGACTCTTGACTTTGGCTCGGGTCACGTTCCCAGGGTTGTGGGATTGAGCCCCACATTGGGCTCCATGCTGAGCATGAAGCCTGCTTAAGATTCTCTCTCTCTTCCTTTGCCCCTCTCCCCCACTCAGGTGCTCCCTGTCCTAAAAAAATAATAAAAAATAAAAAAAATAAAAAAAAATAAAAGTCCTCTTATAATCTCTTGTTGTTAAGGGCTTCCTCTAGGTTTGATTGCTTAGGTAGTTAATAATGTAAGACCCAGATTCTCATGCTTTTAGCCTACACCGATGATCTCTCTAGGTGCCTCTTCTGTGCCTCTTCTGTAAAGGTCTAATTATTTCTCCTTTGCATCCCAGTCTTGCTCTTTCCAGACTCCTGGCCAACCAGCCCAGCCATTTGTGACCGCTCAAGTGTCTGTGTTTATAAAAGCAGACCACATTTACCTACATGTTGTTCACAGCTATCCACACTGGAGAAATTTCTTCTAACCAACGTCTTTAGGGCCATCTTTGAGTTAGGATACAGTAAAGCAGACGTTCAGTTTGATTTGCACCAACACATGAGGTTAGTTTCCTCAACTTAGGGAAACTTCCATGAAGCCATATTTAAGGGCTAAGGGGGAAGCAATTCTTCCAGGGAGTAAGTAAAACTATACTTCTTCATGTAAAGTACTGTTTCTTCTGGACATTTGGGCTGAGGCCCAAATCTAAATGCACCACTTCAAATATACACCAAATTATATTTCAAATGCTTGACCACACTGCAGAGACATGCTCTGGTTGCACAGTCAACACATGTTCTTCATGGAGGCATTCAATTTCTACTGGGCTCTGTAGCAAATTAAGATCTGGTTTTCAAAGAACATGTTGCTACAGATCTACCGATCTGCTACAGACGACCTGACCCTGAGATACATGCAACAAGTTTAGCTAACCTGGATACTTCCGACACCACTGAATTTAAGACTCACATGGCCCCAGCAAGTAAATCAGATGGCACTGCAATACAACAGTTCCAAGTGTGAAAGACCCACTTAGTCCTGTGACTCTACCTTAGTGGTAGGTGTATGAGGGATAATAACTTGTCCTTTATTTCAGAAAGCAAATCCTCATTGAAGTGGTAGGTCTGTATAACTTTCCAGGAGTCAACTTACCATTTCTAGGATGCGTAAAACTTATGAGGGTATCTAGAATACTTGTTGAACACTAACTACAAAGCATAATAAAATCAATATGGCAAACTATTGTGATGCCCCAAATTATAAAAGATGCCCAAGGCATCTAAAGAAAGTATAATGTCCTAGGAGCAAGAGAGTTACAGTAGCCCTGATACAAAACTGTGAATGAATAGTGATTCTCTTCCCTTAATAAAAGGTGTTACTTTGATACTCTTTATTGATAGATACAGAAAAGAATGCATCTTGCACAATAGTGGCATCCAAATACTAGAATTTATATTCTTCTTTTCTAGAAACACATCCAGCAAAACTGTTTCAAATGTGGTATCACTATTTAGGTTTATAATAATCCACTATTAACCACCATAGTTTACCTGTGTTTTGAAAGGGCCATACAGATGGACTGAATGGAGAGATCACGGAAACAATCACCTCTGACTTTGAGAGCATCACTAACTTCTGCAATTCTTCCTGGGAAAAGATATTCTTTCTGATTTACGGTCTTGGACTAGAGGGTGACTAGGAGGATGCTGGGATATTTCTTTGGTCTTTCCTTCTATAACAGCTTTCCCTCAACAGTTCAGAAACTAACAAGATTCTAAATATATCCAGTCTAGTGTTCCATTTTTGGAAGAATATTTTATAATCGTAATAAAATATATTTTATTATTTCCTTTACACGATTCTTTACCAAAAAATTCTTTATTTATATAATTTTTAAATGTACTGTACTACAATTTAAATGCAGTAAAATTTACCCACTTCAAGTCAATGATTTTTTATAAATTTACTGAGATTTCCATTTAGTTAGTATTCTTATTTCCAGCCCTAGCCAAATATTATATATTTTTTTAATGTTTATTTATTTTTGAGACAGAGAGAGACATAGTATGAATGGGGGAGGGTTAGGGAGAGGGAGACACAGAATCTGAAGCAGGCTCCAGGCTCCGAGCTGTCGGCACAGAGCCTGATGCAGGGCTTGAACTCAAGCACTGTGAGATCATGACCTGAGCCAAAGTCAGATGCTTAACCGACTGAGCCATCCAGGCGCCCCTAATCTACTTTCTAATTTGCCTTTTCTGGGTAACTAATAGAATTATTCATGTAATTGTATACTAAGGATTTCTTATTTTAGTGAAGATTTTCTAAACTTAGACTCACAAATTTAAACAGCGATATAAGTCTCTGTAATTTTTCCCAAGTGTGTAACTGAGCATCAAGACTCCATAGAAGCTTCAAAGATGCAGAAATAACTATAAAGGGCCTCATAAATGAATTAATCCCAGTAAGGGTTCTAACAGTGTAGCTCATAGCTCTATACCTCAGGACTGTGCTTCAGAGAATTCACCACGTGTTTGTTTTTGTCACCAGTTATATACTATGTTGCTTTGAGAATGAGTGCTAAACTCAGAAGTACTCAACTGTTATTTTCTTCCCCATCGATTTTTTAACATCAAGGTGACCCAGTCTGATGTATGCCTGTACCATTACACAAAGTCCCCCAGACACCCTAGCAGGCAGTCCTAAAGGTGATAAAAGTTGCAAGTCATCCACCTAAAACCACCTGGATAATGAAAGCTCATTTCAGGGAGCTGAATAGATAAGATATTGATTCTGGTGAAAGACAATGTATGCTCAACTCATGGTCTGGTAATAGAGGGAATGGAATTAGAGAGGCTAGCTGTCACCACAAATAACCTGAATCTCCTCATGAACTAAAATGGTTTCTAAATCTGTAAAACTTTCAACCTGGAGGAACTTAAAAAATATAGCACTGCCAAGTAAAGCAGAATGAATGTAGAAAAGGATTTCATTATTTAATGACAATCCAGATACTTGAGGTAGCTCTTCAATTAAGATCGGCCCAAGTTACTATTTTGCATCCCACATTAAACTGAGGAAACTTCCTTCTCCTTATTTTGTTAAAGTTGGGATTTCTTTGTTTTGTTTGTTTTATTTTTAGTGCCTTATACTCCCAGGCATTGCTCTAAGTGTTAGAGGACCCAATATTGAATATTGAATGAAACAGAAAAAGCACCTGAGTTTATTGAATTTTTTATTCAAGTGAAAGAGACAAAACAAAACAAAACAAAAAACTAAAAATCTAATTGTACTATATGATTTTTAGCAGTAAAACATGCTGCAGAGGAAAATTAACAATGGAAGGAGAGAGATTTAGAAAAGTAGGGATACCTTTTCTGGATACGGTTGTTAGGGAAAGCCAGTACGAAGATAATATTTGAGCAGAGAATTAAGTGAAGTGAAAGTACAGCCATATGAATATCTGGGCATGAGCTTTCTAACCTGAGGGGAACTCAGGTGTAAAATTCCGAAGGAAATGTGATAGGCGTATTTTTGGACAAGAAAAGTCCAGAATATTTGAACAAGAATATGCAAAGTCAGACATGAGGTCTGAGTTATCCGGGGACCAGAGTCAACTAGGGCCTTATAGGACCTCGATAAGTACTTTGGATGTTGTTCTAAATACAGTTGGAAAGCCATACAGAGATTCTGAGCAGAATGACAGTTATTTTTTAAAGGAATAGTCTGGCTGTGGAGAAAAAGTGCAAAGAAAGGAATCATAGAGACTAGTTGATAGAGTTCTGGATTAGTTCAAACAAGAGATAAAAATGGCTCAGCTTAAAATATCAATGATTACAGCTGAAATAGTTATGTTCAGTTTGGTGAATAATTCAAAGATAAAGTATAAAGAATTTCCTTACGTATTAGATATAGCATTTGAGAGAAGAGTCAAAACTGATTACAGTATCTTCTGTCTGAGCAACTCATGGACTGGTAGTCCCATACACTTAGAAAAGACAGGGCAATGAAAAAGATTCATAGAGAGGACATGGGAATCACCAGTTTGGACTTGGATATGTGAAGTCTGAAATGCCTATTAGATATCCAGAGAATAATGTGTATGTCCCACAACTGAATAATGGCAAGGTATAAAAGGGATGCGATTTCAAATAAATATTTGTGTCATCTGTTTATAGAGGGTTTTCAAAGCCATAGGTCTGGAAAAAATCATAAAATGGGAGAGGGGGGTACATGGAACCCTGAGACATTATGGCATTTCTAAGGCAGAAAGAGTATGATAGTAATCAGAAGCAGCATTGATCCCTAGCAGTGATCACCACCAGAATCCAAGAAACAAAACTGTTTTAACAATGAGGGAGTGATCAACAGTGTCAATTGTTCTGAAAGTTCAATTAAACAAGGAGTGAATTTTTACAGATTAACTGCAATAACATACAACCCCCTCTCAGTGGGGTAATGCAAATGTTTATTTCTCATCTGCATAGAAAGTCAATGTGCATTAGCAAAGGGCAGAAACAGTGAGGGCTTGCAACATGCAGTCATTTGCATGCCAGGGCTCTTCTGGCTTCAGAAGGAACAATTATTGTTACAGGAGGAGTCACCTTTTGGTAAAGCAACACAGCCGATCTTTGGCAATCTGATAAGAAAGTAACTAGAAATAAATACCCTTACCTCACCCTCCGTCCTCCCTCTCATTTCTTGCGAATTCTTCAGTTGTTTACATTCACCTGGAAAATAAGAATCCAGGAAGGCATTAACGCAGTTCATAAATTTAAGAATTGTGAAGGGAAGTCAAGAGTAGATTTGGTGCAGCAAATATCAGATATTATTAATACACCATTGCTTAATCGCTAAAATTAAGTAAGAAATATTGGTATGTGTCTATTTGTTTTCCTTTTGCACAAGCATCTTAAATATTCTTATATAACATACACAATTTAAATTTAGGGTTAGCTTTTCAATCTGCACACACGCTAAAAATATGGTATGGTTATCATTGGAATTTCTTAGTATTTATAGATTATTTCATGAATAATTGATATTTTTGTGGTATTAAACCCTCGCATCCACGAGCTTTAGATCATTATTTATATAATAGGTTCTATTTATGACATTCGATAATATTTTATAATTTCCTACCTAGAAATATTGCATATTCTTTCATAGATTCAGTTCTAAGTATCTTAGAGATCTGTTTTGCTTTCAGGAGGAATGTTTTTCAAATTATATCTTCCAACTGGTTATTGCTGATGAATAGGATCGCTATGGATTTCAAATGTATCTCTCATGTCTGACAGAATGGTATTATCATTAAGCTCTATTTAGGTACTTCATCTCTTCTTCCAAAATATTTTTTTTTTCAAAAAGTTAACCTGTTGTTTGTAAAATGTTTTTATTTTGCTTACTGTTTTCTGCTGTCATTTAATTTTAACAAGCTTTCTCTGTCCCACTCTTGCTTCACATGACTGTCCTCTGACTTAAAACTATAGATTTATTTTACATACCTTTTAAAAGGTTAGGCAAATTCTAATTTCTTATTTGTTTCCTAAGTGCTTATTTTGCTTGTTTTAATGAATGAGTGTTGAATTTTAAAGTAAGGATTTCACTCTTTTAATATGATTTTAGTTTTCTCTTTTATAGTTTGATGTGGTAAATCTTTCCATGTGAGGCTGATTTACGCATTTATTTAATTTACAGTGTATGTTTTGATTAGTTGCCAAAGTCATATTATTGTCATGTAATTACATGTCATTTTTCTATTTACAAAAGATACATTTTGAAGCTCTGAAGCTCCATCTGCTCTTTTAATTGTTAATAAAATAATCTGCATGACTGTCCGAGCTTCTTACATATCCCTTTTTGTGAGGAAAAGCAGAATTCACAAAATATTTTCGGTTTCATTAGTGGATATTGTTTTATTCAGGTATTATCTCTAATCTTCATTAAAAATGAAAAATAAATTGGATATTCTGAAAAATGTATTTTGTTCCTCAGTTTTCCTCATTCCCTCCTTCATTTGAACTAGTAAGGTTTTATATGTTCTACTCTCTCTCACCACACTTTTTACCCTATTCATTTTTAAACTATAGCTTTGTCTGTGTTCTTTCAGTGATTATTCTTAAAAATGTATGCCTGTATCTATATCTATATATCATAATATATGCAACAAAATTAACATAAAGTCAGTCTTCTGATTCTGAATTTGAGTTACAGGCATCAACATGAACTCACATTATGTGTTACTGGAAAGTATTGATACATCTACAGACACTGAAATAAATATAAATGTGTGTATATGCATAAGTTAATATACATACATTTCCTAGTTCTCTCCACTAAGAGGGCCTATAAAACTCCTATGGCACACCTAGTACCCAGATCTTGGTTTTTATATTCCATTTACTAGCAAAAGGAGCCAGAACTCACTGGAGAAGTGGTTAATTACAGAGCTCTGGCAGGGCAAATACAATATGAGCTTGGGGTATGTTGGGGTGCCAGAAGGAAGTTCACAGTTTGTTTTCATGTATGTTAAAATATTAATGAAAAATTACAACTTTATAATCAAACCCACAGTTTTGAGGTATTTTATTAAAGTAGTTTAAAAAAAAAAGACAAAAATTGGTTAATATCTACAGAGGAAAATATAATCCGCAAATTAATATTTTGAGTTGACACTCAGATATATTTTAAAGAGTAATTTTTGAGTCACAATTAATGCTGTTAAACCAAAGTTTACTTAGCTTACATCTTCAAGATTTCTTGGTATAAAAGTTTTAATAATTAAAATGAGTTAGAACCCTGAGCACAGAATAGCAATTTACACTTCTAAATTGATATGTGTAAAAGAAAAATATAAAGAATAATTATTTACAGGCATGTACCCTCTTCCTATGCCCTCTTTCAAATAGAAATCAACCCCTTTGACTGCTGAGCATTTTATTAAGCCAATCAAGCTGGTGGCTTCAAAAAAAAAAAAAAATCCAATGATTTTGGATACCCAAACCAATGATAACTGGAGCAGGTGAAAGCATTTTTCAAACAGTAGATATATAGCACAGAATGGGAGGGGGGTCATGGGGCGAAGAACTAAGAAATTTCAAGAAGACTTTTATTTTTTAATTTTTTAAAATGTTTATTTATTTATTTTTGAGGAAGTGAGAGAGAGCACAAGCAGGGGAGGGACAGAAAGAGAGTGGGAGACATAGAATCTGAAGCAGGCTCCAGGCCCCAGCTGTTGGCTTAGAGCCCGATGTATAAGAATATGACCTGAGCTGAAGTGGGAAGCTTAACCAACTGACCCCACCCAGGTGCCCCAGGAAGATTTTTTAAATTAGAGTTGGGAGGAGGGTTGTTTCAAGTAGTCTCCTCTGCAAGGAATTATGAGAGGGATAAAACACAAATTGTTGATTCTAAGAAGTATTTTGTTAACCACTCCCACACACACAAACCCCCACATATATGCACTTGGAAGTTTCTGAAAAGCCTGAGAAAAATTCTGAAATGTTTACTTCAGATATACTGTTACTTCCTTAATTAGATGGTGGGTTTTATCAAAGTATTGCGCTTAAATCTCCCACAAAATATTAACTTATAGTAGAATGTAAGCCATGACCTTAAATTAACGAATCTGTTGAGGTATTCCAAACGTATGGTTATGTTTAGTTACACATACAGTTTGGAGTTAGGTAATCCAAGGAGTCACCAAGGAAGGGTAAAGTGATACCATAAAGGCATATTTTGATTTTGATTTTGATTTTGATTTTGCTCTTTTTAACTAGTACTTAGAAAAGCCAGGGGCCTTAACTTCATTAAGATTTACATAGTCACAGAGAAAGAATTTAGAGTGCATAAAAGTTTCCAGAACATTACAATCCAGTAACAGTCATGCTAACTAATTCTCTCAGGCCTACTTCCCCTTTCTTACCACTAGTTCTTTTATCACTGATTCCTTGACTCCTTTCAGTCTAATTTTACTAATGGTCTTTCAGATTTCTGGAAACTTGACTTTTCTTTTAGTTACTGTAGTCTCATCCTCATCATGTAGTTTCTTTCACCACTCAATGTCAGTTATACTACGCTTAGAAGAAGGCCTTTAGCAAGATGGTCATGTACTGGGCATTCTGATTTCACATTTATTATAAGTCACTAATAATCCATTTTTCATTTGCTATAATGTTCCCATTCCCCTTCTTTCTTTTTGCAATTGGGGTGCTGAAAGTCGGAATGATTTTCATGCCTAAATGTCATGTTATGCAAGTATTAATAGTAGGCAACAGTAAAATGGGGGGTAGGGGAGTTGGGATAAAAATATTGTAGGAAAGCCCAAAGGAAGTTGATAAGAAAGCTAACTTAAAGAACACCCTGAAACAGAGCCTAATAAGATACGTTGATTGTACCTGGACTGTATTTATGAGTATGTAACCAAAGGAGGCCACTTATGTAAAATTATTGCATAGAAATGTCTCCCTAATCATAATTCTAAAATAACTCCTTCATTATCTAAGTTTCTAAGTTTCATCACTGATTCTCAAATATTTTTTCTTCCAAGAATTACTGCTTAGGGGCGGCTGGGTGGCTCAGTCAGTTAAGTGTCTGACTTAGATTTGGGTCATGATATCATGTTTCATGAGTTCGAGCACTGAGTCGGGCTCTGTGCTGACAGCTCGGGGCCTGGGGTCTGCTTCAGATTCTGTGTCTCCCTCTCTCTCTGCCCCTCCCCAACTTGAGCTCGGTCTCTCACTCTCTCTCAAAATTAAACATTAAAAATTTTTTTTTGCAAAAAAAAGAATTACTGCTTAAGTGGAGAGGTTATAACATAAGCTTTTAGGAGTATGTGGTTTAATGTGGTTGAGAGTGAGAATATTAATGAAAATATTTTAATTCCTAATATGCACTCAATAAAATATGATTATGATGTGAACACTAGCTTCAGAGAATTTAACTTACATTAACAGAGTATAAAGAAACAGTACTTAGAAGAATATAATTTAAAAAACAACAAATCGGTTAGTGTTACTAAGATACTAGGGAAGGATACAAGGACAGCTCAGAGCCTGGAGCCTGCTTCAGATTCTGTGTTTCCCTGCCTTTCTGCTCCTCCCCTGCTCATGCTCTGTCTCTCAAAAATAAATAAATGTTAAAAAATATTTTTTAAAAAAGACAGAGAAAGAGAGACAGAAAGACACTTGATTTCAGAAACTGTTAGATTGATGTGCCCTTTTGATTGACAAGATTTAGAAGAGGTGCTAAATTATTAATGTGCAATTCCTTTGTAATGACTACTAAAGAAAAATATGTATGTAGCTTTAGTCTAATAAGCTCAGAACTACTGTATGTCAAGAGTCAAATTCATATAAGGTAGTAAGGAATAAAACCAGCCACAGCTTTCCTGGTTTCCAGGTAAGCTTTCAGGATCTATTATCTAACAAGAATGGTTAGCAAATCTAACTAGTTTGTGTAACTCAGACATTTTAATTTTGCCTGAGCCCTAAGGTCAAAATTTCAGGCTATCCAGAACATGTGGATTTGAACACAGGTCAGATGTTGTCCAGAAAGCCTATCTTCAATAGTGGAATGTTTTAAAATCTGTATTAATTCAGTGGTTGGAGCAAGCAGTGTTTAGACATTTTAATTGATCTTTTTTTTTTTTTTTTTCATTTGTATGTAGCTCCAGTTAGTGTGTTAAGAGACCATCTGACTTCTATATGACTTCTCTGGGTCTATTGTAAAGCTGGAAACATATTCCTTAAGGTAATCTAGCAAAATTGGTTTACTGAATTAAATAATTCATCCAGGAAATCTTTGTGCAGACCTTCTGAATATAAGTTGCTACAGGAACTGTTAAGAAAAAGGAATAACCCAAATAATCCACTTTAAATAGCCTAATAGGAAAAAAATTAGGCAGTCTGTGACTTCATGTACTCATTCATATTTCTGCCGTCAAGAGTCTGAAGGCATTTTTTGAATAATATGGGAACTATCTGACCTACTTTTACAACTGAACTGCAATACACATAAATAGTTTTGGTCTACGGAGGAAAAATATACATTCAGAAAAAAGATTAAACATAAAAATATTGGAAACAGATAATCTTTAAGTAATTTCATTAATTATTTATAATTCTCATAAGATTCTGGGGACATTAAATTCAGGGCATTTTATATTTAAACAGGCTGCTTACAATCTTAGAACAAAATCCTTTTTTTGAAAGCAAAATCTTAAAGCTATTGATTTTACTCTGAAATTGATATATGTCTGTATTGCTATATGTAAGAAAATCTAAACTTTTATGTATTCTCAGTACATTTTTAAATATTTAAAATTACTTGTAATAGAATTTCAATACATGGTTTAAGAAATATTTGGAATTATTTAAAAATATCTATCAAAGCACGACGTTTAGAATGCTCAAAGCTCATTTAAAAATGAGCTAGCTTCACTAAAGTATTTCTGTAAAATAAAACGTAAAAGGCATTAGTTCTCCTATAAAGAATATTAAAAAAGCAACTGAAATATTGTGATAACATCTAAATAAATTTTGGCATTTTACCTTGTTTCTGTACTGTAGCAAGCCCCTCCCAAAGTTTGAAAGAAGAAATCATTTTTATTATTATTCTACGATAAGATATTTATAGCTCACAGAAAGTATATTTCTCTCAATTTATAGAGACTAAAAAAATGTATCAACTTTTTAGTTTGGACTGATGCAATTACTTTAATCTATAATACAATAAAATATATATTTTTTGAATTCTTTTTTTTATTATTTAAAAAAAATTTTTTTAACGTTTATTTATTTTTGAGACAGAGAGAGACAGAGCATGAACGGGGGAGGGGCAGAGAGAGAGGGAGACACAGAATCCGAAACAGACTCCAGGCTCTGAGCTGTCAGCAGAGAGCCCGACGCGGGGCTCAAACTCACGGACCGTGAGATCATGACCTGAGCCAAAGTCGGACGCTTAACCGACTGAGCCACCCAGGTGCCCCTTTGAATTCTTAACATAGTAGAATTATGTATAAATATTTTATTTACCTAATTTACATTATATTGGGTGACTTTCCTTACTGATGTGACACTGAACTTGCCTGATCATGATAGCTACGTTGGGTAGAAAATGGAAGCAAGAAGTCTGGATTATAGTTTTAACCAAATATAAACTGTTTACCTTTGAATAGAAAACATAATCTCTTTTTATAACTGTAAAATCAACCTCTAAACTAAAACTATCAATTATACAATATAATTTATTTATCCATGGTGAACTGGATACAAGACTATGGATAAAAATAACTCAAAATGTATGTTTGACAATAGTGTGTTTTAATGAATTTAATCTCATACAGGTAAAATAATTGTTTTACTTACTATAAAGGGTTATTTTGACATAAAGAACCCACTATAAAATTTATAGTTTTATTTGTCTTTTAGTCATTAATGACTAATTTAATTGACAAGTTTAATTTGACAAGTTTAATTTTTATCAAAAGTTAAAGATACATTACAAATGGATATATGACCTACCTTAAATATATAAGTACTATTTAAACAAGGTGTAGTACTCATATAGACCATCTAGAATTTATTGATAAATTATATGAGGCCATCAAAACCATGTATACTTGAACCTCATTATTTTTGCTTTCATTTAATTATGATGTGACTTTATGTCCTTTGTAGGAGAAAGAGCCATTGGGGTGAAAATTCATTACAGTGCATATTATGAGGATAATATGAATAAATATGAATAAATGCACTTGACTATTTTCTTTTTTTTTTATTTTTTTTAATTTATTTATTTTTGAGACAGAGAGAGACAAAGCATGAACAGGGGAGGGTCAGAGAGAGAGGGAGACACAGAATCTGAAACAGGCTCCAGGCTCTGAGCTGTCAGCACAGAGACCAACGCAGGGCTCAAACTCACAGACCACGAGATCATGACCTAAGCTGAAGTCGGCTGCTTAACCGACTGAGCCACCCAGGTGCCCCTACTTTCTATGTTATAAAGTATAGAGCTAAATATTTATCCATATTTAATAATTATTTACTATTGGATTCAAATTTCATTTTTATCCTATTATGTAGTAAATGCTATTGGTAGTCACCTAAATATTTTTTTGGAGTTATGTGATATACATAAGCAAATATGCATATATTTCTATATTTCTATATTTCTATATATATATACATATATATATACTTACATATTTTGATATACATATATATCAAAAGCACAAATTTATCTGAACCTCTTCCAGAATTAGTGCCAAATGAAAAGTTAGAAAACATCTGCCTACCACACTCCCTGGTCTACCACTTGACACTTTTGTCCTTCTTTATACTGAATATCACATAGTTCTCCTGAGGTAACAGCATAGGAGTGATGCTATATTTGATCCTATTTTTTAACAACACAGACATCAGTGTTTATCACAGTGTCTGCTGTGATAAAACCTTGCTGGCAATAGGACAAATAAGGAAAAGCAATAGGTAAACAAGATTCAGTGCTGTGAAACACAAAAAACAGAATTGAATTCTAAAAAGAAGAAATGAAGTAACAATGAGGAATTACATGTTTCAAATAAATAAACTGCTCCGCTGAGATTAGTAGTATAATTGCCATGAAGAATACAGAAATCAAAAAATTAATTTGCAGAAGACATACAGATGGCCAATAGACACATGAAAAAATGCTCAACATCACTCATCATCAGGGAAATACAAATCAAAACCATGATAAGCTACGACCTCACACCTGTCAGAATGGCTAAAATTAACAACACAGAAAACAACAGATGTTGGCAACGATGCAGAAAAAGGGGAACCCTCTTATACTGTTGACGGGAATGCAAACTGGTGCAGCCACTCTGGAAAACAGTATGGAGATTCCTCAAAAAGTTAAAAATAGAACTACCCTATGACTCAGCAACTGGACTATAAGGTATTCATCTAAAGAATACAAAAATACTGATTCAAAGGGGCACATCACCCCAATATTTCTAGCAGCATTATCTACTATAGCCAAATTATGGAAAGAGCCCAAATGTCTACTGACTAATGAATGGATAAAGATGTGGCTTATATATAAACAATGGAATATTACTCAGCTATCAAAAAGAATGAAATCTTGCCATTTGTAATGACATGGATGCAAAATGAAATAAGTCAGAGAAAGACAAATACCATATGATTTCATTCATATGTGGAATTTAAGAAACAAAACAGATGGACACAGGGGAAGGGGAAGAAAAATAAAATAAGGTAAAAAGAGAGAGGGAGGCAAACCATAAGAGAGATTCCTAACTATAGAGAACAAACAGAAAGTTGCCAGAGGGGAGGTGGGGGAAGATAGGTGATGGGCATTAAGGAGGGCACTTGTTGGGATGAGCACTGGGTGTTACATGTAAGTGATGAATCACTAAGTTCTACCCCTGAAACCAATATTACACTGTATGTTAACTAACTTGAATTTAAATAAAAACTTGAAAGGAAAAAATTTACTTTCATTTTCAATCTCAAAAAAAAAAAAAAACACCTTGCAAAACTGAACAGCTGCCTGAGAACTTCTATTTTTTATTTAAAGTTATTTTTACCAAAAGCCATGTCAACAATATATATTTGGCTATTTCTCTTTCTTTTTATAAAGTTCTTGACCTATGGGGTGCCTCAGTGGCTCAGTCGGTTGGCAATCTGATTTTGGCTCAGGTCATAATCTTGTGTTTCACGAATTTGAGCCCCACATTGGGCTCTGTACTGACAGCTTGGAGCCTGGAGCCTGCTTCAGATTCTGTGTCTCCCTCTCTCCTTCTCGCTCTCTCTCTCTCTCTCTCTCTCTCTGCCCCTCCCCCACGTGTGCTCTCTCTCTCACTGTCTCTCACCCTCTCAAAAATAAATGGATAAACACTTGGGGGAGAAAAAAAGTTCTTGACCCAATCCCATCATATCTTTCTTTCAGTCTCAATTCATTTACCATCAAAAGCATGATCATGCTGGGTGACTCCCAATTTCCAGGACAGCCATCCCCACGTTGTTCAATACATGTATCTGATCCCAGTTGCCACACTTCCCATTTTATCAATCTCCTTCAACAAGCCCTCCGGAATTCAAACTGTCCTCATCAATCCCCTGCAGGACATTCTCAAAAATCTCTAAACTGGGTTTCGATTTCCCTTCATCTTCTCATTCCCAGTAGCACCTACTATGTAATGAGGAAAAAATGCTCCTTTGCAGTCCACTCAAATGTAGGCTAAAGGAAAGTGCAATCTTTTTCTCTCCAATTACCTCAGGGTCTAGAGAAGTTTTATATGTTATATGACATTCTTGTTCCCCTATTTTTTCCTACTTTAAGATTTTTTTTTCTTTTCTTTCCTTCTTCTTCCTCCTTCAAAAAGCTCAGGACTTTGAAAACACGTCACTGTCTTCAACTAAAATGTCTTCTCTTTGACCACCACTTTTATCATCTTTTTTGGTTACATCAATAGTCACATAAATGATAAACTCAAAACACTGGTTTTTCAGTTTCTTTGGTTTCCTTCATTTCTTGGTTTCCTATTCCTCAAGCAAATTTTCCTCAATCGAATTTCAATCAACCTCTTTAGTACATTGAGTTTATCTTCTATAATCAATATATTATTATTAATATATTATATATTTTATTTATATATTACATATTTATATTAATATAAATAATATTCATAGCAGCACTATCCCTCAAGCTGCACATTCTGACATCCCATTTTCTATTCACCATCTCCTATCCTTCACTTACTACCGTATGCTCATACCAACAGCTGTCCAACCTCTCTCACACCGTTAATCCATTATAACATGGTAACTACATCCTTGCAAATATCCCTAACTTCCTTGCCTCTTTCTTCTACTATTGTGTTAGCTGGCAAAAGTGTCAAACCTCTTTGATCCAAACTGCAGGCTTACCCCATGTTTATAACCAAGCAATTGAGTATTTCTGGAGAAAATAAAACCATACTGACCATACTGGTTTGCTTCAAATTTATAGCCAACAATCTCAAATAGACAATAAATACTGACAATCACACTGCTATCTATAAATCGATTTTTTCATTTCTTTGATATAGCAATTTCCCATCTTTTCTCCTGAAAAGTCTAGTTTAGAGCTCAATCATACTTCATAGACAAAAAGTGGTTATTAGACTCAAGTAATTTTATTATTTCTACCACCAAATCTATACCTACTTATGCTGTCTTCCTTTTTGTTCTGTAGCCATAATAAGTATTTCTGCTCTTACTACTATTTATATGCAGGATCCCATCCTTTCCCTCTAAACAAACTCTTTCCTGTAATTCTCCCCATCTTTAATGTATCAGCAGTTTCATCCTATTCGATAGCAGTATTTTGTGGGTATACAACCTTGCTCTGATATCATCTAAATTTAAAAAAACAAAAATTCTTGATCACATGTCACAATCCAGTTGCCTCCTCATTTCTCAGTTCAATTCCCTTAAAAAGTTGTCCATATTACTGCCTCCCCTTTTTTATCTCCCATTCTCTTCCAAACCACTGCATTCATGTTCTTATTTCTACAACACACTGAAACTGGTCTTAAAAATAACACATTACCAATATCTTGTTAGATCTAATGGTGAAATTTCAGTTCTCATCTTAATAAAAATCTCAGCAGCATTTTGCATTCTTGACTACTACCTTCATCTTCTTTAACACACACACACACACACACACACACACACACACACACACACCTCTAGACGCCCTATGATGTGGCATTTATCGGGCTTTCCTCCAACAACCCTGAACAGTCCCCAGCTTCTTTGTGACTCTCCTCTTCAATTCTTAAATACTGGAGCTCCTCTAAGGTGATATTCTCAACCCTCTCCTCTATGCTCTCCTTAAATTTTCCACAGCTTTATATTTTAGTATTTTATGTATTTACTCTTTTATTTGTTTATGTATAAACATGTTTATCATGGGAATGTGCAAACATAGATAAAATATTCATAAATATTTTTATAATCCAGCCTCATAATGACCAATATATGATGAATCATGGTTCATTTATAATGCCCACCCAAAGCTGGACCATTTTAAACTAGGCATGTATCATTTCTCCTTTCAATAATCCATAAGTTTTTAAGTATAGTCATAAAACAATTATTTATTTTTCTTGTATCCAATTCGTGTTAAAATCTCTTTAATTGTTCCATTTTAATAATTGTCTTTTTACAATTGCTTTTTTAAAATAAGGATCCTAATAAATCCTATGGATTGAGATTTTTTTACATGGTTTTTCAATGTCTTTTAAATTTCTTTTAATCTAGAACAGATCTTTTTCCCCCTCAAATTCACTTCTTAAGGAAACTAGTCTTTGGTTCTGTCAAATTTCTAACATCTCCAAATTGGCTAACTGCACCCCCATAGTACCAATATGTACTCAACCTCAGTTCTTTCTGTAAACTTAATTAGACCCAAAGATATGATGAGATTCACGTTAAATTTTTCGACAGGAATATCTCATAGGTGGTACCATTTATTTTTAGTTGCTATTCATTTCAAATAAAGAGATACATCATGTCTATCTTTTTAGGCAGTTAAAACTGATCAACTTCAGATCTTATCCATTCATTATAAAGGTTCTCTATCAATCAATCTTATCAGTGATTTTAGCAGTCATTGAAGATCATTTCTTATTATTTATTCCCATTATCTACATGTTATCTACATGCTGGTAACTGATTTCATATTTATAGCTCTAGCCTTCTTCATTCATATCCAACTATCTGCAAACCATCTCTGCTTGGAGGTGTAATACATATGCCCAAGATAACTTTGTCAAACAGAAATATTAAGCCCTGGATTTAACCTATAACCAAGTCTTCTCACCTCAGTAAATGCAAATATCAGGCAGTGAGTCACTCTTCCCATAAACCTAGGAATAGTCTTCAATTATTCTATGTCTTTCATTCTGTATAATCTATTATTATATCCTATTTGCTCTACTTTTCAACTATGTCCTGATCATAACCAAATCATGTGGTGTATCCTGCTTCAACAATTACCCATTTTGCTATAATCTCACTTCTAATCTAATACAACAGTCGTCTAATTATCATTCCTGCTACCATTATTTTCTCCTACATACCAGCCAAAGAAATCCTTTTAAAAATAGACTGCATCTTTTCCCTATAAAAATCCCCCAAAACTTTTTGTTTAATTTCAATCAGCATACAATTCAAACTCTTTATTATGGCCAATCATATTCTACCTAACCAGGTGCCTACACTCTCCAACCTAATCTTTCCAACCTCCCTTCTGCACTCTCAACGTACACATCTTTATCCTGCTCATCAAACACCATGACTCCTCCCATCCAACACTTTTCCATCTGCTAGTTTCTACATTCAGAATACCCTTCTTAATAGCCTCTATGACCCTTCACATCATTTTAGTGTAAACTCAATAAATCTTTCCTAAACATGCCAGCTAAAGCAGTGACCCCATAGTCAATTCCTATCATATTACCATAATACATTTGCATAGCAATCATCATTATTTAAGTTTGTCTTATAAACTGATTAATTAATTCATGTATTTCTTATTTGCTTTCCCCAAATAAAATATATACTTTACCTGGTTAAAGGACACTATGCTTTTCATTCCTGAACCTAGAACAGTGCCAGAAATATAGTTTGCAGTAAGAACTCAATAATTGTTGAGTAACTTGCAATAAAAAAAAATCCATTCAAATAATTTGCAAAGAAAATCTTCTAATGATCCCGAAATTATAGGATAAAATAAATCTGATTAAAATTAAGCTGAGAACTACTCAAATTAAACCCAAAGGTATTAAAAGAAGGATGTCTCAGCATTAGATACGATAAATTTTGAAAAAGAAAACAGCTCAAAAATAACAATAGTATAAGTGCTTCAAAACAAGATTATCTTAAAATCATAGGATTAAAGAAGGACTTTGAGGAAACTGAAAACATTCCTATGTATATTTTTGCAAACAGGTTCTCTTTATGGTCTTATTTTGCAAATCAATCATGATATTAAACATATCTCAGCATGAAATATTTCTTCATAACAATTATGCCCCAAGTTAAATACATAAATAAGACCTATATTATTAAATATGTATTTGTTATACATACAGTTTAATAATATAAAGTACAAGTTATTTATAACCTATACTTTATTGTATGTGAGGTTGTTACTTTTAATTTTTCAATATGTAATATAAAGTCCCAATTCAAGCTTATTATTAATTATTATGGCATTTCATTCCCTTTTTTTATTTTGCCCCTTTCTATTACCAATTATCGAAAAATAGTAAAAACTACCTGCACATATTTTATACTTTGAATTTAATTGCTTTAAGGCTTTTTTACCCCAAGATTAAATCAGATAGATAAAAATGTCAAAAACAATTCCAGGCACATAGAATGTGTTTAGACTGTGTTTCTGTCACTCTTGAATAAATACACTGAAGTTGGGGATGGGGAAGGAGGAAACAGATTGAATTTATCTCTGACACTTTCGTATTTAGGCTTCTTCCTAAACACATTGTTGTACTTTGTGGTAAAATACCTTAAAGTATTTAATGTATTTTATTACTTTAAGAAAAATTTTTTAATGTTTATTTATTGTTGAGAGAGAGAACGTGAGCAGGGGAGGGGCAGAGAGAGAGGGAGACACAGAATCCCAGGCAGGCTCCAGGCTAAGCTGTCAGCACAGAGCCTGTTGCGGGGCTTGAACCCACGAACCACAAGATCATGACCTGAGCAGAAGTTGGATGCTCATTTGACTGAGCCACCCAGGTTCCCCATATTTTATTACTTTTAAAATGAAAGTGAGGCACCTGGGTGCTTCAGTTGGTTAAGCATCCGACTTCAGCTCAGGTATGATCTCGCAGTCACTGAGTTCAAGCCCTGCGTCAGACTCTGTGCTGACAGCTCAGAGCCTGGAGCTTGTGTCTCCCATTGTCTCTCTGCCCCTCCCCTGCTCATGCTCTGTCTCCCTCTGTCTCAAAAATAAATAAACATTAATTTTTTTTTAAATGAAGGTCATCACCATCATACCTTGGAACTATATGACAAGGTTGTTAGGTAGCTCATATGAATCACATAATATGTGCATTACTCATATTGCTATTATTGATTAGTAATATAAACAAATAATTTACTAGAAGAGAATGGGCAGTTTTCCTGTGTCCCACTCCAAGTTTAGTTTTAAGGTAATCATGACACTGAACGGCATCTCTTTGTGGCCATAAGGCTTAATTTTTCCTTAATTTACCTAAGTTATATGTAGCCTTAATTATGGTAAGAAATGGTTTGTTTTCTCACTGAACTGTCTAGCTCATCTGGGTTCTGAATTATATTCTATACCTAGCATAACAATATTAGGTTAGAAAAAATATACTATGAAATGGTAATTTTTAAAAAATCATTTTAAATGAATGACTAAATATTAGGGCACTATGATTGTTAAAGATAATGTACCACCAGACTGGGGAATATGTTTCTGAAAAATTAATTGCTTCCGGGACAGGCTGTCAGTTTCCATAGTAACCAGATTATATATTGAGAAGTAAAAAAATTAATTTATATTTTTCTTCATGTCCTTTTCTAGAATGGTTCTTGAGTTGATAATGTTATCCATCAAGGAACTTCAGCTAAAATAAACATTTATCTACTAGCTCATAGCTTGATTGGCATACCCAAGGCATCCCTGTGACATAAAACATATTTCTTCTCAGATTAATTGAGACTAGTAACCAAGCTATTGATCAGACTGCCTAATGCTGATTCACATGGTTTGTCATACTTAAATGACTATTGTTAACTAACATTATAGCCAAAACACAATAGATTAAATTAACATATAACTGATGATTTTTTTTATTTATTTGGCTTAAGTTCCACATGCTGCAGCTTGTTTAGTATTGGATGTTGGATAATTGTGTCTCGGTAATACTTCTAGAAATTTTACATTTAGTTAAAATTGGATCTAGAACAATATTCCAAGTCTAATTAAGTTTGTTTACTGACATAAATATACCCAGAAGAAAGTCTGACATCTAAACATGTAACAATAGCCTCCATTTTCAATAAAGCTATATTCATTTCAAAATATGTAACAAGCCAAAAGAAGTATACTTTCTTGTGAACTCTGCACGAAAAAAACTTGTACTAAAATTCAAAACAAAACATTTTTTCTCCACAAGCATACATGAGTCCCTATGTGATGTTGTCACATTAAAATAATTTTATTTTAAAATGTTTTAACGTTTATTTACTTATTTTAATGTTTATTTATTTTTGAGAGAGAGAGAGAGAAAGAGAGAGTGCGTGTGTGTGTGTGTGTGTGTGTGTGTCAGAGCACGAGGTGGGAACCAGCAGAGAGAGAGGGAGACTCGGAATCCCAAGCAGGCTCCAGGCTCTGAGCCTTCAGCACCAAACCCGACGCTGGCCTGGAACCCACAAACCACAAGATCATGATCTGAGCTGAAGTCTGAGGCTTAGCTGACTAAGCCACCCAAGTAACCCAAACAATTTTAGATGTTCTTTATAGGCAAAGAGAAGACCTGTAGGTCTTTTTCCCCCCCAGGCCACTTGAGGTCCCTTCAATTGGAAAAAGGAATCGTAATAAACATTCGAGTCACCAGGGTGCCAGGCACGGAGCAGTCATTCAATAAAGGCTAACACAGATCTCAGGCTTGAGGGCCTCCAAACCTCACCGGTTCTCTAAAGCAGCATTCCACCAAAATGGAACAAAAGCTCATAATCCTAAATGCAGGGCCAGAGAGACCAGGGATAGGGGCTAAACCAAATGGCCACAGGGGAGATGCCAGGAGTCGGCTGGCCCAGGGTTGCGCTCACGGTCTGACCTTAGCTGGGCACCTACTTTCCTCCTGTCTGGCTCCAGCTGCAGGGGCTCCGTCACGGTCGCCTGGCGCCTGCTGCCATCGCTCGGGCCCAACGCCACGTGCGGGCGCACCGGAGCGCGGTCACAGGCGGCCGAAGGGCGGGCACCGAAGGCGCGCAGCTGTGAGGAGCCGCCGCTGTTGCTCTGGCTTTTCCGGAAACGCCCTTCACGTGGCAGTCACGTGACAGGCGCTGGGTGCGGCCCCGCGGCTTAGTTTCTCGGACTTGTGTCGGAAGGTAAGCTTTCGGTCTCCGGGTCGTGGTCTTTGCTTTACTTGGACTTTGGTCTTCTTTAAATGTAGTCTTGGCTGCGTTTCTGCTTCTCCCCGTTTTCTAGTCAGGTCCTTCCTTTCCTGGCACTTTTCTCAACTCAACAGGGTCTGGGTTTCAGGGGATGGTTTGCTCTTTTGTGGGGCTCCAGGCAGGGGGATGTGGCTCGGTGTTCGCTTACTGTGCAGCTGCTCTCACCAGCCTTGGGAGCCAAGAGAGCTCATGCTGCTCGTCCACCTCCCTTGCCTTTCTGGCAGCAACATGATTCCATCTGGGTTTTGTGGCGTACATAAAAAGCAAACAGGAAATGATTTACATGAGGCAATCCTCTGGGTGCCTACTACATCTCAATCTTATCCTCCCCTATCGTTTTGGAAGTTATAAACAAAATAAGAAAAATAAAATAACAAAATAAGAAAACAAAAAATAAGAAAAAAACAAACCAGTATAGTAGAAAACGTTAGCTTAAGTGACCCAAGTTGTTTATTAAGTACATGATGTAAACTTGGGCACTTCCTCCAGAAATCCCTGGTTCCTTGCCCAACCTTCTCAAACATAGCCTCTGGAGTTTCTTCACTCCCCCCCCCCCTTCCCCCGCCCATTGCACTTTAGGCAGTATCACTCCCTAATTTTACAAGGAAACAAAAGGCTTTATTGTTGCATGATTTACCCAGATTCACAATTCATTAAAAAATTAGTCCATATGCAATAACCAGATAATTAAGTTTAGTTTGTGGAAAATCTATCTAAATTTGGAGCAGTGCAATAAACAAAGTGAAAATACAATGGAATAGATTGGAGCGTCTAAATCAGCCTGTGTGTGTATCCCCCATTGTTTGCTGAGAAACATTTCGTAAGGTTTACCAATGATAAATTTGTGTTTTGTTCAAATTTCTGAGGTCATAGAAGTTAATATCTGTCGTCTGTGGGTCAGCACTGCCCAAGGAAGTCAGACCATCCTTTGACCCTGGAAATTGACAGTGTTTTTCAAAGTCAGGACCCATTGAATCAATCAGACTGATTCCTTGTTTCTGCTTTGAAGTAAAATGTGTATGTATGATGTTTCTGTGTGTCCATGAACTAACTACCCTTATGGAAGCTGAGAGATGGAAAAGTTAAAAGATTGAACACTGACCCATTGTATCCAAAGGAAATTACTATCTCCCAAAATATGTCCATAACTTTCTTCTAAGATTATTGTTGTTTGATCGTAAGACTTTTATCCGAAAATCTGATTTTCAAAATCAAAGGGTAAGAGTCTGTGTTGTTAGAAGATCTGGCATAAATTGAGGCAGGACATGGTATGGGGAGGAAATAACAGAAGTTCGAAACAGTGACAACTTTCCTGTGGTGGGATAGCCAAATAGAAAGCATTCAAGTACCTGACAATAGGAGGGTTCTTCCAATATGATGAATTATGACTTCTGATTGTTGATAGTTGGAGGAATATAAGCAGACATTCAGATTGGGGCAGACAAGAAGAAATCCAGTCAAGACAGGTAAATTCAGCAACATATCTGCTACGTGGACGAGGGTTTAGTACTGGAAAATGATATGTATCCAGAGATACAGGAAAAGTAGAGAAAGCATCTAAGACAAAGGTAAAAAGTGGAGCCCTTGAGGCACATGGCAAGGAAAATGGCCCAGTTTTAGAATCCAGTCCAGGCTGACCCACTAGTTAGACTGACCTGATGATGAACCATTTACTTAGGATTTGTTAAGCGTTTAGTTTAATGTTAAACATGCATTAGAACTAAGGGTACAACAATGAATAATAAGAAACTCTTAAAATACACCTCCATATTCTGTTTTGAAATTGATGGATGAAGAAAGTCAGAAAATATGCCTGCAGTCTTCTGAAGATGGAAAATCAGAGTGTGGAGAGGAGATAAGGGAGGAATGACCAGTGATTGGGAATGGTTGGTACAATGATATTTTTTGAAGTAAATTGAAAATAATTGTTGTAATGGGACTGGTCCATGAGTTGTCATCAAATGTGAAACTGTGGGTATTTGTATGAGAGGCGTCGTCTTGTAATCAAATAGGAATTAATTGTTGGTAGCCCAAGTCATAAATGTAAATGGAATGAAGAGAGAGAGAGAGAATATCCAAGTGGGTTATAAACTAGGCGCATAATAAGAATGAAAAGAGTTTAATGCATGTGTTAAGTAATGAACCTTGTAGATTTCACGTGATGTGTAGATATCACATGAGAGCAAAGCTTCCTTAGAGCCTTGCTACTCTGAAATGAGCAGCTTCTGCTAGTTTTGCCCATGTCTGCATAGGCGCAGGAAATAGGAAGTAGCTGTTAAAGGTATAGACTTAATTAGGTAACAATTGAAACAACTTTCTCTTGAGAAAAGATATATAAAAATTGCCCATAACTTGAACTTGAGAGGTAAAAATGTATGATACAACTTTTACACATTCTACAGCTTGTCTGTGTTAGGACTTTATTTATACTGTTGTGAACAAATAGGATCAAACTCCTATACCAGGTTATTCCAAAAGTGTGATATGCTGTAGCCTAATAATGCTCTCTCTTCCCAGGAGAAGCCTTCACTCTGAGATAGCAAGAGAGAATGCAAGAGATATATGTGGAGGGAGAATCAGGTGAATTAGTCTTGTGGATCTTTCCCAGTAACCCAGAAAATGTAGCTAGGTAGCAGCTATAAAGAGGAATGGGATACTTGGCAGAAAATAGAATGACTGGCAAAATCCTGGAGCATATGGAAATATGCTGGGAGCATACTGGGCCATATGGAAATGGAAAAAGGTTGCCTTTTATGAGATGTTTCGGAAACCCATTTGTATAGCTAGAGGCCTCTAGTTGGAGCCACATAAGTGGTAGGGGGAAAAACCAGAAAAAATTTACTTTGCTATTATTGTGTAGCATTACTTTAGTCCAAGGCTGAGAGATTTATAAAATTACCTACTATGAGACATAACCTGTAATAGCTAATAACTGGTAATATACGAGGAAATATTGATATGTAAATATAATTAAAATATATCATGCAATTTGTTAATGGATACAAATAGAAGTTTGCAGAGAAATAGAGATGTTATAAGGGAGGAAGCATTTGGCTCCATTTAGAGGATGAGAATTGAGAAAAGGTTTCAGAGTGGAGTGATAGTTAACATAGCCATATGATTATTCCATAGATAAATAAAAATCAGATCTGAAACTGAACTACTTCTAAATATCTATTCATTCATTCCTTCTTTCCTTGCTTCCTTCCTTCTTTCCTTCCTCACTTCTTTCCTTCTTTCCTTCCTTCCTTCCTTCCTTCCTTCCTTCCTACATTCTCTAGGAGTATTCAGGGAACCAGTCATCCAGCAAAGCTTCTAAACCAGAAGTCTGGGCATCATCCTAAACTTATTCCTTTTCCTGATCTTGGTTGGTCACCGTCACTTTGTAATTTCTACCTCTTATTTTTCAAATGTTTTCTCTTTCTGTAGCCCATCATCATACCTCATTTCAGGTCTTTATTATCTCTTGAATGCGGTCTGTTGATACCTACCTAGTCGAGTACCGTTCTCCACTCTTGCCTTTTTCCTACCTGTTCCTCCACCTAATCACAAAGTTGGTCTCTCAGTGTAGCCCGACTGTGTATGTCCTTTGCTTAAAAACTTTTCAGGCTACTCATCTATTATCCATCCTCTTCCCACCTTGCCATTCTCCTTATTTAAACTATATGAGATAGTAATATTAAATGTCTTATAATTTTCTGAATACACCAAGCTAGTGACTTGTGACTGCCTTTCATATATGCCATTCTGTCAGCCAGGGATGCCCCAAGCCCACTCTCATCTATCTTCTGGTCATGTTTCACTAAACCTAGTTATATTCCTTACTCCAAAAAGTCATAGGTGCCTCCATACAGATAATTTGCTAATTCCTTCTTTATTCTACAGTCACATCTTAAATATTACTTATCACATTATTAATCACTAATTATCAAAATTATCCTGCACATATGATTTGCTTCAAAATAACTAAATATTTCAATATAAATACAGTGACTCTAAAATGAAGTACTAGTAAAACTGGTTGATATAACTTTACCAATTCAGTTCCCATCATTTAAAAAAATAAGTAATTTTTCAAATCTGCACATATTTTCTCAGGAAGTCCTCAGAAGGGAAAAGACATTAAAACTCTGGAACTTTTTTTTTTTTTTTTGAGGAATAATCTGATATTCTATAAAGTGAATGGAAGTAGGTCTGCCAGACCCAGGAATCTGTGGTTTTAGCTCCAGCTCTGTTAGTCACCAAATGTGTGGACATCTTTAAGTCACTTCACTTACCTTGATCTCATTCTTATCTATAAAGTATTGAACAACATGAACATTAAACACCCTTTTATATAACTTTATATGACTCCCATAGTGTTGGCAAGTTTGCAAGGCCAGGATGAAACCCAAATAAGGTTTTGATTATGAAGCCTGTTCTGGTTACCTATTGCTGCAAAACAAACTACTAGTGGCTTAAAATAATCACTTAATTTTGCTAACAAATTTTTGGATTCAAAATTTTGGAAGGCCTCAGCTGGTATTTTGATCACTGATCTATGTGACCAGCGGGAGTGAATAGGGCTAGAATTTCCACTTCAAAGATGACTTCTTCACTCACTCATCTGGCACTTTAAAGATCTGCTCCCTTCCCATCTTTTTCTCTTCTTCTGACATCACATTATCCAAGGTCCCTTTTCACATGCCTTGGCTTCTCAAACATAAAGTTTTCAGACTTCTTACATGGTTGTTAGCTTTCTCCAGAACAAATGCTCAAGAGACTCAGATCTAAGGCTTTTTATAACCTAGCTTTAGGAGTCTCAGAATATCACATTGTTACATTATCACATTGTCTGACTATATTGGCCAAGGAAGTAATAAAGGGCAGTTCAGAATTAAACTGTACCTCTCATAAGGAAGAGTAACAAATAATTTATGTTCATTATTAACATACTAACGAAATCAAAGTCCAACAATGCCATTTTTTTCTAACTCTTGTTATTACTTTTCAGTTACTTTACTTCTCGGGGGTCTGGAAGTCCTGATTAAAAATAATTTATTTTATCCTCAAGACTGCCATGCAAAACAGTTATAAAAAAAAAGTAGCAAAGTAACAAGAAATAGAGATGTTCAACAATAATATGAGCTGGGTAATGTGTATGAAATGTTTTTATTATATATATGACCTTTTTGACACCTTTTATAATTTGTGGAAATATAAGCACACCCACAGTGAGCTACTGATGCTCTCAATACCAATAAACATTAACTTATTTGTTTATACATTTGTTGAAACTGACAATATTTCAAGGTCACACTTTACTGCACCTATAAGATTAGAAGCATTGTAAATAGCTGTGTTTTGAAATGTATGAGAAGAGAAGCATATCAAATATCAAGAACAATATTCTTCAAAATAATTATATCGCCTTTAGTCACTGCTTAACCTTCAAAGATATAGCTGAATTTTCTATGAACTGTATTTTCAGTTCTCTTCCTTGGAATGATGGAATATTCCAATCAACAATGGAATATATGAAATAGATATTTTCTGGTCATTTGGGTTTCTTCAAGTATTTACATTTCATGGTGTTCCTGAAGTAACTGCAAAGATTGTTGGATATATTGACACCATACTAGGGTCGCAGTTTTGCAAAATCTGACCCTCCAATTTATATTGTGATTATTCATTGCCTAATTTTGAATACAGAGAAGAAATGAGGGGCAGGCATCTCTGGATGCAATTGACTTGATCATTCTCCTGTTGGTTTACAGAATCGATTCTACCAACTAAACCTTTAAAGGGATGCAGATGTATGATCAGAATTAAACTAAACAATGGAAAAATCTTGGGAACTTGAGACTGAAACCTTTTTGTTATGATCCACTGTATTTATATGCTTTACCTGGCACTTCTGTTATTTCACGAGAATGGTGGTGACCTTTTAAAATTCATGTTGTTACAAGGGGAATTGATACACTGGAAGGGATCAATCATCAAATTATTTCTAGAACCATCATGTTATTATCCATGCAAATGGGTAATTGGTGATTGAGAATAAAATCTGTTAATCTAGTAAATATTTCTGTATAGTTTTCAAAGTCTCATTGCTTAAAAAAATTATTATTTTTCAAGTTATTTGCCTTAAGTCAGGGGCAGATGTACTATGATGTAAAGAACATTTAAAGTAGAAGTAATGAAATCCAAAATAAGTTAATAAACCAACCAGAAGTTTCCTTATTTACAAAATGAAGGTGAAAAGACTTCCTAAGATATTTGTGGCAAGAATTTGATGATAACAAAATAAATACATATATCTAAAACAAAAATATATAACAAAATATATACATACACATATAGATGGGTACATGTGTTTAAATGAAATGCTTATGTATATATAAAGGTGAATAAATGTTTACATTTATGAATGCAAAAAGAGAGAAACTAACATAATATTCACATATTTTTAAAATTGTATCAAGAGGGGCACTTCAGTGGCTTCACTGAGCATCCAACTCTTGATTTCAGATTGAATCATGATCCCAGGGTTGTAGGATTGGGCCCCATGCTGAGATTCTCTCTCTCTCTCTCTCTCTCTCTCTCTCTCAAATTAAAAAAAAAATGTATCAAGAAAGCACATTAATAGCAAAAAATATCCTGCCAACTATTATCATCATTAATGTTTTGTAAGACAGAGGCTGACTCAAAACGAATATTAGAAAGATAAATGTCAGTATTCTGTTGCGGTTTATGAAAATATCACCATGTTGCCCTCATGTTGCTCAGTACGCTGTGGACCCATGAAATCTTCAGAAAGGACAGGGACTACAAAAGAAATATGTTGGGGTTAAGGGGTTAAATCAATTACACAAAAGCATAAATCAGAGTTAGTTACTTAAAAAGTCAGGAATAGATCTCATTGTTTCTACAGCCTGTATTCTTTTCTATAAATTTATAGCTGTTGGGTCTTGCAATGGACATGAAGTATTATCATCACATCTAAAACTTACTATATGCTCCATGAGGAATATAATTAAACTACAATATATTAGTCTATGATTGGCAAGAGAGATGGGAGAGTAAGATTAAATTGATATTTTATATGAATCCACTTGACACTCATAAACTACCAATCATGAAACTATAAACAAATATTTATATTGTTGGACTTTTTTTAGGGAACAATTTAACTCTATAGTCCATCTCTGCTGCTTAAAATAGCAACAGGCTGCCTACACCAATTATAATCCACTGCAAACAAAGGGCTTGTTTGTGTTTTGCTTCTGTTTTAATCATAAACTGTGTTGGAATTTAAAAGTGAATTCAAAAGTCAATATATTTTTTTTAATACCCAGCAATTAGAGGAGCAGTTAGTGGAAAAAGGAAAATTCAGAGAACTGGGGGAGGGAAGAGTGTTTTTCCATAGATTTTGAACTTGAAATTTTTTTATAATTTATTTATTTTTTTAATTTACATCCAAGTTAATCAGCATATAGTGCAACAATGATTCCTTAATGCACCTTACCCATTTAGCCCATCCCCCCCACAACCCCTCCAGTAACCCTCTGTTTGTTCTCTATATTTAAGAGAGAACAGTATAATATATTTTCAACAAATAATATAGTACAATATAAATAATGCAATAATGTAATATATAACTGTAATATAAATATATATAATGTATACTAATATAATTATATTATTAATATATATAATAATATAAATAAATATATATTTTCTCCATCTCCCTATTTTTGTATTAGTTTTGCTTCCCTTCCCTTATGTTCATCTGTTTTATATCTTAAGGTACTCATATGAGTGAAGTCATATATTTGTCTTTCTCTGACTGAGTCATTTTGCTTAGCATAATACCCTCTAGTTCCATCCATGTGGTTGCAAATGGCAAGATTTCATTTCTTTTTGATTGCCAAGTAATACTCCAGTGTATGTGTGTGTGTGTGTATGTGTGTGTGTGTATATGTGTGTGTGTGTGTGTGTGTGTATATATATATATATATATACATACATACACACATATGTCTGTGTGTATATATATATATCTGTGTGTGTGTGTATATATATATATACACACACACACACACCACATCTTCTTTATTCATTCATCCATTGATGGACATTTGGGCTCTTTCCATACCTGGGCTATTGTCAATAGTACTGCTATAAACATTGGGGTGCATGTACCCCTTCGAAACAGCACAGCTGTATAAATACCTATAAATGCCCCTTGGATAAATACTGTGCAATTGCTGGGTCATAGGATAGTTCTGTTTTAGATTTCTTGAGGAACCTCCATACTGTTTTCCATAGTGGCTGCACAAGTTTGCATTCCTACCAGCAGTGCAAAAGATATCCTCTTTCTCCGCATCCTCACCAACATCTGTTGTTGTCTGTGTTGTTAATGTTAGCCATTCTAACAGGTATGAGGTGGTATCTCATTGTGGTTTTGATTTGTATTTCCCTGATGATGAGTGATGTTGAGCATTTTTTCTTCTGTCAGTTGGTCATCTGGATGTCTTCTTTAGAAAAATGTCTGTTCATGTCTTTTGCCCATTTCTACACTGGATTATTTGTATTTTGGGTGTTGAGATTGATAAATTCTTTATAGATTTTGGATACTAGCCCTTTGTCTGATATGTCATTTGCAAATATCTTCTCCCATTCCGTTGTTTGACTTTTAGTTTTGCTGATTGTTTCCTTCACTGTGCAGAAGCTTTTTATTCTGATGAGATCCCAATGGTTCATTTTTGCTTTTGTTTCCTTTGCCTCTGGAGACATGTTGAGTAAGAAGTTGCTGCAGGCGAGGTCAAAGAGGTTTTTGCCTGCTTTCTCCTCTAGGATTTTGATAGCTTCCTGTCTTCTGTTTAGGTCTTTCATCCATTTTGTGAACTTGAATTTTTTTTTAATTTTTTAAAATACTTATTTATTCTTGAAAGAGAGAGAGAGACAGAGTGCGAGTGGGAGAGAGGCAGAGAGAGAGAAAGACACAGAATCTGAACCAGGCTCCAGGCTCCAAGCTGTCAACATAGAGCCTGACACAAGGCTTGAACCCATGAATTGTGAGATCATGAACTGAGCCAAAGTTGTACATTTAACCAACAGAGCCACCCAGGCGCCCTGAATTTGAAAATGTTTTAAGTTCTCTTATGTTTTGTCTTGGTGCTACAGCTGTTTTTCTGCAATATTCTCTGTCTTCCTCCTCATACTTTTGCTCTACTAGTTTCCTTGTTTCTAAGTTCTACTTTTTAAAAATACTATTTGAGGTAAACTTGTCATCCTAGAAAAAGGAAACTTTATGTACTATCACTTTTTTCTATTTTTTATTTTAATTTAAATTCAAGTTAACATTCAGTGTAGTCTTGGCTTCAGGAATAGAATCCAGTGGTTCATTGTAATTGCACTACTAGGTATTTATCCAAAGGATACAAAAGTGTTGATTCATAGGGGCACATGCACCCCTGTATGTATATATATACTATCATTTTTTTTCTAGCTCTTTCCCACAGCAATTTACTAAATTTATCCAGATTTGGGGTTGTACTTCTTTGAGGTATTTTTTGTATTTTATATAAATTAAGCTGCATATAATACACAGATATCGTAAGTTTTTTTTATGTATAAGTACTTATATGTTTACATTAAATGTAAATAGAATTCATATTTCAGGGTAACTCAAAACCTTTGTACAATCAGATAGAGTTATTTTTTTAATTTAAAAAAAATTTTTAAGTTTATTTTTAGAGAGAACAAGAGAGCATGCAGGGGAAGGGCATAGAGAGAAGGAGAGAGAGTATCCCAAGAGATGTGGGGCTTGATCTCATGAACCAAACCATGAGATCATGACCTGAGCTGAAATCAAGAGTCATCTAGATGCTTAACCGACTGAGCCACCCAGGTGCCCCCGTAAGAGTAGTTTTTTTTCAAAACACAGAAAAACAGCTGTAGCAACAAGAGTTTATGAAATTCTATTATCCTTGAATTACACTTTTGAAGCTCCAGCTCCTAAGGACAGTTTACTTTCTACACTGGATGTCTAAATACCAATTATGATTAAATAACATGTGCCTGACCCAGCCCTTTAGCCTCACCTATATAAGAATGAACATCCAGGCATTTAGACCACTCTGGCCCTCTCAAAATAGTTTAAGTATCAGTCTGTTAAAAAGTTTCCTCCAATATTACAGAACATGATATTTTCCATCATGAAGCATAACAGCTGCCTTTGACAGATATTTCATCACTTACCTCCTGCTTAACATGGGTCACTGTGTGTTCACAGACACATAGAATTGGGAAGTATGTATAGTCTGTAACTATTTTGTAAGGTCTTAAATAGAGAAAATAACACTCCTGGGAATGAGAACTGAAATAACGGCTTTACTGTCTTCTCAATAAAACTTTATAAAAATTAAATTCTTTTTATTAAAACCATTAAATATAGATTAAAGCTCCAATGTACATATATAAATCTATACAGAAATCCTTAAAAATATAATTTCTTGTTTAAATGATTAGGAAAGTCAAAAACACTTTTGAGAGACACAAGGCAGAAGAAAGTGGTACTATCCCCATAGCAATAAGTGGCTTTTTAGTATTGTAAAATTTCAGAAAATTTCTTGAAAAGACAAATTCAAAAGTGTAATATCAAAATATAAGGATAATGATATTTATAAATGTGATACACTTCTATGGGACATTCATCTGCATACAAATGTGCTCTTGGAGCTTTATTCTAATATTGAACCAAAACTAAAAATAACATTTTGAAGCTACAATTCTATCTACTAAACTCAATATTGAATACTCTAACTTAGTAAACTTAAAGTCTCACAAAAATTTAGTCTTATAATTGCTTAGAGAAAAAAAATGATTTTGCTCTTCTTTGTTCACGCTGATATATTTACCTGTGTGAAAAAGAAGTTTAGGGGTGCCTGGGTGGCGCAGTCGGTTAAGCGTCCGACTTCAGCCAGGTCACGATCTCGCGGTCCGGGAGTTCGAGCCCCGCGTCAGGCTCTGGGCTGATGGCTCAGAGCCTGGAGCCTGTTTCCGATTCTGTGTCTCCCTCTCTCTCTGCCCCTCCCCCGTTCATGCTCTGTCTCTCTCTGTCCCAAGAATAAATAAACGTTGAAAAAACAATTTAAAAAAAAAAAAAAGAAAAAGAAGTTTATTAGTCTTTCTCCCAACCACTTGTCCCAAGATGTGCTGACTGAACATCACCATCGGCATTGCTATTCTCTAAGCTCTAATATGCCACTTTCCTACTAGTGCTTTTCAGAAGAATTGATTTGGAGTTGTGGCAGATCATTCAAACGACTGATTAGAACTTTGCTATAGTGGCATGTAGATGTGGTGGGAAAGACTATGCCGTTTATAAACATTCAGACAGATTAAATCATATCTAGATTAACACCTAAACATTATATGTTTTTTCAGTGTATCTTTTTGTTTGCTTCATTTAAAGCAGCTTTTTTTTAATGTTTATTTGTTTTTGAGCCAGAGTACAAGTGGGGGAGGAGCAGAGAAAGAGAGAGAGAGAGAGAGAGAGAATTTGAAGCAGGCTCCGGGCTCTGAGCTGTCAGCACAGAGCCCAACCAGGGGCTTGAACCACAAACTGCAACATCATGACCTGAGCCGAAGTTGGATGCTCAACCAACTGAGCCACCCAGGCTCCTCTAAAGCAGCTCTTATTCTTAGGAGAAACAGGTAATAAAGACTTCTTAGTAATATTTATAAAAACAGATGTAGGTCAGAGATGATCATGCTTGGGAAAATTAATAATTAAATAGAATTATTTTCTGGTATGTTCTTTGCACTATAATTGAAGAACATATAAAAACCATGCTGAGTACTACAATGAGGAGTTTATTTAAAATTTAAAGCCAAAAAGTTTTTTCATAAAGAGAATTATACCAAAAGTCACGTCATGTTTAATACTATTTAATTATTGTTGATGTAAACATAATTATGTTCATGCTCATCTGTATTGGCAAATATGATAAAGAAATTAATAAGTATATAGTGTTACCCACAATGTTCCCAGCTCTCTTAAGAAAATTTGAAAAACAATAAAAAAAATGATATAATCTTACCCTGATTGCAGTATATGAGAATTTATTTTCAGAACACCAAGTCTAGAAGAGTGATTCCAGCAACATGGCAGAGTAAGAAGCTCCTTCAAACTACCTTCTTCCACAGAAACATAGAGAACTATGCAGAAAAGGTCAAAATCAAGTTTTTTAGAACTCTGGAAAGCAAAGGTTTATATCACCCAGGCTAATAAGGATAAAAAACAACTTAGAAAAGGCAGGAAAGTTTGTGGTGTTTTTAATTGCCTTTACTCCACCCCCTGCATGGCTCAGCAGTGGTCCTGATGACCATGGTCCACATTCCCAGTGTGGGACCCTGGTCCCTGGTTCTGGAAAAAGCAGAAAAGACTTTTTTCGAGTTTTTATTTACATTCTGGTTAGTTTACATATATGGTTGCATTGGTTTCAGGTGTAGAATTTAGTGATTCATCATTTACATATAAACCCAATGCTCACCATGTAAAACTTATTTACAAATTATTGTGTTTGCCCGTTCTAACCTACTGGCAGGGATACCTGAAGGACTTATGTAAGGCAGTTATCTTTCTTCCGCCTAATATGGAATTTAGTCAGGTATAAAAGTGGCACAAATTGCTTGAAAAAAAATTTAAAGTGAATGAAAAATCCACAGGGGTGCCTGGGTGGCTCAGTCAGTTAAGTGTACAACTTCGGCTCAGGTTGTGATCTCATAGTCCATGGGTTCAAGCCCTGTGTCAGGTCTGTGCTGACAGCTCAGAGCCTGGAACCTGCTTCAGAATCTGTGACTCCCTCTCTCTCTGCCCCTCCCCTGCTCCTGCTCTCTCTGTCTCAAAAGATAAATAAATGTTAAAAAAAAAATTAAAGTTAAAAAAAAAGAAAAATCCACAGCCTCCTGGTGCAAAAGATATGGCTGAAACATCCATATTATGATATTTAAATACCCAGATTTCAACAATAAAGAATCATATAGCCTGCAAACAAACAGGGAATTGTGACCCATTCACAGGAAAAAAAGCAAATTAACAGAAACCATACCCAAGGAAGCCCAATATCAGAATTGTTGGACAAAGACTTTACATCATTTGCCTTAAATATACTCAAAAATCTAAAGGATACCATCTATAAAGAATAAAAGGTAACTAGGAAAAAGTGATGTGAAATCATAAAGAAAATATGAGAATATCATAAAGAAAAACTATAAAAGAACTAAATGGAAATTCTAAAGATGAAGATATAATTATCTGAAAAAAAAATTCACTAGAGGTATTCAACAGTAGATTCGAACAGAAATAAGACAGAATCAGTCATTTTAAAAATAGGACAATTGAAATTATTGAGTTCTGAGGAGAAAAAAAAAAAGAATGAAACAAATGAACAAAGCCTAAGGAAATGTTAAATACTATTAAACCAATCAACAAAAGCATTGTGGAGTCCCAAAAGGAGAAGAGAGAAAGTGACAGAAAGTTTATTTGAAGAAATAATGGCTGAAAACTTTCCAAATTTGATGTAGTACATGAATATACACATCCAAGACTCAATAAACTCTGAATAGGATAAATTCAAAGATTCATACCAAGACACATCATAATCAAACTGTAGAAAGGTAAGGAAAATAATTTTGAAAGCAAGTGAAAATTCATTATGTACAAGGGATCCTCAGTAAGGTTAGCAGCTGATTTCTTATTAAAAACCATGGGGAACAAAAGGCGATGGGATGATTATTTAAAGTGCTGAAAGGAAAAATAACTGTCAACCAAGAATTCTATGTCTGGAAAAATTGTCAAAAATCAAGGAAATTTTTTTTAATCAAGGATAAATTAAGATATTTCATATAAACAAAATCTGGGAGAGTTCATTACCAGAGCAGTGCAGCCCTATATGAAATGCTAAAGGGAGTACTTTGGGTTCATATCAAAGGACACTAGAGGTTCCCTGGAAGCTGAATGAAAATAGAAAAGTCTCTAGTAAAGGTAACTACATTGGCATACATAAAACCTAGTATTAGTGACAATGTTTTTGGCTGTTAAATCCACTTTATATTTCCTACATGAGTTAAGAAATAAATGCATAAAAATAATGATAAATCTATGTTGTTGAGCCAGATATAATTTATGACAGTGTAAAGAGGGTACAGAACTGTGTAGGAGCAAGAGCAGCTCTTCCCTAATATTATAAACAAGAGAAAGAGGCCCACTTTGCACCATTGCAATTCAGTATTATACGGAAGTTCTATCTAGAATGATTAGATATTAAAAGGAAATATAAGGCATCCATAGTTGAAAGGAATCAGTAAAACTACCTGTATCCACAGATGACATGATTCTATATGTAGAAAATCCCAAGAAAGAAAGCAAATAGAGCTAATAAACAAATACAGCAAAATTGCAGGGTACAAGATCAACACACAAAAATCAATTGTTTTTCTACATCAGCAATGACTAGTCCAAAAGGAAATTAAGAAAACAATTTATAGTACATCCAAATAATAAAATATTTAGAAAAAATTTACTAAGTAGGTGAAAGATGTATTAAATGAAAAACAAAAAATATTATTGAAAGAAATGAAACACTTAAATAATAAAAATCCATTCTCTGTTCATGAATTGCATGACTTAATATTGTTAAGATGTCCGTACTACCCAAAGTGATCTACAGGTTCAATGCAGTTTCCATCAAAATTACAATAGCCTTTTCCTGTAGAAATTGAAAAACTCTTCAAATTATTTTGTATTTCTAGGGACCCTTAATAGCCAAACAAAACTTGGCAAAGAAAAACAAACATGTCACCCTTTCCAATTTCAAAACTCACTATAAATTTACAATAACCAAAACAATGTGTGAATATAGACAAGTAGACCAATGGAATAGAATTTAGATTACAGGTGTAAACCTGTATGTGTGGTCAATAGATTAATTTTTTTTGACATGGATGAGAAGACTATTTGATGAGGAAAGAATAGTTTCTTCAACAATGTTTCTGGGACAGTTGGATATTCACTTGCATAATAATGAAGTTAAATTCCTCCTTCATACTATTTACAAAAATTAATTCAAACTTAATCAAAGACCTAAATATAAAAGTTAAATCCATAAAACTCTTTAAAGAAAATACAGGGGTAAATCTTCATGATCTTGCACTTGACAATGGATCCTTAGCTAGAACACCAAAGGCATGGGCAATAGAAGACAAAATAGATACCTGAGACTTCGTCAAAATTAAAACCTTTGTGTATCAAATGACATTACCAAGCAGGTGAAAAGACAGTATGCAGAATAAGAGAAAATAACATCAATTCAAGTACCTGTTAAAGAACAAGTATTCAAAATATATAAAGAACACTTAGAACAACAAAAAAACAAACTACCTAATTAAAAAATGGGCAAAAGACTTGAATAGCCATTTTTCAAAAGAAGGTATATAAATGACCAGCAAGTACACTAAAAGGTGCTCAACATCATTAGTCATTAGAGAAATGCAAATCAAAACTGCAATGAGGCATCACTTCACACTCACTAGTATGCAATAATTGTAAAAATAGAAAATAACAGCAGTTGATGAGCATATGGAGAAATTAAAGCCTTTGTATGTTGCTGGTTGGAATTGAAAATGATTCAGCTGCTTTGAAAAAGTTTAATGGTTCTCCCAAAAGTTAAATTTAGAACTTCCACTTCACCCTGCAATTCTGCCCCTAGGTATATACCAAAATAATTGAAAACAGGCACTCAGGCAAATAAATGTAAATGCATGTTCATAGCAGTGCTATTCACAATAGCCAAAAAGGTAGAAACAGCCCAGATGAATCAACAGATGAATGGGTAAATAATATAGTGTATATACATACAATTGAATATTATTCAGCCATAAAGAAAGACTGAAATTCAGATACATTCTACAATATGGATGAACCTTGAAAACATTTGCAAAGTGAAAGAACCAGACATAAAATGTCACATATTGTATGATTCTACTTATAGGCACTATCCAGAATAGAAAAATATGTAGAGATGGAACACAGATTGGTGGTAGGCAGGGACTAGGTAGAAGGGGAATTGGGAGAAATTACTTGATGGGTAAAATATTTTACTTTGTTGTAATGGAAATGTTTTGGAACTAGATAGAGGTGGTGGTTGCACAACATCATGTATATACTAACTGCCATTGATTTGTCCACTTTAAAGTGATTGATTTTATGTTATATAAGTTCCAACTCAGAAAATTATGTGAAAAAAACTATAAGAGGGATTAAAGAACTGTCAGTACTGGCATAGTATTTTAATTCAGGAGTGGGAAAACTATAGTGCTTATGCCAAATCAAGCTCACCACCTGTTTTTGCACAGCCTTTGAGCTAAGAAAGGCTTTTACATTTTTAAATGGTTGAAAATAAAGAATATAAAATTCCATTAAAAATACTAGTGTGCTTTCAACTTTATTAAACTTAGAGAGCTTTTTCTATTGTCTCTGTTCTTTGGGTATTGAAAAAAAGATGAAAATAGCCTTCCCTTTCTATATGTATCTGTTGCTGCCATCTTCTGAAGAAAATGATGTATTAATTGGACCCAATTGAGATAACACAGTCTAGTATTAAAGTAAAGTATTAAACAAAGCATTTGGAGACCTGGGTTATAATTATAGGTCTGACATATATTAGTAATGTGAACTTTGTCACCATAACCTATTTAATCCCCAGTTTTTCATCAGTTAAAGGAAATACTAGCAATATTTCAAGATTTTTGTGAAAGTTAAGGATAAGGTATGTAGAACTAATGTCACATAGTAGACATACAATGTAATGATAACTTTCAGTAATGAATGGGACAGATAGTTTATTTTTTCTTCTATATTAAAAAAACAGTTTCTGGGGTGCCTAGCTGGCTCAGTCAATGGGACATGCAACTTGATCTCTGGGTTGTGGGTTTGAGCCCCACATTGGGTATAGAGATTACTTTTTAAAAAATCTTTAAAAAATAAATAACTTACAAAAATTAAAAAAAAAAACACCTTCCTAAGTGGTTTCTCAGATAGATATTATCATACCGATTCATTTTCTTAAATAGATTTTATTTCTATAGCAGTTTTAGGTTCATAGCAGAATTGAACAAAGTACAGAGAATTCCCATATACCTCCTGCCAACACACACATGAATTCCTTTTTAAATCACATAATAGAAAAGTATTTTAATAACTATAGAACAATTTATTTTGCTTTCTTTTATGATCGACGTCCCTGTTCTTTCTCCAGCACTCTATGTCTCAATATCTCTTTTCCACTAGTAATTCTAGAATGAGTGTGAGTATTCTTAGCCTACAAGTAAGATCTAATGTTTCCTTTGTCCCTAAAGAGCATTGCATTGGCTCCCCTGATGGTTCTTTAATCAGCAACAAGGTAAACCAGTTGTGTTTTGATCCCCTTAACACATAGGTTTGCAGAGGTTGCAATGGGAAGATAAAGGAAACTTGCATTTTTTTTCTTTAGACCTGACCTTGGAGATTTTTGCTCATGAAGTCTGTAATTATATAATCTCTTAGGTACTAGTCCTTTGGTAAGCAACTAATAATATTTCTTAGAAGACTCCTGGACTTGCTGCAAGTTTGATATCATACCGATTTTGTCATAACCATCTATTTCTCTAGCCTAGTCCACTATTTCATATAACATGCTTTCCTTGTCAGACTGGACTCATTCTTCCTACTGGCCATTTCTGCTCATCTTAGTGTCATACCTACCACATCCTCATAGGTCATTATCATAAACACCATTGTCTAAATTTATCTAATATTTAATGAGCATGAAGAATAAGATAAATATTAAAATAAACACCTTTTGTATACTATATAATTTATTCCTGAAAAACCCTATGAAATACATAATATTATTTGCACCATGTTACTGTTGAGTAAATTAAGAATTTGACACAATGACATGATAGCTAATAATAATGAATAGCACTTACAATATTGAGACTAGTTCTACTTGAGGCTCATGCTATTACTATTTAGTGTTCATAGTCATAATAAAAATATCTTACTCTTGGTCCAAATATATATGTAAATATTTGGATAAATAGTAGCAACTTAATAGTAGTAAACACACACAAATCAAACTCGGAGATACCCTACTCTTTCTGTTTGAAATGTCAATGCCTCTCATATTGCTTACCTCAGTTAGTCTTTAATTTGTTTCTTTTTCCTCTTTATTTCTCCACATATATCCTTCCTCACATAATTCAATTTATTATCTCATCTTATTGTGCCACCACCATTTAGTCATTGATCTTTCATAACAAAATATATAATGAAACCATACTTACAAATATTTGATGAGGACAGGGGTGGAAATGTTTGATAAATCCAATTTGATTATAATTCTACAGGTAACCTAAATAATTTATATCCATCTAAGAGGAAACTAATTTAAAAAATAGGGAAGCTTGGCAGGCGGGCAGGGGAGGCTCAGTTGGTTGAGCATCTGACTCTTGATTTTGGCTCAGCTCATGATACCATAATTGTGACATTGAGCCCTGTGCTGGGCATGGAGCCTATTTAATATTCTCTCTCTCCCTTTCCCTCTTCCCCTCTCCTGCTTGTTCACTCACTCACTCTCAGATAATAATAATAACAATAATAATAATAATAATTTAAAATTAAAAAATAATATTAGCTGTTTTAACCTTTTGGGAGCCCTTGGTTTTATTGCATTGCACTGGCTGGTAGAAGTTCTATTTTTTGTAAACTGTTTACTCATTTGGATATTTTATCTTGATATTTATCAAGATTTCTCATCCTTGGCACAATTAATATTTGGGGCCGTGTAATTCGTTTCAGGTGGGAAAAGACTGTCCTGGGCATTATTAGATGTGTAGCAGCACCCTGGCTTCTATCCACTAGATTCTATTAGCACTCTAACTCTCAGTGATGACACCCTAAAAGTGTCTCAAGATATTGCCAAATGTCCCTGGAGGTTTAAATAGGCCTCAGTTGAGAACTGCTGGTCTAATCTATTGTTCTGTATGCCTATCTGATTCTCAGTCACCATATTCAATGAGTTTTAAATATGTGGCCAAATCTGGTAAGTTTTATTTTTTCAAAGTTTGGAGAGTCTTTGTGGCACAGTGATGATCTGAATCTAAACATTTTTATTTTGTTCTTTCTGATTTTTATTTGCAAGTATTTTCTTTGTTCTGTTATAGTTTTGATTTTTTTATCTAGGAGTTGTTTCCTGCTCCATCTTGAAAATTGACTTATTCTAGGTATACCAAATATAGGTAACAGAAGACTACTTAATTCTTCCATTGCAAAAATATCTCATTCTACTGATAAGGATTTAAAAATACAAAAAGATTAATCAGTTTTTTTCAGGATTAATAGCTAACTTGAGGCTAGCCTGACACTAAAACCTCTCCATCCATATGTTACAAATACATTGTATTCAATATTAAAACTCTGGCTAGAATTTTAAAAGCTCCCTCCTTTGATTTGACTTTAATTATCTGTTGGAATTAACCTTGAAAGTGATAAGAATTTATTAAAGGGGCCAGGGTGGCTTAGTCAGTTTAGGGTCTGACTCATGGTTTTCGCTCAGGTCATGATCTCACAGTTTGTGAGTTCTAGCCCCACGTGGGGCTCTGTGCTGATAGCACGGAGCCTGGTTGGGATTCTCTGCCTCCCTCTCTCTCTGCCCCTCCCCAGCTCATGTGTGCATGCTCTCTCTCTCAAAAATAAATAAATAAGCATTAAAAAAGAATTTCTTGGGGCACCTGGGTGGCTCAGTCAGTTAGGCATCCGACTTTGACTCAGGTCATGATCTTGCGGTCCGTGAGTTCAAGCCCCATGTTGGGCTCTGTGCTGACAGCTCAGAGCCTGGAGCCTGTTTCAGATTCTGTGTCTCCCTCTATCTCTGACCCTCCCCCGTTCATGTTCTCTCTCTCTCTCTCTCTCTCTCTCTCTCTCTCTCTCTCTCTCTCTCTCAAAAATAAATAAACGTTAAAATTTTTTTTAAAAACAATAATTTCTTAAAAAGCAGAGATTTTTTTAGTATGTAAATATATGAAATAAATGTATTTTTAATCTACTTTTTACAGAAATCTACTATTTTAATCTACTTTTCACAGAAAACCCCATTAATATGATCAGACTGAACATACTAATCATTTTATCAAAGTTGTTATGTAGCATCCAAAATTAGTGTTTTGATGCTTGCAATGGAGAAAGTGAGAATTACCTATTCTGGTGTTCTCTCCCAGGACATCTTACTCCAGACATTTAGGACAGCAGACAAGCAGTCAAAGAGTAAAGGGGGTCAGGCTAGAGGATAAATGGGATGGGTCTGCCATTGCTGAGAGGGTGGGAAGTTGAGAGGAATGCAGGGGTCCCAGCCAACAACAATGATGAGGGAATCCTAATGATGAAGAAGGTGGCAAGGATAGAAGTAAAGAACATTGTATGATGCGCTTTGGAAGATAAAAGTATTATTTATTGACAGCATACCAAAGCAGATATTTCTTGTTATTATCTTTAGAGTTATTATTTTCTGTGATGATCTGTAAAGATATTAAAAATATAATAGTTAGAAATATGAGATTTAGAAGTGGCCATACCTGAATTCAAGTCCCAGATCTTCCACTTATCAATGATATGACTTGAGCAAAAAAATTTTTTTATTTTTTTCAACGTTTTTTATTTATTTTTGGGACAGAGAGAGACAGAGCATGAACGGGGGAGGGGCAGAGAGAGAGGGAGACACAGAATCAGAAACAGGCTCCAGGCTCCGAGCCATCAGCCCAGAGCCTGACGCGGGGCTCAAACTCACGGACCGCGAGATCATGACCTGGCTGAAGTCGGACGCTTAACCGACCGCGCCACCCAGGCGCCCCTTGAGCAAAATTTTTAACTCAGATAAACCTCAGTTTACTCATCTGAAAAATAAGGGTGGGGAGTAAATTATCTATACATAAATTTTAATGTGTCAGATAATGTGGTACTTGTAAAGTGGCCCTAGAAATTCTCAGGAAGTGCTAGCCAAAATTATTGGTATTAAGGAGGCTGTATACAGATCAACCCCAACTTATGATAGTTTAACCTATGATTTATTTGTCTTCATGATGGTGCAAAAGCAATAAGCATTCAGTAGGAACTGTACTTTGAATTTTGACCTTTTCCTATGCTAGTGATATGTGGGAGAGTCCTCTCTCGTGATGCTGGACAATGGCAGCCACAGCTCTCGGTCAGCCACGTGATCACGAGGGTAAATAACAATTATACTTAAACCATTCCGTGCCTGTACAACCATTCTATTTTTCACTTTCAGCACAGTATTCAGTAAATTACATGAAATATTCAATACTTTATTAGAAAATAGGTTTTGTGTTAGGTGATTTTGCCCAACTAGTAGGCTAATATAAGTGTTCTGAGCATGTGTAAGGTAGGCTAAGCTAGGCCATGATGTTTACTACATTAGATGTCTTAAATGCATTTTTTTTTAATTTTTTTTTTCAACGTTTATTTATTTTTTGGGACAGAGAGAGACAGAGCATGAACGGGGGAGGGGCAGAGAGAGAGGGAGACACAGAATCGGAAACAGGCTCCAGGCTCCGGGCCATCAGCCCAGAGCCCGACGCGGGGCTCGAACTCACGGACCGCGAGATCGTGACCTGGCTGAAGTCGGACGCTTAACCGACTGCGCCACCCAGGCGCCCCTTAAATGCATTTTTGATTTATGGTATTTCAAATTTATGATAGGCTTACCAGGATGTAACCCCATCATAAATTGAGGGAGATATATATATAAATCTGAGACTGCCTGAATATGTTCTTTAAAATTTTCAGACCCATTGCAGTTGTAAAATCAACTCTTTCTTGCTGATGGAAACACTTAGTTTATCAATTAACTTTATAATAATTGCCCTTCCTGCTGTAAAAGTGAAGATTCAGTAAATAATGACCCAAGAACAGATGCCAGGGAATGTACTAATTTTTCCAAACTGATTTCTTTGATTCAGTCAGCAACTACTAATTAGACTGTGTAAATAAATCCTAAAAATCTAATGTCAACAAAATTGGATACTATACTACTTTCAGCTTGTATTTTTTGGAAACACAGTTGTCCTAAAACAGTGATGAATTTGACTGCTTTTATAAAAAAAAAAATGGGTTAATTTAGGCATACACCTATGTAGTGGGGAAAAAAAAAACCATAAAGATACAATTTATCTTTGTCAAAATTTATTATGACCCAATGTAAAATATGGGTCATATGTAATGTAAATGATGTAAATAATATGTTATCTTAAAATCATTAGTAAATTCTTGATCAAACACTGATGTGCCAAAAATTTGCTATCTTTCTACCTTGCTGTTATCATTTTTAAATATTTTATCACAAATAACACTTAGAAAGAAATAATAGGAGTCCAATTAGAATTGTTAAACAAAAATTTAGTTTTTACTGAGTATCTACTATATTTCTGGCAGTGTATTAATTTTTCATATGTATTATTTATTAAATGTATGGTATTATTCATACCTTGTTTGAATGCCAAGATTAGACTGAGAAAGCTAATTGGCATACTCAGAGTCACACAGATGTAAGTATAGTAAGTCATGAAGATAGAGTTCGGACCCAGTGTATCTTATTCAGAAATTTGTTTAACTAACTTCTGTACTTTGCCACTTCCTTTAGCATTGTTCAAAAATACACTTTCTTAAACATTGAAAATTTTCAGTTTGCTCTGTTGTTAGTACATTAAAATGCAATCCTTGCCATATTATGTCATTATAAAAATTATAAAAAATTGGCTATAGTAGTGACAGCAACTAAAAGTTACTGAACAATTAATAGGTGCCAGCCAGGTTCTGCACTATGTGTTTCAATATTCACTATTTAACTTCCATTCGAAGAAGTAAGTAATTGTTTCTGTACCCACATTACAGACGAAAAAACGAAGCTCTCAGGAGACACATATGTTACACACAACTGGCAGTAGCAGAGATGTGATTGATCCAAACCCAAGTATGTCTGATTCTAAAGCTATTTACCAGTATAATGTTTATATGAAGTTACATATAATTTAATAATTCTTATGATGAGAAAAATATATTGTAAGAACTGAGAGTAATTTTCAGACTTGAAATAATCCAAATAACGTGACAGGTAATTGCTACTAAACCAAAATTCTTCAAACCAAAATTCTATGGACTTCCTGTTTGTGCCCAACTCAAGGTTCAGACTAAGGAAATTTCAGAGTTTTAAGATGCTCTTAGATAGCTAGAATGATCCAATAGTTTGGAATTTTGCTCATCTATAAATGTGTGGGTACAGAATTATATATAGCTACATATTTCATACTATTCTAGATAATTGAGCTATGATACTCAACTGAATTGGTGTGTCCTTTGCTTTCCTGTTTTATCATCCAGGCTCTGCGCTGACAGCAGGGATCCCCATGCGGGGCTCAAACTCAGGAACCACAAAATCATGACCTGAGTCAAAGTTGCTTAACCAACTGAGCCACCCAGACTTTTTAATACAAAACTTATGAGGGTCTGTTGGCTCACTCTAGAAGGTAGCTTAGTATAATGGTTAAGAAAGGGAATCTGGAGCCAGACTGCCTGGGTTCAGACTTCTTTCTAAGTATGTGATTTTACTTAACTTTCTTAACCTATTTGTGTCTGAGCTTTCTCATCTGTAAAATTAGGATGATACTAATGTGTTTCACAGAGGATTGCTATAAGACTGAAATGAGTAAAATGTGAAAAATATGTAGAATAATGTCTGGGACAAAGTAAGAGCTGTATAACTATTTGCTAAATAAATAAATGAAAATAAAGCCTTTACCAGTAAGCCTAATTGGAAGTATTTTCTCTGTTTGCTGATGTGTTTGATTCATCTCTTAAGGCACTAACCACTTTGCCTACTCTTATAATTATCTACTTGCATACCTTTTTACTGATAGTAGGTTTTAAGCTTCTTGAGAAGAGAGATTATTTCTTGTATTGCCTCAGGACTGTTCAATAAGACTCCTATATAAGTGAATCAGTGATTCTCTAGAGCCAGGCAAGTGATTTCCTTCCATCTGAGAGAATATTGCTGATGTCAATCTTAAAAGTAAAATGGCCAGTTATTTTACTAGCAGAATGATTTTGTTTGGGAATAGCAGAGAAATTGCAGTTAGGGACATGCAAGCTGTGGTGAACCATAGGCAAGCACAAATAGACAAAGGGGAGGTCAGCTTTTATTAGGTTTTAGGAGGAAATTGGAGAGGGTTGCTTTGAACACAAGGTCACTGGAGAAGAACAAGAGTTTGAGGTATGGCAATCTCTGGTTGGCTGTGAGCAGTGGTTAGTGAGTTGTTGCTGTAACAGAGAGGGATCTTCCTACTTTTTCCAAAAAGCAGTAGATGAAATTTCTATGTGAAAAATGTCGTCCCTTGTCAAGATAATTCTTATCTTTCTTCCTGCTGGCTATGCAGGCTACAGCAATGGAACCTGCATGAGAGCTCCCCCTTCAGCACTTCTCAAATCCATTTTATTTTTTCATTTTGAGAGAGGGAGAGAGAGAGAGGGAGAGAGAGAATCGGAAGCAGGCTCTGCGCCATCAGCATAGAACCTGACACAGGGCATGATCTCATTGACCATGAGATCATGATCTAACCCAAAAATCAAGAGTTGGATGCTTAACTGACTGAGCCACCCAGGCACCCCTTCTCAAATCCATTGTAAATGAAATTTCTTTTATTTTCACACTGATGATTATAGCACCATTACACCATTTGTCACACTGACATGGCAGTTAACACTGGTAGAAATTGTTACCTTCTGATATGATCACTTGGTGCCCTCTATGTATGTGGTAGGCAAAACAATATCCCTACAAAGTTGTCTGTGTCCTGATCCCCAGAATCTATGGATACATTACTTGACTGGGCAAAGAGAACACTGCAGATGTGACTAAATTAAGAATTTTGAGATAGAGAAATTATTCTGGATTTTCCAAGTGAGCCCAGTATAATCACAAGTGTCCTTATAAGATGGAGACAATGGAGGCAGAGGTCATTGTGGTGCCATTATTAGGGATGGGGAGGGGGGAGCGTGAGCCAGGAAATATGGATAGCTTTTAGAAGCTAGGACAGGAAAGGAATGGATTTTCCCTTAGAATCTCCAAAAAGAATACAGCCCTGCTGACAGGTCATTTTCAAGACTTCTTACTTCCAGAACTGTCAGTCAAATTTTGTTATATTAAGTTTGTGTTATTTTAAATCACGAAGTTTGTGGTTATAGCAGCCACAGGAAACTAATAAAATCTATTTCCATGAGTGAAAGATAATGAAACAAAGATAGTAATAAGGGAAGAAGGAAGAAATGAAGGAAGGAAAGAGGAGGAATGCTTTACTAGAGATAACATTTCTGTGGCTGATATGAATAAAAGGGCCAAAAACTAAATAGAGAGAATTAAGCAAATTATAATGGGCAGAAACTAAGCTGAAATGTTGGGAACAAAATTTCAAACAAATACATTAATTATTTTATTGAAAGTTGGTAGACATTTATATGAAAATTACTTTATCACGAGCAAGTTATTGTAAGAAAAAAAGATATTACATTAATACCTAAATTCATTTAAAAATGATGGCATCACAAACCAAGTACAGAGTTTCTTTTAAAAACCCAGTCTTAGAGGCACTGGGTGGCTCAGACAGTTAAGCATCCAACTTCAGCTCAGGTCATGATCTCAGGTTTGTAGGTTCAGGCCCCACATCGGGCTCTGTACTGACAGCTCAGGGCCTGGAGCCTGTTTCAGAATCTGTGTCTCCCTCTCTTTCTGCCCCTCCCCTGCTTGCACTCTGTCTCTCTCTCTCTCTCTGTCTCTCTCTCTCAAAAATAAACAAACATCAAAAACAAATTTAAAAAAATTTTTTAATGTTTTATTTATTTTTGAGAGAGAGAGAGAGACAGAGTGCAAGCAGGAGAGGGGCAGAGACAGAGGGAGACACAGAGTCCGAAGCAGGCTTTAGGCCCTGAGCTGTCAGCACAGAGCCTGATGCAGGGCTCCCAACTCACAAACCATGAGATCATGACCTGAGCTGAAGTTGGATACCTAACCAACTGAGCCAGCCAGGTGCCCCCATTAAAAACAAAGTTTTAAAAAATTGAAAAAAAAAAGTCTTGAGTGGGGAGGCACTTGAGTGGGGAGTCTTGTGACTCTTGATTTTGGCTCAGGTCGTGATCTTATGGTTCATGAGATCAAGCCCAACATTGGGCTCAACTCTAACAGTGGCAGAGCCTACCTGGGATTCTCTCTGTCCTTGTCTCAACCCTTCTCTTGCTTACATTCTCTCTCTCTCAAAAATAAATAAACAGGGGCGCCTGGGTGGCCCAGTCGGTTAAGCGTCCGACTTCAGCCAGGTCACGATCTCGCGGTCCGTGAGTTTGAGCCCCGCGTCGGGCTCTGGGCTGATGGCTCAGAGCCTGGAGCCTGCTTCCAATTCTGTGTCTCCCTCTCTCTCTGCCCCTCCCCCATTCATGCTCTGTCTCTCTCGGTCTCAAAAATAAATAAACATTAAAAAAAATTTTTTTAAATAAATAAATAAATAAATAAATAAATAAATAAACAAACATTAAAAAAAAAAATACAGCCAGTCTTGGAAATGGTGAGTAAAATTTTTTAAACTTATTCTCTCAGCAGTGATATTTAATTGTCTCCACTCATTCCTTCCTTCTCTTGCCTTTCATCTTGTCTCCCTGATACTACTTCCAACCAAAAGCAGTTGTGTTTAGGGTAGTAGTGAAGGGAGAGTAAACAGAAGGGCAATGGTGGGGATGATACTGTCAGTCTCATTTTTAAAAAGAGACTGCAGAAGTGCTGAACAGAAGCTTTAATAGCATCCCTGGCAGTAACCACCCCTGTTCCCCGTGTATTTTGAATCAGATTTAATTTGAATTAAATAGAAATAAAACTCTTTACCATTGCACCCTAATGACTGTAATTTTCTCTCAAGCTGTTACTTACAGACACAGTATGCTGCACCTTGAAAAGAACATTCTTATCCTTTTTTATTGAGTCTGAAGGCTAATACCTTTATTTTTAAAAGTAGTCTATTTTTGAAGGATGAACTTAAATATTGTGAATTATTATGACACATAGGCCCTTCTGGATTTTTCACAAAAAGAGAAATTCCCAACTTAGTTGTCTTTATTTTTTTACCATAATTCTAGCCAGCCCAATGATACCACCCAGTTTGTCTTTTTTAGGGTTATAATACTCCTGTCAGAAGCTCTATGGGAAGCATTTAACTTACCACATAGCTGTAACCCTGATTGCCAGAGCCAAAATGTCTCCAATATGACTTCAAGTAGTTCAAGTCTCTGGTGCCAGATGGCATGCAGATTGGTCCCTTTCACAGATACAGATGACACTGTGCCCAGAGTTTGTTAGAGTGTCTACATCTACTCCTGCTGGGAATATAATTTGGTAGAAAAACTCTTTGGCCTACCTGCCAGTGATACAGAAAATATAGATAGACAGACTCATTCCCAGATGACAGCTTTAAAATACACACCCTTCTCTGTTATCAGAATAACAAAGTACCAAAATTGAAAAAGGCAGATAAACATGTATCTTGAAGCTGGATGGAAGAAGAAATTTATTAAAAAAGTAAAATTTTTAGTAGTAGGCTAAACAGAAATTTCACTGAATGAGAGATCTAATATGTCATCTCCTTTTTCCCTCATTGTAAAAACTACCAAGGAGAAAAACAAGCTGTTCAGAATAAATGGAGTAGGGGAACCTCTTTGCATCTATGTATCATGACTTTGATATCCAAGAGGCTGCAGTGAGTGGAAGGAATATCAATATTAATACAAATTCCCTGAACTAGGTAATAGTTATTAGAATGAATAACTGAATCTAGATGCCATATTCTATAAGTTTTCTATATTATATCCTATAAGTTTTCCATTTTTTTTTATATCTGACAATTATATACAGTTTTAAAGACTTGTTCCAATTCTACTTCATGGAATGGTGGAGTAGAATTATTTTTCTGTTTTTAGGCACTTTTATATCATCCAATAACTTGATTAATCAATTGATCATATTTCAAAAATTTTAGCCTATTTAGGAAGATAAATCTGCTTTAAAATTAAATTATTTGTTCTACAGCTGAAATAAAAGATTAAAATTATGATTTAAATTTGCTATATGAGTATCCTCTTTGTTAGAAAAATGTATAAAGTTGGGGGTATTTTATGTACTCCAACATAATCTTGGGAATGAGAAGTAGGCTATATAGATGCTTAATGTATATTTTCTGGGGTTTTTTTTTATTATAGAGATATGCTGGACTTCAGTCTTTAACATGGGCAAATAAAACCATATAGTATTTTGCTTTTACCAGAGTTTTACAACTTGATAGCTTGTCAAATTAGTGATATCCTGCCAAAATATTTTGAGAAATCATCCTAGGAAAAAACCCAACAACTATATCCTATACATAAGCCAGTAGATCAGTTTGTAGGCATTTCTTTGTAGAACTGATATGCTAAGTGTGAATTTGAGGTAAAATATTTAGTATTTAGGAAAGAATAAACAATGACTGTTGCATGTAAACCCTAAAAGAAATGTCAAAGAAGAAGTAAACTCAATAAAAGGATATTATATTTAAACATTCATAAGCAAACACAGTGTTCTTTTATTTAAGAGTAAAATACTGCATCAATGATACAAATGATGTACAGCAAATAAAGTACGTTTTTTTAAACAGCAAAACTGATCTAATGTACTATGTCATGATTAAGCAAAGGGTTAAAGGGTTTAAACTCTTTGCCAAAGTTCTACTGATGAATGAAGTAGAAAAACTGAGATTTGAAACTAATTCTATGTACCTTAAGGCAAATTATTTGATCTCATGGTAAGGCTATGGGAACTCTTACAGCTCCTGGAGGAGCTGATTGACTCATGGTAGGTACTCAATGACTTTTAGCTATGATGACGATGTCGGTGGTGATTAGTATTAGAGATATCTAATAACAAATCTGTAACAAATTATCTTTTCCATTTGACGTCAATGTACCATTCTTCCCATTTCAAAATGTCCTGGTTTTAATGGGCTTATAAAATATTCACTGATTGTTTTCGTCTTCAGCTGTTATACCTGTTTGTTACTTTCTCTGCTTCATTACCACGCATATTTTGCTGACTTGTGGACTGCCTGTGATACTGGATGAATGTCCAGTTACTGCCTTTCTCATTAGGACTTGGACAACTCTGGCTGCAAATACTTGTAAACTTATATTGTACCTTTACTTTCTATGTCTTCTTACTTTTATTTCTCATTTTAGTGTCCTCTGTTTCAGTAGAGTACAGTTTTGATGCACGGTCTCTTTATTGCTGTCTGGTGAAAATTGACTTTTGCTAAGTCCATCCTTCATTCTCATCAACTCATCTTATAACTGAGAGCTATACTCATGAGTTTATGAATATAAAAGAGAGGGTCGTTACTAATCTAAAGCAAACAAATTGATTTTGTATCAAAAATTGCATAATAGAGACTTACTGTTCTCCAGTTTGCGTGCTCTCTTGCAAAGAGCCATCATTAATGTAAAGCAAGTTCAGGGCATGATGCTTGCTTTCAAGAATTTGGAATGATTAATTCGATTCTTTCACTCTATCAGAGTTACAGTGTTACTTCACTGCTGCCATCACCATCTACAGAAATGCTAGAATATTAGAAAAAATGTGGAAAACCAATGTGGAAAAAGCAGTTAAAAACAAAAGTAGAATTTATTTTTTTTAGGTAGTATGTTTTGCTCGTTATATAAACAGAACTGATCCCGTGTAGCAGGGATCCCAGTTGTCATTTGATTATAAGGCATTGATTTGTAGTGAATGCGATTGTATGTAGGAGTCCCAGCGCCCCTTTTCCCACCCATCTTCTGCCATCTCAAGAAAAGCGGCACTTTTGCATTCTGTCAAAAACTGAGAATAGGGTCTCCATTGTTTTTGCACCATCAATTTATAATTAATATAGAAGAGTATTTTTATCTCTCACGCTGTGTCCCTCTCCATCATCCATTGTAGTCTCTTACTTTATTCAAATCTGAGGCATATAGAGGCAGCTATAGTAAACCAGTAGCTGTCAGTTTTTCTGTGCCTCTTAAAATCATATAATTATGATTCAGATCCTCTACAGCTCATAGTAAAGTCCCTCACATCTATATTGTCATTTAAACAAATAAAAATGTATGGACTGTAATGTAAGGTTGGGAAGAAATTTCAACCAGTAATGTAAACCTTATGGGAAAAATCTGTTTTGAACAGTTATTTCTGGGGAATAGGATATACACTTTAACTTTTTTCTGTTGCCTTAAAGTAGTAAATGCAAAACATTTGAAAGTAGTGATACTTGTAGTTTAACTATTTCATTATTGTTGTTTTTAGTTTTGAGAAAACACTTTAAATAAGGGGCCTTTGTGAAGTACAGTGACAGTCACGATCCTTCTCTGCATCCTCACTTTGATCTTGGCATTTTGTTCTAGATTTCCTTTCAGTGAGATGATACTATGTAAACAAAAATGTAACAAAATCTGAAGATTATGTGCTTATGGGAGGAAAAGGATGGCGAGGATAGTGAAACGTTAAGGGGGAAACATAAATAATTAAAGTAAAATCTTGTCATGAAAATGACATGTCATAAACTAAGATATAAAATTTATTTAACTTCATGCACCAAAAATTCAAATGAATAAGTAAATATATACCTTGAGGTGGATAAAGATAACACTGAAACAAAAACAAGCAGGACTGACAATACCAACATATAAGGGTCAGACCACCCTTACCAAGTGTTCAAACCTTGACCATCATGACATAGGCATCTAATATACTAAGCCTCCCCCTAAAAATAGTGATGCATGCCTGCCATCAAATTGAAATGTGGGCATTTTTGCCTACTCAATGTGTTTATTTTATTAGTGTTTTTTATAATTAAAAAAATATATGTTACTTAAGTTAAAATCAGGTTTCAACTACCAAAAACTTTCAATAAGATGTTTTAAACATTTGATGCTATTTATAATATTTAATTTCAAAAGCTAAAAACGTAACATGTATCTTTTTTAAAAAAGCATGTATTTTTTGATAATTTAACAGAGATTCATAAATTAGCACGTCTACTTTTACTATTATATTTTTATATTGTTAGTGCTAAATCGATTTCAAAATTTCAAGACTGATAAATTGCAGAATAGGTTATCCATCAATGAACATGGTTTTTGAGAATGACAAGAATAAAAGAAAAACACCATTATTGTTAGTAATAAATGCAGTGAAAAAAAAAAAAAGGAAGGAAGGAAAAGAGAAGAAGGCAGGACAAAAGGAGGGAAGAAAGAAAGAAAGGAGAGGGAAAAAAAACCACATAGATAACCAAAAACTTTACTTCTGCGGTAAGGCGTAAGTAGGAAGCTTTACTTTAAAACCTGAAAAAATATGATACATCCAGGTTACAAATGCAAGAATGTCTACAGCTGAATCATACAGCAATTGACCCTGCACTTGAGGAAACCTCGATATCTAAAGGCCAAAATGCATATTCCATGTTTCCATTTAATTGGACTAACTATATTTGAAATTTTAACAAGCCATACTAATTACCCTGTTGCATGTCTACCATGGGCATACTGTGACTTTAAATGTTTACATATTTTATGTATGAGGATGGAATTACCATTACCATTATTTTTATAAAAAGAAAATCAAGCCCTGCAAAATTATATAAATTCCCAAAGTTCTCAATGGGAGGAATTTTTGAGGACGATTAGAGACTGGTCTCAAATCAAGCCATTTAATGCTAGACCTTGTGCTCTTTACTGCTATGATATTGTTCTGGAAATTATGTTCCTTTTAGCTTCACTGACCTCCTTTCACGGCTTTAACTGGAATATATCATTACAGCAGGCACACAAACGTAAAAATGCTACATCTCTACTCCTCAGTGACCTGACAGTTTAAAATTTGATGTAATTCAGGTGTAATTACTTAGGCTTTTCTCCTAAATTATACTTATTCTAAAACCTAATGTGTTGAAAATAATGTGACAGACCAAAGTTCTCCAAATATACATGAATATTATGTTGTAGAAGAATCATGGTAGCATTTAAATTTGACTATTATCTGTTTTTTTCTAATAGAGTATCCTGAATAGGAGATAATCAAAAAGAATAATTGCTGAATGACTGGATTTGAGAATTTTCCACCTGTGAAAGCTGAATTCTGATTTCACACAGTGTTAACTACCCTCAAGATACACTAATAATGTATGAACCTAAGAGAGTACTTTCTCAAGATTCTTTCATTCTGTAGTTTGTCTCTAACAATGGAGACATGGGACATATTATGGAAGAGGTGGCAGTAACCCTAAGGGTCATCAGAAGAGACCACATCTGTACCTACCAAACATACATGTTCCTCCAAATATGGGATACAAGTCCCTTTATTCTAACTTGGGTCCTCCATTTCTTTTTAAGGTATTAATTTCTCTTCTTTTGAGACTCCAGGACTCCTTATAGTCAAAATCCCAGGCTTGTTTTGTTTCTGTTGATCTTCTTTGCAGGAAATAGCAAGAAGATGAATGGTCAGTGTATGAATATTTGAGCAAACCGAATTTCACTCTTTGAAATTCTGTTACAGCCAGGAAAAGAGAGTTATATTTTTTTATAATAGTGAGGAAGAAAAAAAAGTTGATTAGTTGCTAACTTAAACATATTAAACACCATTGCTTTATGAAATAATCTCATTCATCTGAAAATTAGTGGAAGGGTTGCAAAAACATGGCAATGTGGGAGAACCCAGTTTTCCTGTTCTCCAGAAAAGATCAACTATCCATGAACATAAACAACTCTGGGAGACCTATAGAGTGCACTCAGAAAGTGTTAGCCATACAGTGGGAAAAACTGAAAATATCACATAGAAGAGAAGGAAGACTTCAGTTTGCCTGTAGCATCTCATCCCTGAAGCCAGGAATGTTGGACAACAAGAAGGAACTTACTTGCCAGGTGGAATGAGTTCTTCTTGCCAAGAAAGGAAAAACAGAGTGAGCAAGCACCTTCTCCAGCCTCTTGGGGCACTGCATGAAGATCTCGCTTTGTTTTCACCCCACCCAGATCAGCAAAACTGAGATGTCTAGAGCTAGGAACAAGGAAGAATAGTAGAGGCTGTTACTAGAAGACACACAGCAGGAGCTATTGCAGTTAACAGAGACCTGGATTAAAGTCTTAAAACCTAAGACCTAAAACCATAAAACTCCTAGAAAATAACATAGGGATAAAGCCCCTTGACAATTTTCAGGATATGATACCAATAACACAAGCAACAAATGAAAAAATAAACAATTGTGACTACATGAAACTGAAAATCTCTGCACAGCAAAAGAAACCAACAAAATTAAAAGACAACCTATGGAATGGGAAGAGATACTTGCAAATTATATCTGATAAAGGGTCAATATCCAAAATACATAAAGAACTCATATAGTTCCATAGCAAAACAAAACAAACCAAAAAAAAATTTTTTTTTAAATGGGCAATGGAACCGAATGGACATTTTCCCAAACAGCTACATGAAAAGATGCTTGACGTCACTAATCATTAGGAAGCAGATCCAAACCACAATGAGATATCACTTCACATGTGTCAGAGTGCCAATCATCAAAAAGATAAGAAATGTCTTTATGGTCGAGGGTGTGGAGAGTGTTGTAGAGGGTGTGGAGAAAAGGGAATGCCTATAACGGTGTTGATGGGAATGTAAATTGGTGCACCCACTATGGAAAATAGTATGGAGGTTCTTAAAAAAATTAAAAGAACTACCATAAAATCCAGCAATCCCACTTCTGGGTACATATCCAAAGGAAATGAAAACAGGATCTTAAAGAGATATCTGCGGCACTATGTTCATTGCAGCATCATACACAATAGCCAAGATTGAGAAACAACCAAAGGGTCCATCAATGATGAATGGATAAAGAAGATGCATATATAATGTGGAATATTGTTTGGTTATGAGAAATGCTGCATTTTGCTTGGATGAACCTTGATGGCATTATGATAAGTGAGGTAAGTCAGACAGATAAAGACAAATACTGTATGATTTCATGACTGTGTGGAATTGAAAAAGCTGAACTTAGAGAAACAAAGTAGAAAAGTGGTTATCAGGGGCATAGTGATAGGGGAAAGTGAGAGATACTGGTCAAAAGGTACCAACTTCCAGTTATAAGATTAACAAGTTTTGGGATTCTAATATGCAGCATGGTGATTATAGCTAGTAATACTGTCCTATATACTTGACGGTTGCTAAGAGAATATATCTTAATTGTTCTCAACACACACACACACACACACACACACACACACACACACACAAAAGGTATGAGGGTGGAAGTGTTAGTTAATGCTATGGTGGCAATCATTTTGTAATATATATAAATGTATCAAATTAATACATTGTACACCACACAATGTTATATATTAATTATTTCTCAGTAAAGCTAGAAAAATAATCAGAAGTGGATAAATAATTATTAGTGGAAGATTTTAGGAGTATTTTGCAATTATTAATCCATTTTTTATGCCATCATACTATTTTCTTGAAAATAGGAGAATCAATAAGAAGTGTATTGCCTTTTTAAGGGCGTAACTAAAAATTTAATACTACCTCATTGCCTTATCTTGTGGCCCGGCCTGTTATTAGAAAAATAATAACTACAATGCACAATTGAATCTGTGCTTAAACATGAAACATTCTAGGGGGTGCTGGCTGGCTCACTCAGTTAAGCATCCAGCTCTTGGTTTCAGCTCAGGTAATGATCTCATGGTTTTGTGAGTTCAGCCCACATCTGGCTCCATGCTGACAGTGTGGAGCCTGCTTGGAATTCTCTGTCTCCCTCTCTCTCTGCCCCTCACCCCTTGCGCTGTTTCTGTCTCTCTCAAAATAAATAAATACACTTAAAAAAAAAAAACATGAGACATTCTGTCATGTGATGCTATCAATTGAATATAGACTAATCAACTTTCTTGAAGTATGAGAGATCTCTATTGGAACATATTGTTTTTGTCATGATGTTTAAGTTAGATGTCTCAATGCCAGTTTCACTGAAACCTCATCAACATGGCTGCTAAAATCCTGTATTTCTTCTTTATACTAAATTCAACTCTAGAGAAAATTAATAATTTCCTGCCAACTACAGGCATATAAAACTTAGAAACTAACTTGAGTCAATAAACATCCAAAACAGAACTACAATTTAAGGAAACATTTTAAGGGAGTGTCTTATCTCAGTTTTTAAGGAAAAAGATATGAGCAAAAGCATATTTGAGAGTTGTTATTAGACTGAAATCGAAGGTTCCTGTGTCATAGCCACCTTTAACTTCTGCTCATCACTTGCTGACAGAACTGGGAACTAGTTTCCTCAAATTCCTTTTCAATGTATGGTGTTGGGTTAGGGTTTGTCAACGAGAAGAGTTTAGATGAAATTTAGAAGCCATTACGACTGGAAGCCAAGACACTAGTAGCCCAGGAACCCTCCAGAAATCTCCCTCTTTGTGGTAGCGGCACCCAAATGTAGCAGCTTCTTAGCCTTCTCCACGAGCTCCACCTTCTTCACCTGCTCTGGTTTGAAGACTACTCCAGACCTTTCTCCAACATGGACTTCACATTCCTCTATTAAACTCTTCCCTGAAAAATTGTAGTGGCTTTTTGTTCCCCTTGAGTATATCAAAATTAATAAGTTTTTTGATGCCAGCAGTGTTTCTGTGGGGACAGACTTAAGGTTGGGAATCTGATCAATTAGACTTAAAGAGATTAATGATCCTATTGCCAGTGTGGTATTTAGGATACAACGAAGGTCAATATTTATAAAAATATTTGAGATAACAGAAGGTCCTTGGGGTCCAAGACTTAAGGAGGTAGGAATGCTGGAGCGGATTTTGTACGTCACCCGTTTTCTTACTGCCTAACTAGATCACCTGAGAGGATCCAGAGAACAATCCCTTCAGCACAGCTTTGAGAGATATATTTGATATATTTGAGTATTATCCCACTTAGGGCTGCAATAACAAATCACCACAAATGTGGTGGTTTGAAACAACAAAAACTTATTCCTCCATAGTTATGGAGGCTAGAAATCTAAAACCAAACTGTTGACAGTGCTGTGCTCCTCTGAAAGCCGTAGGGAAGAATCCTTCCTTCCCTCTTCTAGTTTCTAATAATTACGTGGTAGCCTTTCAAGGTGTGCTGTGTGCTTTCTTCTGGACTTGTGAGTAATTAACTTCTCTATTTCAGTTTCTTTTGTGGTCTGTTGTTAGCCTACGACCTAACCATCCAGCACCTTTTGCTCCACTTGACAAATGTGAATTTAACAAAGTCATAACAACTTGTTAGGAAGATTTTCATACTAATAAACCCTTTCCTTTCTCCTTGTATCATGCAGCATAGAGGATGTAATAAATATTTGATGATATGAATTCTAGAAATTTTATATTGTGAAATAACTTGCTACATTCTATACAAAGTTTGTCATATCTTCAGTACATATTATATAGGAGGGTTTTTAAAAAAGAGAATCTTTTAGTATTTTATTGCACCAATATGTGACATACCATGGACAAATCATGTCCACTAAAACAGGCACTAATAAAGTATAATATAGGGGATCAAATTCAGTCACCTGTCTGGTTTTTGTAAACAAAGTTTGTCGAAGCACAACCACACCCATTCTTTTATATTTTGTTCATGGCTGCTTTCACATTATAATGGAAGGTTTGAATAGCTTCAACAGAATATGACCCACAAATCTGAAAACATTTATTATGTAACTCTTTACTGGAAAAAATGCCCTATTCTGCATTAAAATATAATTGGGTATAATAACACACCCCTTTATACATGGTCTGCATTTAACATATGTGCTAGTATTTTACAATCATTAAAATCAAAACAGAGCTCCATTATGGCTTTCTTTTTTCATTTTCAAGAGATTGTAAATTTGCTTTTGGAATTGATTTGTCATTGTCCCCCAGTCTTCATCTAATTACTATGGTTGAGACAGTAGTTGTAGATAAATGTTGGTTGAATACTTATTCAGTTCGTTCATTTAGTCAGAAATTTGTCAGCTGTAATGTTGTAGGTAAATGTTTGCTGAATACTTATTCAGTTCGTTCATTTAATCAGAAATTTGTCAGCTCTAATATATGGTTGAAATGTTAGTATTAATTATATACTGAAGTGTTAATTATAGTTTTGAAACCATACCATTAAACCTAGCATAAGCGTATTAATTGCAAATATTCTTGATGAATCTGTTGATAAAAATGTGAGGGTAGAAGCTGTTGAGTCAAGAAGAGTCTTGGTGCTAGTGAAATAAAACCAGATACTAGCTTACTTACAAACAGGAATTTGAGGCGAGAACTATTGGGAAAGTGGAAGAAAACACATCTTCAGACACCTGGGACTGTTCCTTGAAACAGAAATAAAACAACCCATCACCTAGAGCAAGATATCCAAGGGACAAAATAACAAGAATTCAGGTGAGATACTACAAATGAGAAAATTTTTCAATAGAAACACTGATGAAATTAAAAGCTCGAGATAAATGGAGAGAAACAAAGGGGAAAACATGAGCTAACCCTAATTGTGCCATGTTTCCAGCCTAGAAAAAAACAGGCTGAAAATATTAGACTGACTTTCCTTATCGGTCTTTTTAATGTGTTTGTTTTCAGTACAGATTTATTGGTTCTAAGCCTTTGGAAGTGTACAAATTTGGATTTGTAGTTTAAGAGACAACAGTCATGGTGGTAACCCTACAGGTTTAAGAATCACTGAACTAAGGTAGGAATGAGTTAAAATTCTATCATAAAAAAAATGGAGTTTGGTACCAAGCCTCTCTTGTGCGGGAGTCTGACATTCTCCTGGTGAGTTTAATTCTGACAACTCTTCTCTCATGTTTCCCTTGGTTTGAATTCTTGTCTTAGTAATCCATTTGATGTTTGGTCCATTGTGGGTCCTTGTTTTGCTTTTGTCTTTTATGTTTTCTCCTCATAAACTTTCCAATTTCTAGGTGCTATGGCAGCAGGGCCATTTTTGGCTGCAGATAAACTCTGACAGAGGCTGTTGGCGTGGGTTCTGAGTAACTTCTGTCTTTGAGTTTCCCTGTCATTAACCTACTCCTTCTTTTTGCTGTTTATTCTTGTTTTCCATGCCCGTTAGGTTATGTTTTGTAGAAATGGCTCATTCTCCCAAGAATCACCCCAAATATATCTGGGTCCCTCACAGACTAAATTTATATAATCTCATCTGACAACTGCCAGGCCCACCCTTTCCTCCCTTTATCCTGTAACAGTTGACCCAAACCTTGTTACTATTCTACCTGGAACTCTAATTCCAGTTGAAAAGAACTATTGATTATTCAAATGCCACTAATTAATGTTGTTCCTAAGTGTGTCCTATATTTTGATAGAAGCATAAACAAAGTAATGAAAGAATAATTATTTTTGCCTGCTAAGGGAAAATTCACAGAGAAGGTGACATTTGACCTGGTTCTTAGAGGAGATTGACAATAACAATACCAAAAATTTGAGGAAGGATCTTTTAAATAGAATGGTAGAAAGATCAAAATGAAGTAAATATAAAAGTCACAGAAGTTCATGGCACATCTATGAACATCAACAAATAAGATAAAATGGTAGAGGTAAAAGAAGAAAAGAGTGGATTGCAACCACATTAAAAGCCATGCAAATAAATTTTAAAGTGTTCAAAGCACAGTAAATAGCTAGCAACACAAGATGATTTGGGAAATGACATCATGTTTTCATTTTGGAAGGTGACTAGAAAATGAAAGATAATTTTTAATATTATTATACTTCAAACAGTTCTCACCCCTTCATCCTGGGTTATTCTGTTTTTGTTCTTTTAGTAGTCTCCTCTTCCCCTTCAGTTAACATAGGTAATGGCTTAAGTCTCTTTAATTTATTGACCTCACACTGGCATTCCAAAATTTTCTTGTTGCTTTCTCATTATGAGAGCATTATGCTCAGAAATAGAGTTGTGAGAGCTATATATCTGAAATTTTATCATAAATATTCTAATATGTATTCTTCATCTGTTAATTTTCTGTTGCTGGTTCTTTTCTGATCATTACATATCTTGATTTGAGGTGACTCAATAAGGGGCAGATACCTGCTCAAGAATAATCTTGGAAGGAGATAAAAGAGTGTGGCAAATATGAGGAATCTGGCCATTACACAAAGTGGTATTCTCTAATGTGCTCACATGCACTTTATTACTTTCTTCAACTCAGGGGGTGTATTTCCCTTCTTTTTTAAAAATTTATTTAAATTCTAGTTAGCTAACATAGTGTAGTATTGGTTTCAGGAGTAGAATTAGTGATTCATCACTTACGTATAATGCCTAGTGCTCATCTCAACAAGTGCCCTCCTTAATGCCCATCACCCATTTAGCCCATCCCTCCACTCAACACCCCTTCAGCGACCCTGTTTGTTCTCTGTATTTTAAGAGTCTCTTATGGTTTGCCTCTCTCTCTGTTTTTATCTTATTTTTCCTTCCCTTCCCCTGTGTTCATCTGTCGTGTTTCTTGAATTCCACATATAAGATGTCATGAGTCATATTGCTATCCCTTACATCACAAACCTCTGATTTAGAGTTATCTCTTTTCAGTTGATTCTGATCAGTGGCCAATATTCCTCCCCTTCCACAATTCCAAAAAACTGTTCTCTCCTAAAGAACAAAGGGAATAGGAGGACAGAGATTGGAGTTAGGCTTCACAAACCAGGGAATTTCTGGAACTAGCAGAACCTGGAAGAGGCTAAGAAGGATCTTTCCCTAGAAGATTTGAGGGGAGCATGGCCCTACCAACACCTTGATTTAGCACTGTTAGTCTTAGGAACTGTAAGAGAATATGTTTCTACTGTTTTAAACCACCACTCTGTGGTATCTTGTTACAACAGTCTTAGGAAACTAATGGACCCTCTATCTATCCGTTCTCCCATGAAAAATCTTATGTGTCCTGGATCCAGATAAAATTTCATTTCTTTGGTAGAGATTTTTCTGAGTCCACCAATACATGGATACTGAATTTCTCTAGCCTGTGTACTTTCACCATCTTTTTAAACACTCTTGAGCCAAACGAATTACTTTGTAATATTTTTATATATTTGCATGTTGGCCTGTATTCTGAACTCCCTGTTCTTTTGTGGGTTAAATAGTGTTATAAGATCCAGATATTTTTCATCCAACTTTGATTAATATTAGAGTTGATACCTGAGGCCACAAATGTCAAGCTAATATTTAGTGATAAAACTTTAATGACACTATTTAAGAAGCTGTTCACACAAGTGCTTTTGATCATGCAAAGCAATGGATTATCTATTACTTTCATTTACAAAGAAAGATAATGAAGCCTATCAAATATTTACATGGCAGTTACCATGAAATAAGAGAAATCTATACCTAATCTGTATCTTTATTCTTAATATTTTTTTTCTAAAAAGAGACAAAGATCTTTTCCATATTATTTTAAAAATTGAATACTTCCAGGGTCAATTAACTTGTAACCTTGAGGTTTTTAATGTTTCTTTTAGGAAAGAACTTTTAGGATTACGGAAAGCTGTTCATTTGAAATGATGACCTTTGGCAACAGGTTGATTGTCTCACCACTCCTATGAAAATATCCTGCTGATTCTGACCTCATTCATCTGGTTCTGATTAACTCAACTATTCTAAAGATGTATTAGAGTTCTCCAGAGAAAAAGAGCCAATAGGTTATATATAGATATGTAGAAAGAGATTTATTGTGAGATACTGGCTTACGCATGATGGCAGCTGAGAAGTTCCATGAAACACCTAGAAATAATGTTTTACCAGTGATCTGGGCAGCCCTTAGCTCTGTCAAGCTGACATGTAAAACTAAACATTAGCTAAGGACTATTAGTGTTTCATAATGTTTTGTTTTTCCAAGTAAGATAAACAATGGCTGACAAATTCAGCTTTAAAACAGTAGTGAACTGTGATTTTCATCATATTGTAAAGTTTGTAGAATAGCGTGCACCTGAGTCATAACTGGGTTTTTAGCAAATATATTCTGAATGAATGTAGAAATGGCCATAAGGATACAAGAAAAAGGTCTGGTTAAAAGGAAAGACCATTATTTTTTGGACAAGTAGAAATATATTTAAATTGCTGGGCAATGATTTAATTTTTGTTTGGTATTTATAACTCATACCTGTATACTTAAGTGTTTTTTGCTGCCAAAATGTTGACCCAACATTAGAGGGTGAAAATATATTTGAGTCTTTCAATAATCTAAGAGAAGCTGTTAAAATTTAGAATATGAAGGATGGCAAATTCTTCTACTTTTGAAGCCTGATTCTCTATGATGAGTATTAATCCAGTCTCAGACTATGCAGCTACTAAATTTAGTAGATGGGTGAGGGAAAAATCAGTCTAGATATTCATCAAAATATCCATTCAGGACTCATTTTGATCGTAAATGGCAGAAATCCAACTGGAATGCACTTACTCAGAGAGTGGAATTTATGGCTTACCTAACCAGACTAGGAATCACAACGCATTAGCTATTCCCAGAAATAACTGAGAACAGGGATTTGAAAGGTGTTGCTCATTCTGCACATCTTCATCTTGGAATTTTTTCTCACCATTCAGACTTCTTACAGCTGACTAGCTAATTCTCCTTGGCATTGGCAGCTCTCAGGGTAGTATACATTCATTTTTGCTGTGCCAGGGTCATTGCACATCATACTTCAGTCCTCAGATTTAAAATGTCATAGCGGTGGGGCACCTGGGTGGCTCAGTCAGTTAAGCATACGAGTTCGCCTCAGGTCATGATCTCGTAGTTTGTGAGTTTGAGCCCCTCATTGAGCTCTGTGCTGACAGCTCGGAGCCTGGAGCCTGCTTCAGGTTCTGTGTCTCTCCCTCTCTCTGCCCCTCCCATGCTCATGCTCTGTCTCTGTTTCTCAATAATAACTAAACGTTAAAAAAATTTTTTTTAATAAATAAAATGTCATAGAATACACTCATTAATCTGATTTTGCACAAGTGTCCCAAAATACCATTAGAGTTCTCAGATAGAATGACTGCAATGCCCTCTACAACAACATGGTTGGTGTCAAGAGAGGAACAACCCCCTCCCCCAAATAAGAGGGTGCTATGCTATTCCTAGGTCAACAATTAAGCGAATTCGTTCATTTGAGATTATTAGCCAGAAAACGTTATCATTTAACAGAAGGAAAACTAATCTATTAGACTTTATACAATTCCAAGTAACATGGAGTGATCAAAAAAATGAAAAAGTGTGGTGGAGGGGGTGGGGGTGGAGAATTCTATGTCTTGCTGATTCTATAAAGAAGTATTTTTGTTTCTTTTTGTGTTTGTTGGTTTTTAGAAAATAGATGCCAGAGATCTCCTAATAAAAGAATACTTAAATACTTTAGGGTGCCCAATACCTTCAATGGACTTCTGGAAATGTAGGGAAAATCCTAGTACATGAATGTTAAGTATTCATGTATTCTTCAATGTGGGTTGACTCCTATGTGCCTGAGGAGGTCATCTCCATCATGGTGTGTACATCTTGGGACAAAGATTTGTACAGAACTGTACAGACTTGTACAGTGACTCCACCTGCCTGGTGAAGTACAGAATTGTAAGTGACTTCACCTGCCTGGTTACCTAAAGCAACAGAGTCAATGCTGATAATTAATTGCGTGACAGTTCTTGCAGCCAGATTATCTCATATTTCAATATTTTCTATCCGTAAATAGGCCATTATAAATTATAAAACAATATAACTTTTATGGAGAGACCACTAGCCACTGAAATAAAAAGTTTATTTCAGAATGAATATAATATCCATATAAAATAGAATAGAAAGGAAAATTGACTAAGATTTATAAAGAATTCTACAAGCAGAGACGCTGTGATATGTCCTTAAACCCTATGTATTCCACTATATTTAACTTTCTCATTTTCGTAAAAAAAAATGTACCATTTTAATCATTATTGAGTGTACACTTCAGTAGTGATAAGTATATTCGCATTGTTGTGTAAACGGTTCTCTAGACTATTTAGCTTTCGAATCTGGTAGGATTATGGCTCTGGAAAATTAGAATTGTGTTTTTCAATTTTGGGGTGAGCCTAAAAAAATTCAGCAGGCATTTTTTTTCTCGGGTATGATCCCAACTGTGATACTTCTCTTGTGTATTTTTATAACTCAACCCCTTCCTCCGTTGCTGTGAATATTAGCAATGAAAACTGAAAATTAGAACTGAAAAGGGACATGCTCTAAGGAGGTTTAATTCTGAGTTTGTAAGATCAAGTGGTAAGTAAAGGAGCAGAAAAGAAGGAGTGTTTTGGTTGATGAGAGAAGTTAATAAAGCAGAGTTCTTGATTTTTACAGTTTGTTGTATTCTGTCCCAAAGTGATAGGCAGGATGTACTGCTACTTCAGATCCTCTATTTTGAAAAAAGCACACCAGTGTTTATAACGTCATGGATAAACTGATGCAAGCGAATTTTTATTTTCTCAAACAACCCTTCTTGGTTTGAAGTATCCTCATTGCCAACAGATTTAATTCATATCAGAAGGGCAGCCTTGAATGGCTCCTCTCCAAAAACACAAAAGGTGGAGTTGTATGTACATTATTCCAGTCAAGACTTAAGACTGTCTCTCAATGCAGGAGTAAGCTTGTCACTAGAAGCCACAGACAGATCATAAGTCAACAGCTTTCATATCATTTATACTTAATGGGACCTCTTACACAGATTTGAAGGAGTCAGAAACATCCTCTTAAGTCGGGAGTTTCTGTCTTATTTATATGGCATACATTAACTCAGAAAGAAAAGACAAAGATTTACCTCTTCTTGAGAAAAAGCAGAGAAGCCAGTAGCCAGGTTTTAGAAATCATTTTTATTGAGCTAAATTTATACACAATGAAATTTTCTAACCTAATTGTACCGTTTTCTGAGTGTCGACAGATATATGTAATCATGTAATCACCACCGAAATCATGACTGTTTCCATCTTCCCCAAAAGATCTGCCCCTTGTGCCTTTTGGCAGTCCTGCCACCTACTGTCTTTGGGCAACCACCCACTTGCTTTCTGTCACTGGTTTTGCCTCTTCTAGAATTTTAGATGAACGGAATCACTTCACTACAAAATCTTTTGCATCAGCCTTTCATTTAGCCTAATGCCTTTGAGATTCATCCATATCATGTGTGTACTGGTAGGTTGTTTAACTAGTATTATTTTATATAGACTCTTAAATACAGAGAACAACAGGGTTGCTGGAGGGTTGCTGGTGGGGGGATGGGCTAAATGGATGATGGGCATTAAGGAGGGTACTTGTTGAGATGAGCACTGGGTGATGTACGTAAGTGATGAAACACTAAATTCTCCTGAAACCATTATTACACTATATGTCAACTAACTTGGGTTTAAATAAAATTAAAAAAATAGAAATACTCCATTTGTTGATTCATTTAGCATTCACCAGTCAGTGAATGCTGAGACATTTGGGTTGTCTCCAGTATTTGTTTCTGATGAAGAAAGCTATCATGGAAATCTCAACACAGGTCTTTATATGGACATGTCTTTTTATTTTTCAGCTAATCTAAGAGTCAACTGATGGGTCAGATAGTGTGTGCACATATACATACCTTTACATGAAAATGCCAAACTGTTTTAAAAAGTGGCTGTAACATTTTGCATTTTTAGAAGCAGTATATGAGAGCTTCAATTGCTACAGATAGTCAACAACATTTAGTATAATCAGCCACATTCATTTTAGCCATTGTAGTGTGTTTGCACTATAATCTCGTGGTTTTAATTTGCATTTTCATAATGACTATTTTTATGTGCTTATTTTCCATATGTATATCTCCTTTGGTAAAATTTTGTCCAAATGTTTTGCCCAATTTTTATCGGAATGTATGTCTTACTAAAACTTTTGAGTTGCAAAATATTTTTACATGTCCTAAATTTTATCCTACATATATTTTGCAAATACTTTGTCCTGGTCAATGACTTGCCTTTTAATTTTCTTAGTAGTGTCTCTTTTGGCACTTCTTGACATTTTAAAATTTTATTTTTAAGTAAATTTATATATATACACTGTGGCTATCTATAATTTATATTCAGGTTCCTCTAGTTTTAACATTTTACATAACCATGGTATACTTATTTAAAGTAGGAGAATAGGGGCACCTGAGTGGCTCAGTCAGTTAAGCTTCCAACTCATAATCATGCAGTTCATGAGTTCCAGACCCACATTGGGCTCTATGCTGACAGCTCAGAGACTGGAGCCTGCTTCAGATTCCGTGTCTCCCTCTCTCTCTCTGCCCCTCCCCTGCTTATTCTCCCTCCCACACTCTCTCTCTCTCTCTCTCTCTCTCTCTCTCTCTCTCTCTCTCTCTCTGTCAAAAATACATATTAAAAAAGAAGTAAAATTAGGAGAATAACAAGGGCTCTTAACGGAGGGTTGGTAAACAATGGTCTTGAAGTAGTTAAGAAAATACTGAACCCTATGTATCCACTGACCCTGATCCAGAAGAGAGGCAGAAAAATGAATGTCAATCACTTGAGAAGGTTTCTAGGAACATAATACGCTAGTAAGAGTATCAGGTTTTTTCTGTTACAATGAAAAAAAAAAAAGGTAGAAGAAGGCTCTCAGTAAATGCAAAGGATCCAATAGGTGTTACTGACAAAAGAATGGTATTACAGTGGGCGTCAGATTTGATAAGCAAAGATGAACAAAGATGAGTAAAAGCAGATACTAACCAGAGAGAATGGAGAAAGATAGGTTGCTTAGAAGGTTTCTACAATAGATGACTACACGAAAAATGTACCAAATGTGCATTTGTACATTGTTTTGGTAAATGTACCAAATGTCGTTAATACATAGAGACCATAATGACTTCATAAAATCTTTAAGACTATGAAATTATCTTTTTAGCTTCAGGACAGAGGCTTAGTTATCCTTTGGTGTCAAAAACCAACCCAAAGCTGGAAAGCCTTAGTGTGGAGTAACTGAGAACACCTGACAGAAATAGGAAATTCAGGAATAGAAACTGTACCAGCTGTGGAGCCTTTCAGAATGATAGTAGTATAATACGACCTGAAAGAAAAGAGAACAACTTCTAGAGTTAACCATTCTCAGTTGTAGACTTCCTTAGTCAAAACATTTGGCTTCTTCCTAAAAGCATACTTATTATTAGTTTGGCTGTCAGCTGTACTTAGTCATACAGGGAACTGGGATGTACAGATATGACCCTTCCCAGGAAGAACTCAGATTGATGAGGGGTGTGTGTGTGTGTGTGTGCCCGTCCACCAGAATACTTTATGGCATCTGATCTGTATTCTAGGTGAACATCAAAAAACTAGAGAACAAAATGTTTCAAAAATATATTGCTCTTTTTTATCCAAGTCCAAAATAACAGCACAGTTTACAAAATAAACAAACTAGGAGATTAACATTGCTGTAACAGTATTAACTAAACTACAGATTTGAGTCTCATTTTACAGTTTTTCTGCTGTCCTTTTTCTTTTCCAAATCTCGAGATACCACTTTGCATTTTAGTCATCATGCCTCCTTGGTCTCTCTCAGTCTGTAACAATAGTTCCGTGTTTCAGGTTTTTTTTTGTTTTGTTTTTTTTAATGACTTGAACATCTTTGCAGAGTATTGTTCAGGTGTTTTGTACAATGTCCTTTGTTTTGGGTTTGTCTGATGTTTTCTCCTGAATAGATTGAGGTTATGCATTTTTGCAAATAATACCACCAAAGTGATGTGTTCTTCTCATATCAAGAGTACATGGTATCAACAAGATTTATTGGTCATGTGAACCTTCATCAGTTGATTAAGGTGTAGGATTCTCTGCCATAAAGTTATCATTTTTTCCTTCCCTATATTAACCAGAAGTGATTCACAAAGACAAGCCCAATTCAGGAAGTGAAGTGTTGAACTTCACTTCCTAGTGGGAAAATAATCAGGGAATTTGTGGACATATGTTAAAGCCTCCAAAGTAATCAATGACTATTTGAGGGAAGAAAAATTGAGGCTATGCAAAGATCATGTTTCTCCTTAAAGTTTTAATCACTAATTGCAGAACTTATCTATGAATTGTCTGCAGCAATTATTACTGTGGTGTCCCAATGATGATTATCTATCAATGTTTCTTCTCTTGTTATGACTTAGAATTATTCTAATGAATACATTAGTTGTCCCTTCTCCCCTACTTATTTACTTAGTCACTTGTTTGTTTACATCAGTATGAGCTCATAGACACTTATTGCATTCTTTGATTTATAATTCAATTCTATAATTATTATTATTGTTATTATTATTATTATTTACATTGTTCCAGATTTCTGGGGTGCATGGGTGGCTCAGTCGGTTAAGCATCCAACACTGGATTTCAGTACACGTCATGATCTCAGTTTGTGGGTTCAAGCCCTGCATCTGTCTCTGTGCTGATAGCGCAGAGCCTGCTTGGGATTTTCTCGCTTCTCTGTCTCTGGCCTCCCCTGCTCATTCTCTCTTTCTCGCTCTTTCTTTCAAAATAAATAAATAAACATGTTTTTTAATTGTTCCATGTTTGGTCATTGAAAGCTCTTTCAGGTACATATAGCATCTTTTTGACCTGATCCTATCCTTTTTTTTCTTCTTCTTCTCCTTCTTCCTATTACTTTTGAGAAACAATAATAATAAAGTATTGTGTACATTACAACAATAGCAAAGTATTGGCTCTCAGAATTTTCTTCCTTTCTGTAGTCTACAGAATGCTCCAGGCTCATGTAATATTTTATCTCCTTTCATCATAGCATCAGCCATTTCTTCAGGGGTTGCTGAGTTCTGTTATTGAAAAATGATATTTAGAATCTAAGATATGGAGGCTGGGTGTATCCATAGCTACTGGAATATCACTGCATCTAGCCTTCTCAGTGAACAGATCCAGGAAACTGCACATATATATGTATATATCTTCTTTTATCTAGTAATCATCTATCTATCTCTATCTCTGTCTCTCTCTACCATCCCTATTTCTATCACTGTCTCTATATAATAAAGATGGGCCAGGGGCGCCTGGGTGGCGTAGTCGGTTAAGCGTCCGACTTCAGCCAGGTCACGATCTCGCGGTCCATGAGTTCGAGCCCCGCGTCGGGCCCTGTGCTGACAGCTCGGAGCCAGGAGCCTGTTTTGGATTCTGTGTCTCCCTCTCTCTGACCCTCCCCCGTTCATGCTCTGTCTCTCTCTGTCCCAAAAATAAATAAACGTTAAAAAAAAAGAGTTTAAAAAAAAAATGATGGGCCATACTAGTGTCTCCAATTTTAATATAATGCCACTGAGTACATCTGAACTTTCAGCCTTGCTAATCTGTAACTTTTCTCTGACAGCAAGGAATCTGTTTCCATGATTTGTAATTTATTTATGTGTTCAAGCCTAGAATATGTGTGAATAATTTGTAGAATTGCTAGCTTGCACCCTACAAGAAAAAAATAAACCCAACTAGAATATAGTTTTGGGTTTTTATATACAATCCCTTGGGTTTTTAGTCTTAGGGTATTCAATCAAAACACTGTATTACAAAATCATTAGACCAGCTGCTTTCTTCTCTACCCTTTTAGTGAATTGACTTTCTTCTTATAATTCAGTGCTTGTGTTTGTATTCTTTGTGACTTGTATATTGTTTGTTCTGAATTTTGCTTCATCTGATATAGCTATATTAGTTTACTTTAATTTTCTATCCGTGTATCTTTATGTTCATTTTCCATATAAATAGCATAGAATTGGGTGTTCCCTTATTATAAATTTGACAATATGCACCTTTTCACTGGAATATTTAGATCATTTCTATCTGTTTTGAATATCAAGAACACTGGGTTTAAATCTTCCATTTTGCTAGTTGTTTTCTGTCACATCTTTAAAAAATACTTTTACCTTTTTTAAGATTTCTTTTTTCTAATGAATGCCTTGCTATGCTTTTTTAAACAAAGAGGTTTCTCTAAAGCAGAAGTTCTCAATGTATGGTCTTTGGATCCACTAAAATCAGTATCATTTGTCAGTGCCATCAAATTCTCAGCCCCCACTCCAGACCTAGGAGAATCAGAAACTGGGAGTTTGGGCTGAAACTATGTTGATTTAATAAGCCCTCCAGATTATTTGATAAATTCTAAATCTTAGCACATCTGCCCTGTTTGATGATACGTATTTCTAACTCAGCCTACTTTCAAATAATACTATAGCATTTCATTAAAGTATGAGAGCCTTACAACAATTTGCTTCCATTGCTTCCCACTCATCCATTTATTCTGTTGTCATCACATATTTTCACCCTGCGTATGTTCTAAAACTCATAATAGTTTATTATTATTGCTTTTAAAAGTCTATTTTATTTTAAAGATAGTAACAAACAAATGAGGAAAATAGCATTTAGTTTACACAAACATTTGCTATTTCTAGGACTTTTGATCCCTTTGTGTAGATCCAAACTTTAATTTGTTTTTTGTTTTTGTTTTTTGATCCAAACTTTAATTTGTAATTATTCTTCTACCTTCAAGCATTGTTTTTTTTGTAGTGTTTATCTTCTAGGAATTCTCTTAGCTTTCAGTTATCTGAAAAACGTATTTATTTTGCCTTTTAAATCATTTTTATGATTAATTATAATGAATATCTGATGTATTATTGTGTAATATTTTTTATTAATTATTACATCTTATGAATTTCTTTTGTTGTGGTTTTTATACAAAATTGAGTAAAGTTTCCCTATTCATAGGTGTCCAATCTACAGAACACTATTTTAAGCAGTTTTCCCCAAAGACCTTTGTAGACGTTAAGGCTCCCAGCCTCCCCCTGTACAGCTCAGTCCCCTTTGTGGGTTGAAAATCCTGAAATACTTCAAGTCCCCCTCTGGAAGCATGGACTTGCATATGCTAACGAGGTAGCCACAGGGTGGAAGCTCTAAGCCAGCTTGAGCCTATAGAAAAATTTACAAAGTTCCCTCAGAGGATCCAGAACATTCTTGCACTGGCTTGGAAGACCCAGAGAGGACTCTTTGGGTTGCCAGAGCCACACAAAAGCCCAGGAACTGCTCTTGCCTTTCTGGAAACACTGGGGAAAAAGTCAGCTCCATCCAAACAATCTCAGAATTTTCTACCTCACTTCAGAACCCCAAAATTGGCATTGCTGAAAACAAGGATGCCAGTGAGCTGGCTGAGCTTCTAGTAAAATTACAGGTCCCTTCCAGGGTTCAGACAACTCCTGTGGTGGAATTAAAGACCCAGAGAGTGCCTCAAAGTACCATCAGAGCTATGAAAAATTTTTCTAAGTCTACTTGGGGGCTCAGGATCCATTTTGCTTTCCTGGAAAAGTTGGAAAAAGTGTTACCCCTTCATGAGTGTCCTTAGGATTTTCAGCCTCATTTCAGATCCTAGTGCTAACTTGGGTGTTTTAATTGCTAGTTAAATCCAGATAAAAGAAAGTGGGCGATGACCATTGAGGAGGGCACCTGTTGGGATGAGCACTGGTTGTTGTATGGAAACCAATCTGACAATAAATTATATTTAATATAAAAAAATCCTGATATAAGATTCAGACTACAGAGAGTAGAGACCTAGTAGAGCGTTAGAATACAATGACAGTGAGTTCATCAGAACTTTCACAGTTGCTAATCTGTAACTTTTCTCTGATAGCAAGGAATCTGTTTCCCATGATTTATAATTTGTTTATTTATGTGCTTAAACCTAGAATACATGTAAATTATTTGAAGAATTGCTAGCCTGCATCCTATGAGAAAAAAAAAATAAACCAATTAGAATGCAGTTGTATTCTACTTGTCCTCACATATATTAAGAACAGTCAGAGGTTTACATAATCAATGATATTCTGCCCACAAGCAAAATGATAAGGCAAGGAAATGTTTGCATTTTTTTGAAAACTAGATTAAAAAATCATCTCTTTTGAAAATTCAGAACCATAGACTTTCCTTCACATGGATTTGGCATTTAAATTTATACCACCAATGTTCTCTGAAACACTGTCAGCCAAGATAGTAGTATATAATCGCCTAAGGGTTAGGAGACCCATTGTGTGTGTGTGAGAAAAGTAAATGCAAATTATGTCAAGTGGAAAAAACTCCAGTAGGCCCCACAAGGATATGCACAAATAGAACATTGTTAAATACAAGCTCAAAATTCAAGATTCAAACCCTAAAAGGACAAAAATGACATTGTACAAGAGTTAGAAAAACAACACACAAAGAATGAGATTTCCAAGATTTCAAATAATAGAATAAGAAATAGAGAATAAAAAACAAATATAAAAATATCTGAGAAAATAAAAGAGGGAATAGGAAATACTAGAAAGAAAGAAAGATACCATATTTTAAAAGACCAAGAGATTTGAAAAGAACCAAAGAGAAATTAAAAATGTAATAATAGAAATAAAAAAAACTCTCAATGGATCTTTTAACAAAAGATTAATTATATAGAGAGACTTAGTAAACAGGAAGTATATCTAAACAAATTGCTAAGGATGTACACAGTAAGAAAATATGACAGAAAAATATAAAAACGTTGAATTCATGGAAGATGGACTATGGTCCATAGACTTCTAATTAGAGTTAAACAAGGAAACAATAGCTTTGATGGGAGAAAAGCTAGTAAGACCAGAAAGCGTTCCAGAGCTGAGAGAATATAAATTTTCAGTATAAAAAACATAATGAAACCCAAATAGGTTAAATGAATACAGGCCCACAACCAGAAACATTGTAATCAAACAGCAGAGCTCAGAAGACAAAGATAAAATATTGAAACCAACTAGAGGCAGGAAAATACAGGCTACTTACAAAGGAATATCAGTTAAACTACATATGTTTTAGTAAACAGCCAGAACACAATGGAAAATTATCTCTACAGTGGTGACAACAAATGTCTGTCAAGATAGAATTTTAAACCCAGGTAATCTATAGTTCAGTAATGTATGTGAAATAAAAAAAAATTTTGCTACAATCATAGCAGGAAATTTAGATAAGGAAGCCAAAAGGTAACTGAGGACATAAAATACTGGGAGGATACTACAACTAAGTTTTACTTAATGGAGTTATATAGAACCTTACATTACAAAGGTATGTAATATATTATCTTTCCAAGAACACACAGGATATGTGAGTATACTGGCATATACTGGGCCATAAAACCAACCTGAACAACTTTCAAGGGATCTGAGATCATATTAAATGCATTTTTTGAAGGCAATAAAATTTAGACATATATTAAGGACAATAAAAGAGCAAAAACATATATCACATTAGTATACTAAGAAGAAACAAATACTTCCAAATAAGACAAGAGCCCATTAAGGAATAATAGTAGAAATGACAAAATCTAAAAGCAAAAACAAACATGCTACACCTTAAGGTATGTGGACATAGATCAATTAATGCCTAAAGGAAATTTTATAAATTTAAGTGACCAATAACTATTAACCAATCATTATTAACTAATAATGATTAAATGTTAGAATGCTAAGCATTCAAATTTTTAAAATATTATACAAGTAATAGTGACTGTATAGTATAACAAACTATTTGAAGATTCTACTTTTTAAATTTTCAAGCCACTTTTTGAGGAAGATCTTATTAATAATCTCATTTTGCAAATGAGGGGTCTGAGGCATTGACAGATTACATAACGAACAAGGACACAGAACCTGGGAAATTCAGAGTGAGGTTTCAAATAAGTAGACTACTTACAAAAGCCATAATCTTAATCACTAATGTCTTTTATACATTGGTGAAAGAATAGTAAAATAAGCCTCTAAATGGTAAAACAAAACAAAACAAAACAAACAAGAAAAATAGATAAGCACAGAAATTAATAAAAGACAAACAGATATAACTATAAATGTAACAAAAGTCAAATATTGCAATGTTATAATTACTGTATGCCTTAAATTTTAAATTTTTGATAAAATTTCTTGGGAGAACATAACATATTTAAATTGATTCAAGAAGAAATAGAAAGCCTGAACAGATATATACAAATCATTCAGCAAGGGAAATGTAGCATGAAACAAACACATACACACACAGACAAAACATTGTGCAAAGCTTTAGAAACAATTTTATCAAAAATTATAGGAATAATAACGTTACATGAACTTCAAGAAGAAAAACAATGCATTTTATGAGGCCTATAACCTGGATAACAATTGAGAAATGTACAAATGGGAAAAGAATATTACAGATAATTCTTCCAAATGAATAAGTGAAAAAATATTTTTTAAAAACAATTTTAGCAATTTCAATTTAGTAGTGCAATAAAATACATAGAATGACAAATTGAGTTTATTGAGTAAATTCAAGAATATTTAAATATTAGAAATGTAATAATGAAATACAGCACATGAATTAGAGAAAAATCATATAATCATTGAAAATGTACAGATAGGGGTGCCTGCGTGGCTCAGTCAGTTAAGTATCCAACTTTGGCTCAGGTCATGATCTCATGGTCCATGAGTTTGAGCCCCACTTTGGGTTCTGTGCTGTCAGTTCAGAGTCTGGAGCCTGCATCGGATTCTGTGTCTCCCTCTCTGTCTGCCCCTCCCCCACTCATGCTCTGTCTCTCTCTGTCTCTCAAAAAATGAATAAATGTTAAATTTTTTTTTAAAAAAAGAAAATGTACAGATGAATATTTGAGTTATTTCTAATTTATGATAAAAATCTTAAAAATTGAAATAGGAAAGAAACTCTCAGTTATTTTCCAAGAAAAAATTTTAAAAAAATGTTTAATGTTAATATATTTTTAAGATAGGTAAGACAGAGCATGAGAAGGAAAGGGGCAGAGAGAGAGGGAGACATAAAATCCAAAGCAGGCTCCAGGCTCTGAGCTGTCAGCACAGAGCCCCACACTAAACTCGAACTCACAAACCGCAAGATCATGACCTCAGCCAAAGTCCAATGTTTAACCGACTGAGCCATCCAGATGCCCCTCAAAAAAAATTTTTTTTTTTTAATTGAGACAGAGAGAAAGCAGGGGAGGGGCAGAGGGAGAGGGAAGGAGAAAATCTTAAGCAGGCTCCAGGCTCAGTACAGAGCCCAATGCAGGGCTCAGTCTCACGAACCATGAGATCATGATCTGAGCTGAAATCAAGAGGCAGACACTTAACCAACCGAGCCACCCAGGCGCGCCTTATTTTTTCAAATATTTGATAAGGATAAAGTTGTTTCAAAAAAATTGAAAAGAATTTAAAATAAATAAGAAACAAGGTACTGATGTTTGCTATCCATTTCATGAGAACTGGAGCAGCTGGCATCTGGCAAAGAAATAAAAGTGAAGTGACAAGGAAAGTGAAAGAAATAAAACTCTCATTTGTAATGATAGCATTGTCTACATCTGGGTACTATTGACATTTTGGGCAAGATATTTTTGTGGCGTGGTATCCTGAGCATTGTAGAACGTTGAATAGCATCATTGATCTTCACCGATTAGAAGCCAGCAGCCTCCTGTTTATGACAACCAAAAATGTCTCTAGATATTATTGCCAAATGTTCCTGGGGTGAAGAATCATCCTCAGCTTATAACTGCTGGTATAAATGAAAATATAAAAGAATATTCAGATAAACTCTTGGACTAATAGGACAGTTCCTAAAGTTTGCTGATGTAAGATTGTTGTTCAATGAGTATAAAGTTACAATTATACAGTAAGTTCTAGAGATATGTTGCATAGCATATAGTAGTAATACAGTATTGTGCACTGAAAATTTTAATGAGAGTAGGTCTTAAATGTTTACCACACACACACACACACACACACACACACACACACATCTCCAAAGGGATGCAAAGACACCCGTGGAGATACTAGATAATCAAGGTCTATTACGTTGATCAGGGTGACAGTATCACAGCTATATGTATATGTCCTAACTTATCCAATTGTAAACATTAAATACGTGCAGGGTTTTTTTGTATATCAGTTATACCTCAATGAAGCTTAAAAAAAACATACCTTTACACAATGATGCTAGCAGCTTTATTTGTAATAGCCCAGGACTGGAAATCGCCCAGATTTGGTAAATGGTCAATGGTAAATGGTTAAACAAACTGTGGTACCACCTTGTAATAGAATACTGCTCAGCTTTAAAGAGAGAAAGAGAAAGAAAGAAAGAAAGAAAGAAAGAAAGAAAGAAAGAAAGAAAGAAAGAAAGAAAGAAAGAAAGAAAGAAAGAAAGAGAAAGAAAAAAAGAATGAAAGGGAAGAAAAAGAATGGGGCACCCGAGTGGCTCAGTTGGTTAAGCCTGTGATTCTTAATTTTGATTCAGGTCATGATCCCAGGGTTGTGAGACTGAGCCCTGGGGTTTGTGCTGAACATGGAGCCTGCTTGAGATTGTCTTTCTCCTTCTGTCCCTCCCCGTCTGGCACATGCTCTCTCATGTGCTCTCTCTCACTCTTTCAAAAAGAAAAGGAAAGGAAAGGAAAGGAGAGGAGAGGGGAGGGGAGGGGAGGGGAGGGGAGGGGAGGGGAGGGGAGGAAAAGGGAACAAACTATTGATATATTTAACAACTCTCATGGATCTCAGTGCATTATGCTATGAAAAAAAAAGAAGTCAAATTCAAAACGTTACATACCATATACTGTAATTTATTTGTTTCTTAAAAGGACAGACTTGAAAATTGGAGAACAGATCAACTGTTGCTATGCTTCCCTAACAGATTAGGCAAGGGGGAAGTTGTGACTTTAAAGGGTACCTTGAGGGAGCTCTTTGTAGTGACAGAACAGTTCTGTATCAGGACAATGATGGATGTTATATGAATCTAAACAGTGAGTAAAATGTATAAATCTATATACACAAAGATGTATAAACTTGAATTTATGCAAAAACTTTATTTTTTATGCAAAAACTTTTAGAAGAGATTTTCAATGACCTATGCAATGCAAAATAAAACACGAGTCAAAGTTATAAACTGATAATTCATTTAAATGGAACTCAAAATAACCAAATGTATAAGATTTTGTAATAATCAGTGAGTTAATGAAAACCACAGTGAGATGTCATTTCAAAACTGATACACCAGAAGAGTCTGACAATACCAGTGTTAATTTATATAGAGAACAATGTGTTAAACTGCATACACTCCAGGTAAATTGTTATGAGCACTTTAGATATCTATGTGCCAATATCTAATTAATATGGCAATTTGCAAAACTTGTGACTGGGTGATTTCTCTCCTTGGAATCATTCAAACATCTCATATTAGTCTTTACTTAGAGGTTCATAATAGCCCTCTTCACTATGAAAATTAGCCTACTGGTATTCATATTATAAATATATTTGGTATGTTTTTATAGTGCAAAAATTAATTTATAATCTACTTTCTATATTTATTAAATTGTGTTATCAATGTTATGCTGCCTTTACAGAAAGATTTTGCCTTATTTCTACTCTATTCTCTGGAACAAATTATATTGCACTGAAGTTCATCTATTCCTTTTATGTTGTAGTTTGGTTATGGGTGAGTGTCTCCATTGTGTGAATGGAGGTCTTGGGTCCCTGGATTCCCCACCAGAAGATTTACGTGAGGATAGATTTACATGGGGATCTGTGCTGGAATAAAGACAGCTAGAGGAAAGTAGCAAACACAAAGCAGTTTATTAAAGCGAAAATAGTCTCAAGGTCTGAGAGCTGGCAGGTTCCCCCAAGGTGGAACCAGCCTCTAGGTTGTTTTGAGATTGGATATTATTGGGTCTCTCTGGGCTGGGAGGAGCTACAGTGTGGTGGTCTCTAAGAAGGCTGCTTCCAATCTTTTGGGGCGACTCCTCCCACAGGTTGGGAGGGAAGTTTTTGACCCTGCAAGGTTTATACCTGGATCCTGGATCCTTGGTGGCAGCCCTTCTCCATGGGGGCACTGTAACCACAATGCAAATACATTCTACTCAGTCTAGGTGTTGTCTTGGGGCAGAGGTGGAAGAGGTGAGTACCTGCTCTGCACTGGTGACTATAGTTCTGTCAGTCCCAAGATCTTGGAAGCCACAAGGTTAGAATGTTGTGCCTCCGGGCTTTTAATGTGTAGCCTATTTATCACTCCCTTAGCCTGTAGCCTCCTGTCTCTCTCATTCCCCTTCAAGGACTTGTAACTCTGCCTTTGTGTTCCTTCCATGGCTCAATTCTAGCTTCTATCTACAGTTTCACCCCTGCCAGGGTTTAAATTTTATTTATATTGTATTTAGCAAAATAATTGTTTTGTGATTTTTTTTTCCTAATATACCCTGTAGATTTAATTTTTTTTTTCTATTCTCCTTTGTTATTTATTTCCACTGAATTAGCTTAGCTAGTTGTTTGTCTATTTTATTTTTTCCCATTTGCACTTTCCAGGAACCACATCATTGATTTATTTGTTAGTTCTGATTTTCTGCTTTCTCATTCATTGATTTCAGCTTTTTTGTTATTCAATTTCTTCCTCCAACTTTCCTTGATTTATTTTTTTTGTACTTTAAAAATTTTTTTTCAGGTTTAATGGTCAGTACATTTGCATCTGTTCTTAATTTGTATTATAATATTTAAAACTGTATTTTCTCTCCCCAGAGTGTAATCCATCAATTCTAGTACGTAATATTTTGGAATCAATACTTTCTAGATGTTCTGAATTATTAGTTTTGGTTTTTTTTTTTACTTAAATGTTTTTAAAGCTATTTGAAACTTTTCCATTGTTTTGTTTCCATTTTTATTACAAATTTCTAGTTTTACTTCACTGTGAACAGAATAGATCATTTTATTGTTTAGGAAAATATTTTGCTTTATCTTTGTATTCAAGTGATTTAGATGTTCTTTTGTACCCCAGAAAAGAAAGTCTGCTTTCTATTTTTATAGTATAGACTAAAAAATCAGTATGATTTCTCTTATATTTATCTATTTTTTCTATTTGACTTTTATGTGCTGATGGAAATAAATTATCTTCTAATTAATCTGTGTTTGTATATTTCTCCTTGCATTTCCTGTAGTTTTTATTTATGAATATTTAAGTTCTGTTTGATTTTAAAATCATAACGTCTCCTCCTCATTATAACTCTTGTGATTCTATCTTAACTTTTAGGGGTTTTTTATTGTTTTAAATTAATTTTTATTAATATTGATACCAGGCTATTTGGAAGAAAAAGACTTATGATAGATTTTCATGATTCAATTTACTCTTTATTTTTATATTTGAAATAAAAAATACTTATGATAGATTTTCATACTTCAGTTTACTCTTTGTCTTGAGGAAAGCTTTTTACCCCTTAGGTTCAAACTGTTGATACAAGACTATGCTTCTTATTTTCTTTTCAGTCGTATTTTCAGATATATCTTTTCCTTTTTCAGATATATCTTCAACCTTCCTTTTCCTTTCAGACTTCCTGGATCAATTATAACTATATCTCATATTTAACAAATTTTTTTTCCCCTTTGAACAGCTGATTACAAATGTGTGTGCATAGGTGTGTGTGTGTGTGTGGTATATATGTATGTATATACTTGGCTTGATATATTTGGCTTCAATTATATCACCTTGTTTTATACTTTTTGCATTATTTAATTCTTCCTTTAAGTCTTGCTTTAAAGTTTTTGATTTACATTGTCTTTGTCTTCTTTTCTGTATGTGTGTTTTCCTTCTGACAATTTAGGCAAGGGTGGGGACTTATACTTAGGACTTTGTTCTTCTCATGATTATATTTATTTCTTTATATGCCCTATAAACTTTTTTTTTCAATATATGAAATTTGTTGTCAAATTGGTTTCCATACAACACCCAGTGCTCATCCCAAAAGGTGCCTTCTCAATACCCATCACCCACCCTCCCCTCCCTCCCACCCCCTATCAACCCTCAGTTTGTTCTCAGTTTTTAAGAGTCTCTTATGCTTTGGCTGTCTCCCACTCTAACCTCTTTTATTTTTTCCTTCCCCTCCCCCATGGGTTTCTCCTATAAACTTTTTTTTTTTAATTTTTTTTTTCAACGTTTATTTATTTTTGGGACAGAGAGAGACAGAACATGAATGGGGGAGGGGCAGAGAGAGAGGGAGACACAGAATCGGAAACAGGCTCCAGGCTCTGAGCCATCAGCCCAGAGCCCGACGCGGGGCTCGAACTCCCGGACCGCGAGATCGTGACCTGGCTGAAGTCGGACGCTTAACCGACTGCGCCACCCAGGCGACCCGTCTCCTATAAACTTTTTTATAATGCTATATGTTGGTTATTTAGTGTGAATGATAAAGATGACATAAATAATTAATAATTTCTATTTTCTCCTCCCTCCCATTCTAATTCTAGTTTTGATTGGCCCTCTTGTTTTTTGTATCTCTTTAATAATATTTAAGTCTGGCTTCATGTTAGAATTTTCAAGAGTGGGGTGTGGAGGGAAGGGCCTTTTAAAATACAGGGATATCGGGGCTCCTGGGTGGCGCAGTCAGTTAGGTGACTGACTTTGGCTCAGGTCATGATCTTGTGGTTTGTGGGTTCGAGCCCCACATTGGGCTCTGTGCTGAACACTTGCTTGGAGCCTGGAGCCTTCTTCAGATTCTGTCTCCTTCTCTCTCTGCCCCTCCCCAGCTTGTGCTCTGTCTCACTCTGTCTCTCAAAAATAAATAAATGTAAAAAAAAAATACAGTGATGTCTAGATTTCACCCCCAAAGGTTCTGATTGTCTGAGTTGGAGACTCTGTGTTATTATTTATAAAATTCCTGGTGATGCTAATTTGTAGCTAATGTTGAAAACCAACAGTCAGTGGATAATTTTTAGAACTTTAATTAAAATGCATCCTCATCAGTCTCTATTCTTGGATATGACTCTGTTGCTCTTTGTGAGTAGGAAATCTCTCTAGTTCACAATGAAACTGTGATAGTTGTGGCAGTTCATATATGTATGTGTGTGTGCATCTGCATGTTTGTGTGTAGACTTTTTTCTAGTATGACTTTAGCCCTTAATTCTGGTCAAATGACAGCAATGGGCAGGTCAAGGGCATTTTACTACTCTGTTTCTTCTTCGCCTTGCAACCCCTGCGACCTGCTTTTTGCAGAAGTAGTTGGAGCATTTCCTTATAAAGATACCCCATCCCAGCCCCTGTCCTTCAGTACTACTGAACAAGTTTCAAGGATCCTATCTGTCACAGCAAGCTCATGCAGCACGACCTTGGAATTTCAAGCATGAAATCCTTGGTTTTGCTTCTATTTTAGAGATATGTCTGGTCTAAATGATTTGAAAGATCTGCTGGTTCTGTTTCCTCTGTGGTCATCCTTTTCATAGTACATGGTGGTTGCTCTTTTCACACAGTGCATATAGAGTTATACGTATGTGCTGCTATAATAAAGATATACATATTTCTGTTTCTTCTTTACCTTTATTCCAGTTGGTTTCATAGCAGGATGAGAACAGAGAGAAAAGATATCAGTCATCTGAAAGTATTTAATAATTATGAAAAGTGATTTTTAAGCACCTTCAACTATAATAGTCTCTCAGAATACTTTCTCTTTCTCCCTTGAATCACTGTGTAGACTTCAACATCCATTTTATTGATTGATAGCTGATGGATATCACCAAGGTTAATGTATGGGATATAAACACATTCAAAATCTTGTAAACATTTGTTTAATTTGATTTTATACCAATGATCAGCCCCCCTCTATTTAGGAAACCATGAAAAAGCTGCTAATGGGTGTTGCTCGTTTAGTCTAATTTGATAATGTTATTCTTCAAAAAATATTTCCCCTTAAATCTCCTTCATAGTATCAACTTTCTGCAGTAGAAAGTAAGATATTGCATATATTAATATACTTTTTCATAAATTAGAATAACATTTACTCTTTGTAGATTGTTGTTTATTTAAAACATCCCCAGTACCACTGACTTTCATCTTTATGATGACAAGTATAACAACTCATATATTTATATTTATAGAAAAAAGAAAGGCATGGAGGTTATAATGACATGATATACAAAATAGGTAGCAAGTGTTGATCATCACTCTATGCCAAACATCATACCAAGCAATTGGTTTATTTAATTTTGTTTGATCCCCTCAACAGTTAAGATAGATTTATCCTTTCACCTAATAAAATATAAGTACAGTCCTGAGGAGGAAATTAAAGATAAAAACAAGGATTTTAAATAAGAGGATGGAATGATCTTTCTTTTTTTTAATTTTATTTTAATTTTTTAAACGTTGTATTTATTTTTGAGAGAGGGAGAGACAGAGCATGAACAGGGGAGGGTCAGAGAGAGGGAGACACAGAATCTGAAACAGGCTCCAGGCTCTGAGCTGTCAGCACAGAGCCCGACGCGGGGCTCGAACTCACAGACCGTGAGATCATGACCTGAGCCGAAGTCGGCCGCTTAACCGACTGAGCCACCCAGGTGCCCCTTGGAATGATCTTTCTTAGATTTGAAGTGTATCATTCTGGCTGTTGAAAGATACTAGACAAGGTAGGACAAACAGATCCAAGAGAACTTTAGCCATGATAAAGAGTTAGATTTTTTCTAAGGACAATTGGAAAACATTTTTTTAAGTTTATTGGTTTATTTTGAGAGAGAAGTGAGGAGGGGCAGAGAGAGGGGGAGAGAGAGAATCCCAAGCAATGTGCTGGTGGTACAGAGCCTGACAGGGACTTGATCTCACAGACTGTGAGATCATGACCTGACCCAGAATCAAGAGTCAGATGCTTAATTGACTGAGCCTCCCAGGTACTCCTAGAAAACTTTTTCAAAGGGTTATGAGGAATAGATTGATGTAAAACAATTTTAAGAAAAATATCCTTGCTGTCATGTAGGTAATACTTCTGAGGGACATGTGAATAGAAGAGGAGAGATGTATTGCTGTTGTCGTATTCTAGATACATGATGCTGGTGGAATCCACTAGAAATAAGGTAGACAAATGGAGAAAAACTCATCACGCATGTATAGTTAGGGGAAAAGATGATTATAGAGAGCCTCCTTGAGTTAAAAACTTAAAGCAGTTTGGTGAGTATGGTATTGTTTCTACTGATACATGCAAGATTGGTGTTTAGAGAGATGGAAAAATTATTTTCTAGGACACTTAGAATATATATGACAGTGGGACTCCCAAGAGGAAATTTTAAATGGCAAGTTTGACATGCAGAGTTTGCAGCTCTGGGTTTGGCTACAGACATTCATTTTGGAGCTATCAAATGCAGAGATCATAGAGAAGAAAGGAGACTTTTGAATGGATTCTGAAATAACATAAATATTTGGAGGTAGAATAATAGAAGATTCAAGACAGCAAACTAAGATGGTTTGGCCAGTAAAATAGGACAATGTAGGTTATGTATGTCTTCAGGCAGGCCTACTGGTTAAGTTGAAGAAGGTAGTGTACCTGGAGAGAGGGCCGCAAGAAATTGACCTTTGGCTTTTCCATTGTGGTTGGTGCCTGTTCCTTGACTCAGTTGGGCAGAAAGGCACAAGGCACATCTCTGGATCTCCAGGACAGTGGGAAGATATCATTAGGCTAAAAACACACCTTTGTGAAATTGATGAAGGAAACTCTCTGTAGAATCTCATGGTCCTCACCAGCATCGGGTGATTCCATTGGTGCTGTGAAGGCTTCATGAAAACTCAAAGTCCAGGAGAGTTTGCCTCTCCTGCGGGGAGAATGTCAAGTCTCCTGCTCTGTGTAGTGTCTTCCTTTAGTTACACTATTGTAACACTTATATACATTGTAGAAAATTATTTTCTTGCATTGTAGAAAATTACATTTTGGGGTTTTCCATAAAGCACCATGACTCTAACATTGAAATTTTGAAAATTAGATTTTGCTGTACCATTTCAAAACCAGCCAGAATAAGCCTTCAGTTACCAGTTTAAAATAAAAAGTGGAAACATATGCTTCTGAAATAAAAATGTGGGGTTGGCATAGTAATACATGATGAAAACCTTCAAAGGATCCTGCCTGGCCACTGTGCTCCAACTATTAAAGTTATATGTGAGCAAATACTCTAAGACCAACTCGCTCCACATTGCTATTTTTCTTGACAATAGTATTACTCAGCATGTGACAATGGAAGCTGTATTATGCTTTTTGATATTAAGACATTTAACAAGCATTTCATGCTATTCTTATCAACACAATTGAGACATATGTGCTGAACGTTAGTATGATCTAGTACATTTTTCAAAAATTGTTTTTTAGTGTTTATTATTTATTATTATTAATTTATTATTTAATTTTGAGAGAAAGAGAGATAGAGTGCAAGTGGGGGAGGGGCAGAGAGAAAGGGAGACACAGAATCCAAGGCAGGCTCCAGGTTCTGAGCTGTCAGCAGAGCATGACATGGGGCTCAAACTCGGGAACAGTGAGATCATGACCTGAGCCAAAGTCGGATGCTTAGCCAACTGAGCCACTCAGGCACCCCTAGTGCCTTCTTAACTAATAGCATAGTTAGGAAAAAATGTGTTCAATTATCATGGACTCTTTTGAATTTCATTAACTATTTAACTGTTTGCTATTTTAATAAAATATATGAAAAAATCTGAAAGGTGTTATTCAACTTAGTTTTTCAATAATATTTTTTTAAGTTTTTATTTAAATTCCAATCAGGTAACATATAGTATAATATTAGTTTCAGATGTACAATTTAGTGATTCCACACTTGCATACAACACCCAGGGCTCATCACCACAAGTGCACTCCTTAATCCCCATCCTCTAATTAAAAATTTTTTTTTCAACGTTTATTTATTTTGGGGACAGAGAGAGACAGAGCATGAACGGGGGAGGGGCAGAGAGAGAGGGAGACACAGAATCGGAAACAGGCTCCAGGCTCCGAGCCATCAGCCCAGAGCCTGACACGGGGCTTGAACTCACGCACCGCGAGATCGTGACCTGGCTGAAGTCGGACGCTTAACTGACTGCGCCACCCAGGCGCCCCCCCCATCCTCTAATTAATCCATCCCCCTCATCAACCTTCTGTCTGGTAGCCATCAGTTTGTTCTCTGTAGTTAAGAGTCTGTTTCTTGGTTTGCCTCTTTCTCTTTTTTTCCTCTATGATCTTTTGACTTGTTTCTTAAATTCTGCATATGAGTGAGATCATTTAATATTTGTTTTCTCTGACTGACTTACTTCACTTAGCATAATAATTTCTAGCTCCATTCATGTCATTGCAAATGGCAAGATTTCATTCTTTTTTTTAAGGATGGGTAATATTCCATTATATGTGTATATGTATATATGTATGTGTGTGTGTGTGTGTATATATATATATATATACACACATATATACATACATACATATATGTATGTATATATGTATTTATATGTATGTATACATACATATAAATACATATATACATACATATATGTATGTATGTATATATATGTATATATATATATACACATATATATATATATATATAAGGCGTACCTTCTTTATCCATTCATCTCTCTGTCCATCTATCGATGGACACTTGGGTTGCTTCCATATTTTGGCTATTGTAAATAATACTGAAATAAACATAGAGGTGCATATATCTTTTTGATTTAATCTTTTGTATTCCTTGGCTAAATACCCAGCAGTGCAATGACTGGATCATATGGTAATTCAGATCATATGGTAATTCTATTTGTTTTTTGAGGAACTTCCGTACTGTTTTCCACAGTGGCTGCACCAGTTTGCATTCCCAACAACAGTGCAAGAGGATTCCCCTTTTACCACATCTTTGCCAACACCTGCTGTTTCTTGTGTTGTTGATTTTAGCCATTCTGACAGGTGTGAGGTGATATCTCATTGTCGTTTTGATTTGTATTTCCCTAATGATAGTGATGTTGAGTGTCTCTTCATGTGTCTGTTGGCCATCCGGATGTTCTCTTTGGAAAAATGTCTATTCATGTATTTTGCCAATTTTAAATGGATATTTGTTTTTCAGGTATTGAGTTTTATAGGTTCTTTATATATTTTGGATACTAACCCTTTATCAAATGTGTCATTTGCAAATTTCTTCTTCCATTATATAGGTTGACTTTTAGTTTTATTGTTTCCTTCGCTGTGCAAAAGTTTTTATTTTGATGACGTCCCAATAATTTATTTTTGCTTTTGTTGCCTTTGCCTCGGGAGACATATCTAGTAAGAAGTTGCTAGGGCCAATGTCAAAGAGGTTACTTCCTGTGTTCTACTCTAAGATTTTATGGTTTTCTACCTCACATTTAGGTCTTTAATCTATTTTGAATTTATTTTTGTGTGTGGTGTAAGAAAGTGGTCCAGTTTCATTCTTTTGCATGTGGTTTTCCAGTCTTCCCAACACCATTTGTTGAAGAGACCATCTTTTTCCTATTGCATATTCTTCCTGCCTTTATCAAAGATTAATTGACCATATAGTTATGGGCTTAATTATGGGTCTTGTATTCTACTCTATTCTATTGATCTGTTTGTCTATTTTTGTGCCAGTACCACACTATTTTGATCACTACAGCTTTGTAATATAATTTGAAGTCTATATTTGTGACACTTCCAGCTTTGCTTTTCTTTTTCAAGGTTGTTTTTAGGACTGTTTGTTCTAGCTCGTGAAAAATGCTGGTGGTATTTTGATAAGGATTGCATTAAGTGTGTAGATTGTGTTGAGTAGTATAGACATTTTAACAATATTTTTCAACATCACTTTGTTGCAAGGAAAATTGTGAACTATCTCCATATTTTTCTCAATAAATATTCATAGCTGTGTATGGGTATATATATATATATATGTATATATATATATATATATGGTAACATATGGGTATATATATATATATATATATGGTAACATATGGGTATATATATATACATATATATATGGTAACTTTCAAACATGTATATGTATATATATATTTGAAAGTTACCATTTTTTGCTGAAAATTTACTAAAAAGACAGCAAGAATGTTCTCTAGGAATAGGAGCAAGATTTTCTAAAGACAAAGTATGTTATATTGTGTTCTACAAATACCAAGGGAATATAAAGCAAATCAAAGACGGAAGGTGAGGAAGAAATGATAAGTCTATGGGTATATGACTGCAGGGTTTCCTTTGGTTTACCAATGCTATAGACATTAATATGCAGAAACTACCCATCTGCATGTCTCACAGGCATCTCAAATCAATAGCTACAAAACCTATCTCAAAATCCACTAAGTGAGATTCTCTCTTAATTATGTTGTAGAACAACCCCATAGCCTCAGCTGGAAATGTTGGAGGTACTTTTCATGTAAACTATAGTTCTACATCCTACAAACCCCTTTACTCTGTTTTCTTCTATTCGTACCCACTGCCACTATCCTATATTGTGGTAATACCATTTAACAGTTGCAAATAGTTGCTTCACTAACATTCTTGCTCGAAATCTTCAATTAGCTAACATGTATCCTGTATACTCCTCAGAGTAATTTGAAAATGCAAATCTGATCATCTCTTTCTACTATCTACTTATTGATTTTTGGATAAACTAAAAATATTGTTCTTTAGGAAGTACATTGTTAAGCAGGCTGTACTTACCTTTACATCTACACTCCTTTAAAGAATTTTTCACCCTTGGGTACTACCCATGAGTAATATAGAGGATGTTAAACTTCGCAAAAGTGCAAATATCTCTTTCAACTTTGAAACTTACAACAACTGTAGAGATTAGGCTTAGAACAAAAACAATGTAAATGTTAAAAAACTATGGATCAAACTTAATGTGGAATTAATAACTATGAGCAATATTAGTTGATATTAATTGCCATTTATATCTGTATTAATTCTCCATTTAATACATTATTAGTTAAACTTCTTATCTCTTATACTGATCAGATTTGTGATTTACACAAGTTAAGGTAGGTGAAGCATATGTTACTTAGATGACAAAAATTATACCAGCATGATGCAGGGAAGGTATTACCTTGGGGCTATCCACCTCAATAGGGTAGTCTGAATAGAAAGATCTCACTAAAACCAGAGTAAACTGGAAAAAAATACAGGAAGTCATCAGTCATTAGATGTAAAGATATCAAAAAATTCCGGGAAGAAAAGAAGCTGAAGAAATAGAAGAAACTTAATGCCTGGCGATTTTTGGTTTGTAGCTATAGAACTTACCTGGTTGGGTGCTAGATATTTTACATTCCTAGTAATATTCTTGAGCTTTATTCTGGGAGGCAGTTATTTGGGAAGAGTTTGCTAATTTTGTGTCTTGCTTTTAAGCTTTGTTAGCATTTAGTTTAGGGCTAATTTTGTCTCCCTGCTGACATACAACACTCAGTACTGTATCCAAGTCCCAAATTTTCACACACTGGCTGATGAGAACAGGAATTATTCTGGCCCTGTGTGTGATCTCCAATTATTGTTTCATCTATCTTTCCAGGCTTCAGGGAGTCTTTACATCTACATGCCTTTTCTTTTTTAAATTAAACTTTTAATTTTGAGATAATTGTAGATTCATAAGCAGTTGGAAGACATAATGCAGAGAGAGCTTATGTATCCTTTGTCCAGTCTTGTCCAGTGGCCTCAGTGATGATATTTGGCAAACCATGTTACAATATCTTACAGCAGGATGATGATATTGATATGATCAATATACAGAACATATTCATCACCACAAGGATCCCTCAGGCTACACACTCACTTTCCTCCCTGTCCCTTTGCCCCTTTTCATACTTAAACTCTGGGAAACATTAATTAACTCACCATTTCTAAAATTTTTGGTATAAAGAATGTTATATAAATGGAATAATATAATATGTAATATTTTTGTGTTTGGCTTTTTTCACTCAGTATAATTCTCTGGAGATTCATCCAGGTTATTGCACATATCAACAGTTCATTCCTTTTTCTTATGGAATAGTGTTCCATGGTATGACTGGACAACAAGTTTGTTTGTTTTTTAATATGAAAGTTACTGTCAAATTGGTTTCCATATAACATTCAGTGCTCATCCCAACAGGTGCCCTCCTCAATGCGCATCACCCACATTCCCCTCCCTGTCACCCCCCATCAACCCTCAGTTTATTCTCAGTATTTAAGAGTCTCTATGGTTTGCCTCCTTCCCTCTCTGTAACTTCTTTTTTTCCACCTTCTCCTCCCCCTTGGTCTTCTGTTGAGCTTCTCAGCATCCACATATGAGTGAAAACATATGGTATCTGCCTTTTTCTGCCTGACTTATTTCACTTAGCGTAACACTCTCCAGTTCCATCCACGTTGCTACAAATGGCCAGATTTCATTTTTTCTCATTGCCACATAGTATTCCATTGCGTATATAAACCACAATTTCTTTATCCATTCATCAGTTGATGGACATTTAGGCTCTTTCCATAATTTGGCTATTGTTGAAAGTGCTGCTATAAACATTGGTGTACAAGTGCTCCTATGCATCAGCACTCCTGTATCCCTTGGGCAAATTCCTAGCAGTGCTACTGCTGGGTCATAGGGTAGATCTATTTTTAATTTTTTGAGGAACCTCCACACTGTTTTCCAGAATGACTGCACCAGTTTGCATTCCCACCAGCAGTGCAAGAGGGGTCCCAATTTCCACATCCTCTCCAGCATCTATAGTCTCCTGATTTGTTCATTTTAGCCACTCTGACCAACATGAGGCAGTATTTGAGTGTGGTTTTGATTTGTGTTTCCCTGATACGGAGCAACTTTGAGCATCTTTTCATGTGCCTGTTGGCCATCTGGATGTCTTCCTCAGAGAAGTGTCTATTCATGTCTTCTGCCCATTTCTTCACTGAATTGTTTGCTTTCTGGGTGTCGAGTTTGGGGAGTTCTTTCTAGATTTTGGATACTAGCCCTTTATCTGATATGTCATTGCAAATATATTTTCCCATTCCACCGGTTGCCTTTTAGTTTTGTTGATTGTTCCCTTTGCAGTGTGGAAGCTTTTTATCTTGATGAGGTCCCCATAGTTCATTGTTGCTTTTAATTCCCTTGCCTTTGGGGATGTGCCAAGTAAGAACTTGCTGCGACTGAGGTCAGCGAGGTTTTTTTCCTGCTTTCTCCTCTAGGGTTTTGATGGTTTCCTGTCTCACATTCAGGTCCTTCATCCACTTTGAATTTATTTTTGAGAATGGTATAAGAAAGTGGTCTAGTTTCATTCTTCTGCATGTTGCTGTCCAGTTCTCCTAGTACCATTTGTTAAAGATACTATCTTTTTTCCATTGGATATTCTTTCCTGCTTTGTCAAAGATTAATTGGCCATACTTTTGTGGGTCCAATTCTGGAGTCTCTATTCTATTCCATGGGTCTATGTGTCTGTTTTTGTGCCAATACCATGCTGTCTTGATGATTAAAGCTTTATGGTAGAGGCTAAAGCCTGGGATTATGATGCCTCCTGCTTTGGTCCTCTTCTTCAAAATTACTTTGGCTATTCGGGGTCTTTTGTGGTTCTATATGAATTTTAGGATTGCTTGTTCTAGCTTCGAGAAGAATGCTCGTGCAATTTTGATTGGGATTGCATTGAATGTGTAGATAGCTTTGGGTAGTATTAACATTTTAGCAATATTTAGTCTTCCAATCCATGAGCACGGAATATTTTTCCATTTCTTTGTATCTTCTTCAATTTCCTTCATAAGCTTTCTATAGTTTTCAGCATACAGATCTTTTACATCTTTGGTTAGGTTTATTCCTAGTTATTTTATGCTTCTTGGTGCAGTGGTGAAGGGGATCAGTTTCTTTATTTGGCTTTCTGGTGCTTCATTATTAGCATATAAGGCTGCAACTGATTTCTATACATTAATTTTGTATCCTGCGACTTTGCTGAATTCATGTATCAGTTCTAGCAGACTTTTGGTGGAGTCTGTCGGGTTTTCCATGTATGATATCATGTCATCTGCAAAAAGTAAAAGCTTGACTTCATCTTTGCCAATTTTGATGCCTTTGACTTCCTTTGTTGTCTGATTGCTGATGCTAGAACTTCCAACACTATGTTAAACAACAGCGGTGAGAGTGGACATCCCTGTCGTGTTCCTGATCTTAGGGGGAAAGCTCTAGGTTTTTCCCATTGAGGATGATATTAGCTGTGGGATTTTCATAAATGGCTTTTATGATGTTTAAGTATGTTCCTTCTATCCCGACTTTCTCGAGGGTTTTTATTAAAAAGGATGCTGAATTTTGTCAAATGCTTTTTCTGCATTTGATTGACAGGATCATATGGTTCTTATCTTTTCTTTTACTAATGTGATATATCACATTGATTGATTTGCAAATATTGAACCAGACTTGCAGCCCAAGAATGAATCCCACCTGATCATGGTGAATAATTCTTTTGATATGCTGTTGAATTCGATTTGCTAGTATCTTGTTGAGAATTTTTTGCATCCATATTCATCAGGGATATTGGACTATAGTTCTCTTTTTTTGCTGGGTCTCTGTCTGGTTTGGGAATCAAAGTAATGCTGGCTTCATAGAATGAATCTGGAAGTTTTCCTTCCCTTTCTATTTTTTGGAACATCTTGAGAAGGATAGGTATTATCTCTGCTTTAAATGTCTGGTAGAATTCCCCAGGGAAGCCATCTGGTCCTGGACTCTTATTTGTTGGGAGATCTTTGATAACTGATTCAATTTCTTCGCTGGTTATGGGTCTGTTCAAGTTTTCTATTTCTTCCTGCTTGAGTTTTGGAAGTGTGTGGGTGCTTAGGAATTTGTCCATTTCTTCCAGGTTGTCCAGTTTGTTGGCATACAATCTTTCATAGTATTCCCTGATAATTGCTTGTATTTCTGAGGGATTGGTTGTAATAATTCCATTTTCATTCATGATTTTATCTATTTTGGTGACTCCCTTTTCTTTTAGAGAACCCAGGCTAGAGGTTTATCAATTTGTTTATCTTTTCAAAAAACCAACTCTTGGTTTCATTGATCTGCTCTACAGTTTTTTAAGATTCTGTACTGTTTATTTCTGCTCTGATCTTTATTATTTCTCTTCTTCTGCTGGGCTTGGGATGTCTTTGCTGTTCTGCTTCTATTTCCTTTAGGTGTGCTGTTAGATTTTGTATTTGGGATTTTTCTTGTTTCTTGAGATAGGCCTGGATTGCAATGTATTTTCCTCTCAGGACTGCGTTTGCTGCATCCCAAAGCATTTGGCTTGTTGTATTTTCATCTTCATTTGTTTCCAAATATTTTTAAATTTCTTCTCTAATTGCCTGGTTGACCCATTCATTCTTTAGTAGGATGTTATTTAACCTCCATGCTTTTGGAGGTTTTCCAGACTTTTTCCTGTGGTTAATTTCAAGCTTCATAGCATTGTGGTCTGAAAGTGTGCATAGTATGATCTCAATTCTTGTATACTTGTGAAGGGCTGTTTTGTGACCCAGTGTGTGATCTGTCTTGGAGAATGCTCCATGTGCACTCGAGAAGAAAGTATATTCTGTTGCTTTGGGATGCAGAGTTCTAAATATATCTGTCAAGTCCATCTGATCCAATATATTACTCAGAGCCCTTGTTTCTTTATTTATTCTCTGTCTAGATGTTCTATCCATTGTTGTAAGTGGAGTATTAATGTCCTCTGCAATTACCACATTCTTATCAATAAGGTTGCTTATGTTTGTGATTGTTTTATATTTTGGGGGGCTTCCGAATTTGGTGCCTAGATATTTATAACTGTTAGCTCTTCCTGATGGGTAGACCCTGTAATTATTATATAATGTCCTTCTTCATCTCTTGTTACAGCCTTTAATTTAAAGTCTGGTTTGTCTGATATAGGTATGGTACTCCAGCTTTCTTTTGACTTCCAGTATCATGATAGATAGTTCTCCATCCCCTCACTTTCGATCTGAAGGTGTCCTCAGGTCTAAAATGAGTCTCTTGTAGACAGCAAATAGATGGGTCTTGTTTTTTTTATCCATTCTGATACCCTATGTCTTTTGGTTGGAGAATTTAGTCCATTTACATTCAGTGTTATTATTGAAAGATATGGGTTTAGAGTCATTGTGATATGTGTAGGTTTCATGCTTGTAGTGGTGTCCCTGGTACTTTGTGGTCCTTGCACCTTTCACTCAAAGAGTCCCCCTTAGGATCTCCTGTAGGGCTGGTTTAGTGGTGATAAATTCCTTCAGTTTTTGTTTGGGAAAACGTTTATCTTTTCTTCTATTCTGAATGACAGACTTGCTGGGTAAAGGATTCTTGGCTGCATATTTTTTCTGTTCATCTCATTGAAGATTTCCTGGCATTCCTTTCTGGCCTGCCAAGTTTCAGTAGACAGGTCAGCTAGTCCTCTTATGTGTCTACCTATGTATGTTAAGGCCCATTTATCCCTAACTGCTTTCAGAATTCTCTCTTTAACCTTATATTTTTCCAGTTTCACTATGATATGTTGTGCAGAAAATTGATTCAAGTTACGTCTGAAGGGAGTTCTCTGTGCCTGTTGGGTTTCAATGCCTGTTTCCTTCCCCAGATCAGGGAAGTTCTCAGCTATCATTTGTTCAAGTACATCTTTAGCCCGTTTCTCTCTCTCTTCTTCTTCTGGAATTCCTATGATACGGATATTGTTCCGTTTGACTGCATCACTTAGTTCTCTGATTCTCCCCTCATACTCCTGGACTTTTTTATCTCTCTTTTTCTCAGCGTCCTCTTTTTCCATAATTCTATCTCCTTATTCACCTATTCTCTCCTCTCCCTCTCAATCTGCACTGTGGCCACTGCCATTTTATTTTGCACCTCATTTATAGCATTTTTTAATTCATCATGACTATTTTTTAGTCCCTTGATCTCTGGAGCAATAGATTCTCTGCTGTCCTCTATGCTTTTTTCAAGCCCAGCATAATCTTATGACTATTATTCTAAATTCTTTTTCCATTATATTGCTCAAATCGGTTTTGATCAATTCATTAGCTGTTGCTACTTCCTGAAATTTCTTTTGAGAATTCTTCCATTTCATCATTTTAGCTAGTTTTCTGTCCCTTATGATTTTTAAAAGCTTGTGTGCTCTGCATCTGTGAGCACTGCTGTATTAAAGGAGGGTCATACACTGTCCAGGGCCTGTTCCTTCAGGAGGTGTTTTTCAGGGATTGTTACTTGCTCTCTGTTGTTGTGACTTTGGTTATTTTATTACCCTACTCGTAGTAATATTTTGGACCCTCCACCAAGTGTGCTTTGATTTTTTCCTTAGAGTAGCCCTCTAAAGGAAAACAGAGACAAACAGGAGACAAAAACACGCAAACACACAAATAACACAAACAAACAAAAACAAAACCCTAAAGACTAAAAACAAAAAACCCCAAAACACTGACTACAAGTAAAGAAGAGGGTGGAGACGGTGCTGATGGAAGAGCATATACAAAGAGAGAAATGACAGGAGCAGAGGCAGGGGTGGTGGGGGGGAAGAAAAAATAAACATTGATTAGACAGATTAAAAGGCTTAATCCAGAGAGAGAGAAAGGAAAATAAAAAGGAGGCGGGGAAAATGAAACAAAGATAAAGTTACCCAGACAGAGAAACTGTATGGCTTGATTATTCCAGAGAGAGAGAAAGGAGTGTAAAGAAGGAGGTGTAGAACATGTATCAAGACAATGGATTAAATATGTCTGTTTAGACAGACTAATAACCAGAGTAACCAGCCTAGGGGAGGGAAGAGATAAGGAGGAGAAAAGGGGGGGGGGGGCAGGAGGAGAGAATATATCTATATATCCAGAATCGACCTAGAGTTAATCCAGGCAATGCTGCATTGCTTGTCAGGAGGAGCTGTCTGCAGGGTCTGTCCCGATCTGGTGGATACGCAATTACGCAGTGCAAGGGGGCATGATTTGGTGTAATCTAAACCCACCTCCACTATGGGCCCAGGAATGATCCCTGAGGCCCTGCCTTGGTGGCGGAGGGGAGTGGTGATACCCCAGTCTCTTCTCCATGGATCCAGACCTGGTGGGCTCAGTTTGAGTTGTCCTCACTGTGCCACGGGTGCAGAGGGGGTGGTCCTTCTCGCTCTGCCAACTCCCCTGACCCTGCGCTTGACTAGGATTCAAAGTCCTGCTCTGTGCGCTCTGGCACGGGGGGAAGCGCCTCTCAGTGCACTGATATGTGGTCCCAGCTGGCTCGCTCTGTGCCACATCACTTCGCGGAGGACTGCCTTCTCCTGCTGTGGCCTGAGCCCCCGCCCTTGCCGCAAGCTCCGGGGGTGGCATATGCAGGCAGCCTTTGTCTTTTCCCACAGCACTCCAGGGAAACAGCGGCCTTTTCCTCCTGCAGACTGTGCCCTCAGCCCAGCCACTGTGCCCCGGGGGTGGGGAGGGAGAGGGGCGGGCTCAAGCCAGTTCTGTACTATTGCGAAGCCCTCCAGGGAGGGAACCACTTCCTCTAGCAGCAGACTGAGCCCCTGACCTAAAACTACACCCAGGCCTGGCTCCTCTCTTCCCCTGGTACACGAACAGGGAGCCAGCTCCAGTCCGAAGAAAGCCCCCCCCCAGTTAAAAATTCGATCCCTCCAAGTCTCAGTCCATGGACTTTCTCCTGTCCAGATATGGTCCTGCCCTTCCCTAGCTGATCTTTCTCTTCCCTTTGTCTCTCTGCAGAAGGGGGTCCCTCCCCTCGTGCCCACGCGGCCTTTTTTATCTCCCCCAGTTTACAGTTACCCACCTATCTTTTTTCCAGCTTTCCCATTTTCTTCCTAGTAGATTCAGTCTCTTTTCCTCCCCGGCTCTGGTGTTCAAAGTCCTTTGGCTTCTACACTTCTTTGTTTGAGAGATGCTACAAGTATGGATTCCCCCTGCTTCTCTGCCATGTTGGCCCCATTCCTCGACAAGTTTCTTAAACAATTCACCTGCTAAAGGACTCTTGATTATTCCTCTTTTTGACTATTACAAATAAAGTAGCCAGGTACATATTATATATAGGCTTTTGTGTAGATGTAAATGTTCATTTCTCTGGGATATGTGCCTAGGAATGTAATTGCTAGGTCATGTTAGTCAAGTTTAGTTATTTTAAGAAACTGATGGATTGTTTTTAAGAATTGCTGTGCTATTTTATATTCCCACCAGCAGTGTTTGAGTGATTCAGTAAAAACTGGATCAGTAGAAATCATACCCTCACCAGCATTTGGTATTGACAGATATTTTTACATTTTAACCATTCTGTTAGGTATGTAATGACAGTTCATTGTGGTTTTAATTTAAACTTCCCTAATGGCTGATAATGTTGAATATATTTTCTTTTTTAAAAAAACTTTAAAAATTTTTTTAAATTTTTATTTATTTTTGAGAGAAAGAGAGAGAGACAGAGCATGAGTGGGGGAGGAGCAAAGAGAGAGGGAGACACAGAATCGAAACAGGCTCCAGGCTCTGAGCTGTCAGCACAGAGCCCACGTGGGGCTGGAAATCCCAAACCGTGAGATCATGACCTGAGCCAAAGCTGGATGCTCAACCAACTGAGCCACCCAGATGCCCCATGTTGAATATATTTTCATGTGCTAACTTGTCATCTGTGTATCTTTTTTGATGAAATGTCTCTAAGTCTTTTGCACATGCTTGTATTTTTACTTTTGGGTTTTGAGAGTTCTTTCTTTGTTCTAGGTACTAATCCTTTGTTGAATATGTAGTTTGCCAATATCTTCTCCCACTCTGTAACTTATCTATTAATTCCCTTTACAGATTTTTTTAGTAGAATAAATATTTTTAATTTTTGACATCTAATTTATCAGATTTTCCCTTTATGGATCAAACTTTTGGTGTTAAGTTTGAGAACTGTTTGCCTGGATCTACACACTGAACATTTTTTCCTGTTTTTCTTTTTCTATAAATTTTATCGTTTTGCATTTTATTTTTATAACCATGATCCATTTTGAGTTAACTTTTGCATATGGTGTGAGACTTAGGCCAAGATTCATTTTTTGCCTATACATTTCCAGATTCCCAGCACCATCTTTCCTCCACTGAATTGCTTTTGTCATTGAATGGAAAGTTAGAATGATGTTCAAAGATGTTCAAAGATGTTGTAAAGATATTTTTAAGAAATTATTTATTTATTTGGTGTGAAAAGAAAACTGAGGTTTACCTGCTATATGAAATATGGTGATAATAATGGTGAAAGTTAGAAAAATAAGTAAATAAAATGAAATTGACCATGAAGACACAGAGAAAATAGAAAAGAAGAAATCTAAAAGAGGAGGAGTAGTAGAAGGAGGAGGGACAGAAAACAAAAAGAAAAACAAAATTAGCTTCTCAGAGAATTTTCAAAAGATAGTGTATCCATGATATAAGAGCAAGATGTTATGAAATATAGAATAAAGAAACCATTTTTGAACTTTAAAATAATTGCTATATATCTTTTAAAAAGGCATTGATAGGATATTTTTGTGAAATAAGAAAAGTAAAATCCAATTTTAACAACACTGCACTATTTAATTATAGTCAAATTCCATTATACCTATAATGAACACATTGTCAGAAATCACATTCATAGCTATAGCACCTGATGATGAAATGTGGCTCAGACTAACTTCTTTGTAATGAATTAAAGTGAAAATTGCTTTGATCTCAAGAAGAAAAGCAGTGCCCAGACATAACCTTCATCTTCTAAGCTCCAGAACTATTAGAGGGGTCATTTTATTTTGCTGGGCTATTTGTGAATTTATTTATTTTTTTAAATGAATTGACAGATTTTAGAATTTTGAAGTGAGGAGTAAGATTGAAAGGTAATGGTATTTTTATAGGAAGTCAAAGAAGTCAAATCTAGAGTTCAGTTTATATTTGCCCTTTTATTTACCAAAAATCCAAAAATGTCGTATCGTATGATCATAAGCCAACAAAGCACTGTTTATAGAGAAAACTGCAACTCTGAGATTGACAGATAAGTCTTGTGTTGTAAAAGATTTTACTTTTAGTGGGTTTCCTTCTTTCATGATCAATAAGGCCCTGTTAAAGGAGGGGTCTGTATGTAAGTTTCAATAATGATATTCAAGTAGGAAACACTCTACCTGTATTTAAATGTATTTATTGTCTTCTAACATATTAAATAAATATTCAGAGCAACCAACAATTTTCAGTGATGCAGTATGTGTTATATGTAAAATACCTGGAGATCTGGCCATAATCCCAGTTCTGCCACCAACTGATTATGACCTTGAGAAAGTATATGTATTTGGGGCACCTGACTTCTGCTCAGGTCACAATCTCACCGTTCATGAGTTGGAGCCCTGCGTCGGGCTCTGTGCTGACAGCTCAGAGCCTGGACCCTGCTTTGGATTCTGTGCCTCCCTCTCTCTCTCCCCCTCCCTGACTTGTGCTCTGTCTCTCAAAAATAAATAAATGTAAAAAAAAATTATATAAAAAAAGAAAGTATATTTATTTAATTACTCTATTATTGCCTTTGGAAATAAAGGTATATTTTATTTTTTGACATTTTAATGGGGAGATTGTTGCAGAGATATCATCTGAAATAATGTATATATTATAGTGATGGGTATTGTGATCTCTGTCAGAATTTGTAAACCCTTCAGTATATCCTGCTCCTTGGATGAAGGGTTTTCCATAACTATCAGTTACAGTTACTATTAGTAACCTTGAAGATATTTTCTTTTGGATTAGAGTATAATGTGGCTCCAAAATCTGTGTAGCCTCATTATTTTCAAATATCATTATATCTTCATACATAGATCCATATGCTCCATTTTGTAATCCATACAAGTGTTCATCAGCATAGCTCTAAGAGAGGAACATAACCCATTGCTTTTAGAGCCAGTGATTCTACAAAAAAAATAAAAGTAATTGCTCCTCTTTTTAATCATGTAGGCTCTTTTCAGCTTTGTTTTGTATAAAATCACAGTGTGAAAAATGTGGATATATGTAACACTTTGATAAATTATTCTGTATGGTAAGTGTTCATATATATATATTTACCCTAATATTTACCTTTTGTGATAGTTTTTATTATTTTCTGAATTTACATGTTTTTTTCCCTAGACTCATTATCCTTTTGCCTGAAGAACTCATTTTAGTATTTCTTGTAATAGTGGGTGGTTGGTGGGAGCTGGGGGGGGGACGGTAAGGAAAATGGGGAATTGATAATAAATGAGCATAAAGTTTCAGTTAAGCAAGATGAGTAATTTCTAAAGATATGCTGTACAATATTGTGTGTTACATAGGTAATGATAATGGATTTTACACTGGAAGTTTTGTTAATATTGATCTATTGGCAATAAATCATTTTATTAACTTTTGTATTTGGAAAAAGGAGTTTTTTCTTCACATTGACGGAAGTTTATATTAGGTCTAGAACTCTAGGTTGGCAATAGTTGACTTTTAGCATTTTAAAGATGTTATTTTATCAGCTGCTAGTTTAATTGCATACCTTTGGAGAACACTTTATTTTCATGCCCTTGACTGTTTTTAAGACATTTTTCTCTGTCTTTGGTTTTCAGCAATTTCACTATGATGTGTTTAGGTATGGTCTTCTTATTTATTTACTTGGGTTTCGTAGAATGTCTTTATTCTCTAGCTTGATGCCTTTTGTCAGTTTTGGAAAGTTCTTGACCATTAATTTTTTAAATGTTTCTACTTTCCCTTTCTCTTCTCCAGTCTGCGATGCTAGTTACATTACGTTAGACACTTCAATATGTCTCTTATGTTTCTCTCCAAAGACAGTTTACACCATCATTTGCCAGGCTCAGAGGAGCAGGTCACCCAAATCCAGTTTAAGACAGAGCTACTGATTTCAGGTTTCAGAGTCCCTTTTTTCTTTTCTTCCTTACTCCCTCTCTTCCCTCCGTCTCCTTATCTGTCTTCCCTCCTTCCCTTCTCTCTGTCTCTCTCTGTCTCTCTTTCTCTCTCCCTCCCCATACCTTCACTCCTGCCTTGTAGCTCTCCATTAGTTGCAAACGTGCATTCTGGAATTTGTATAAAATCTTTCCTGTTTAGTGATTTCTGGATCTTAAGTTTTTTGTTCCCAATACAATGAACTATTATCCCAAATCTCTCTTCTGCATTTCAGATATTTCTACTTGGCTCCTTAGTCCCTTACCCTTGGCAAATGTCTTAAGGGAAAATCCCCCGTAGAGTATTTGTTTTATTTCTCTGTGTTACCCTTTCTTAGGGAACTAATTCATCAACTTTTGGATACCTTGGCCATCCCAAACTCAGTATTTCTGAGTTTCTCGGAGATATCAAGTACACTGGATTTTTCATTTGTTAGCAGAGGTTCTTTGAAGTACGTCTCAGTGTTTTGCCTCCTCATCTAAAAACTTGGTAAGTAACCCAAGGGCAAGTGGCAAGCTGAAAGTTGGAGTTACCTCCATATGCTTCCCTAATTTCTAAGATCTGACCTGTCAGTTACTGGCTACATTAGTTAATACCCAATGCCTCCAAACAAAGTCTGGGGTAATTTAAATGAGTATGCAACACTGAACCATGAACAAAGGAAAAAACAACACAAGCAGAGCAACATTCTGTGCAGAGTCAAAACAAATATAAAGGTAAAATATGTGTAGCATGTCGGGAGGAAAAGGACTATTTTGCTTTGACTAGCGCATAATATGATAATGAGTTGGTGTTATATACAACTAAAGAGAGGGGAGGCAGAATATGTAAAGAATTTTATGTCATTTTAAAGTTCTAACATTCTTCCCTTAGCCTTTTCCAGTCAACTGTATAGAAATGTTAACAACTTAGCATCTGGGTGTCTGTTCCCATATTGAGTCTATAATACTGTGCACTTTTTTTTTTTTTAGTCTCTGAGTTACTCTTCCAGCTCTGTGCTTCATATATCTGAGTGAAGAGTTTTGAATTAGAGCAAAGAAATCAAGAAATAAAAAAAGAAAAAGAAAATAGCTTTAAAAAAAACTAGTTTATGATTTTTTCCAAATGCATTTTAGCCACAGGTATTACATTTCAAATATTTAATCATATTTTATGCTCTACTGTTCAATTCACCCTGAAAATTTTCTGACAGTAGACTATTAAAGTATAAATTGGCATTATATATATGCATATAAGGCATATAAGGTGATAGGTGTGTGGTCTTCCTATTAAATAATATTATCCTAGAAACAGAAACTTTATCTGCTTTTGCTTCAAATTTGCTGTAAAAAAACCAAATGTGGTTTCCTTGGCAGGAATAGTCTTTTCACTTTTCTTAGTAGTAAACTTTTATCTGGTCCATATTGTAGCTTTCTAAACTTGTTAATACTGGCTTACAGTTAAACAATAATATATAAACCATGTCAACAATGTCTGGCATTCACAAAATGAGTAATCAAGAAGTAAAATTTCTTTTGGTTTCTAGTTCCCTTAATCCTTCAGAAACTATCACAAATCCAAATCATGTTCTCAATGTTAAGTTTTGTGCTGGGATCTCATCTACAGTAGATAAAAGAGCTATAAGATTATATGCTGCAAGATGCTTCCCTATAGGATACAAAACAGCAGGTGTTAGAGAACAAAGCATAAGTTGCCCAGATTTTGCATTGTATTGTGTGAAAATGGTCTCTATCGATATTTCTCTTCAGTATAAGAGAAATAAGTTGCATAATATCAGGCATTTGTTGTTTTTAATAAGATATTTGTCTAGAATTATACTTTTAAAAATGCATGATGGCAGCATTAACAAGGTGCTGAGTGTCCTATGATCTATTAAGTATATAACTACACTTGGTATCATGGAGATTCTTTCTCATGTTACATGGCCTATGTAAACAAATGGATAATTCTGAATAATAAGTACCATATTAAACCATGTTCAGCAGTTTTCAACTGTATCATTCAGACAGAAACAGTAAATACAGGAATTCTTTTTTTATTTTTAAATTTTTAAATTCCAGTATAATTAACATGCAGTGTTATATTAGTTTCAGATGCACAATATAGTGATTCAACAGTTCTATATACTACTCAGTGCTCATCACGACAAGTGCATTCTTACTCTCCCTCACCTATTTCACCCATCCCCTATCCATCTCCCTTCTGGTAACCACCAGTTTGTTTTCTATAGTTAATAATCTGGGGTTTTTGTTTGTCTCTTTTTTCTTTATTTGTTTTGTTCCTTAAATTTCACACATGAGTGAAATCATATGATATTTGTCTTTCTCTGACTTATTTCACTAGAGGTATAGCCTCTAGATTCATAAATGTTGTTGCAAATGGCAAGATTTCATTCTTTTTTTAACAGCAGAATAATATGTATATGGCTCGCCTTCTTTATCCATCCATCTGCCAATGGACATTTGGATTGCTTCCATAATTTGGCTATTGTAAATAATACTGAAATAAACATACAGGTGCATATATCTTTTTGAATTAGTGTTTTTGTATTCCTTGGGTAAATACCCAGCAGTGCAATGACTGGGTCATATGGTAATTCTATTTGTTTTTTTTTCCATACTGTTTTCCATAGTGGCTGCACCGGTTTTCATTCCCACCAACAGTGCAAGAGGATTCCCCTTTTTCCACATCTTTGCCAACACCTGCTGTTTCTTGTGTTGTTGATTTTAGCCATTCTGACAGGTGTGAGGTGATATCTTATTGTAATTTTGATTTGTATTTCCTGGATGATAAGTGATGTTGAACATCTTTTCATGTGTCTGTTGGCCAATACAGGAATTTTTCTTTAACTTTTTTGGGTCGCCTAGGTGTCTCAGCCAGTTAAGCATTGGACTTTGACTCAGGTCATGAACTCGCAGTTTGTGAGTTCAAACCCCATGTCCAGCTCTGTGCTGACAGCTCAGAACCTGGAGTCTGCTTCAGATACTATGTTTCCCTCTCTCTGTGTTCCTCCCCAACTTGCACTCTGTCTCTATCTGTCTCAAAAATAAAATAAAGATTAAAAATTTCTTTTAAATAAAAAATAAATGTTTAATATTTATTTTCTTTTTTGAGAGAGACAGAACATGAGCCGGGGAGGGGCAGAGAGAGGGGGATACACAGAATCCAAAGCAAGCTCCAGGCTCTGTCAACACAGAGCCCGATGCCACACAGAGCCCAATGCGGGGCTTGAACCCACAAACTGTGAGATCTCGACCTGAGCTGAAGTCAGACGCTTAACCAACTGAGCCATCCAGGTGCCCCAGCCAGTAGAGGAATTCTTATGTGGCATATTTCCACCTCATTTAGAAGAGACACCTTTTATTAACTGCACAGAAGGAGGGATGTGTGCAAAATTGCATGCTGTTAAGTTATCTTGTCCTCGGTAATAGATAGATAAGGCTTTGGGCTGTGGGGACACCTGGTGCCTCTGCAGAAGATGGAGGATGCTCCAAACTTCAGAACAGAATGGACTTTCTTTTTTCAATACCTAGTAGGGTATTGTCTCCCCTAGGCATGACAAAGGTCTTGATGTCATTTAGTGATTCACAGTGGCCTTCCTGGGACTACTCTAAATGGGTAGTACCCTTTTTGTGGGGTGCCTTGGAGATACAGAGCTTTCCCCACATCATAGTGTACAGATAACCAGACTAGCCTCAGGCTAGAACAGGCCCACCGGGCAGTCTTTTGGATCTTTATCCCATTTGGAGGTGCTATGACTTGTGCAAGGTTGTCACCATCAGTAAAGTGAAGGACAGACTGGAAATAGAACGAAAGAGGGATGTTAAAGCCTATCCAATGGAGTATTTTAAGTTTCCAACTATTCTTTCTGATTTACTCAAGATTGATTCATTCGGAGTATGTTTTACTTATATTATTCTTACTTCCAATTCTCCTTTGTCCTCTAAAACTAAATATTAGACATGTTCAGGACTCCTGGGAACCTAGGAGCTGAGGCCTTGTGGAAAAGTCAAGGAGTGGGTGATAGAGCTCCTCAGGCCACACATTTTCAGTTGCTTTTTTTTTTTCACATGTTCATTGTTCAGGGCAAGATTATTGCAAATTATACCATGGAAGTATTCACACAAATTTATTCCAAGTGAGCAAGATGAATTCTAAGCATATCCATTAAATCACGTTAGTTACTAGTCAGACTTTAATGTTGTTTCAAATAATGGTTACTGGCAAGTACTTTTACTCTTTTTAAATCACTCATAGTATTTTGGAAGGAGGTCCTAAAAACTGCTTTATTAAACATAAATTTAAAAGGTTCATTATTTTCAGTTATTTTAGAATGCAGATTGTCTCTGGCAGGGAGCCTCATTCTCCCTACTTAAAAAAGATGCTATGTTTTAATCATTTCCTTTTCCGGACAAGCAATAGGCATTTCATTGTTGTTCTACTCAAGTGTAGCTTGTTTCTCCTCCTGTCTAGTTAAAAAAAATTTTTTTTATTAATAAGGTCAAACTGGAATAAAAAAAAACCTGTGAACATAGAGTGATCATTGCAGAAAACATCACGACTATCACTTCGTATTTTTCTCTACATCTCCTTATCATTACATAGTCAACACTTCACTGTAAATTGTTTTAACTCTTGCCTCCCTTTAATTTGTGGCTTCCTTGACAATAGGAATTAGACTCTATATCTCTATGCCAATTGCCTGAAACAATATCCAGTATATATGATTGGAACAAAAGGAAAGGACAGTAAAAGAAAGGAAACTTTTATGATTGAAAGACAATTCGTTATGTTAGCATTCCAAGAGAAGCCTCTCCTTGTATGGGACTTAGGCTTTATGTCATAAAATTTTTAATTTGTTCATTAAATTTAGGAAGTAGACATGTGTGGTTGACAGGGCATTATCTGAGTTGGGAGACTGCTTTGGGGTGCCATTCAAATCTCTGAATACATTTCCAGTTTCAAAAACAATACTACTGTATAATTTAATATATTGGTAATGAGAATAAAAATATTTGATGCTCTAAATTATAAAGAAAATATCAGTTTATATTGGCTCACCAACGTTTTACTGGTGATCCGGCAATAATGTCAGTACATCATTATATGTGCTACTTCAGTTAACCCCCAACCCAAATAACCCCCATAACAAACCTGTGATGTAGATGTTAGTCTTAATGACCTTTTTACCATTAAGATATAAGGATTTTAAATAATTTAAGTAAGTGATAGAGCCAGGGTTTGAATTTGAGCAGTCAGAATCTAGAATCTACACATTTAGAATAGATTGTTATGTTATATCAATAAAAGCTAGGTCTTATGTTTAGAACAGTGAAAAATAATGGAAAAATAGCAAATTATATTTTAGTTCAAAATCTAAGCATTGGGTTTTAAATTTATTATTTTCTGTATTTTCAGGTGTTATCATGTGAAATACCATGGTGAAAAAAGGGTTTGCATAAAAACTTACTGTTTGTATTATTCAAATATTTGCATGAATATGAAAACACTTAATTGATGATTTAGTAACCTTTAATCAAGTAAAAATCCATCAACTCCACAATTAACTGTCTTTATTTAAAAGACAAATACAAAGTACTTTACTGAATGTTCTCACATCAAGCATTAAATAACTTTTTATAATGAATATAAAGAAAAGAACCAACTCTGTTGATATGAAAGGTTTTTGATAAACTTTGACTTCTGTTTCTTACTGTAATAATCTAGCTTTCAGTAGACCATTTCTTTTTTAGATTATAGTTAGAAAAACAGGGTAATACTCTCAACACAAAGCAAACAAACATCTATTTTAAAGCATAGGAGAAACAATGAGTCAGGTGAATTAGGTATCTTCTGATTTCTAAGCATGCAGTTGAAGAATGAGAGAAGCCAAGATAAAATTCTGAAAAAGAAGAGAAGCTGTATAGCTTTCTGTGTGATGGTCTTTCTTTGATTCTTTTGATTGTCATTATAGTTGATATTTTAAATTTTTCATTTTTTAATGCCAGTAGTAGAAAATAATTAATTTTCATATATCAACCTGTATCTTGTAATTTTGCTGAACTCACCAATTTCCATACTTATCTCTAGGTGCTCTCATACTTTCCATGTTGTCTGCAAAAAAGGAAGGTTTTATTTCTTACTTTGCAATCATTATACATTTATTTCTCTTTTCTTACTGCTTAAGCTATGATTATAAATTCACTATTCAGTAGAAGTGGTCATAGAAGATACCCTTTTTATTCTTTCAGGAAAAGGCGTTCAAAGTTAGATGAAATGTGATATATGCAGTACATGTTTTTATAGATAGTCTTTACAAGATTAAGATAAGCTTTTATAAGTTAAGGAAGTTTTTCTCAATCATTAGTTTTTTACATACATTTATGAAGAAAAGATGTTGAATTTTACGGAATGCTAATAAGATTACATGATTTTTCTCCTTTATTTTTTCATTGATGTGAACTTGTGCATTAATTTTGAATTGTTAAAACCAATACATACCTGAAATAAACACAACTTAATCATGATATATTCTCCTATTATACAATCTTGGATTATTGTTAAAGAGTAAATTTCCCCTCCACAATTCTTTTTTTTTTTTTAAGTTTATTTATTTTTGAAAGAGAGAGGGAAAGAGAGCACAGCAGAGAAAGAGGAGGACAGAGGATCTGAAGCAGACTCTGGGCTGATGCAGGGCTCAATGCAGGGCTCAAACTCACAAACCATGATATCATGACCTGAGCCAAAGTCAGATGCTTAACCAACTGAGACACCCATGTGTCCCAAAAATCTTGGATTTAAATTATCAATAATTTGTGATACTTACATTTCTATCATACTTCTAATTATTATTTTTGAAAAATTTTTAAATGTTTATTTTTGAGAGAGAGAGAGAGTGTGAGCAAGTGAGGGGTAGAGAGAGAGGGAGACACAGAATCTGAAACAGGCTCCATCCAGGCTCAAGGCTGTCAGCAGAGAGCCCGATGTGGGACTTGAACTCAACGAATGGCAAGATCATGACCTGGAGCCAAAGTTGGATGCTTAACCGACTGAGCCACCCAGGTTCCCCTCATACTTCTAGTTATCATTCAGTTAAAATGTTTTCTAATTTTATTTGTGGTTTCTTTTTTGACCCATGAGTTATTTAGAAGTGCATTGATTAATTCCTAAATATTTGATGAGTTGTTTAGATACATTTTTATTATTGACTTGGCTTAATTTCAATCCTTTGAAATTTGTTGATATCAGAATTATGACATGGTATATGGTTACCTTTGGCAATATCCCACATGGATTTGAAAATAGCATGTATTCTTTTTTTTTAATTTTTTAATGTTTATTTATTTTAAGAGAGAGAGACAGAATATGAGCAGGGGAGGGGCAGAGAGAGAGACACACACACAGAATTAGAAGCAGGCTTCAGACTCCTAGCTGTCAGCACAGAGCCCAACGTGGAACTCGAACTCATGAGCCGTGAAATCATGACCTGAGCCAAGGTCGGAGGCTTAACCAACTGAGCCACCCAGGTGACCTGAAAATAGTATATATTCTTAAGTTATTGAGTTGTTCTGTATTAGCTATGTAGATCATGTTTCATAATCATTTTTTCCAATTTTTCTATAGGTTGCAGGTATTTCATCTTTTCATTTTATAAAAAATAAACACATTGACACATTGAGAGCTGCACCTCTCTTTTTAGTTCTGGTAATTAACATTATGCCTACAAATTTAGAATTGTTATATATTCCTGGTGAGTGAATACTTTCATTATTTTTAAATGCCTCATTTTATCTCTAACAATGCTTATTATTAAAGTCAATTGTGTCTGATACTAGCAGAGCCAAGCAAACTTTGATTATTGTCCACATGTTATATATTTTTTCAACTTTTAATTCTCAACTTTGTGTTTACACCTGAGGTGTATCTCTTGTAAAAGGAGTGAAAATAAAGTCTCCAAAACAACAGAGCATCACCAACCTTTTTTGTTTCTGTGCCTCTCAAGTTATGAATATCCTGCAAAGTATGAGTACAAAAAAAAAGTAGAAGCTGTATATTTATAGACAGAAGTTGTAAAGTATTATTTCTGAGAAATAAAAATATGCATTTTATCCTTATATACTCTAAAAATTCCATAATTATTTTCTTGCACAAACATATAGGATTAAACATTAAACTAGTAAAATAGCTTAGTTTAAATCTAATAAAAAGCTATTTATTTTTAAATAATTATTTTATGCAGTTTTGCAGTGGAGTTCCTGATTATGCTTTTCTCATAAGGAAGGTGACTTTCTCTTTCCCTCGCTTCTCCAAATATGGTATTGTTATTACCTAATTAAAATGATTTAATATCTGTCAGTTGGTTACATGGTAATGCCCAATTTTTTTAACATGCGAAAAATATAGTTGCTGCCTGCAGCCCCTAATTCTTCTTTTTAAAAATTCCTCAATCCTAAATTGCAGTTCTTTGAACAAAGCATGTGTGTCTGTGTGTTTTGAACAATCTAATCCTCACACAAGTAGAGCTACTTTCATGCTACTCTTAGATGGATCCTGTTTCTTGAACACTGTGAACTAGTGTATTTCTTTGGGGGAGCAATGTTTGACCACATCTCTCTTCCCTACTCTGATATATGTAAACTCCTGAACACATAACCACCAAATATCCTGTGCCTGTTTCTATTATTAACATTTATTACGCTGCACCGAATTTCCTTATCTGTTCACTAGAAATAATTTTGAGGGCAAGGATTATGTTCTTCATCTTTGTATCTTTAATTACTAACACGTATATAACAGTGAGCAGTTTTTGTAAAGTGGATGAATTCTTTTTAAAATAAAAAGCCATATCTTAAAGTATTGTTTGCCACCAGCAGCATCCCCTAGCAGCAGTGGTTTGGAATATGAGCTGACAATCAAATGCATGATTCACAATAGGCTTCGCTCAGAGTGTATAAACTACTTTACTTGAAGAAAACCATCCTCCCTGGAATGCCGTAACTTATGCAGCTGGTCACAAACCCCCCACTCATGTACCTATGACTGGTGTGACTAGCCCTTATTAACTTGAGTTGCTGATACTTGATAATAGATGAATGCTCTGATACATAGTCCTCATCTTGTTTTTAGTGTACATAAGCTACTAACAATTATTTGCGTTACCAAGAGTCAAAATCTAGAGGCTAGAAGAAAGGAAAGGCTAGAGGAAAACTGACAAAGCCACTGTTAATTCTTCTCTTCTACTATTGCAAAGTGATTCCGTTGGGTAAGCAAATTAAGAGCATTTTGGAAAAAGGAAGCTAGAATCTTTTCAAACAAGAAAGGAAAAAATGTTCCTTCCATTACTGATTCCTCAGGGCAAGACTGTTGAATCACGAGAGTATGTGCTTTGTTTCAAAAAATGACCTGAAATGAGCAGGTTTTCAGGATCGACTTTCAGGGCCGATCCCCAACTCCCAGTTTCCCAATTCATCTTGTCTATAGCTGCAATCATGACAAAGAAACAATCAGGGCAGAAGTTTAGCATCTTATTAATGTATTTAATGAGGATTGTTGATGGTTAACAAGTAGCATCAAGCAAAAGATCATAAATGGGCATGTTACTACAATAATTTTTAGATCCTTGCAGAAATTTCAACTATTGTTCATATCGATAATGATTGTGAAACATTCAAAAAGTTCAGGGGTTCTTGAATGACTTAACAAAATATTTTTTTTTTGCCTTAACAAGATATTAAAGACTTTATAAAACAGATTTTCCAATTCCAAAAAAAAAAAAGTTTGTAATCACATACATGTATAAACAAATATCTTAGGATTCTCCATTCTTCAAATTTATAAGATATTTTTCTTTGTCATAAACAAGATACTTACAACTCTATGAAATGTGTTTAATAATTTACATACCTATATATAATTTTAGTATGATTCAAAATTTTAAGTGGCATCTATTTTCATGAGATCATAAAGATATTTTAAATATAACATGTATTTTTTATTTTCAAATTGTATACCTCTCTAAATTTTTGAACATTTTCCTTTTTAAAATATACTGAATCATGAGATTCTATGCGTAGTGGAGAAGGTGACATATTTCAGAAATAAAAATGCTGAACACAATCCCAAAAAAAGCAAATGAGGTTTCCACAGGGACAGGTCACTGGGAACAGCAAACAAGACCACATTGTATTTTGTAGTTTGGCATCATGTAAAACATCACTTGCTGCTGCCTTCATGGCATTCCCTTTGGGACAGAGCAGCAATGACTTGCTGATCCCCTTCTTGTAAGATCATGGAAATATCCTCGGTTATTTCCAATTGTTTATAGGCATCATTTAAGGGATTGCAGCTGTGGCTTCACTTGCACTTTCCACCTGTCATATGGTAATTGCCTCAGAATTAACACTGTAAAAGGAAGCAAAGATTCTTAAGAGATGTATTTGGCCCCAAATTAGCCAGATATGTACATAAATGTGCTCATTTTCCCATTAAGAAGAGAGCCATAGAGGGATGCTCTTCTGCTCTTGGCAGATGGCGGCAGAAACTCATCAGTTACTCTCATGCTGCTTTGCCATAATCCCAGGGAAAAACAAAATTATCATCTACTGGTTAGATTTATAGCACTTAAATTATGATATCTTTTAAGTAAAGGCCAGAATTATCATCAGGGGAAGATGGATTAAGTGTGTTATCCATTATGTTACCAAATGCCGAAGGTGAAACATTGCATTTAGAATTTCAAGTGAAATAAAGAAGCTGCATGATTTAGATTTTATCTCCCAAAATTATCCAATAAGCTCATTAAGCCTTTTGAGGAGGGGTAAAGTATAAATAGAAAGGCAGACTGGCAATAATTATAGCTTTATACATACACTTAATTGGAATGAAACTCTTAAATCATGCATAATAAAGTAGTATGATTTAAGAATTTCATTCCCATTAAATGTGCATCTTAGGTTCTCATGTTAAGTGTGAACATAAAAGTTTAGCTAAATGTTATGATTTAACATGATAACTAAAGTAGATAAAATGAAAAAATAGGCCAAGATTCTGAGGAGAATGGTCTCCTTGATCCTGCTTCGGTTTCTAAGGCAGATAGTTGAAAAAACAACTTTCCTTAGGAAAACCAAACCAAACAAAACCTGGGTGTGTATTTTTTACTGAAACCTATCAGAACATTTGCTATGCAAACGAGTTTTTTAGCTACCTCTATAAATATATTAGCCTATATTTCCAGTTTTGTGGTGTGTACATTCTACAATCTAGAACTAAGATGTGAATCAACAATTATCAAATTTGCATCCTATGCCAGATGCATCCTTTCTTTTGACTTCTCATTTTTTTATCTAATTCTCCTTCAAGCTCATATCATAGAACTTCCAAAAGCTGAGTACTTTCTGTTTAGTCTTTTTTATGTTCACCCCTTATTTTACACGATGCATTCAATTCTCACATTTGGTAGGATGATGTGAATTCTGCCATGACATATTCAATAGGTATCCAACATCAGTCAAATGCATAATTTCAACAAAGAGACTGCTCTATTTAGGTTTTTTTTTTATTTTCATCAATAGCACTGCAATTCTATCAGGTTTAAATGTTTGAGGAAGTCCAGATCTATCTACTTTTGAACATAGATCCATTAAAAAATCAAATATTCTTGACTACTATTCATATTCCATTTTGATCTGTTAAAAGGAATACAATAGAATACATTTAAAAATGAGAAAAAAAAAGACTCATAAGATAAGTCAAGAAGTTAGGTTTGAAAATCTTACGTTTTAAGAAGTTTAAATAAATAAATAAATGCCGTGGGCAGACAGAACAGCAGATGATTTATTGGACTGGGAGAATCAAGTGAGGCTCTTTAGAGAATACTTCATTTGGTTTAGGTTGTGAAAATTAAGTAAAATTTCAACAGGCAGAGAAAAATATTTCAGGGAGAGTGTCATCAAAACCTAGAAGAGTCAAAGCATTAGGCATATACCGTCTAGAGCAAGGAGTCATTGAGAGGCATTAACAGAAGATGAGATGAAAAAGATAGATTGGGAATAGAATGGAAAAAGCCTTCATTCTATCTCCAAAAAGTAGACTTTATGAAATAGTCATGAAGAACTAAGCAAAGGATGGATATGCTGTGACTTCTTTTATAATGATATCTTTTGGCAGCTGTTGTAGAATGAATTGTGTTCCTCCAAAAACATTGAGTATCTATAAATGTGAACTTATTTGGAAATAGGTTCTTTGCAGATGATTGAGTTAAAATGAAATCATTAGAGTACACCCTAATCCAGTATAACTGGTATCCTTATCAAAAGAGGGAATTTAGACAGAAACAGATGTTTACATGTGGGGGGGGCGGCGATGTGAAGGTACAGAGAGAACGTCTAGAAGCCAAGAAATGCCTGAGACTACTAGAAACAGAGGCATGGAACAGATTCTCCCTCACAGACCTCTAACACCTTGATTTTTGCCTTTCCAGCCTTTAGAATTATTAGATAATATAAGTTTCTGTAGGTTATGCTACCCAACTTGTGGACTTTGTTTTGGCATTTCCAGGAAACTAATTTAGCAGTGTTGTGGATTATGGATGTAAGGGTCTGAAACTGGAGGCAGAAAAAGCAGTTAAGTAACTGCAATAGTTTGCAATTAAATGATGTCACAAGATGTAAAAAAGGAAATGTTGGTCCATATATGAGAAATACTTTAATAAAGAAATATTAAGATTTTCAGTAAATTAATTGTAGAAGAGGTATAGAAAAGAAAAAAATAATAAGGACTTACAATTTTCTAGTTTTGCCCATTTAATTCAATGTTGAATAAGTGACAAATATGATAGTCATATTTGAGTCAACTGGAAGAATTAGAAGAATTGATATTGTTTTAGAAAGGTTTGAATTCAAAGTAACTCTGAGACATTGGTTTGTTGTTTTAAAAGAAAACTTGAAAAAAAAGGTCTTGGTTGGACATAGGGATTTGAGTTCTATTACCATTTGAAGTAATGCGTTTACATAAAGTGGAGTGGAGGTAAAAATTGCTGGGGATAAAACTCTAAGGAGCAACAATATCTAAAGACCAGATGATAAAGAAGGATTTTGTTACAGAAACTCAGAAGTAGTCAGGCAAATAGAGGACATCCACAAGAGAGAAATGTTACAGAAGCCAAAGAAGAAAACAAGTTTCAGGACAGATGGAATGGAAAACATTTAAAATGCTAATTGAAGACGAAGACAGAGAAGTATCCATTAAATTAGGCAAATGGATCATCATTGTATAACCTGATGATCATTGTTGGAAAAGAATACACACACTTCTGCTATATTAGCATATTCATCCAAGAAATAAGAAAGGCATCTGTCTCAGAATAGCAAAGTATGTGAGGTAATTCATTTTCCTGTTTCTTCCTCAACTTAGTTTCAGACTTCCAAATATCTTTATTGTCACTTTCTGGTTGGTACAATTATAGCTCATTAAACCTACTCTCTGGATATAACTCTTTTGATGACACAGTTATTGAACTGTGTGCCAGAATCTTCTATTATGCAGTGATCCCCATCTTGGATCTTGCTTCCCTTTCCTTTTTAAAGGCTGTATTTCATTTAGAGAGGTTTCATATTCAAGGCAAAATTTAGAAGAAGGTACAGAGATTTCCCACATACCCTCTGCCCCCACACATGCATAGCCCCCTTATTATCAACATCTCCCACCAGAGTGGCACATTTGTTACAATTGATAAACCTACATTGGCACATCACAAGGCCTCAAAGTTCATAGTTTACGTTATGGCTCATTCTTGGTATTGTAATTTTATGGATTTTGACAAATTGATTATGACATATATCTATCATTATAGTATTGATGGGGTTTTGGGGTGACAGTGGGATTCAGAGCCGACAGCCAAGAAAGAATTCTTAAAGACATCTTTAGTGCAAAAAGGTGATTTTTTTTAAAGCCTTTTTAAGCCTGGGAACAGGACCTGTGGGCAGGAAGAGCTGCACTGGGATCATGCAGAATGACTGCTTATATACTGTGGAGTTGGGGGAGGTAAAGTCAAGAGGAAGTTTCGTAAAGGGATTTCCATATGCTAAAGAGGATTTATAGATTACTGGAGGCCTAGCTATTGTCAAGCTAAGGGTGCCCCCCACCCCCTCGCAAAGCATTATCATTAAGATAGTAGGGAGTTCCTGGAGATTAGGCTATTGATGAGATATTTGTAAACTGCTGGAGCCTATCAGTTTAACCATTTGTTTTCTGCCCTTTCTTTTGTTCTTGGGCAGCCAGGAATGCCTGAAGAATATGCATATATTGAATATGCACATATCCCACCTGGGAGGGTGGTTTGTGGGGTGTCAGCTTGACTTATACTCCCTCATCAGTATCATACAAAGCATTCTGACTGCCCTAAAAATTCTCTGTGTTCTGCCTATTTATCCTTCTCCCCCCCTCAATCCCTGGCAACCACAGATCTTTTTACTGTCTCCACAGTTTTTACTTTCCCAGAATGTCATAAGTTGGAATCATGTAGTATTTAGCCTTTCAGACTGGTTTCTTTTACTTAGAAATATGCATTTAAGTTTCCTTTGTGTCTTTTCATGGCTTGATAGCTCATTTACTTTTAATACTGAATAAATTCCATTGTCAAATACCCAAGGAGAACATTTCAACTATAATTAATACTTAAAACAGCTAAGGACAAAGATATCAGGAAATAGTTGAGCTTGTTTCCTATTCCAGGGATACAGCTTGTCTTTGAAGACTGTGCCCATCCTAAGATAGATTGCTTCATTTGGCTTTTCCTGTGGTCTTCAAGAACAGCTGGAATGAAGGGTATTAAAAAAACACTCAAGTATTGTAAAGTTAAAAAAAAAAAAGCAAAGAATAGGGATGTCAATACCTATTATTGAAAAACAGTAATTAAGTAGGAATTGAATGTTCATTTGAGAAAATACTTGTGGAGTACTTCCTCTTCTCAGTCCGGTAAAAGTCATGGGGTATTTCTGTTTCTGTTTTGTTTTTATAATATAGTAAGAGAATGTACATTAACTATATAAGTTGAGAAGATCCTGGATGCTTTTATTCTCCCCTCCCCTTTAATTTGCTGGAAACCAATAGATCTCTGGGTGGAGGGTACATGCATTGTCATTCCCCAAGGAAATTTAAGAAACATCAACATTTGGACCCTACCCCAGACCTACTGAATCATAATTGCCAGAAGGTATTTAAAACAAATAGGCAGGGGGTCCTGGGTGGCTCAGTGGCTCAGGTCACAATCTCGCGGTCAGTGAGTTCAGGCCCCAAGCGTCGGGCTCTGTGCTGACAGCTCAGAGCCTGGAGCCTGTTTCAAATTCTGTGTCTCCCTCTCTCTGACCCTCCCCCGTTCATGCTGTGTCTCTCTGTGTCTCAAAAATAAATAAACGTTAAAAAAAAATTTTTTTAAACAAATAGCCAAAAAAAGTCCTCAGCTTTTTTTCTCATGAATAACTTGTTACCCACAACTTGATAGACCTTCAACAAGGCTAATTTCAAATTTGTCAATCACCAGAAAATAATACAGAAAGGAAGTAAATAATACATGATTTTGGAGAACCTTGAGGAAACAAATTAAGCCACTTTTGTATATTTAAAAAAATTTTTTTTAAGTTTATTTATTTTTGAGAGAGACAGAGACAGAATGTGAGTGGGTTAGGGGCTGAGAGAGAGGGAGACACAGAATCTGAAGCAGGCTCCAGGCTCTGAGCTGTCAGTGCAGAGCCTGACGCGGAGCTTGAACTCAAGAGCTGTGAGATCATGACCTGAGCCGAAGTCGGACGCTCAACACACTGAGCCAGCCAGGTGCCCCCCCTTTTTTAAAAAATTTTTTTTAATGTTTAAAGCCACTTTTGTGTATTTGTAACTAGAGGCCAAAGAGTCATTTACTTTAAAAACAAATATAATGCAGGTATTTGTGTATAACTTCCAAATATTCTATCATTAAATAGATTGGGAAACCAATTTATTCCTTATTATTTTTTTCCCTTTAGCTGAACAAGATTCTAACAATCTCCCTTTTCTTCTCCACATGCATTATAAACTTACTCTCTTTTACTAATAAAATCTGACCAATAACTATTGTTTTTATTCGTGTGTATCTAAATAAGTCTCAAACAGGAAGTGAACCAGAAAGAGGGATATGGTAAGAGAAATGATGCACTACAGAACATTTAGAGAGAGAGATTTTTTTTTTAAGTTTATTCATTTATTCGGGGGGCGGGGGTGCAGAAATAGAGGGAGAGAGAGAATCCCAATCCCCAGAGAATCCCTGATGTGGGGCTCAAACTCATGAACCATGAGATCATGACCTGAACTGAAACCTGGTCAGATGCTTAATGACTGAGCCACCCAGGTGCCCCTAAGGAGAGAGCTTTGAATGGAAATAATAGAAATCTGTGCTAGATATATACAAGATGCTCAGTAAATACTAATTATTTAAATTTACATTATAAAATGTGTTAATGGATAAATTGTGGTCTGCATCTGTAATGCTTATGTGTAGGGCAGAAACAATTGGAATGATGTGGCTAAAACCAGTTTAGATAATTGGAAAACTTCTGAGTCAGCATCTAGATTAGAACACATCTGGTAACCCTCTCCTTCCAAAGGATCTACTTACATGGGATCTAAGGAGACAGCTGGTAAGCTCCTATCTGTGTCTATATTTGTGATGTAGGCATATGTTACTATGGCTGGTAGAGTAGTGGGGACCTCAGGTGGAAGGTGATATATGCCAGCTTGGAGCAGGAGTTTCAGGTATATCTGGAGGGAATTCTTTATAAGATAGAAGTTTCAAACAAAATAAGCTGAATTCACTAACTGAGCCCAAACATCATTGTCCTAGAATGGGGTCCATCCGAACACAGATATCTGTGTTTCCTGAGAAGAAACACACTAAACTAAAAATGTCTTGATTTAATGTTTCCAGAAATGATGTTAAAACTGATCAAAATTGGAATGTAAAGCATTTGGGATAGGGCCAGTCTTCCCACTTCTAAAAAGCCTGCTGTGTCCTTGGAGCACAGGAATATTAAATGTTCCCTTGGGTTGGGGTTCAGGAATCTGTATTTTGCAGGAGGAGGAAGGCAGTGGCAGAAGGGCAGCTTGTGGAAAATGGGATCAATGGGTGACAGAAGCTTTCTCTTTACTCTGAAAAAGCTTCCATAAATATTGAGGAAAGTGTTGCAGAAGGAAAGGCTTTTGTGTGAGCTGATAAATGCATAGAAATAGAAAACTCAGATTTAGTATATACACCCATGTACTTTATAATCACAACCTAGGAAACTTCAGAAAACATAAATAAGAAAATAATTTTAAATAATCATTTGATATGTCTTATTCTACCTTATATTAGTCATTAATCTCATGATCTCATGACATGTACTTTGAAAATATGAGTAGTATCAAGAGTGCCTGGGTGGCTCAGTTAGTTAAGCCTCTGACTCAGCTCAGGTCTTGATCTCACAGTTTGTGAGTTCAAGCCCCACTTTGAGCTCTGTACTGACAGCTCAGAGCCTGGAGCCTGCTTCAGAATCTGTGTCTCCTTCTCTCCCTGCACCCCCTCTGCTTGCACTCTAGCTCTCTAACTCTCAAAAAAGTTAAATTAAATTAAAAATTAAAAAAATATGGGTAGTGTCTGAAGCCATACCATTCTTCTGACTTAAGGTGGCAAGCAAAGATTGACTTGCCCATCATCCAATCCACTGCTCTGGAGGATGATAACTTAAATATTTATAACCCAGAATCACTTGAAGGTAGTATTTCTCACGTGGGCTGCAATCTTGAGTCCTATTTGGAGTCTGTACTAAGGCATTGCGATAGCAGCTGCATGCACAATGACTGGATCTTTGGTCACATATGATGGCAGGTGCACCTGATTTTATATGGAAATTTGTTGGAGTTTCTTGATTTTTACTTCATATGGCTGTAGAAGTAAAGGTCTAGGTGGTAGTAGCTATGGTATTTCTGACCATATTTTCTGTTCAATTTCTTAAAATATAAAATTGCTCCAAAAGTAAAGTCTATGAATTAAAAAATAAATACTTTAAAAACAAAAATATAATGCATCCAGTTCCTATCACCTCCACTGCTGCTGCCTTCACCTAGACCACCATCATTTTTTGCATCATTTGGTCCTGCTCCCGTACAGGGTGTTCTCACTGTAGAGGCCAGAGTGATCCACTTAAAGCATGTCTCTTCTCTTTGTAAAATCTTTCTATGGGTTTTAATTCAGTTGGATAGCCTAAAGTTATCACAGCAACCTACAGTGCTACGTATATGATTTCACACCACCTGATTCTATATCCCTTTAACTTTTTGACATCTTCAGCTCATACTTTCACCCGCCTCATTCCACTCTAGCTTCGCAGACTTTCTCTTTATTGAACACATCAACACTTCCTCTAACTTTGAAGATTTTCATACTCTTCCCTCTTCCTGGAATGACCTTTTGCCAGATAGCCTGATAAGTTTGGTTCCTTGTCTCCTTCAGGTTGTCTCAATCATCACCTTTTACTAAGTCATGACTTCCTTAATCACCCTGTATAAAAATAGCAACCGTTTCTTCCCAGGAATATTTCCCTGCTATATTTTTTCTTCACAGCATGATATGAGATATGCTGTCTATTTCACTGTTCACCTATCTACACTCGAATGTGTAGGGAGAGATGGAGGAAGTGAGAGAATGAGGGAGGGAAGGAAGGAGAAAAAAGAAGAAAGAAAATAAAAATGAGAAAACTAAAAGTGAGAGAGAACTTGGTTTGCTGGAATTATCACACCAGATAGGTGCAGAACCAAGACTTAACCCCAAACACAGTAAAATATGACTAACCCAAGATTCATGTATGACCATTTAGACAAAATCATGTATGATTTTGATATTCATACTTATGGTTCCTGCCTAATTTATTTATCATGATAGCATCTCAGAATCTATTTATTTGGTTACATTCACATTATTCTATGAGAGGAGTTATGAATTTGAAAGAAATGTATTCCTTAAGAGCATGATGTTATAATTATCAGACAATGTTGTATTTAAGTAGGAGAAGAACATTTTTTAAGTAGAAGAAAACTGGGGTTTGGTTAATGCTGATTCTTAACCAGAGTTGGGTCCAATGCAAAGAGAGCAATTTGCTTTATCATGATTGACCCAACAAAAATCTTTGTATTTATTTATCAGGGTCATTCTTAAATGGGTCTGTCTGAAAAGCACATTTTGACAATAGATTGATCCCCATGGCATTTTAAATCTTTGGGTGAGCAGCTTCAGGTTAGAAATTAAAACATCCTATTGTATATCTACCAAATGGAGTTCCGTGCTTCAGGCATTTTGAGCTTGTCTGAAAGTCCTACAAAGAGTATCTGTTTTGTAAATGTCTTTTATATAAAGTGAAGTATGGAGGGGTGAGTTTAAATGTTAAGACAAAAGAAAGAAAGGCATATGGAGAATATTACAGCCACAAATTTAAGGTCACAACAAATGGTATCGTTCTTAGCAAAGCAACAAACCTGAATTTTGGAAGATCAAGAAAAGTTGTAATTTAATTTAAGAATATGTTAGTTGGTTCATATCTTGTTTAGACCTAAAAGGTTTGTATGTAATTTAAGAAGGCTAGTTTCTTCATACCATCATGCTATAATGTGATGATTTTTGTTTTTGTAACATTTAGTTTCTTTTTTTGGATGGACAAATTATCCTTGTGTCCCCTGCAGCCAACTGTAATGATTTCCACTGACTGCAGTAATGAGGGCAGAGCTGATTAACTTTAGGCCTTTTCCCACGAACATCAGGAAACAATTACACACACACACCCACAGACACACATGCACACACACACCCACACACAGAATCTTGTTAAACAAAAATATTCTTATCTTCTCTTGCGCCAAAATAAAAAAAAAAAATAGTGATTTCACCAACATGGCAATTGCCAGTTGGCCAGAGGATGAGGTCACTTGCATGTCCTCCCTCAGCACACAGAGGATTTGCATACTTGGCTGCAATCTTGTTTTGAAGGACAGCTGCGCTGGTGATTCCGCTCTCAGTGGGATGTAGAGGCAGTGTCTTAAACAGCTTTACTTTAACCCGTTTACATAGTTAAACTAGATTATAGAACTATTTAAGGAAAATGTTAACTCAGAAGTGTAAAACCTAAACAGACCTTAATTTGCCCTTCTTAGTCTTTGATAATTAGATATTTACCTTATTTTATAGGTGGAGACTTGTATCTGACTGTACCTACTGTATTGTGTGATTATCCCTTGAAAAAGAGGCCATTCTTCTCTAGATGTTTTTTTTTTGGTCTTTGCAAAAGACCAAAGAATCTTCTGCAAAGAAATTATCACTCAAAATTTCCCTTTATGCGTCTACTGGAAATTGCACGTTGGTTAACTGTACAGATCTGAACTTCTAAACTTCCTTGAATATTATGGACTATCATTGAATGCCTTGTACTTTTCTTGGTACTATAGGAACAACAAAGAAGTAAAAGAGACATATCCTACTCTAAAGAATTTTCCAATCTAGTTGTTGAGTAAAAGATACCTAGAATTTTGGGGCGCCTGGGTGGCACAGTCGGTTAAGCGTCCGACTTCAGCCAGGTCACGATCTCGCGGTCCGTGAGTTCGAGCCCCGCGTCAGGCTCTGGGCTGATGGCTCAGAGCCTGGAGCCTGTTTCCGATTCTGTGTCTCCCTCTCTCTCTGCCCCTCCCCCATTCATGCTCTGTCTCTCTCTGTCCCAAAAATAAATAAACGTTAAAAAAAAATTAAAATTAAAAAAAAGATACCTAGAATTTTACATTTTCTATGTTAGTTTTTATTGTATGTTGTATTATGTACAATATTGTATATTGTATAATTATTATACATAATTATATGTATAGTTATACATATAATTCTTTTAGAACACTTATTACACTTCAAGGTAGTTATTTACATAATTATCTCTCAAGTTCGTGAATACATATTTTTAATCCCTAATCATGATACAAAATCTAATTTGTAGTAGATATTTAATAATAGGTTTTTATATGTGCAAATGTTTTAATTCTATCAGGAGAGGTTTAATTACTTTCATGCTAGATATATATTTTTATGCAATATTTATATACTCTTCTTTTATCTAAACTTTTGAGCCCATCTCAGTTGAAAAGCCAACCAAAGAACTAAATAGTCATCCTTTATTCCTTTCTCTCTTTTACTCATATATCGGATCCATTATTAGGTGTTACAGATCTAGCAAAATATATATCAAATCTATTCACTTGTGCTAGTCACCACTGCTGTTATCCATATCACTACCATTATCTAGATCTCTACAAATCTCTGTTAATGGATCACCATGTGTTACTTTTGCCTTTCCACTTTCCATCCATAGGAACCAGTGTGATTTCTTTAAAATGTTAATCTAGGTAGTGTCATCCCTAGATTAGAAAACTAACGGCTCCCATACTTTTAGGATGAAGCCAGACACCTTATCTGACTAGCAAAGACCCACACAAGTTGATCCTGATACATCTCTAACCTCCTCTTTGTTTCCTGTTATCCTTCCCATCTAGCCTCAGACACATCATGTTCTTTAACAGAAGGGTTATTCCAGCCACATATTCTTTGGACCAGTTCTTTTCTCCGTCTGAAATATACTGCTTTCAAACTCTTAGATAGCTGAACTCTTTGTCATTCCTGCCTCAACTTAAATGCTTCTTTTGTATCTGTTAATATGTGTATATTACAATAAATGAGAGATGCACTTAAGAGTAATTTTATAATGGGTTTAATTATTTCACCTACAAAAATTCTGGAAGAATGGGGTGCTTGGGTGACTCAGTCAGTTAAACATCCAACTCTTGATTTTGACTCAGGTCATGATCTCATAGTCATGAGCCTCATGTCAGGCTCCCTGCTGAGCTTGGAGCCTACTTGGGATTCTTGCTCTCTTCCTCTATCTCTGCCCCTGCCCTACTCAAGTTTGCTTGCTTTCTCTCTCTGTCTCTCAAGATAAATAAATAAACATTAAAAAAAATTCTGGAAGGAGGACTATTACAATGCTAGCTAACGAAGTCCAGGGATATCAAAAGCACTTGTGCAGTTTTTCTGTTCATTCTCTTTATTTTCTTTTCAAAGTTACATTACTTTCTGAGCACTATATACAAGAGTGAATAGATGACTACAATAAATACTCTTTCAAGAAAGAAGAAGTGCCATGGGAATGACCATTAGATTGGCAACAAAGGGTGTTTGCTACATTTCCTCAGAGAGATCATCTCTGACAGTCCAGTTTATAGTTGCCATTCAGTTACTGTTTAGCACATCACCCATTTTTATTTTCTGCATAGCATTTATAATCATATGGTATCTTTTTTATTTTCCTGTTTGTTGTTTTATTTATTATCTATCTCCCTTCATTAAAATATAAGCTGTGGATTGTCTATTTTGTTTATGGTTATATTTTCTGAATCTAGGATCATGCTCCTGGTACATAATTGTTTCTCAAAAGAGTAATTATCATGTGGATGGGAGTGACTAGATAAATCTGTGTGAACAGACTTTAAATATTACATAGCTACCATAATTTCATACTAATGATACTGAAAACATCTTTAAAATTGGAAAAAAGTTTAATCTTTCAAAAATTATAACCAAAAAGAAAAATAAACAACAAAAGGAACAAAAAAGATCAACCCTGTAGCAGATCAGTTAATCAAAAAAGTATCTTATAAGTAGTGTTACATGGTAGTCAATCTAATTTTCTTACTAAACCAGATGTCAAATACATCCAGAAACCTGAGGTCTACAGTGTCAATTTCAAAGTTTCTTTCAATAATTTGTATGATATATGAATGCTTGTTCAAGGCTTTCTTTGATTTTCAGCTAAGGTTTGTTGCTAGTGGGAATTGCATGTGTTTAGGCAGAAAGTCATAATGCAAAAGCATATAGCAAAAAGAATACAGACCAAGGGGTCATCATGGAAGCTATGTGAGGTCCTGTGACACTTGCTTCATGTCTTGTGCCTTTAAAAAATAGTCATACTTCCTGCTATCAAACATTGTTGGCACATGGATTTGGTGGCACGTGCTTAATATTTTATATTAAAATTCTAATAGAAAAATTACAAGTGTTCTTTCCTGCTAGGTGCTTTTCCTAAGTTTATGTGCATATTTCCAATAGTTATTTCCTCAAAAATAATTTTTCAGGGTGTTTACATAACAACATACATTTCTGTAGCCTGGCTACAAAGTCATTGCTTATTTAAATTTTTTTTTTTCAATGTTTATTTATTTTTGGGACAGAGAAAGACAGAGCATGAACGGGCGAGGGGCAGAGAGAGAGGGAGACACAGAAACGGAAACAGGTTCCAGGCTCTGAGCCATCAGCCCAGAGCCCGACGCGGGGCTCAAACTCACGGACCGCGAGATGGTGACCTGGCTGAAGTCGGACGCTTAACCGACTGCGCCACCCAGGCGCCCCGTCATTGCTTATTTAGACAGTACTAATGACTTCCCCCAAATTATTTAGCTTGTAGAGAGAAGGACAGAACTTAAACATGTATGTATTAAAAATTATCTTTGGTTTTAAAAGTGGGTTCAATAGCTCAAGTGCAGCAATTATTACAGTCATATTGAGTCATGACATCCCCTGTGGATTTGATTTAAAAATCAGTTAATGCACATGACCTAGTGAGCAGCCATATCACATTTACTGCAGTCAGAAAATGGAGATTTGTTACAAAAGGACCCTGGAAATCTTTTCCTTCTTTAAGGATCTTATTTAATAAGTTTTTAAAAGTAGAGTTTATGATCCATCAGACTTCTCATCTACAGCTCATTTCCCTCATAGGAAAAGTATAAAAGATCTAGCAAAAAGAAACTAGCAATTGTAACAACATTGTTCTTACTCAAATTCGGCTTGAATGTCTCCTTAAAGGAATTGTGAAATTATAATTTATAATAAGAAATATATATTTGGTTTGGGTTTTGTCCTAAAATCCTTGGAATTTCCTGAGGAGAGACATAGTTGTCTTTTGTTATGTTAAAGTGACTTTTGGGGGCGCCTGGGTGGCTCAGTCGGTTAAGCGGCCAACTTCAGCTCAGGTCACGATCTCGCGGTCCGTGAGTTCGAGCCCCGCGTCGGGCTCTGTGCTGACCGCTCAGAGCCTGGAGCCTGTTTCAGAGTCTGTGTCTCCCTCTCTCTCTGACCGTCCCCCATTCATGCTCTGTCTCTCTCTGTCTCAAAAATAAATAAGCGTTAAAAAAAAAAACAACTAAAAAAAAAAAAGTGACTTTTGGACCTCACCTAAGGATGGCAGCTGGTTGCCAGGACACTCAACCCTTTGATTGGAGGGTTGGAACTTTCAGTCCTACCCCCACTACCTCTGGGGAGGGGAGAAAGGTTGGAGGTTGAATCAGTCACCAATGACCAGTGCCTTAATCAATCTAAACTATGTAATGAAGCCTCCATAAAAACACAGAAGGACAGCTTCCAGCTTGGTGAACCTGCCAAGGAGCTAGGAGAGTGGCGCACCTGGAGAGGGCATGGAAGCTCCTTCTCCTTTCCCTAAAGCTTGCCCTATGTGTCTCTTCCATCTGACTGTTCCTGAGTTATATATTTAACATAAACTGGCAATCTAGTAAATAAAATGTTCCTCTGAATTCTGTAGGCTACTCTAGCAAATTAATTGAACCCAAGGAGGAAGTCTTGGGACCGTTCGATTTATAGCCAGTAAGTTAGAAGTACAGGTAAAAACCTGGGCTTCAGTGGGCAGCCTGTGTTAGGGAGAGTCTTTGGGACCTCCAATTTGAAGCCAGTTGGTCAGGAGCAGGTAATAACGTGGTCTTGTTGACTGATGTCTGAGGCTTTTGAGGGGGCGATCTTGTAGGACTGAACTCGTAACCTATGGCATCTGACGCTCTCTCTAGGTAGTGTCAGAATTGAGTCAAACTGTAAGACATCCAGCTGGTGTCCCAAAGAATTGCTTGTTGTTAGTACAGGGAGGGGTGGAGGGGGGTGGGGAGAGGGAAACCCCACTATGAATTAGAATTAGGATCTGGACCCTTTTAGGAATGAATGACAAAGAATGAAGACGATTCTTCCTCATTAAAAACTCAAGCAATGCATGGTAGAATATAACTGAAGGAAGAGAAAAGAAAAGAATCAAATAATACTTGACAGGAATAAGAAAAGGTAATTATTGAATGACAAAAAGATTTTTTAAAGTATTTTTAAGACAGCAAATGCAGTGAAGCAGTATAGCACAGATGTTAGTAATCAGGGTTAAAATATCACTTCCTAGCTGTGTGACTTAAGATATATAATATCTGTTAACCTTGAGTCAAATAATCCTTTCTCATAGGTATTTTGAGGATTTACTGTTCAAATACATGCAAAATGCTTAGAGTTTGGGCATGTGGTAAGTGCTTAGTAAAAAATATTACCTATTGTATTTCTTGAAATGTCTTAAGTACTTAACTTTAAAGGAGTGGAAATGTTTATTAAAAACAAATTGACTCTATCCCAGAGTCAATTTTTTTAAATTTTTTTTTTAACATTTTTATTTATTTTTGAGACAGGGAGAGACAGAGCATGAACAGGGGAGGGTCAGAGAGAGGGAGACACAGAATCCGAAATAGGCTCTAGGCTCTAAGCCGTCAGCACAGAGCCCGACGCGGGGCTCGAACTCACGGACTGTGAGATCATGACCTGAGCAAGTCGGCCGCTTAACCGACTGAGCCACCCAGGCGCCCCCAAGAGTCAATTTTTTTAATAAACATGTGGAGTTTTTATATATATATATATATATATATATATATATATATATATATATATGTATTTCTATGTGAAGACTGTAAACAGTCTTCATGCACATGGGTACAAAGGAAATGGTATGCTAAGGAAAACCCAGGTTCAGGAGTAGTGTGAAATAGCAAATGCTGAGGACATGACCATGCGTGGGGGACGGGAGTCCCTTTATAAGGATGTAGGAATCTGAGAGGCCATGGTGTTCAGATTTTTGTAGATAGCCAAAGTACTGAGCTCTGGGTTAAAGACAAGGAAACTCAGGGCCTTGTGATATTGACAACGTATTACAGGGTCTTGTGTATTTAGGCAGTGACCAAGGAAAATGGACATGTTGATCAGCTTGGGCAATTTCCTCTCCAGTGGCCGTTTGAACTTTACAAAATGTGTCTGAGACCTGGAAAAAAAAAAAGGGCTTTGGTTAGAAATGGACCAAACGTTTTCCTTGATCCACAGGTGTTTGTCACAGAAATGGACCCTGTCTGTGGCAACTAGAGGCAGGGAGCAAATCAGCTCGAATGAATTCAGAGGCCCTGCTTAGAAAGAAAATTTCCTTTATCCTAGAACTACCTCAATATTTTCTATTCCTGTCTCCTATAGAACTGAGAGGGAGAATTAAGTAAATCTGAATGAAGTAAAAGTTATACTATTCCAAGCAGCACCACGATGTTCCGACCAAATTAAGTCTGCATGGGTGTCTGGTCCGCACTCTGCTTATTGGCCCTGAAACTGCTTAAGTCCCAGGGTGGCATCCACTTCATAGCATTTTGGGATGATTAAAGGAGTTAAAGTAGGTATAGCATTTAAAACAATGCTGGAATATTGAAATCTGTCAATAAATAAAGCATGTTCTAATTTTCTTTTCTTTCCATGTTAAAAAATAAGACCAATATAAAATATACCAAATGCTCTGATGAGATCCCAGCAGAGAACTACAATCTCATAAAATATAAACTTTTCAGAAGGGTTAGAAGAATACTGTACCAAAAAGAACATTGTGCTTACTTCCAAACTTTCTGTCTTAATCCTGCCTCCACTTCTGAATTAGGGTCTGATCTTGAGCTGGTAACTTTAACTCTTTTGGCTTTAGTCTTCTCATCTGTGAAATGTCAGTTACCATATACGTTTTTCCAGTTCCTAAGAAATTGTCAGGGTAAAGGGGACGTGTAAGCTGTAAAGATGTATTCATTAATATATTCATAATTGAGCAAATGCAATATCTTATTATAATTTATTATTAAATAGAAGTGTTTTCCTTATCTCCCTCTGAGTGGTAGAAATAGTAAGCAAATTGTTAGATTAATAAATAGTAACTGGTTGAGATATACAGTTGAGTAAAAATTACTAAAGGATGCTATAAGAAAATTTCCTCTTATACGTTATATGTATATATTATATATTTATATATTACATTTATGTGGTTTTTATAATTTGATTCCTACTGAGATTTCATTGATTTTCTGACTATCTCTTCAAATGTTTAAGGTTTCTATTGTTGTCAATGGACGATACACAAAGAACAAGCTACTTTAAAGGGAAAATATGCAGGATAAATAGTGGTCTTTTCATCTACTTATAATCCTATTTGTAGTTTCTTGTCAAGGTTTTGTAAATAATGTCTTACACTATCTGTGAAATATGGTGCTTAGAATAGTATAACTTCTCCTCAATTCAATTTTTAATTAATTTTCCCTCTACATTCTGTAGGACAGAGGAATAGAAACTATTCAGGTAAACCAGGATAAAGGAAATTTTCTGAGTAGTGCCTTTCATAGGAAATGTCAGGAATCTCAGCCAGAAGAGTATGTTAACATATTAATTTGAAGGAAATTATTTGAAATATTTTAAAGCTGACTTTAGTATAAGTCTTAACTTTAGAAATCAATTCTGATAAAAGGAAGAAAGAATAAAAATGGAAAAGGAGTAGACAGCTAATCACACAAGTATTTAGGGATAGGCACGGTAGCATTGACAGCTTCACACACAGATTAGCTTCACTTATTTTTTGTTTCTTCTACATTACGAAAATGTAGAGGAAGGAGAAGATATATTTACAGAGATGAATTACAAAACAATGGATAAAGAGAAAAAATTATGAGAAATAAGAGTAGAGTTGATGCTAATTTTAAAAACTGTACCTGGGAGATGAAATTACCTCTATGGCTGATTGGTCTGCCTCCCAGGTTCCCACCCTGATGAGGAATAAAGAAACTTCCATCTATCCAAATCTCTCCCTCTTCTGTCTTAAATGGTTACATTTTACTTTCCATATTCAATGTACTCTAAAATGAATCACAGAGTTGTTTTACAAGGACCCCGGGATGACTTCTTCATTTTAAGTAAAAGTTCAGCATATTTAAGTGATGGGATCAAGGTATGTGAAGAGTGAATCTTCTTGGGTTCTTGTGGGGAAGGGAAGGATTGTTTGAACCAAATGATGTCCCTGTGCTATTCAGAGGCATCTGTGCAGGAACAGGGTACCTTGTCTGCCTGATCATTGCTTGTCCTACCAGCAAATGCTGCTAAAACCTGTAACTGGTGTCTTTATGGGGTCTTTTCCCTCTTGCCTATATTTAACTCCTTGATCATTTGTTAGCTTAACTATTTTAATTATTTGATTATTTCTGGGAAGTATTTGAGTTCTCTATGGGTAGGGTAGCCAGATAAAATACAGAATGCCTAGTGGAATTTGAATTTCAGATACACATCAACTGGTCAACAATGAATACTATTTTAGTATAAGTATGACCCAAAATTGTATGGGATATTTAATGTTTACCTAAAATCCAAATTTAAGAAGGTATCTTCTATTATATTTTCTATATATTATACCTCATTCATGAGTTTTTATTTGTCTGTTGATTCTCTCAGTTGGCACGGTTTAGTATTATCTTCTCTCCTCAGGTATATTGCCTTTTTTTTTTTTTTAAGATTGTGTGCTACACCTGTATCAGCAAACTTGTTTGTAGACATAGTCAGGTCTCATATGAAGTCATTCTCTCTCAAAATAATACCTATTTGTTTCTGGAAGGCACTTTAGAGATGCTAGCAATCCAGGATCAACTTAATCAAATTTCAAGGATTGAGTAGATTTAAATCTGAGCCTCAGTTCTTGTGAGTTTTGTGTACTTATTGATCATACTTATCTCAAATTAAGATGGGTCCCCCGGGTTACCATCTCTGAACTCCAGTTTCTGTCCTCTGGCACAGAAGGACTGTTAAAAGTGTTTTTTAGCCTTTCAGGTTTTCTGCATCTTGCTCTTGAGTCAGAAAACACTTACAAGAAGCCCTAAATTTGCCTCTCTAGGCTTTCATCTTCCCGTGGATCTTGGCTGGTTATTCTTCACCATCTTATTATTGCTTTTATGCCTCCAAGTATGTGTTTGTGTCTAGATTTTCTAATTGTTCCCAGCAGGAGATTTAGTGTGTATCAGTCTTCCTTTACTGAAACAAAGTCAGACTGTCATTAGTAAATACTTCTTAAGGATGAGAAGTAAAACTGTAGGAAATACAAAGGGGAATATAAACAAAAGTGATGTTCCTTTCTTGACTATCCTAAAATACATCATATAAGAGATGGTGTGTGATTTAATGCTACGTGTTCCCCTCTTATCCAATCTTGAAGAGCAGTGGAAAATATCAGACAGATCTTATTCATATGCAGGTTTCAGACTTCAGAAGCTCCTGTAATTGAAGTTTTCACAGGATTTTGTTTTTAAAAACTCCCTTGTAATTCCTAAACCATTAACTTGGGATATTTTAAATATCTCCAAACAGGCAGTGAATTTGTTAATCTTTCAGCTGGTTTGTTAATGCAGAGGCAGTGGGTTTATAAGGATTGTGTTCAATTCTCTTAAACATGGTTGAGTGAATTTTCTTTGTTACAGTAGTAATTGATTGCATCTACTGTAGAAAAAGTTGTTTTAAATCTCTTACAAATTGCCAAATTTCCTTTCATTAATATCCTGTGAACATAAGTTTTTGTTTTATATTCAATGCTATTTTTTAGCTTTTTATAGATGTTCTTTATATAATCACTCATACTCTGAAATTTTAGGAGCATTAAAAGGAATAGCACAACTTTTAAATCCAGATCTTCCCTGGGGCACCTTGGTGGCTCAGTCAGTTAAGCATCTGACTCTTGATATCAGCTCGGGTCATGATCTTATGGTTTGTGAGATCAAGCACCACATCGGGCTCTGCACTGACCATGTGGAGCCTCTTGGATTCTCTCTCTCCCTCTCTCTGCCCTTGTCCCGTGCACATGCCCTTTCAATCTCTCTCTCTCTCTCTCTCTCTCTCTCTCTCTCTCTCTCTCAAAATAAATAAAATACAAAGAAACTTCAAAAAAAATAAATCCAAATCCTTTTTAAAGACAGTGATAGTAGGGCGCCTGGGTGGCGCAGTCGGTTAAGCGTCCGACTTCAGCCAGGTCACGATCTCGCGGTCCGTGAGTTCGAGCCCCGCATCAGGCTCTGGGCTGATGGCTCAGAGCCTGGAGCCTGTTTCCGATTCTGTGTCTCCCTCTCTCTCTGCCCCTCCCCCGTTCATGCTCTGTCTCTCTCTGTCCCAAAAATAAATAAACGTTGAAAAAAAAATTTTTTTTTAAATAAATAAATAAAGACAGTGATAGTGGATGTGTTGGAACAATATAATCATGTTTATACCCATCTTAAATATAAACCTGAAATTTAGAAATTCTTTTATTCTTAAAAATAATTTATCCATTAATCAAAATAAAGCTATGTGTTCATGTATCAAAATAAAGCTCTGAAAAACAAATATAGCTATGCCTCATTAATCTGACAAAAGCATTGTCAAGTATCTTTCATCAAAATGTAAAATATTTCCTCTCAAACCAACAATTCAATTGAAATGTTTTCTGTGTAAAACTCAGATCACCATCTTCAAAGAGAACAAAGTGTTAATATTTGGGTTCTTCCAATAAGAATGTGAATAGATTATATTATCATTTGAAAGCAGTATTATATTTGCATGCAAAGGAAAAACACAGAAATTTGAATGCAAAATTCATATTGTAGCTTCCAGCTAATGACAAGGATAGTAACCTCAAAGATGCAGAAAATTCCAGAAATAAACACAATAAAAAATAATAACAATCAAAATGTCTATCATACCCTATGGCATTGGGATAAGAAATAATACTATTTGTCTGTCTGGCAGAAGGTATTTCTGGTAATAAGTTTTAGATGCTGAAAGCAAGATGATTATTTATCAAAAAAGAGATTTGTTTTTCAAGCTCCATTGGTAAAAATGACTAAACTTCTAGTAGGGAAGATATAAGAAATTGTGTGTTATAAATTAAATAATCTTCAAACAAGCTCAAGTATTTAAGAGGGGTTCAGTTGAAACGCAGATATCCCAGATACTGTTAACCTTATCTCCTGGTAAGTGACCATTTCCTTTAATATCTATTATCAGGGCACTGGTTTTAAAAGTAAAGTTTTAGAATCCAGTTTCTTGAGTTCTGACAGTGATTCTACCTGTTACTAAATGTGTATGCTTAGGCACCTTACTTAATATCTCAGGACCCCAATTTTCCATCTATTAAATGGACTGATTTTGAAGGTTGAAAGGCACATTAATGTAAAGGTTTCAAAAGAATGCCTGACACATAAGTAGCCCTAACTGCTAGGATTACTAATACTAATTATTATCAAAGAAATATCTGTAAAACTCTACCTATTAAATTAGTGTGGAATTTGGTCCTTTTCTAAAGGTTTATTCCAAAAATAATTCTGTGGGTCTCCAGGGTTACCTCTACCTGTCATTGAATGAGTCCTTCCTGTGTTCACCTGAGGTAGCCTTCCAGGAAATCAGAGGTCCTGATTAGATAAGACTCGAAACAGTGACTGGTTTCATTTTCCTTCATCTTTCTGGCTTAATTCTCAGAACAGATGAAGACAAACCATTACCCCTGCAAATCCGCGGTTCACTCATTACGCTCACTTCTATGTGCCTATTTATGCAGATCAAAATGGCTCCTTTTGCTATGAGGAATGATACTCTTTTTGGTATAATGCTCAGTGAGGGTAGCAGAGATGTCCCTTGTGATTTAGCTTTTTATAATTAACCTTCCTCAAGTCCTCATTGTGGGACTAATACTCAGATGGGGATTTGTATTCTTGTTAGTGGGGAAGGCTCTTTCTGCATTAGCTGCATGCTGTGCAGAGTCAACACTTGATTTCTATATCCCAGGCTCTAAAGTTGAATTTGATTACCTGAGGAGACCTATTTTCCATATGGTAAGTTTTCTCTCGGGAACTACTATTATCCTTCATTCCCTTTTATATCAGACTGATACTGGATCAGACAAGTTTAAGGAAGTGTCGCATATCAATTTATTTTGTTCCACATTTAGTTTCCTACAGGGGAAAAAAGATATCCAACTATGTACCCTCCAATTCCCAAACCACGTGGCTGTATTTGGGGAGAAAGGGCACCTGATAGAGGGCAAGTAACTCCTGCTTAAGTACACGGTTCTTGACAAAGCAAACTATCCTGTTAGATTGAAATGTTAATTAAATAGTTTATTAAATTCAGAGTATGTTGCATTTTATGGATTTGGGCATTAATGTATTTTAACCTGGAAATAATTACTTAAAAATAACATTCTTTAGGGAATATATATATATATATTTAATTTTTTTTTAGCGTTTATTCATTTTTTGAGAGACAGAGTGCAAGCAGGGGAGAGGAAGAGAGGGGAAGAGACATAGAATCTGAAGCAGGCTCCAGGATCTGAGCTGTCAGCACAGAGCCCAGAACTCACAAGCTGCGAGATCATGACCTGGGCCAAAATCGGATGCTCAACCGACTGAGTCACCCAGGCTCCCCATGGGAATATATATTTTTTAAAGTTTTAAAACAAACTTGTAGGGGCGCCTGGGTGGCCCAGTTGGTTAAGCGTCCGACTTCGGCTCAGGTCACGATCTCACGGTATATGAGTTCGAGCCCCGCGTTGGGCTCTGTGCTGACTGCTCAGAGCCTGGAGCTTGTTTCAGATTCTGTGTCTCCCTCTCTCTTGACCCTCCCCCGTTCATGCTCTGTCTCTCTCTGTCTCAAAAATAAATAAACGTTAAAAAAAATTTTTTTTAATAAATAAATAAATAAATAAATAAATAAAAATAATAATAAAAAAAATAAAACAAACTTGTATCCTGGCTTTCTTATGAACCTGTCATGAGATGACATATTTGTTTTGGCATTACATATAACTTTACCATGGGGAGATTTGGGAGACTTTTTTGTTCATTTGTTAGCAAAATCACAGTTAGAAAGTGATTTTGATCCCCTTAATGCAATTTTACTATATATCATGATGCACCTATAACTTCATTTCAACTTTTAGTATTAAAAGTCACACATTAGGGGCGCCTGGGTGGCGCAGTCGGTTAAGCGTCCGACTTCAGCCAGGTCATGATCTCGCGGTCTGTGAGTTCAAGCCCCGCGTCAGGCTCTGGGCTGATGGCTCAGAGCCTGGAGCCTGTTTCCGATTCTGTGTCTCCCTCTCTCTGACCCTCCCCCGTTCATGCTCTGTCTCTTTCTGTCCCAAAAATAAATAAACGTTGAAAAAAAAAATTTTTTTTTAAAAAATAAATAAATAAAAGTCACACATTAGAAACATGATTTACAGAATCGTAGTGGTTAAAGTGGTGACATTAAGTAATGTACATAATATACAATGTACAATATAAATAATATGCAATGTATATCTAGACATAGTTATTTTAGAGGTTTTCATTTTGGTATCTTACAATATAATTACATCTGTTGAGAAAGGCATTTATATTCCAGGAAGAAGAATTTTTAAAAAAGACTTAAGAAATGATTTATAAAAAAGTGCATTTGGGCTTCATGATAGTAAGAAATTAAATTATTCCATAATTTGCTATTCTTCTATTATTAAAAAGGAGTGTCATTGATGTCTATAGGCATCTGATGACAGGCAGGATTCTGAAAGGATCACAAAGATTAATCAACATGCATTATTGTATTGAGATCAGTGTGTAAATACATTTAACACATGGATAAAACTTGAATCAAAATTGGAAAGAAGACTTTCTAAAATATTAACTATATTTACTACAAAAATTTTTGAATTTTTATTCCTCATGTGCTTTTATTTATTTCATGTGGTATGGAAGTGTCTCCTATATAGTATATTTTTCAGATACATCATTATAGCTTTAAATAGAAATTTATGTATTTTAGTTTTTTCTGTTCTTCACAGTTGGAATACATTCAACTTTAAAATGGATGTTATGAATGTAGGAGAGGTGTAAGAAATAGTAAGTGCTTTTGACAAATTTTACTATTAGCTAAAAAATGAAAATCAGAATATTATCTGATTTTTTCAAATGTATAATATATGTATATGCATATCTGTAGACAGATTCATTGATAGGTAGAAAGACATATTACATATATATATAATATCCAGGTAAAAATATATACAAAGAGCTATGAGAAAAAAACCGGAGAGCCACTAACTGAAGCTAGGGATTCAGAGAAAGGTTTAAACCATTCAGTACTTGAACTGGTCTTTGAATTATGGAAAGGTCACTTTGCATACAAACATATCCTGGTTTGGTAATAGTATCTGTTACAGAAAAGTTATATACATGCTATGTTTCACAGTATCTTAAGTAAGACTAACTAAATCCAGGTACGTCATGAGAAGGATATATTTGTGTGTGTGTGTGTGTGTGTGTGTGTGTGTGTGTGGTGTGTTTTGCTCAAAATTGTTGGCGCAAATGACATTACTAAGTAGCAAATTCTGCAAGTTAGAACTGGTAATGTCAAGACTTCTGGGGTATAAGCAAAGCAAAACAATTCATCATTTTTAATGCTCTCTGAAGATAGATTACACAGTAATCAATAATAATATTTCCTCAGAAGAATGATGTAATGGAAACTTTTACATTTTCATTGATCCAGGTAGCAGAACTTCTTTTTCATTATCTCACATAAAGGTCCAACATGACATCCAGAACTGAAGATTACACAGTCCTCAACAAAGGGTCTCATAAAACTAAACAAATAGAATAATAACTGCATAGAAATCACTCATGATGAGCTGTAATGACTGATCTTAAAATTGGGGCTGATGCTTCTGACATAGTGGGGAGTTCAGGCATTTTATCATTATTGTCTTATTCCACGAAGCTCTCATTTCATCATGAGAAAAGGGTCAATACTTTAGCAATAAGGCTCAGGAAAAATATCAAGAATAATCATACCTTATTCTACAAAGAATTGCTGAATGTGATAAGATATAAAAATAAGTATCAGGCATTTTAACAATAAAGACTTGAGAAGGATAGTAATAAAAATGAAGAGAGGAAGAGACCATGTAATGGTAGGTATTATACTTTGGCCTTTGAAATCAGAGACTAGCAGTATAACAAATGGATCTTTAAGGGATTCCCTCTCCCCAGACTTGCGGCTCTTAATAAGAACATTGGTGTTCTTTTAGGAATAAAGAGGGAAATGAGAAGCAACTGAAATATGGATAGAAAATGATAAGGACTTCTGATTTGTGTTTGTTTGTAGGCTGCTGAGTATTGTGAAAAGAGATCTGAGCTTGGAAGATTGGGCACGGATTCCAGTAGTGATGCCCAACCAAGTGGAGAGATTCCTCTGAGACTCAGTTTTATCAAACAAAAGCAAGAAATTTTACTTGGTCTGTTTGGTTTAGAAGAATCCCGAAGCGGGGCGCCTGGGTGGCGCAGTCGGTTAAGCGTCCGACTTCAGCCAGGTCACGATCTCACGGTCCGTGAGTTTGAGCCCCGCGTCAGGCTCTGGGCTGATGGCTCAGAGCCTGGAGCCTGCTTCCGATTCTGTGTCTCCCTCTCTCTGCCCCTCCCCCGTTCATGCTCTGTGTCTCTCTGTCCCAAAAATAAATAAATGTTGAAAAAAAAAATTTAAAAAAAAAAAAAGAAGAATCCCGAAGCATCAAGTAAAATAATTAATGTGAATATAATTTTAAAAATATGAAGTTTTAGGAAAATAAATATCACTCATAATCATTTCAGTCCATGCTCATTTCTTTATCAGTGTAGATAGACCACGCTGCAGTGCTTTTCAGTCTTTTTTCTTTCCTCTTTTTGCTCCTGTGACTCTTCTCTCCCTCCCCTTCTTTTCTGCCAACATCAAGTGGTCAAAGTGCCTGTTTAGTTTGGCCATTGGTAGAATGGGTCTGAAGACCACAGCTTAGGTTACTATGTCAGTAACTTTCTGCTAAAATTCAATGAAAAAAAAAAAGCACTGAGAAACTATTTATAGCTATGCTCCTCAAACCAGAGAAGGTCAGAAAACAAACCAAATCCTCCAAATCCTCTACTTTTCACTCGTGTGTGCGAGTCTTGGTATTTGATGTTCACTTGCACAGGGTATCATATGCGGTATGTTTATTTTACAAATAAGCAGTTTGTTTTGGTAGAGCCAATATCTGGAAAAACACCTTCTCTAGGCATTGTTTAGAGAATACTAAGGATAAAGTGAATTTTAAATGAAATTCCTTAGAGAGATCTGTAATTCAGGCAACAGATGTCAAAGTGAAATCAATCCCTGATTCTTTCTTACGTGACTTCACTTGAACATGAATGAACTCTATTGAATATGTATTGCATGTTATTTTCCCTGTATCTTTTCTTTTTCTTTGCCTTTTTTCTTTAGCATCTTTTAATTTTCATATTATCCAACCCCAGAAGCTGATAGGAGATATTGGGCAGGTCAGAATTCAAGAGCTGTGACCGATGACAGTGATTTGAGAGGAAGGTATACAGTCTCTCTTTCCTGCCTCAAAGTTTATAAAGAGTTAAAAAAAAGTTTAAAAATAGGAACAGAGACAGTCAATAAAGACATTTAGCAGTTTTAGCAGAACATAAAGTTACCTTAAGAACAAGTACTGATAATTGGTTAATTAGAAGTAGAAGATTGGCTAGGTATTAAGAGATTTCTGAGAAGAAAGCATGAAAATAAAGGAGTAAAAGCTGAGCTATAAAGATAATTCTCCTTTTTTAATGTCTCAAGTTCAAAAAATATTGGTGATCTTTTAGATTTTAGGAAATAGTGCCATGTAGAAAACAGTCGAAGTAATTAAAACAGGATCATTATAGAGCAGAATGAATAGTTTGCTTTATTCACTGATGATCCACCAATTTAAAAAATGCTGAATAGAAAAGAGATTTAAGTGTTGACATTCTCTAAGCTGATATTATTAATAGCTCAAAATTCTATTTATTTAAACAGATGCAGTAATCAGCATTAAGGAAGTGAGCTGTCTCATGATTTGGGGGGCAGGAGGAAGTTATCTCCTTACAAAGGAGAATGATTAAAAGTTCTAAAATTTTTATTACTTACTCATTTACAAAATTGAATTTCTAATTTACATACATATGGTAAAATTAACTCTTTGTGCATATGTGTGTGTGTGTGTGTTATGTGTTTTGACAAATGTGTAGAATCGTGTTACCTCCACCATAATCAAGATACAGAAGAGTGCCATCATTCCAAAGAAACCCCCTCATATTGTCACTTTGTAGCAAAACCTCTACCCCCTTCCCTCCTCTTTTAAACTCTGTCAACCACTGAAATGTTTTCTGTCCTCATGGTTTTGCCTTTGCTATATTATACTGGACCAAGCAATAGAGACACTTTACACAAAAGGAGAGGGAGACACAGTCATGGGAACATGCCCATGAGATCAACTGGACCTATTCCATGCTGCACCACTCAGAAGCTGACAGTTGGTTAGAATAATGAAATGGCCCCATGAGATGCCAGCTTGTTGAACAAACTCTGTAAAGATAGGATTCATCCTTCATGATGAGTGTATACTCTAAGTAAACAAACATTGTTTTGTTTATTCTATGTAACCTGTGGACCACTTGGATATGAGAACTCGGAGAGTAAGTAGGAATGGCTCTATTTACTATCTTGCCCAGAGGCTCACTAGGATGCATTTGTGTTATGTAAAGTCAGGATTCTGAATTCTGCAGGTGTAGAGGGTTTTCAGAGGGAAAATGCTTTCAATACAGGATATTTCAATACAGGACATTCAATATCATTTCATTTCAAGCTCTGTCAATCCAGTTACTTTAGTTGATCACTAACTCAAAGAATAACAAGCAAAAAAGATATTTGGCATGATCACCAAGATATTGTAGGGCTGCTGCTAACCAACGGAGCAATATATGACTTTTAAAAACTGAATTAATAAGTTTTTAATTACTTAATTATTAAAGTATAAGCCGTGAACATGTTAATATAGTTAATGCATATAGCAAATCATGGTGATGTTTTAGACTTTTATTCCATGACTGTTAGTTCAATGATGTTTATTTCTTTGATTCTCTATTTTTTAAAAGTTTATTTATTTTGAGAGAGAGCGAGAGTGCACAAGCAAGTGAGGGGCAGAGAGGAGAGACAGAATCCCAAACAGGCTTTGTGCCATCAGTGCAGAGCCTGATGCGGGGCTTGAACTCACTAACTGTGAGATCATGACCTGAGCTGAAATTAAGTCCATCACTTAACCAAATGAGCCACCCACGTGCCCCTGATTTTCTATTTTGATGTATTATTTTGAGTTCATCATTAGTTCTGCAGTTTGATATCCACGTTAGTCTTGAGAAAATCACTTCACTCTCTAAACATAGTTATCCACATCTGGAAAATATGGGAAACAATGGCACTGGTTCACAAATTTGGGGGAAATAAATAATTGGTTTTGAATGAGAACAGCACACTTATTACCTGGCTGTGGACTGACAAGCTTTTAAAACTCTTTGAAACATGTATTCCTTGCTTGTATACTGAAAACCTTAATAGTGGTAAAAATGAAATAATATTTTAAGTAAAATGCTTAGATTAGTGCCTGATACAGTCTGTTATAGTAATTTGTTGCTGTGGTAGTTATTATCATTATATTTTTAATTTTTTTAAGTTTATTTATTTTGCGAGACAGAGAGAGCACACACAGGAGGGACAGAGAGAGCGGGAGAGAGAATTCCAAGCAGGCTCTGCCCTGTCAGCACAGAGTCTGATTCGAACCACAGAACCAGGAACCGCAAGATCATGACCAGAGTGAAACCCAGAATCCGGTGTTTAACTTCCTGAGCCACCCAGGTGCCCGACTGTGGTTGTTATTATTACTCTGCAAGAATCTGGTTGAGCAAATCCAGGTTCCACTTTTTCTTGTAGTGAGCAAAATTGTCATAATGGTAAACATACCAATGTGGAGCTCACCATTGTAAGTTAAATTTTTTAAACCGGTGTTTCCTAAAATGTGTGTTGTAAACATTAAAGTCGTAATTAATTTAACTGGAATTCCAAACTTTGATAACCTGAATCTAATCATTCCCATAAGCAGTCATATACAATTCACCAGCAAGGGCTTAAAAGGAGACTTAATCTCTTCCCATTCAGCTGGCTATTTAAATCTGTGTCCTCTAAAAGATGCAAGGAGCCAATGTCTTACCACAGGAAGATAATGATAGCAATAATAATAGTGATAAAATGAAAATAAATGCCAATTCTACTATGCTTGGCCTCAATTAGTTCTTATGAGACATTGCATAAAGAAGATAACTAAATGATAGTTTAAATCCTATAAAAGTGTAATTAGACTTAAAGATAAAAACAAGTGTCTTCCAGTGTCAATCGCCCTATGTGTTTTTTAAAGCTTAATGTTCCCCTTAAATGAGACCACAGCTATGACATTTCACATCCTCTGAACCAAAGATGTACAATTAATGCAAATTAAATTTTGTTTGCATTCAGTATTAGACATTTTTTTCTCATTTGCCATGACTTTCCCTTATTTGTGTCCTTCGGCTCTTCATGTTTCATTCAAAATGAGAACAATAAAAATATAGATTTGTGTCTCCTTTTTGATCTTTATAAGATCAACTATAATCCTAAGCACTGTTTCATCTAAAACAGCAAAAAAAGAAGACGAGAAGTCTTAGGTAATAGAATCAGAGAAACTATTCAGAAAACTGCATGTGAAAATTATATTAGATAATCGTATTTGCATCAAAGTTGAACTTAGAAAATAAGAGAAGAAAGAAAAGATCAAGATCAGGTGTGAGAGGTAAAACAAGTTGCAAATTTTGTATGATATTTGTATAAGGATAATAGAGGTGATTTATTAGTAGATTTTTTTTTTGGCAAGCAGATCAAAATATTGTCCTAAAAGGAGCAAAATTAGCTCTCTGTCCCTTCACTCTTCCTTAGCGTAGTGACCTTGAATGGTGTTGAGGCAAGATATTTGGCTCTGTTGGACCCTGGATTCAAAGATATAATATTTTCTTAAGAGTGTCTCTAACCTTACACTCTTACATTCTAATTTGTGCCACAAAATATACCCAAATATGTGAAAATGCAATGTTTCCGAAATTATAACGTGACATTATAATCGAATTCTCTAATTAAAAAACAAAACAAAATAAAAACACAGTGCCTTTATTCCTTTATTTAAGGGGAAAAGCTGAGTACTTCTCATACAGAACTGCATTTCAGAAAAATTAAGGAACTTTCCCACCAGCTCTAACAACTGTCAGACACCAAAACAGAAGGAGCTTTCAAAACCTATGATTCTATACTGAAGGGCAGTTGTTTGTTCTACTGTGTACTACTCTTCTTGCTCGGACTCCATCTGAAATATTTTCTGATTGCTACATTCCTTAGAAATCTTTCCCTAATCAGAGAACTGTAACATTTGTTTTCTGTCCGCTTCTCTAGCTCATGGTTCTGTTCACTAAGATGCATAAGGACCACTATCTCGTGAAAGAGAGAGAAAGTAAAGGAAATTTAAAACCATAATAATATTCTTTTTTGTTTTACACAGATTACTGGCTCAGGGATGTGAGTGAATAATTTGTTCTATTCCATATTGATTGGCAAATACTTTTCCTTCATGGAAAGTATTTAGATTTATATACATACATGTTTGGCTCTTAATGGTAGGGTGGCCAACCCAGGACCTGAGAGACCTCTTGCTATTGAGAATCTTGTGAACCCTGATCTCTTCCCTATTCACCACTCTCACTGACTCTCATAAACTTACTTCTTCTTTAGTTAGACAGTATAACTCATAGGACACAATTTCTTTTCTTGTTTTTGAGGTTGCCTGTATTTTCTTACTACATGATAACAACAACAAATGCTTAAAGTGATAAGATAGGGATTCCTGGGTGGCTCAGTCCCCTAAGAGATTGACTCTTGTTTTCTGCTCGGATCATGATCTCAGGGTTTGTGAGACTGAGCCCTGTGCTGGGGTTCTGTGCTGACAGTGCTCAACATGCTTGTGATTCTCTCTCTCTCTTTCTCTCTCTGCCCCTCCCCTGTTTACTATAAATAAATAAATACATAAATGAACAAACTTAAAAAAATAAACTATTAGAAATATCTAGGAATCAAGTCAATGTAATTATAGTGTTTATGAAGAGAAAACATGAAAAAATATTTATTTTGTGACAAGTTTCATATTCAAAATGTTTCCTGAAATCTGAGCTCAATGGGAGCCCAAAAGATTTGTAGTAAATTCTTCATTGTCAGAATATTTGTTGAAATATATGTGGAGACTCAGTTCCCTGTGTAACTTTCTTTTGTCTTACCAGAATCTTGTGTAAGTGATTGTTGGCTTGTTTGGAAATTAAAATTATTTCATAGTTCTTCAGTTCTTGGGCCCTTTGTGAGAAATTGTATAACACAGATGGAAATTCATAGATTCAGATGGCAAATCACGATAAACAAATAAGCATATAGCTATAAGTTACCAGATTCTATTACTTGTTAGTGTGCATATTAACCACGATGTTAAAACATTGCAAAAATTTTTAAAACTTAGTGAAAAGAAACAGCTGCTGTGTTAAAGAAAGAAAGAAAGGAATTGTTAAGGAGAAAACTTAGTTACAAACCAATGTAGGATCAATAGACATTCAGTTACCATATACTCACTATATGGCCCAGCATTGAAACACAAATTTTGAAACTGAAGTGATTTTACATATGTTTAGTAGGATTAGTATTTTCTGTGATTTCCAACCTCACCCTTTCAAATTCTCCAAGCCCCTTATCATTTTAACTAAAAATAGTTTATAGGTGTTGGTGGAAGAGTAGGCAGTTGTGATCATGAGTAGGACGAGAGAATTATTTCAGTCCAGCTCAGGAAATTTTCCCTGTGGATGGACTTGCTTGAGGAAGCCCAGACATGATGATGAAAGCGAACTTCAGGTCTCCAGTTTGGGTTCCTTGGGGCTAATACTGATGAGTCCTGAAGAACCACAAGATTGGCGGTCCTTTGGGCTGGTAAATGTATTGCAAAAATACTCACTGTAGTTGATAAAAGACCTCGTATCTCTGGCTTTTGGCATCACTGATAGGTTGGTCATGTCGGTTTTAAATCATAACTATTTAAATGACTAGGAAATAAGGGCACTACTTTCTTTTTTACTTCTAATTGTTTGAAGCACCGCTGTATTTTTTTCCATTAAGCTTTTTGAGATTGAAGTGTAACATATATATGACTGTATATCTTAAATATAGCCCAGCATGCAGATTAATAATCTTACTAAGAAATCACCTTTGTACCCATTTCCAGTCATTGTCTCCCCACGGCAGCAATAACAAGCATCCTGATGCAGTGAAGTTTCACTTCTTTTTGAACATCATTGAAATGAGATTATACAGTATTACTATTTTATGTCTGGAAACTTTTGCTCAATAGTGTATTTGTAAGATTTGTAAAAGTTTTGTTTGTAGTTGTTTAACTCTAGTTACATTACCTTATTGCATTACTATATTACTACTTATGTATCCATTCTTGATTCACAGGCATTTAGGTTGTTATCCAGTTTAGGGACATTTGACTATTACTCTATGAAGAGAGCGTATGTCTTTATTGAATGTAAGCAGCATTTCTGTTGGTTACTTGACGAGAGGCGGTTTTGCTGATTCATAATTATAAGAACATTAAATTATAGTTAGGTGAGGCCAAAGATTTTTCCAAAGTAGTTGTACAAATTTGTACTTTCAACAGCAAGGTTAAAAAAATTCCTTCTGCTACACATCCCTCTTTTTTCCTTCTTTTTTAAACTTTTGGCTCTATAGTGGTCCTTTAGTGGTATCTAGTTGTAACTTGAATTTCCCCAATGACAAAAAATTGGACACCTTTTTATTTGGAACTGTCTTTGGTGTTAATATAATAGACTACAGTAATTTTTCCAAAATATAATTTTTGGAAACATTGTTTTGAAGTATAAAGGAATAATCATTTTTTAAAGGTTTATTTATTTTGAGAGAGAGGGAAAGTGGGGGAGTGGCAGAGAGACAAGGAAAGAGAGAGAATCCCAAGCAGGCTCCACGTTGTCAACACAGAGCCCGATGTAGGGCTCAATCCCACAACCACAAGATCATGACCTGAGCCGAAATCGAGAGTTGGACGCTTAACCAACTGAGCTACCCAGGCGCCCCAAGGAATAATCATTTAAGTATTCTTACCATTTGTTGTGGTCAATTCATTCATATCCTCTTTATTTTGTTTTAATTTAGGGGAAAAAGTTTCTATCATCAGGTTGGTAATTTACATTTTTTGAATCTTAAAAGTCATTTTTCTTACACTTTCATATTACACATAAAGTTAAATTCAATATTATGGCTATGAAGTAAGTGTATATTATTATCAAATATCATTTTCCAAAACAAAGTGTGTATATAAACACATGTACACTCATATGCATTCATATGTAATTTACCATTTCCATAAAGGTTAAATAAATATATTGCCTGGTCACCACATGCTTTTTGACATGGTTTGTTAACTTTTCCTTCTACAGGTAAAGTGACCCTTGGAATTAGTGGGAGAGTCAATAGGAAACTAAAGGAAAAACATATCTAGATGAAAAACAAGCTTAAGAATAAGTCTATTTAGCAGTGTTTTCAGTTGAATGTATCTAAGAATTTATCATTAGTTGGGTGTCACTGATGTATACTATTTTAGGTGGACTGAACTAATTCTTTATGACTTTTTATTAACCATTCTTCATAGTTTTATAAATATCACCTCCAAAGTGAACTTGGACTTTTATCATAGCCCTTGCCATTTAAATATCATCTTATAAACTTAAAAAAAGGGGTAAACACTGAGTTAAATTGCTTAGTTATATAATATTCTATAGCCTATTGGCTATACTAGGATCCTATCACTTGCATCTGACAAAATGTGTCAGATTAGAGATTTATTTTAAATCTCAGAAATAATTGTTGCACACCTTCTGACTTGAAAAAAACAGATCAGTTCATGTTCATCGTGTAGTATAAATGTATGCCATTATGTGACTTCTGTCACCATTTTTTGTTCACTTAATTTCTGGTTTGTTAGATATCTTAATTTTTAACCTGAATATTGCATTGCCTTTTGATTCTGCATTTCTGTCACTTTATTCTTGGTACATATTCCCATTAAATAGTTGCAAACTATCATCTAGGTCTAATCTATGCATACTGAAAGTCATAAACGTTTTTATATTTAAACTTAAGATACCTTGGTAAGAAAATTGCAAGCAATACCTTTTCTGGGATTTTGGCTATTAGCTAGTTGTTCAGAATATATATTATCTGTAAAACAACACTTTTAAATAGTAAAACATATGGCCTTAATCTTGATGATTATTTTTATTATTGTTAATAGTTTGGTAAAAAAAATACATTTAAAAAAGGTTTCATTTATTCCAGTGTTCTCTGTAATCAGAGCATGTTGAATTCCTTTTATGTCCTTAAGAAACTGGTTTATAATTGCATAAACCTGATAAATCTAATAATAGATATTAAGACCCTATTTGAAATTTATAACTTTTGTCAGTAGAAAATATGATGGAAAGCAAAGGAAAAAGTAAATTAGTTGTAAAACTCAGGAAAATATTAAGCCAGAACCTTGAAAGAATATCATTACCATTGTGCATTTCCTTCTGATAATATACATTGGAATAAGAATTGCAAACAACATTTTCCTTTTATCCATTGAGTTAAAAAAAAAAAAAGAAATGCATTTACAATGTGGAAATATTTAAAATGGCCACATTAGCTAACAAAGGAAATACTGGCCAATACTGGCCCATAATCAGAAGGAAATTAGGACAAGCTTACTGGAAATTAAGAAGTGATGCTAATAATATTTTACATTAGAATCTCTCTTCTTTTTACTCTTTGTTCTCTGTTTTCAGGAAATCTTGTCTGTAGAGAAAATCTGCATGTATTTGCTTCAGGCAAATGTTTGTTTATATTCTCTTAGCTTAGTGGCTCTGGGAATAATTGAAGAGTATGTGCATAGCACTGAATATAAATAATTGAACCAGTGTACATTTTCTGAGCAAAAGGAAACCTATGCATACCCATTAGCATTTGGAAATACCTTGCAAAATTATTAGTCATTCTGTATTTTATTAAAAAATTTAAATTCATAACAAAATTTTGTGACAGTTATTCCAAAAGATATATTTAAAGAATAAATGTTGTAACTGGAAAACTACAGCTAACATGATTCAGAATTCCAGAATACCAACACAGAATGAGCTACTACAAAGATGTGGCATGATTTTCACTCTTCTTAAGATTTTTCTCTATATAATAAATAATCCACAAAGACATTGTTTTTGCAAAGTTTCCTTAAAATTCAAATGTATATGAAACAAAAATACATAGTGCCACTTTATCATTCCTCAAGCCCAATGTCCTTTTGGCATTTCTTCTCCTAGATTTTTGCTCTAGGAGTAACATACGAATAATTGTACCTATAATATACATAGATACCTGAATACTTTATTTTATATGTTTGTAATGCATGCATATATATGTGTGTGTGTGTGTGTGTGTGTGTGTATATATATATATAGCCTTCTATATTTTGTCAGTAGAGGCGGTTATATATATATATATATATATATATATATATAGCCTTCTATATTTATTCATATAAACATATGCATAGTATATCACTTTATACATGTATCTGTATGTGTGTATATATAAATACATATAAGTCCATCTACATACATATAATACATATGTAAACATGTAAATGCATTTATAAATACCATATTCTTCAATCTCTGACACTTTTAAAATTTGCTTTCAGTACTATAAATGTTAACTTGGGGATGTCTTTTAAAATGGTTTGACAATGAGGTTCCAACTTACCGATTTGCAAAAGTCAAATCTTTAAATTGTGTCTTGTTATTGTTTTAAAAGAACATTAAAATTTGATCGATAAAAAGAGATTTGAAGTCACACCATGCATTGACCACAATGCTGTGGAACTAGAAATGAACCATAAGAAAAAATCTGGAAAGAACACAAATACATGGAGGTTAAATACCTGCTATTAAACAATGAATGGCTCTTATCTAGAAATCAAAGAAGAAATAAAAAATTACATGCAACAAATGAAAATGAAAACACAACTGCAAAATCTTAAGGATACAACAAAAGTTTTTTAAAGAGGGAACTTTATAGCAATACTGGCCTATCTCAAGAAGCAAGAAAAATACCAAATATAAGATCTGACTTTACACCTAAAAGAGCTAAAAAAAGAACAAAGAGAACCCAAACCAGCAAAAGGAAGTAAATAATAAAGATTCAAGCAGAAATAAATGATACAAAAACTAAAAAAAATAAATAAATAACCATAGAATAGATTAATGAAATTCGGAGGTGGTTCTTTGAAAAGATCAACAAAAGACTCATTAAAAAAAAAAAAGAGGACCCAAATAAAATTACTAATGAAAGAGGAGAAATAACAACCAACACTGCAGAAACACAAACAATAGTAACAATATTATGAAAATCTCTATGTCAACAAACTGGACAACTAGAAAAAAATGGATAAATTCCTAGAAACATATAAAGTACCAAAACTAAAGCAGAAAGAAATAGAAGAATTGAACAGACCAATTACCAACAATGAAATGGAATCAGTAATAAAAAAAAAGTCCTGGACCAGACAGCTTCAGAGGCAAATTCTACCAAACATTTAAAGAAGAATTGATGCCCATTCTTCTCAAACTATTCCAAAAAAATACAAGAGGAAAGAAAACCTCCAAATTCATTATGAGGCCAGTATCACCATGATACCATGATATCATGGTAAAAACCAGATAAAAACACCACAAAAAAGAGAACCAAAGGCCAATATCTTTCATGAATATTGATGCAAAAGTCAACAAAATATTAGCAAACTGAATCCAACAATTTACTTTTAAAAATCATACACCAAGATCAAGTAAGATTTATTCCCAGGATGCAACAGTGGTTCAATATTTACAAAACAATCAACGTGACACATCACATCAATAAAAGATAGGATAAAAACTCTATGGTCATGTCAATAGATGCAGAAAAAGCATTTGACAAAGTACAACATTGAATTATGATTAAAAAAAAACCAACAAAGTAGGTCTAGAGGGAACATATCTCAACATAATACAGGCCTTATATGAAAAACTTATAGTCAACCTCATATTCAATGGTGAAAAATAGAGATTTTACCTTGAGATCAGGAACAAGACAAGGATATCCACTGTCACCACTTTTATTCAACAGAGTACTGGAAGGCCCAGCCATAGCAGTTAGAAAACATGAAGAAATAAAAGACATCCAGATTGGTGAGGAATAAATAAAGCTCTCACTATATGCAGATGACATGATACTATATATAAAAATGACATGATACTATATATAGCAAACCCTAAAGGCTCCATCAAAAATCTACTAGAACTGATAAATGAATTCAATAAAGTTGCAGGAGACAAAATCAATGTATAGCAATCTGTTGCATTCCTATGCACTAATAATGAAGCAGTAGGAAGCAAAATTAAGAAAACAATCCCATTTACAATTGCATCAAAAACAATAAAATATCTAGGAATAAACTTAACCAAAGAGGTGAAAGACTTGTACTCTGAAAACTATAAAGCACTGATGAAAGAAATTCAAGGTGATACAAAGAAATGGAAAGAAATTACATGCTCATAGGTCAGAGCATGTAATTGTTAAACATTGTTAAAATGTCTATACTACCGAAAGCAATCTACACACTTAATGCAGTCCCTATCTAAATACTAAGAGAATTTCTCACAGAACTAGAACAATTATCCTAAAATTTGTATAGAACCACAAAAGACCGCAAATACCCAAAGCAATCTTGAAAAAGAAAAACAAAACTGGAGGTATCACAATTCTAGGTTTCAAGGTATATTACAAAGCAGTAGTAATTAAAACAGTATGGTACTGGCATAAAAATAGACACATATATCAGTAGAAGAGAATAGAAAACCCAGAAACAAACCCACAATTAAATGGTGAATTAAACTTCAGCAAAGGCAGAATGAATATACAACAGGAAAAAGTCTCTTCAACAAATGGTATATGGAAAACTAGACAGCCACATGCAAAAGAATGAAAATGAACCACTTCGTAATACCATACACAAAAATAAACTCAAATGGATTAAAGACCTAAATGTGAGACCTGAAACCATAAAGACCCTAAAAGAGAGCACAGGAAGTAACTAATCTAACATCAGCTGTAGCAACATTTTTCTAGATATGTCTCCTTATAAAGTGAAATAAAAGCAAAAATAAACTATAGGGACTACATCAAAATAAAAAGCTTTTGCACAGCAAAGGAAACAACCAACAAAAATAAAAGGCAACCTACTGAATGGGAGAATATATTTGCAAATGACATATCCAATAAAGGGTTAGTATCCAAAATATGTAAAGAACTGATACAACTTAATATTCAAAAAACAAATAGTCCAATTAAAAAATAGCCAAAAGACATGAACAGAGGTTTCTCCAAAGAACACATACAGATGTCCGACAGACATGAAAAAAATGCTTAACATCAGTCATCATCAAGAAAATGTAAACCAAAACCACAATGAGATATCACCTCACACTTGTCAGAATGGCTAAAATCAACAACACAAGAAACAATAAGTGTTGGCGAGGATGTGGAGAAAAAGGAACCCTCTTGCACTGTTGGTGGGAATGTAAATTGGTGCAGCCACTGTGGAAAACAGTACGGAGGTTCCTCAAAAAATTAAATATAGAACTACACCATGATCCAGGAATAGCACTACTGGGTATTTACCAAGAAAATACAAAAACACTGGGTCCCCTGGGTGGCTCAGTTGAGCGTCTGACTTCAGCTCTGGTCATGATCTCACAGTTTGTGGGTTCAAGCCCCAGATCAGGCTCTGTGCTGACAGCTCAGAGCCTGGAGCCTGCTTCGTATTCTGTGTCTCCCTCTCTCTCTGTCTCTGTCTGTGTGTCTCTCTCTCTAAAATAAATAAACATCAAAAAAAATTTTTTTTAAATACAAAAACACTAATTTGAAGGAATACATGCACCCCTATGTTTATAGGAGCATTATTTACAATAGCCAAATTATGGAAGCAGCCAAAGAGTCCATTGATAGATTAATGGATACAGAATATGTGTCATATATATATATATATACACACACACACACACACACACACACACACACAGAATGGAATATTATTCAGCCATAAAAAGAATGTCCATTTGCAACAGCATGTATAGAGCTAGATAGTATAATGCCAAGCAAGATAAGTCAGTCAGAGAAAGACAAACACCATGTGGTCTCACTTATATGTGGAATTTAAGAAACAAAGCTGAAAAGCAAAGGAAAATGAGAGAGAGAGAGAGAGAGAAACCAAGAAAGAGGCCTTAACTATAGAGAACAAACTGATGGTTACCAGAGGAGAGGTGGGTGGGGGGTGGGGGAAATAGGGGAAGGGAATTAAAGACTACACTTAATCATGATGAAATGAAGTGAAATGAAATGAAATGAAATGGTTTTGACAAGGAGGTTTCAACTTACCAATTTACCAAAATCAAATGTGGTTTTGAATTGTATCTTGTTATTATTTTAAAAGAACATTAAAATCTGATTTAGTTTCATTTGTCATTATTTTTCTTAAATTATTTAGGAGTCTCCTTTCCTAAACACATGTTAGTTTATATAAAGGTGTTTGAAGTACTGTCTTTGGTACCTGTAACTTTCTCTCTAAGCACTACCATATTCTAGACAACGAAAAGTACTGAATGGCAAGCCTCTTGATTAAAGCAGTGTGAATTAAGGGGACTTATCTTATTTTAGGTTTGGTCAACCTGGGTTTCCAGTTTTGCTCTGGTAGACATAGATAGTCAATCCTTGGGCTAAGAGATCATTACAAAATGTGGACAGGTTAAATCCACATAGAAATTAACCTGATTAATAGAGTGCAATGTACTCATTCTGTCATTAAGACTTGTTAAAATTAAAAAGGTTAAAAAATGAAGATTATAAGGAAATATAGTAAGATAGAATTTCAATATTTTGTTTACAGTAAGATACAATTAAGATAAAGCCTGTGCAAATATATTTAAACATTACAATTTATAATGTGAATTCAAGTTCTTAATGCTGTAATTATTCAGAGATCATCAGTATCTACATATACTAATTTTTAACTCGATACTAATTGTAGTCTTTGACGTTATAAATCATGGGACAAGGAAAACCCATTTGACTATTTGCCCAAGCAATTTGCTGTTCCATAGTCCCATGACATTTTCTTTGTTTCAAAGCTGCTTTACAAAATAGTAGCTTTGCCTGAAATCACTTGGACATTTGTCAGAATGTACTCCTGGGAAAAACATAGCCCAATCTTAGATACCTGAAAACCATCCATCCATCCAGTTACACCAGCATGGCAAACCTGCCTTAGAAGTATTACTCCTAAGATCTCGTATTTTAAAATTAAAAGGAACTGACCTTTAAATGCATTGAAGTATCTATTTGCATAACATTTGACTTATATTCAGGGTTTTCTTTAAAACCAGTAAGGGATGATTGTAGTATGCAGTAGCATTTCAGCACAATAGATTCAATGAGAGAGTTCAAATCAATAGGAACTAATTTAAAGAAGACAAATAAAGGATACTGCCTCACAATATAAAACAGGTGGGGTTTTTTGAGACTATTTTTCTTCATGTTTTGGGAGGATGAATCCAAATATAATAACTTTTGTTGTATATAAGGGTCACCATTAGGTTGATATAGTTCTGACATCAAAACACTAAGAGAGGGCGCCTGGGTGGCGCAGTCGGTTAAGCGTCCGACTTCAGCCAGGTCAGGATCTCGCCGTCCGTGAGTTCGAGCCCCGCGTCGGGCTCTGGGCTGATGGCTCGGAGCCTGGAGCCTGTTTCCGATTCTGTGTCTCCCTCTCTCTCTTCCCCCCCCTCACCCCGTTCATGCTCTGTCTCTCTCTGTCCCAAAAATAAATAAACGTTGAAAAAAAAATTAAAAAAAAAACACTAAGAGAGAGACTAGATATCAACCTTGAGATAAGTCTAAATCCTGTATTTTTTAATATTCACATGCCTGGATGCTATAGGACAAAGTTGATCACATTTCAAGTTGTGTTTATTGTACACAAAACATTTAATGTATTATTATATTTAAAATGCATTGTAAAAATAAATCATTGAGCCAACATTGCTATTAAATTAGAAATCAGTTATACTCTTAAGGAAAAACTGAACTTTAACAAAAAGCTTTGGGGACATAAAGAACATTGAACTCTAAATATTGGAGGATCATCTAAAATGTTACTATCGTATATTTTATAACAATACTACAATTACCTTTCATTTTCACTAACAGTGATACAAAAATCATAAGCTGGCATAAGTATTCATACATAAAAGAGTAGATATAAAAATACAAGTGATAAGTAGAAAATTTTGAAATTTTCGTTTACATTATTCATTAACTACAGATGTAGCAATATAGCAGAATTTGAGATTTTCCACTGAATATATGATCCCTACATTCATGTGTGAGTGCCAGTTATTTAAGCAACATACCAGTGCTTACTTTAAAAGAAAATGAAAATGTCCTGAATGTTCAAGGTTGGATGAACCCTGAAATTTGTCCTAAAGCCTAAGAAACTCACTCACTGGAAGACAACTATAAGAGGAAAAGTCTCTGACATTTGCAAAATCACATTATTCCTGCTGCTTTTAAATTCATTTTTCTGTGTGAAGTTGACCAAACAACAGATCAGATGATTATATCATTTTCAATTTTGTACTTTTTTCAGATAATTATATGAAATGATCATGTCTTCAAAAAAGCTAATAATTTTTCTAAGAGAGAAAATGGAATAACTTGTCACCTAATATATTTCACCAAACCACATGGCTCATTCTGTATCAAATCAACTCAGGGTCAGGCAGAACTTATTATATGCTTCCATCAAGAAAAAAAGAAAAAGAAATTATGATCCTTCTCTTCAAGAAGCTATTATTTTACTGAGAAGATTAGATATATTATCCTTCAGAGCTCCATGCTACCTTCAGTTTCATAAACATTTAAAAAATATATAACATTCATTAGTAATTTCAAATCAGAATTATAAAAAAAGAATAAAGATGACTCACTGAAAGGTAATCTCTATTTACATTTTTTAAGATTAATCTATATGCATGATGAAAACAATCCAAGGTAAGAAAAGTTATACAATTATTAGCAAATTTCCCTCTTTCTCAATCTCTATTCCCTCTGCTCAAGTGTAACTGTTACTAAGAATTGTATTTGTAATTCCAGAACTTTACATATATGCTAACATATATGTATATATTTATATTTTGAAATAAAGTCTTTTAATTTACACAAAACTAGTTATAATATGTGTGCGTGTTTGTACTATCTTTTTTTCCACTTAACTATGTAATTTGATGATTGTTCTATATAAAACCCATAATTTTCCTTTGTACTAGCTTATGAAAATAAAATTCAGCAGTTTATTTTCCATAATTGCTGTGATAAGCGACTTTGAATGTAGATCTTGGCTAAATCTCACTAGGTATTCTTTCAGTACAAAAGAATTTTTGCCTCAGCTCTGATTTGTTATTATACAAGACTGAAACTCAGGGGCACCTGGGTGACTCAGTTAGTTAAGCATCTAACTCTTAATTTCAGTTCCAGTCATGATTTTGTGGTTCTTGGATCAATCCCCATGTCGGGCTCTGTGCTGCAGCACAGAACCTCTCTCCTTCTCTCTGTCTCTCCCCTCTACTCTCTCTCTCTCTCTCAAAATAAATAAGCATTAAAAATTTTAAAAAGAAAAGATATCTTAAAGAGTTTTAACAAAGACTGAAACTCAATATAAATTTATTTAAACAAAAGATGAATTTACTGAATGATGTGACTGAAAATTCTGACTATTTCTGATTTTAGCTATAATTGTATCAGGTATTGAAATGTGTCATCAAGTCAGTCTAATGTATTTCTGGGACAAGCCTCCATGTTGAGAGCATGATATTGACTATCACTCTGTGGCTCATCTTACTAGACATTTCCTATTGGAAACAGATATTATTTCTAAACATCCAAGCAAGAAAATCAGAGAAAGGATTTTGACTGTCCTTATGTAGTTTTCTGTCTCATTGTTGAACTGCTTCTGATGTTCAAGGTAATGAGAGTAGGTCTCCATCATGCCCTGAGCCCAAAGAAGACTGGCAGGTGGGGTTAGGCCCATTTGAGCCAAAAGAGAGAAGTTCTGCTTCCCCAAAAAGGAAAATGATGCTAAGAAGGAGAACTCTACATATGTGTAACTCAACAGTTATACATTCATTGTATTGTATTGTATTGTATTGTATTGTATTGTATTGTATTGTATTGTATTGTATTTGTTTGTTTGTTTGTTTTGACAAAGAGAGCATGCACACATGTGAGGTAGGGATAGAGGGAGAGGGAGAGGTTCCATGCCCAGCGTGGAGCCCGACACGGGGCTGGATCCCATGAAGACCATGAGATCATGACCTGAGGGGAAATCAAGACTTAGATGCTTGACTGAGCCACCCAGACACCCCAAGAAACCAGAGACTTTAATAATTTTTTAATGTTTATTTACTTAGAGAGAGAGAGAGAGAGAGAGAGAGAGAGAGGCAGAGAAAGGGAGATACAGAATCCAAAGCAGGCTCCAGTCTCCCAGCTGTCAGTACAGAGCAAGACACGGGACTGGAATTCAGGAGCCGCAGGATCATGACCTGAGCCCAAGTCAGTAGCTAACTGACTGAGCCACCCAGGCGCCCCAAGAAAGCAGAGACTTATAAATGGTACACTTTATCAAGACAAAGTACTTTGCCCTTGAAAGGTATGTCCTTAAATCATGTCTAGTATTAATGTCATGTGCCTATCTTTCTTTTAGTTAGCAATTTTCCAGTATATCTAATTGTAATGAGGAAATAACAATTTCCACCCTCAAATTTCCATAGAGGGAAGTAAAGCTCCGCTTCTTTCATGGGAAAGTAAAAAGTATGAAAGGAAACCTCCTCAAGATAGGATTCATTGATCCAAGTGGTAGGGTTGGTAGAAAAATACTAAACATGTTTTGCTCGGCTCTGCCCTGTTTTTTGGTTCCCTAGACCAGCAAGCCTATATTCTCTATTTCCCATGTGGTCAGGTGGGTTCCTTGGTTCAATGTTTCTTAAATTCAATATAAGAGGGAGATAATAGAAGCCCATTGGACTTCATATTAAACTGTATCCTCATGAAACTTTTATTAGTATTAGTGTTCACATATGATCACTTGTCTGATGTCTGAGTCCTATTTCTGTACTTGGGATGCACTCTTAGAATCCAGACATATATTTTGTTATTTAGAAACTTTGAGAAAAAATCACAAATACTAGTTTGAGCACTGAAATACTAGGTGGAAAATTTGAGGCATTTGACTAAGCCAAGTCCACACCCTTAGATTAAGAGGATTTTTATTAAAATAATTCAGTTTCTATGGTTGACTATCCCAATTCCACTGGATCATAGCCTAGATTGCAGTTGGTGAAGGAGTCCCAATAATGAGATTCATCTGGCTAAGACTGAGCATAATAGAAATATTAGCAATATGATTTTTTAGATTTTAATATCTTTAGACTTAAGAATTTTAGCCTTGATTTCTTTATAATTTAATTTAAAGAAGGAAGTTATCAGATTTATGGCCTTTAATTTCAACTGGAATCTGATAATGTGAGGGAATAAATATTGTTCAAATTTAGCATATTTTAATAATGCTGACATTTAACTATTGGAGTAATTTTCTATTGGCATTTGGATTCACTGCATAATACTCATGAGCCATCTCAGAACACATGGCTGGATATATTTGATATAAGAATTAGACTAGGGTGTGAATATTTTTGCCCGGAATGCCTTTCAGAGCTTTGAGGCTTAAGGATAAAAGCTGAGCTGCCTGTCAGTGATACTGGGAACATTCACAATGGAGGTATGTAATTGGAGATAGGAAAGCACAGCTTCTTGAAGGCAAAAATCTTACTTTCCTTATGTAATGCTGACCAGCCTCCCTTTGGTTGACTACAGGATTAGTTGTTAAGCCTGGTGGGTTAAAAAAACAAGATGCTGGGGAGCGTTGGGGGAAGGAGCACCTAAAGGCATCTCCTGTGAGGGAAAATACGGGAGGAATACATCTGTGCTCACCCCTCGCGCCCCACCCTCCAGCCTTGATTCTTCCCTAAAGAAGAGTAATTCCTGATGTGAGAATGGCTGATTGAACTGAGAAGACATACAGGAAACTGAGTGAGAATGCCCAACTCAGCTTTGGCTTTATCCCATGATGCTGCTTTTCTGAAATTGCCCAAGTCCCTTCTCATGACATGGTAGATTCATTGAGGCAGCTCTCCTTCCTCTTGTTTAAGCTGCTTTGAATTCAGATAGGAGAGTACAGAAGCATAACATTGTTAATAAGGATGTGTTTAAAACATTGAGTTGCAAAGCTATTCCTGGGATGTTGTGTTGATAGTCTTGGAATACACTGAATATAGTCAGGCAATCCTGCAACAAAAGCATTGTCCTGGCTCAAGACTGATGAGACGAATAAAGCAGTCACAGAGCAGTCACTAACGAGCTACTCCAGTAAATCGTTTGGTAGACAGTGTTGGGTACCTCCTTGCCTATGTTCCGATCTCTTGGATCTAAAGAGCTTTAGAGACAGTCTTCTCTTGTATTTTAAAAATTGTACATCAACACGTATTTTTCTCCTCCTGTGTTTCATCTACCTTTTTAGTAAATTTTGACCTTCACCTCTACTATGTCTTTTCTGTTTCAACCTAACATAGGTTTCTTCTGAATAATTGTCCCTACATGTTACAAGCTTCCTAGGCAGTCAATACCACCAGTTCCCTAAACCCTCTCCAAGTCTACCAGAGCTCAGGATTTATTTAATCATTCCATACTTTAAATATCATTCTATATTTTAAATGTCTTGAATAAAACTCTTGGGCTTAACATTGGAACTTTCTGCACCAAAAAGACTTAACAAATAATAAATTTTTTATTTACCAATGTAATTTTTAAAATATATGTCTTCATTTTGCTGTTACTATCTATCTCTCCAGCAATAGATTTCCAGATATCAATGCATTTCCTCTAAAATTATAGACTGTGCAGAAATAACCAAGGACAAGTGAATATTCCAGTGCCTCCAGAGTAATTCATAGATTTGAATGAAAAGTAACCATTAGTGGAAAGGAAAAGAATATCACAAATATAGTGTGCTAATTTTAAATCACCACATGGCAGACCAAATCTATCCCTTTGTCTAAAATATTTACACTTCAAAATTTGACTCATTTTTTTTCTTTTCTAGAAAAAGAGATATTAACAGTATGATGAAGTCCAAGCAGACCAGCAAAAATCACAAGTGCATGACCAATTTTCAGCACCGATATAAATTCCCCTTTATTCTTTTGCCCAGCCTTTCCAAAATCCTGTAAAAGCCAGTATGGGCCCAAAGCTGATCACTTGTCTAGTTCTTACAAATAATTTCCTTAAAAGAGTGAAAATTATCAGACAGCTGCAGCAGTTCAGCTTACAGGGAAAACGTAGAATGTCATTTTCAAGGTAAGTATGCAGCTGTCTGCCTGTCACTTAAGGTTTTTTAAGACAAATCCAATTAAATGTCTACCTAAAAAGGCTGACAGAATAATTCTTTGCATACTAATGAAATTTGTCATAAGGCGGTATGACCACAATTCTGCTTCTGTATTCTGCCTCTAGTCAGCAACCTGGAAGCCCTTCTTATTTGAAGTAAAATATATAACCTCCTTCCTGACCAAGATGCTCATGGTATATATTAAACTAAATTGTATTTCATTTTTTAACTGAGCTTCTTTCCTCAATAGGAAATAGAGCATTCATCAGGATGGGGATCGCTAAATGCTTCCTGGGTGAAAGAGGAATTTTTATCTGATCTTCTGAATTAAACATGTTTCCTAACTTCCTCCTCTGTACCTACCTTTTTGTTTTCTTTTGTAATATATGAGAAAAGTATTTTGAAAATATTTATGTTAGGAACTGAAATCAAGCCTGAATATCAACCTCATTTCTTTATCTCAATATAGCTTATATAGCTTGCAAAACCTTTCCAAATTCCAGGCTTTTTATGGGAATATAATTCTAACAAGCTTCCTTTCTCATTATTATGAGTTTGTATCCAGAGTCTATATGTAATAATGTGATGACTAAATTCTTAGTAAAGTTGCATATTTATTATTTGTTTAGCAGATGTCCTGGATGAATACCTATTTATTTGTGAGTTTGCTTTGTTTATATTCATCACAATTCAAATGGAACTGTAATTTTATTTTTTTGAAAAGTAGATTTGTGCCTATGACTTGAGCTTTAAAATATGCCCTGCATGAGGCATTGGCTAGTGGCTCTGCAGTGGGTTTCCTTAATTCAGGCTTACAGTCAATTTTGCTAATATGTGCTGATTGTTACATCTAGTATTGCATTAGTGCAGGCCTATGTATCAGTTGTTATGAATATCATTTTATCAATTGGTTGACAATTTAAATATTTTTTAGGTACTGAAGAAAGTCTAGAGTATAAAGGAGACCAGTGCAGGTGAATCCAAGGCAGACTTTCTCATTGTTTAAAGGGGATGGGAAAAAATGGTTATTTCTGGGGAAGCATACTATTCAATTTAAATGAAGAAGAGTTCATATTCATGGTAACTTCTTATCATATAGTTTGTTTTTGTGGTTGTTTTTCCACACAGGAAAGAAATTTCGAGTATACCTATGTATCTGCGAGAACAGAACAGTGAGACCAGGTTTGTAATATTGATTTGAGGGCATGTAGTGAACATTGTTAGTGACAGAACCTGTGTTCTGACTCCTGCTAGAAAGTGGTCCCTCAACACTGAGTTCTCACGCATAGAATTCTGGTTTCCGCAGAATTCGTATCCCCAGAGCTAGGAAAGAGAGTGTCATCAAATGTGAAAGCATTCGCTAATGAACTGACCACACTAAAATGCTGCTTAAAATTAACTTTTATTCCTGCTAACCATATCAACTTCATTCCACCTCTTAATCCGCTTATAGTACAATAGAAATAGCATTTAAAACATTACTTCAAATTTGGGGGAAATTGAAAGATTTGGTTAGGTCGAAGATCATGTTAGGGTATCATATTTTTTAAAACAAAGCCATTGTCAAGATCCAACGTGTTATATCTGTTAACACCTATAGAAGAGAAAAATCTATAAGGATTATAAAAGAGTATGTTAAAGAGAATTTCCAGTTATTTCGAGAGCTTTGTAGAAAATTTAATGAAAAACTTTACATTTTGGCAAAATTGTTTTTTTAATATTCAAATAAAACATGAGGTAAAGAATACTATGCCATGACGTCATATAATTTTGTGAAAAATATGCAAAATCAAAACACAATCTTTACTAAGAAATATTGTAGTTTGCTAAATACAAACTAAAACTTCCTACTTAATGTAGTGTGATTTTTTAAAGAAAAAAAAATCAACATTTCAAATGTCCCACATTTAAGTGAAGTTACTATAAATCAACTTTATTGGAGTGGAAAATGTACTTATTTTAAATATACCTATTGATGAGTTTTGATAACTGTATACGGCTGTGTAATCACTGCCACAATCAAGAGAAAGAACATTCATCACCCACATCTGGAAAAGTTTCCCATTTGCCTTTGCAACCTATTGCCCCTTTCACCCTGAGCCCTACACAATCACTGTGGATTTACTTTATTTTTTTTTAATGGTTATAGACTCCCCTTGTTGGAGGAGGTCGTCTAGAGGACATGACCTCCTATTGACCTGCAAGTCGGACCCTAGCAATCAAAGGCTTCTTATCCCCATTACCTGTCCTGAATATATGATTTGCCCACTCTTCCCCTACTGGGAGCTACTTCAGTGACACAGCTTTGAGAGATTAACATATCAGTGAGACCATCTGGAAAGATACATGACTGAACCCAATTAGTACCTCTACATAAACTCAGAAGGTACTGGGCTGAGGGTGGGGCGTGGATGGAAATCTTTTTATTTTCCGGTTGCTGGTTGCCGAAGACAAGCATGGTAAGTCAGTCCTATTGCTTATTAAATCCACCACTTAGTCTGGAGGGGTCCCCCCTTTTCTTAGCTGTTGGGGTTTGGGGCCAGTTTGAAATTTCACTCAGGAACTCCTGAGTTTGCAAAGCTGCGAGCTGGCAGCCTGGTCCTACCACCCCCTAAGCTGCTCACTAGCTGGTGGTAGATTGACACTTAACTCTCGGCTGAGGAAGGAGCCATTTTTCCTTTGGTCTTTGGCTGGAGATGGGCATGTATTGTCACAAAGGTTTGCTTCCAGGCCTGTCTTTCCCTGATCCTTTGGCTAGGGTGAGCAGGCTTTTCTTGGGTTCCTTTTGTCTCTGCCTGTACGAATACGTTTACCTTATGAATCTGAAATATTGCAAGCTGCATAAACTCACGTCACTTCTGGTAGCTTTTTTGGTAGATTCCGTCAGATTTTTCACATGGGTAAGGTAATCGTGTTCTTTGTGAATAAAGAGAAGTTTACTTTTCAGTCTTGTTTGTTTGATTTTGTTCTGAACTGGTTACAAATGCAGTACAATGTTGATGATAAATAGTAACAGATTTCCTTGTCTTGCTCCTAATGTTGGGGGAAAGTATTCAACTCTCACAATTGTGAGGTTAGCTGTGCTTTATTATTTTTTTAAGTGCCCTTCATTAGTTTCGGGAAATATCCTTGTGTTTCTTGATGACAGATTTGTTTTTGTCTTATGAGGAATAAATATTTTTCTGTGTGTATTGAGAGGATGTGATTTTTTTTTCTTCTAAATTATGTGGTGACTTTGAGTATTTTTTCAAATAATAAACCAGACTTGCATTCCTGGGATAAACCCAATAGGGTCATGAGGTATCTGATATGCCAATATTTTAACATCCCTGCATGTATCGTCAAATCACTGTGTCGTACACTTGAAGCTAATGATGTTGTACTTCAATTATACCTTTAAAAACTTGGTGTTGACAACATGGTTGGACCTATAGGGTGTTATGCTAAGTGAAATTAGACTGAGAAAGACAAATACCATATGATTTCATATATATATGGAGTCTAAAAAAAAAAGACAACATGAATAAATGAAAGCAAAAAGTAGAAACAGACCCATAGACAGAACAACTAACAGCTGCCAGAGGGAAGGGAATGGAGAATGGGCAAAATGAGTGAAGGAAAGTGAGAGATCCAAGCTCCCAGTTATGGGTGAATCAGTCATGGGAGTAAAATTACAGTATAGGGAATATAGTTCGTGGTATGTTTCTTTTTTTTTAATTTTTACTTTTGAGAGAGAGAGAGCAAGCGTGAGCAGGGGAGGGGCAGAGAGAGACCGAGACACAGAATTTGAAGCAGGCTCCAGGCTCCGTGCTGACAGCACAGATGTGGGGCTCAAACTCACAAGCCATGAGTTCATGACCAGAGCCAAAGTTGGACACCCAACCGACTGAGCCACCCAGGTGCCCCAGTTCATGGTAGGTCAATAGCATTGTATGGTGGCAGATACAGTAGCTACTACGTTTGTGGTGAGCATAGAGTAACATATAGACTTGGGGAATCACTATGACATACACCTGAAACTAGTAACATTGTCAACTACAGTAAAACTTGCATCTATGTTAATGAAGAAATTTATGGTTTCTTAAAACTCCTGAAGTAATGAATGGATTAGAAAATCTTTCCTCTTCAATTACCTGGAAGTGTTTGTATAGAATTAGTATTACTTCTTGGAACGTAGAATTTACCATTAAAGTCATTTGGGCCTGGGGTTTTCTTTATGGAAATGTTTTAAATAATAAATTCAATTTCATTAATCAACCGGTAACTGGTCATGCTCTCTATTTGAGCTTGTGTTGCTGCTGTTTTTCCAGGTGGAGGAGGAATGTTACCGTGAGTTCATTCCTGTTACTTTACCCTAGGGGAGGGCAGCAAAATTCTCTTTCTACTCAAACAACTCTAGTGGGCATCCCTACTCTAGGCAGGGAAATACCACGCATGAAACCACAAGGAGGAAACTTTTCTCGGGGAGGGGGGAAAAAAAGGCAAAAGATCAGACTGAAATAATGGCTTTTGAATTTTTTATAATTTATTAAACTTCTAGCAAGAACAAAGATCTGCTTTCTGGTGTTATGATAGGATACTACCACTGAAATGAATGGTGTTTAAAAAAAAAAGTTGTTTATCTTTACCTCAAAGATACATTTAGGAATCTGGTCCTGAGGCCTGAAAATCTTAGAGATAAACTTCTAGACATCTATATGCATCTGGAAAATTGAGCCTTTGGAAATGTTGAAGAAAAACTGACAATCTTCATTCTAAAAAAAAAATGAGATCTAAAATTATAGATATGTGATATGTACTCTAGAAATTTAAAGTTATTTATAGCTGGTAAGTCTATAGAGAAGAACATTGATCTATTATTGATATATCTAAAATGAATCCTAGCACTTCAGTGAGCTGGAGGAAAAGAGAGGAAAAACCCTATTGGGGAGAGTTTAATGAGGAACTTTACTTGATTGGCTTTAAATAAAAGATCACTAATCTCAATCTAATGTGGCTACTAAAATTTGTAAGGAGCCATGCCCATCATTAAACCTATTTTTGAGATTAACATCCAAGCTGAGTAAATTATAAGTACACATATTGCTCTAGGATAATTTAAAACCATCTCAATATCTCAAAATTGCTTAGTTGTGGGTTTCCTTAAAACACACAAAATGTGGGTATGTGTATATGTGAAGGAAAAATGTGTGCATCAAATAATATACACCTGGAAAGCAGAAATCATCAAAGTTATATTTGCTCCTTTTTGCAACAGTCTATACATATGCTTAAGAATTATGAAAAATAGAATTATTAGGGTCCCATTTCTTAGGCTTAATGGCTTTGTTTAACATGTTCTGAAGCATAATAAACCAATGCTAGGGTTGTACATAGAAACCTTTGTCTGACTTTATAAATGTAAATGACTTTATGCACAAGCTACCCAATTCGGTGGAAAAACCCCATCTACCAAATGAGCTTTTTTTCTACAAAAGGGCAAATAGCAGAACAGATATGTTTAGTGCAAATCTCAGCGAACATTGGTAATAAGTCACAATCTTATTAAGTAAATATATACTAGCTATTTTGATTTTAGAAGCAAAACTTCTCTAAGCCTAAAACTTCTCTGAAAAATAGACTTCAAATTCTTATCTGTGTTGTAAAATCTAAAAATCCTGAATAAGTTATGGTGGTCACCTACCACCTAAGATTTTGATCATATGAATAGCATTTTTCTTGGTATTTCTTTCATTGTCTAGTAACCATTAGAAACTTATTACTGCTTAATCGTTGATTTACTGATTTATTTTAAAAAGTGATGAGTCCTGTTTAATCTTCATGATTAACCCTTTCCATGTGTATCAACACAGAACTATTTCACATTTTAAAAACACACTCTAATTAGTTTCTAGTTTTAAATAAAAAATGTATCAAAATTTGATATGCTATTCTTGGTGTCAAGTGCATAAAGCATAGGAGTTTGTTTTTTAAGCCCAAAATCTAAATTCAAAACCCTGAATCTAGGGTATGGTGTTGTTTCAGGCAAATCATCATTTCTAATGATACTAATACATAATCAATATATAATCAGTTTCTAGTTCCTTTGTATAAATTGCTATTCATTACTAGTCAACATATTCCTATATCAATGCTTATTGAAAAAATTAAATATAGTCCTGTTATATATGCCTTAACTCTAAAAAAGAGATTAGCTTGGGGCACCTGGGTGGCTCAGTCAGTTAAGTGTCTGACACTTGATTTTGGCTCAGGTCATGATCTCCCAGTCAGTTGTGAGATCCAGCCCGTGTTGGGCACTGAGCTGACCATGCAGATCCTACTTAGGATTGATATTGTCTCTGTCTCTCTGTCTCTCTGTCTCTCTGTCTCTCTGTCTCTCTGTCTCTGCCACCCTCCCTGCCCCCTGCTTGTGTTCTTTCTTTCTCTCAAATAAACTCGGAAAAGTTTTGAAAAACCAACTTTTTTTTTATGTAATTCAGCAATTACTTTTAATTCTTCAAGGCTACTCCTTTTTTTGATGGTGGAGGCCGCATTTGTCCTCTAAATCTGGATCTATCCCAAGTTCTTTTGTTGTTATATCTAATAGATCCAGTGATTAATCAATACATCTGATTGGCTGTTTTATTGCACTATTTTGAAGAATAGAAGATTTGTCATTTCTCAGACACTTCATATTTAGTTCACATGAGCGAGTTCTAGATTGAAAAATCCCTGAGGAAGGTTGGAGATGACTGGATACCTCTTCTGGAATGTGCAGTTTTATTTTATTTATTTTTTATTTATTTTTTTTTCAACGTTTTTAATTTATTTTTGGGACAGAGAGAGACAGAGCATGAACGGGGGAGGGGCAGAGAGAGAGGGAGACACAGAATCGGAAACAGGCTCCAGGCTCCGAACCATCAGCCCAGAGCCTGACGCGGGGCTCGAACTCACGGACTGCGAGATCGTGACCTGGCTGAAGTCGGATGCTTTACCGACTGCGCCACCCAGGCGCCCCTGGAGTGTGCAGTTTTATATAACAACATACTACAATAATGGGTCTTCTTCCATAATTCATGGCAAGCTATTAAATGATTTAATACATTTTGGCTTCTCTAGTGCTGTGAACTACTTCAGTAACAAACATGTTACCTCTGCAGGCACTATCCTTCATCTGTGGACTTCAACCTGTTTCCCCTTCCCTCACCTCCACGCCTATTTATCTTTAGAACAAGCAGCCCTTGCTGCAAGTTCAATCCATTGGTCTTTGTTAGTTCATTTCTTTCTTAGACCTGACCATTTGCCTCTTTAGCTTTCTGAGTCTTCAAAGGGTGCTGTATTTTGATTTTGTGTCTTATGAACTTTGTTTTCCTGCCCCTTCATTTTCTAGCTCCCCTCTATCTTTCCATTTTTTACTGTCAAACTGAGCTCTTGATTGCAATTTCCCTGATACCATGCTGTTCGAGGTATCTAAACATGGGAGGGTTTTTGTTTTTGTTTTTTTGTTTTTATTGTCTTTTTGTTTTTTGTTTTGCAGCTATGTGACCTGTGTTTTAAAAATTAGCATACTCCTAATTTGAAACTTTGAAGTGTTGATAGAAACTTAAATAGCCTATTTTTGTCATGAATATATTCATGTATTTTCAGCTAAGTACTATTTCAGCAGAGTTTCTTTTTTTTTATTTTATTTTATTTTATTTTATTTTATTTTGTTTGTTTGTTTTGTTTTTGTTTTTTTTTAATGAAATTTATTGACAAATTGGTTTCCATACAACACCCAGTGCTCATCCCAAAAGGTGCCCTCCTCAATACCCATCACCCACCCTCTCCTCCCTCCCACCCCCCATCAACCCTCAGTTTGTTCTCAGTTTTTAACAGTCTCTTATGCTTTGGCTCTCTCCCATTCTAACCTCTTTTTTTTTTTCCTTCCCCTCCCCCATGGGTTCCTGTTAAGTTTCTAGGATCCACATAAGAGTGAAACCATATGGTATCTGTCTTTCTCTGTATGGCTTATTTCACTTAGCATCACACTCTCCAGTTCCATCCACGTTGCTACAAAAGGCCATATTTCATTTTTTCTCATTGCCACGTAATATTCCATTGTGTATATAAACCACAATTTCTTTATCCATTCATCAGTTGATGGACATTTAGGCTCTTTCCATAATTTGGCTATTGTTGAGAGTGCTGCTATGAACATTGGGGTACAAGTGGCCCTATGCATCAGTGCTCCTGTATCCCTTGGATAAATTCCTAGCAGTGCTAGTGCTGGGTCATAGGGTAGGTCTATTTTTAATTTTCTGAGGAACCTCCACACTGCTTTCCAGAGCGGCTGCACCAATTTGCATTCCCACCAACAGTGCAAGAGGGTTCCCGTTTCTCCACATCCTCTCCAGCATCTATAGTCTCCTGATTTGTTCATTTTGGCCACTCTGACTGGCGTGAGGTGATACCTGAGTGTGGTTTTGATTTGTATTTCCCTGATAAGGAGCGACGCTGAACATCTTTTCATGTGCCTGTTGGCCATCTGGATGTCTTCTTGAGAGAAGTGTCTATTCATGTTTTCTGCCCATTTCTTCACTGGGTTATTTGTTTTTTGGGTGTGGAGTTTGGTGAGCTCTTTATAGATTTTGGATACTAGCCCTTTGTCCGATATGTCATTTGCGAATATCTTTTCCCATTCCGTTGGTTGCCTTTTAGTTTTGTTGGTTGTTTCCTTTGCTGTGCAGAAGCTTTTTATCTTCATAAGGTCCCAGGAATTCACTTTTGCTTTTAATTCCCTTGCCTTTGGGGATGTGTCGAGTAAGAGATTGCTACGGCTGAGGTCAGAGAGGTCTTTTCCTGCTTTCTCCTCTAAGGTTTTGATGGTTTCCTGTCTCACATTTAGGTCCTTTATCCATTTTGAGTTTATTTTTGTGAATGGTGTGAGAAAGTGGTCTAGTTTCAACCTTCTGCATGTTGCTGTCCAGTTCTCCCAGCACCATTTGTTAAAGAGGCTGTCTTTTTTCCATTGGATGTTCTTTCCTGCTTTGTCAAAGATGAGTTGGCCATACATTTGTGGGTCTAGTTCTGGGGTTTCTATTCTATTCCATTGGTCTATGTGTCTGTTTTGGTGCCAATACCATGCTGTCTTGATGATGACAGCTTTGTAGTAGAGGCTAAAGTCTGGGATTGTGATGCCTCCTGCTTTGGTCTTCTTCTTCCAAATTACGTTGGCTATTCGGGGCCTTTTGTGGTTCCATATGAATTTTAGGATTGCTTGTTCTAGTTTCGAGAAGAATGCTGGTGCAATTTTGATTGGGATTGCATTGAATGTGTAGATAGCTTTGGGTAGTATTGACATTTTGACAATATTTATTCTTCCAATCCATGAGCAGGGAATGTCTTTCCATTTCTTTAAATCTTCTTCAATTTCCTTCATAAGCTTTCTATAATTTTCAGCAACAGATCCTTTACATCTTTGGTTAGATTTATTCCTAGGTATTTTATGCTTCTTGGTGCAATTGTGAATGGGATCAGTTTCTTTATTTGTCTTTCTGTTGCTTCATTGTTAGTGTATAAGAATGCAACTGATTTCTGTACATTGATTTTGTATCCTGCAACTTTGCTGAATTCATGTATCAGTTCTAGCAGACTTTTGCTAGAGTCTATCGGATTTTCCATGTATAATATCATGTCATCTGCAAAAAGCGAAAGCTTGACTTCATCTTTGCCAATTTTGATGCCTTTGATTTCCTTTTGTTGTCTGATTGCTGATGCTAGAACTTCCAGCACTATGTTAAACAGCAAGCGGTGAGAGTGGGCATCCTTGTCGTGTTCCTGATCTCAGGGAAAAAGCTCTCAGTTTTTCCCCGTTGAGGATGATGTTAGCTGTGGGCTTTTCATAAATGGCTTTTATGATCTTTAAGTATGTTCCTTCTATCCCGACTTTCTCAAGGGTTTTTATTAAGAAAGGGTGCTGGATTTTGTCGAAGGCCTTTTCTGCATCGATTGACAGGATCATATGGTTCTTCTCTCTTTTTTTGTTAATGTGATGTATCACGTTGATTGATTTGCGAATGTTGAACCAGCCCTGCATCCCAGGAATGAATCCCACTTGATCATGGTGAATAATTCTTTTTATATGCCGTTGAATTCGATTTGCTAGTACCTTATTGAGAATTTTTGCATCCATATTCATCAGGGATATTGGCCTGTAGTTCTCTTTTTTTACTGGGTCTCTGTCTGGTTTAGCAATCAAAGTAATACTGGCTTCATAGAATGAGTCTGGAAGTTTTCCTTCCCTTTCTATTTCTTGGAATAGCTTGAGAAGGATAGGTATTATCTCTGCTTTAAACGTCTGGTAGAACTCCCCTGGGAAGCCATCTGGTCCTGGACTCTTATTTGTTGGGAGATTTTTGATAACCGATTCAATTTCTTCACTGGTTATGGGTCTGTTCAAGCTTTCTATTTCCTCCTGATTGAGTTTTGGAAGAGTGTGGTTGTTCAGGAATTTGTCCATTTCTTCCAGGTTGTCCAGTTTGTTGGCATATAATTTTTCATAGTATTCCCTGATAATTGTTTGTATCTCTGAGGGATTGGTTGTAATAATTCCATTTTCATTCATGATTTTATCTATTTGGGTCATCTCCCTTTTCTTTTTGAGAAGCCTGGCTAGAGGTTTGTCAATTTTGTTTATTTTTTCAAAAAACCAACTCTTGGTTTCGTTGATCTGCTCTACAGTTTTTTTAGTTTCTATATTGTTTATTTCTGCCCTGATCTTTATTATTTCTCTTCTTCTGCTGGGCTTAGGCTGCCTTTGCTGCTCTGCTTCTAGTTCCTTTAGGTGTGCTGTTAGATTTTGTATTTGGGATTTTTCTTGTTTCTTGAGATAGGCCTGGATTGCAATGTATTTTCCTCTCAGGACTGCCTTTGCTGCGTCCCAAAGCATTTGGATTGTTGTATTTTCATTTTCATTTGTTTCCATATATTTTTTAATTTCTTCTCTAATTGCCTGGTTGACCCACTCATTCGTTAGTAGGGTGTTCTTTAACCTCCATGCTTTTGGAGGCTTTGCAGACTTTTTTCTGTGGTTGATTTCAAGCTTCATAGCATTGTGGTCTGAAAGTAAGCATGGTATAATTTCAATTCTTGTAAACTTATGAAGGGCTGTTTTGTGACCCAGTATATGATCTATCTTGGACAATGTTCCATGTGCACTCGAGAAGAAAGTATATTCTGTTGCTTTGGGATGCAGAGTTCTAAATATATCTGTCAAGTCCATCTGATCCAATGTCTCATTCAGGGCCCTTGTTTCTTTATTGACCATGTGTCTAGATGATCTATCCATTTCTGTAAGTGGTGTATTAAAGTCCCCTGCAATTACCACATTCTTTTCAATAAGGTTGCTTATGTTTATGAGTAATTGTTTTATATATTTGGGGGCTCCGGTATTCGGCGCATAGACATTTATAATTGTTAGCTCTTCCTGATGGATAGACCCTGTAACTATTATATAATGTCCTTCTTCATCTCTTGTTACAGCCTTTAATTTAAAGTCTAGTTTGTCTGATATAAGTATGGCTACTCCAGCTTTCTTTTGGCTTCCAGTCGCATGATAAATAGTTCTCCATCCCCTCACTCTGAATCTAAAGGTGTCCTCAGGTCTAAAATGAGTCTCTTGTAGACAGCAAATAGATGGGTCTTGTTTTTTTATCCATTCTGATACCCTATGTCTTTTGGTTGGCGCATTTAATCCATTTACATTCAGTGTTATAGAAAGATACGGGTTTAGAGTCATTGTGATGTCTGTATGTTTTATGCTTATAGTGATGTCTCTGGGACTTTGTCTCACAGGGTCCCCCTTAGGATCTCTTGTAGGGCTGGTTTAGTGGTGACAAATTCCTTCAGTTTTTGTTTGTTTGGGAAGACCTTTATCTCTCCTTCTATTCTAAATGACAGACTTGCTGGATAAAGGATTCTTGGCTGCATATTTTTTCTGTCTAGCACCCTGAAAATCTCGTGCCAATTCTTTCTGGCCTGCCAAGTTTCAAAAGAGAGATCAGTCACGAGTCTTATAGGTCTCCCTTTATATGTGAGGGCACATTTACCCCTTGCTGCTTTCAGAATTTTCTCTTTATCCTTGTATTTTGCCAGTTTCACTATGATATGTCGTGCAGAAGATCGATTCAAGTTACGTCTGAAGGGAGTTCTCTGTGCCTCTTGGATTTCAATGCCTTTTTCCTTCCCCAGTTCAGGGAAGTTTTCAGCTATTATTTCTTCAAGTACCCCTTCAGCACCTTTCCCTCTCTCTTCCTCCTCTGGGATACCAATTATGCGTATATTATTTCTTTTTAGTGTATCACTTAGTTCTCTAATTTTCCCCTCATACTCCTGGATTTTTTTTATCTCTCTTCTTCTCAGCTTCCTCTTTTTCCATAACTTTATCTTCTAGTTCACCTATTCTCTCCTCTGCCTCTTCAAGCCGAGCTGTGGTGGTTTCCATTTTGTTATGCATTTCGTTTAAAGCGTTTTTCAGCTCCTCGTGACTGTTCCTTAGTCCCTTGATCTCTGTAGCAAGAGATTCTCTGCTGTCCTGTATACTGTTTTCAAGCCCAGCGATTAATTTTATGACTATTATTCTAAATTCACTTTCTGTTATGTTATTTAAGTCCTTTTTGATCAGCTCATTAGCTGTTGTTATTTCCTGGAGATTCTTCTGAGGGGAGTTCTTCCGCTTCGTCATTTTGGATAGTCCCTGGCGTGGTGAGGACCTGCAGGGCACTTCCCCTGTGCTGTGGTGTATAACTGGAGTTGGTGGGCGGGGCCGCAGTCAGACCTGATGTCTGCCCCCAGCCCACCGCTGGGGCCACAGTCAGACTGGTGTGTGCCTTCTCTTCCCTTCTCCTAGGGGCGGAATTCTCTGTGGGGTGGTGTGGCTCGTCTGGGCTACTTGCACCCTGCCAGGCTTGTGATGCTAGGGATCTGGCGTATTAGCTGGGGTGGGTAGGCAAGGTGCTCAGGGGCAGGAGGGGCAGGCTTAGATCGCTTCTCCTTAGGTGATCCACTTCAGGAGGGGCCCTGTGGCAGCGGGAGGGAGTCAGATCCTCTGCTGGAGGTTTGGCTCCGCAGAAGCGCAGAGTTGGGTGTTTGCCCGGAGCGACCAAGTTCCCTGGCAGGAACCAGTTCCCTTTGGGATTTCAGCTGGGGGATGGGCGGGGGAAATGGCGCTGGCGAGCGCTTTTGTTCCCCACCAAACTGAGCTCTGTTGTCAGGGGGCTCAGCAGCTCTCCCTCCCTTTGTCCTCCAGCCTTCCCGCTTTCTGAGCAGAGCTGTTAACTTATGACCTCCCAGACGCTAAGTCGTGCTTGTTGTGGGAACACAGTCCGTCAGGCCCCTCCGCTTTTGCCAGCCAGACTCGGGGGCTCTCAGCAGAGTTTCTTTATCAACTTATTTCCTTTTAGACCTTATGAATCTTTTTATGGAAAACATTTTAAGGCAGATTTCTAATCAATTTTGTATTTGTTCTAATCAGTGCCATGTGGCAGATGTTTACTAATAAACTCATAATTTTCTAGGCAAACAGTTTATTGTCTTTGGAGAAAAATAAGTTGTTTTAATCTTGGCAAAAGTGCAGTGTCTAGGCGATCTTTTGTCAAAATTTAAGAGGCAAAAGAACATATACAACTAAGTATTTAGTACTGAAATATGTTAATCTATCGGAGAAGGGAACCAACCACATTCCAGATACACAAATAATTCTTCTACAGGGTATAATCCACCATCTACACAACAGTTACAAATAATCCAATGTATTGTATGAAAATGCAGATGTTTGGTCACTCAGTTAAGGAATGTGGGACATTAGAATTTATTTTTATATAGGCTACAGAAAAATGACTTCGTCTTCAGTTAATTTGGTATCAACTTGCAGACCCTAAAAAATATAAAATGGAACTAAAACTTATTTTTTTCCCTCACAAAAGGGAAAACACCGTATCTTTTATGCCTGTCCTGAAGATTTTATAGCCTAAAATGAGTGACCCTTAGACTCTTTAACAAAAGCCAGCCAAACAACGCGATGAACCCCTCTGCATCCTCTCAAATGAACAAAGCTCCAGCTTCTTAGTGGTAGAGCATTCACCAGTTCCTAGAATAAGCTATTTTGGTTTTGGTGACCATTTTTCCGTATATATAGATAAAATCTGTCGTCTTGCAGCTCCTGCTTACTGATTTGAGTTTATTCACATGGAGCTTGGTAGTGTTAAGTTTTTCTAAGTTATCGCCCAATTATTTAAAGAAAGGTAAAGCCTCAGATCTTCAGCTAAGTCTCTTAACTTACTTTAATCAAATGCTCACTTGATGAGCTGAGGGACCCCTTTTTAAATTGGGCTTACTGAGGTGTAATTTACATAGTAAAATTTACTCATTAAAAAATCTAGTTCAATGAATTGTGACTCTGTCATGTAACCATCATGCCAATCAAGAGGACAAAGAGCAATTCAATTGGCAAAGAATTTCCTCTTGCTTTTTTGCTGTAAATCCTATCCACCCTCCTTCGGTGACCAGATGAATCTCTTTTCACTGTTCTACTTAACCTATCTATGTTTTGGACATGTTGGGTTGTTTTTTCATCTAGGCTATTATAAAGTTGTTATAAACGTCCATGTACAGGCCCTTGGTTAAAGGCCTGAAGGGATAGCTAAACCTTATGGTAATATGCTTAATTTTATACAAAACAAATGATTTCCAAAGAAGTAATACCATTTTGCATTTCCATCAAAACACCTACAATTTCCTGCCCATACTGTTTATCTTTTAACTGACTATCTTTTAAATTTTAGCATTCCAGCAGTGTCTTCACTCAGTGGCCTAACTTGCATTTCCCTGATGACTAATATTGTGTAGGAATGCTTGTTTGTAGTTCTTATTGACCATCTGTATAACTTGGTGACTTTCTAAATGATTTGCGTTTAAAAAAAATTGAATTGTTGATTTATAAAAAGATTTCTGGATACAAGTCACTAAACACCTATGTGTATTACAAATATTCTGTTCTCTGGCCTAGCTCTTCATTTTTGTAATAATCTCTGTTGAAGACCAGAGTGGTTAAGTTTTGAAGTCAGATTTTAATTCAAGGTTAGTGCTTGTGTATCTAATACATTTTTGCCTAAAACAAGATTGAAAAATCTGCTTTATTGATATCTATGGTTTTAACACCTGCAGGTTTCTGATCAATTTCAATGTAATTTTGTATATGGTGCTACATAAGAGGACTTCATACACTTTAATGTGTGGATACTCAAATACTCCAGAAATACTTGCTAAAGACCATTGCTTCAACAACTTGGCAATATTGTGGAAGATTGACCATATATGTTGGTTTATTCCTAGATTTGTTATATTTTATGTATTTAATCTTTCTGTACTATGCCTCAATTACTATAGCTTTATCAGTCTTAATTTATCAAAGTATTTGTCTTCTCAGAATGTTTGAGGTTTTAGAATTCTGGGTTGATTGGTGTTTTTCCCCCTTTGGCTATTAAGTTTTCTTTTTTAATCAGTTTGCACCTATGTGTAGTTTTCTTTGTATCAACCTTGAGGTTTAATTAAGAAGTTAAAACTTCTCTGTTTTATTTTGGTCATTACTGTCTTCTGTTCCTTATAGCTCTCCTCCTATTGAAGTTTCATGTAGTATGTTAGATTGTTTAATATGTTCCATACCTCTCGGGGGCTATCTTAATTTTTTAAGCTTTTTTTTTTTCTACTTTTTTTAGAATGGGTGATCTGTTAATCAGTCTTCAGTGTTACTGACTTTCTCTAATAAAGGTCTAATCTACAGTTAAATAACCCCAGTTTGTTTCTACCTTCAGATATTTACTATAATCTAGAAATTCCATTTTCAAAATAGTCTCGTCACTTGTCCACTTATTGTAGCCATCTTTACTTCTTGTCATGGACATTTCTAATTGCTCCTTTAAATGTTCTTTATTGCTAACTCTAAATGCTAAATCATCCCCGGGTCCATTTCTCCTGACTGATATTAGTCCTTATTTTGGGCCACATTTTTTTTGTATGTTTGTATTTTTAATAATTACCAAAACTCATTTTTTTGTTATTGCATATTAAGAATTTCAGTGGTAACTTATATAGAATCTAGTGTCTTTCTCTCCCAAACTTCCTAAATAGTACTTTTAGTTTAGTTTTGTTTTTTTTTTTCTTCTATCTGGTGCTTTATTATGTTGGAAAAATCACCTGGCCTAGTGGAGTCTTGGTGTAAAATATGGTTACTATAGATATGTCTCCTTTTCCCCTGCTCTTAAAGTATGAACTTAAAACCCTAGGTGACTCAGTCAGTTGGACTCGTGATTTCAGCTCAGGTCATGATCCCAGGGTCTTGGGATCAAACCCCATGTCGGACTCTGTGCTGAGCAGGGAGCCTGCTTAAATTTCTCTTTCCCCTGCTTGTGTTCTCTATTACGAAGTGAACAATTTTTTTTTTAATTTCTTCAGGGCATTTTCCTTCCCTTGCAAGCCAGCTCCCTTGTTACCTCCTCTTCCTAACTTGAGTCCTAGGGATGCCGTTCATGTTCCTTCTTTAGGTTTTATCACTTTTTCTTTAGCAGCGAATCCTCCCCATCGTGACCTACCATAGAACACAAATGCATTATAGCTTGCATCCCAAATAAGTGAAGTATATAGCATATCTGAATTCCTCATGTACATTTATATCTAAGATTCTTAATAAAAAGGCAGAAAAGAATATGCTCTCACAAACATAAAAATCAATAGTGATCTTCTCAAGACAAGAGATGAGAAGATTTTGTGGGATGATAAGGCTATGGGGGGAAATAATAGCAACCCCAACTTAAAAAGGAGAAAAGGCTAAAAAAAATGGCTGATAGTAAATATCTTGATTTCCCATTCTCCAGTCCAGTTCCTACATGCTATCTGATCAATAGAACGGGTGCTGATTAACCAGAGGATTTCTAAAGTCTACGCTCCTATCCTAGAAGTCCTAGTCATCCACTAGACCTAGAATCCCTCCCTGGATTAACACTTACAGTAGTAAATCTTAAAGACAGACCTCTGGAATTCATGCTTAGCCAACTGCATACCCTTCCATTTCATTTAGCTCACAAAATACAATTATAGGACAAGTTTGAGGCATTGGTTATTTTGTTATAGCGATTTTCCACTGTAATTACAGGTGTGGTGATGGTGACAAAAGGAGTATATAAATACACTATTGAAGTACATACATTACAGGAGTTGTAACATCCTGAATTGGTGTTGTAACATTTGTACCATATGTATATGGTCAGTTATATTTTAGTTTGACGTAGTTATATAGCATCTCTATGGAAGGTAACCATTTTATATAGTATTCTATGATAAACTGTCAATACCAAGTCATTGATACATGAATGTTGACTTTTGGAATATCTTTTACTCAGAACTAGAGCCTGTTTACTCAGGCTGAATCACATCTCCTTTACTAAGTACACAACTTCCATGGTATGATATTTGGCTTAACCAATGCTCCTCTAGGGGTACCTGGGTGACTCAAGGGGTTAAGTGTCCGATCCTTGATTTTATTTTTTTATTTTTTTTAATTTAATCTCCGGTCATGATTCTTTCCATGTCTCTTTGACCCTCCCCTGCTCATGCTCTCTCAAAATACAAAAAATAAGAAACTAATGCTCTTCTAATACGGGCAAAAATCACCTGGTCTCTTGTTAAATCCGGATAACGGAGGTATATACATAGCTTGCATCATGGAACCTCTTTGTTCGATAAACTTTTTGAATGTTAAGATTGGCTTTTCACCAAAATGTTCACTTGGAGATATTAAAGATTCTAATTTTTTTTTTATAAAGTGGGAAAAATGAGTAAAAAAAAATTGGGGAAAGAGGCTAAAGTGATAGGGCACTTCTAGAAAACTTAATTGACACCCATTGTTTCTATTATTTTCTCTGTTGGCTAACCAGGGAATTAAATCTTGCAACAGGAACGGGTAGGGATATTTTCTGGACTGCTGTGGCTGCTGCGGCTGCTGCAGGTTCATGGAACTTTCCAGCATTGTGGATACCCAGTCTTGATCCTGCAAAGCAGTCGGTGGTCAGTGATTCTCTAGCATGATCCTATTCTTTCCTACCATCTATAAGATGATACAGGAAGGTGATTATGATTTCCTGAGTTACTTCTTCGTCAGTCAAAACTGTGTGTCGGAATAGACCAGAGATTTAGGAGAGTGTCCATTATAGTGACAAATAGATCTCAAGGGAGGAATATGAACTGAGAGGTCCTGTCTTTGTCAAATCATTCTCTTGTACTGTGGTAGGGGACAGCTTCCAAGGCAGTGCTATAAAAGAAGTTTCTGTTGCCCCTCATACCTGTATATTTTTTCCTCCTTTTTCTTTCAAGCCCCTCTTTCAGTCTAGTGCTCCTCGTCTTTCAAGTGCTCCTTTTGAAAATGTCTTCACATTTTCAGACAACGGAATCTAATTTCATATAGAGATATGCCTCATGTGAGTATAGCATTGTCCCCACAACTTTCATTTATAATGTGAAGAAACCTTTCCTTTTTGGTGTTAGATATCATTATAAATTAAACTTTGTTAAAGGAAATTTGAAGAGTAGAACTATGCTTGAACTCCTTAACCCCCAAAAATACTTAAGATTAATCAAAACATGACAAAAATTTTATTCAATTTAATGAACATAACAAATAATTCAGGGACCCCTTTATCACAAAGATAGCATTTAGAACAAAACTATCACATTACAGTTAGTAACACTTTAATGTTTATTTATCTTTGAGAGAGAGAGAGTGAGAGCATGGGAGGTGTAGAGAGACCAACACACACAGAATCCGAAGCAGGACCCAGGCTCTGAGCTGTCAGCAAGGACCCCAAGGTGGGACTTGAGCCCCTGAACAGTGAGATCATGACCTGAGCTGAAGTCTGATGCTCAACTGACTGAGCCACCCAGGCACCCCTACAGTTAGTAACACTTTGTTAACAACCAATCTGTTCATGGTTCCCTGCCCAAACCTCAGGGCTTTGTGCCTACCATAAAACAGAAATGGAACTAAAATACCTGGTGTGTGTGTGTGTGTGTGTGTGTGTGTGTGTGTGTGTATACACACTATGTGGACACTAGTTTGTGCCAACATTTACTAGTCCAACAGATCTTATCTAGGTGCCTAAGCCTCATGAATGTCAAGATTCTGTCTCCCTGGCTGGCTCTCCCTCTCATGAACATTAACAAAATTCTTCTATCCAACATCCCATAATGCCTTCATTGCTCAGTGACTGCATCTCTGATTCACCTGCATCAGAGCCGGGCCACATAGTTTCAAATTTAAACTATTTACTTCTCTAATGCCTCGAATCTTTCTCTCCTTTCTTAGAACATCCTCTTGTTTCTCTGTCAGATAAGCCCTGGTGTATATCTGTGTGAAATTAAAATATTTCTGAACAAGACCTGTCCCTGCTAGCTCAGGTCTTTTGCATTAAGTCCTGGGTTTGATTTACCATGTTCTCTATGCCACTTTCCTCTCATGTCCCTTGGTCATGATTAAGTCGATATTTTTTTGAAAAGTCTTAAGGACTTTTGTTCTTTTATTTCTCAGTTGCCTACACAATATTCAGAATTTTGAACTGTCATGTTGATTAAAAACAACAGTGTGACTAATCTAGAGCTTTCCTTCTTCCTTTACTCCATGACCAGTAGCTGATGGAAGACCTAAAGGTACACTCTGGAAAGTGAACAGCATGAAGCATCTCACAACAACAGATTTAACCTTTATGTTCTTGTATAGCTATTACAAAGTTCTAAAGGTTGGATGGCCTGTTAACTAGAATCTTTTCAATTCATTTGGAACAATTCAATATAGAACTATTAATATAATCTATACAACCTGTTACCCTAACTTCAGAAGATCAAGTTAAACACACCTGTGTATGTATTTGTATCATAAATTGTCACTACATTACCAATGAAATGTACATAATAGTTAACAGATACCAAGATCATTAACATGACTTCCTAAGACCATAGACATTGGTTATTTTCATTGATTTATTTATTTTTTAGGTTATCTCGAGCATGTATGATTTGGGGTGCCTGGGTGGCTCAGTCAGTTAAGCGATCTACTTCAGCTTAGCTCATGATCTCGAGGCTCAGGAGTTCAAGCCCCGCGTCGGGCTCTGTGCCGCCAGCTCAGAGCCTGGAGCCCGCTTCAGATTCTGTGTCTCCTCTCTCTCTGCCCCTCCCCTTCTGTGTTCTGTCTCTCTCAAAAAGCAACATTAAAAAACTTTTAAAAGGCATTATGATTTTATTCTTTGAAGAGCTTCTTTTCTTTGCTGTTTGGCCACTGTGGCATATTTCTGATATAATGTTGCACACAGCATGTTTAAAAATAATTTGAGAGGTTATACTTTAGTTCTTGAATGGCTTGAGTGGTTTGAGTGGCTTATGCAAGGTAAGGAGAGCAATCCCCCTTAAGGGTGAGAAATTGATGACTGTTAGGAGCTGTATTAATAGAAGTATTCTTTGGTTGGCTTCCCCATAAGGTCCCAGGGAAGATCTGTGATCCATCTAGGGAAACTGCAACCTCAGAGCAAGGGATCCTCTCCATGAACTGTTTCCCATGCCCAAGATTGCACAGGAACAGTAGACCAAGCTGGGCTTAAAAGTCCCAAAACTAGACTACATTTGTGATCTTTTGATGATTGTGAACTGATCACCAGAAAGGCTTTCCTGAAAAGTCTCTTCAGGTGAAGATCTGGGCTATCACATGGTTGTGGCCAATGTAGCTGGAAGCCAGAATAAGGACAGAAATTCCCCCATCATCTTGTATGATTAGAATCCCTTTTAGTTTGCTTTAAAGGGAAATAAAAAGTGACTTTTGTTCTGTCTGAATATATAGTAGACGGTGTCTGTTCACGTCACTTGTTCCTTTCTACCCCAAAGCTTGAGTCTTTATCTGTCTGGTTCCTAGCTCTTTACTTAGCTGCATTGTGATCTCTACTTATGTGTCCCTTTCTCAAACACTTTTGTTATCCCTCTTTCCAAGCAAGGTCAGTTTTCTCTGTTGTATTCCATTGACCCTCTGTATCTTCATTTGTGTCCCTTACCACAGTTTCTGTAAATAATAGTAGCTTAATGCCTGCCTGGCCTTCCCCCTACAACAACAATGTGAGTTCCAGAGTGAGAAGGCTCAGTCCACACTGCTTATTCTTTCTCCATAAACTTAGAAGAAGTTGACAGGTGTACAGAGCAGGCACTCCATGCATACTGATTGAAAAGTGAATATAGAAGTGAATAACTTAAGTAAATTTGACTTGGAGATGAAGTCCTATCAAAATGATCTCATTGGGGGGCACCTGGGTGGCTCAGCCGGCTAAGTGTCTGACTTCAGCTCAGGTCATGATCTGGAGGTTCCTGAGTTCGAGCCCCGTGTCGGGCTCTGTGCTGACAGCTCAGAGCCTGTGGAGCCTGCTCAGATCCTGTGTCTCCCTCTCTCTCTGCCCCCCCCCCCACCACTCCTGCTCTGTCTCTCTCTCTCTCTCAAAAAAAAAAAAAAAGTTCAAAATGATCTCATTGGGGGATAGTAAAAAAAAAAAAAATGCCTGAGGCAAATTTCAAGACACTTGGGAAGTACTGGGTTGGCATGCAATACCTCCCAATTTCCCACCAATGTTTTTTGAGGGGGGAGGCTCTCTCTTGTACATAGCGTATTCAAGTCCCACCTAGCCTACACACACATGCACGCGCACACACACATGCTGCTGCCACCATTATCTTGGGGTAAATATTGATAGTCACATAAAGAACAAAGACTTAAAACAGCATTGTAGGTGGTATTTGTTACTTATTTGTGTGACCATTTTTTAAATGTCTACCTTATTGTAAATGAATGATGGGATTAGGTAGTAACTATGTAAGATAATCTAGAGACTGTCTATCTTGTTCACTATTGAATCTCTACTAGCTGGTACATAGATGACCTCAATAAATGGAAATAAATCTGTGCATTAATGAATGTGCTAACAAAGTAGGTTGGATAAGCTAATACCAGTAGGGAAAACAATTCGTTGAACATCTATAAGAAAGCAACTTAACTTTCTGTTAAGACCATTAGCAGTGATCGCAAATTGATAACTTGATATTGTTATATAAATATATTTCTTGACTAAGTTATTAGTACTTTGAAAGAAAAACATGTTAAAGTTATATATTTTTGCATGGTGACTAGCACACAGAGTGGAGTTAGTATTTTTGTTGAATCGCTATACTGATGGATGGTACATCTTAGTCCTTTTAGGGGCAGATTTGGATAAAACTGGGAGCGACCTCCTGGTTACTACCCTGCGGTACAACCTTCTATTGTATTTTCCATTGCTCCTTTTTCTCTTTTGCAGTTCTAATTTCTCACTGTTCCCGAAGCCCTCAGGCCTTCTCTCCTAGGCATGCTCAGGGCTCTGCCTTTGGTGTTGCTATAGCAACACACAAACTGTGGATCTGGTACACAAGCTACCCTACTTATTCCTCACCCTTCCCAATGTACTTACTCCCCATCCTGTATCACTGACCATCAAATAGGCCCTATCCAATTTTAAAGAGAAATAGTGTGAAAAGGATAATCAGTAAATCTCCAGTGAATCAGGAAAATAAGACCATATCATGGAAACATCTAAAAAACTTAGACAAGTTTTCCCTCCATATTTTGAAATTGTTCTAAAGGTCTCTAACAACTAGAAAGTTGTTACATTTTCTCCCCACATTTAATGTATATATTTTTTAAAAGGAACAAAGACGCTAAGGGCTAAATTTCAAACAGGAGGCAGGAAACTCAAGGTTGTTACAAGGAAAGGATGAATCATTCAGGGAATTAGCAACATGGAGCCTTCCCAGACTAAGCCCAACTCAGCTGCTGCCACCCCTCTAACAATTCCCTTCAGCACTTGGGTATTTTTGAACAGCTGAGGTTGGGCCTTTTACTTTTATAACTACAACAACAAATGATAGAAATATCTCTTCATTGTTTGTTGGTAGTCCTGACTGAATTATAGATCCTCTGGGAAAGTGGATCTTTCCCAGACATGAAACATGTCGTCTATGTTTCATGAAATGTTTCAGTGAAAATTAGATGAGAATCAGGCTTCTGAATAAGTGAAAAAATATTCTGGAAAACACCCATTCCGTTGACCAAACCTCTCATAAAATACAAATTCTACTGACTCATTCTGTTCCTCTGTTCATCTGCATAGGATGGAAAAACAGGGAAAGAAAAGTCCGCTGTGCATAGGTCTCTTCCCACTCTCCATCGTATTCCTCCAAGAGCTCACTTTGAAAGCTTAACTTGGCTATCAAGCTCTGGTCCTTTCCTCTGTTTTTGCAAACTCTTTAACTTCATTCTTCAGGTATCTTTCGATAGGTTTCTTAGCTCAGACTTCTCTTTAACCTGAAGTTCGGAGAAACTAGGTTCCAACGTCATTGGTGACAGAAGAGGTAATACTGAATATTTCAATTCTTAACATTTTTGGTCTCTCTTGGTTGACAAGAACAAAAGAGGACTTTGACACTATATTTGGGACCAGCTAATGATACTGGGGACTAGAAACAAGGTATAGAGCAAAAGTGACTTTCATCCTTGCCCTTCAAATGAAGAAATAAAGGAATGGATGAATAAAACAACTTAACATGTGATACGGTGTCCAGAATGCTTTCAGCTGAGCTTTTAAGTTGGTAATCAACAACTTTATGAACCTGACCAGAAAATACTTCACCTTTAGTGTATGAGACCAAATATATGCTCATCTTTTGTTAGAACGATCTAACAAACCTGCATTAATTCCAAATTCCTTTACTTGAGTTGCCCCATTTGACAACAAAACAGCTTGCAAGAGTTTCTGTAGCTGTGTCTCTAGTTCCATTCCTCCCACTCTTTCCCTGGTATTTTCTAGGGTAAACCACCTCATGCTTCCCCTAAAAATGCTTTAATACATTCACCACTACAGGGTTTATCTCCATGGTCACTATTGGCAACATTAGTAAGGGATGACTGCTTAATCCTTCTGAAATCCTATACTGAATGACTGAATAGTTCTGATAGCCTAGGAAGAAATGGCATAGTTAACTGTGGTAGGAAGATATGCATCTTACGGTTATAATAAAAGTTAACTCTTGACAACTTTAATTCCCCTTCCCATTCCTATATGTAAAAAAATCAGGTTAAAGCATAAACATATTACAGCATAAGTCTTGCCCAAATAAAAAAATTCCTACTTTGGTCCCAGGGTCTGAATGATAAAACAAGTGAACGGGTCCTGGAGCTGGTCTCGCCATGAAGAAAAAGGGCAAGGGAAGAAGTGATATGAAACCTATATCCGATCTTAGGTATAGCTATTTCTTGGTTGACAGTATCCCTAATTCCTTCACAAGATGGCCAAGAATCCTAATGGAATATCCTATTAACCAGTTTTCCTTTGAATTTTGATTTCTGTCCATTCTAAGGATGGTGATCATCATACTAAGTGATGCTATCAGCATTTAGACTTCAAGTTATAATCATTTCTAGTAAGAGCTCTATGGACAAATCTTTACCACTCATAAGGCTGACTATAAAAAAGCACAGAAAAAAATGAGCAAAATTATCTTAAAATATGCATGAGTATAAGAACTTTCTCTTTGTTAAGGGATTTGGATTGTGTATTTTATTACTTCATCACCAGATGTAGTCAATTAGTTCAGCTGCTTTGAACATAGTTAGCCTAAAATAATATTTAGCCCTGTTTTTGTATACGGACTACTAGAGATTGAATGTTTGTGTTCCCACAAAATGCATACATTAAAACCTAATTTCCAGTGCATTGGTATTGGGAAGTAAGGATACAGGAGGTAATTAGGTTTGAGGGTGGGCCCCTCCTGATGGGGTTAATACCCTTAGAAGAAGAGCCCAAAAGAGCTGGCTGCTTCTCTGCTCCTCCTGCCAGCACCTTGATCTTGGACTTCCCATCCTCTAGATCTGTGAGAAATACTTAAGCCACCTAACTTAGGGCGTTTGTTGTAGCAGCCTGTGCGGGAAGTCAAGAATTGGTACCAAGAAGTGGGATGCTGCTATAACAAATATCTAAAATTGTGGAAGCATCTTTGGAACTGGGTCATAATTAGAAGCTAGAAGAGTTTTGAGGTACATGCTAGACAAAACCACTAAGGGAATTTTAAAGATGATTCTGGTAAGGGATCAGAAAGAGGATAGCTGTATAAAAGGCTTCCATCTTCTAGAACACCTAAATTATCACATACAGAACATTGGAGAAATAGAGAAAGGCCATTCTGATGCGCTCTCAGAATTAAGGAACATGTTATTGGACAACGGAGAAAAGGCAATCCTTGTTATAAAGTGGCAAAGAACTTGGCTGAGTGGTATTCGTGTCTTTGTGTTTTATAGAAAGCTGAACTTGTGAACACTGAAACTACATATTTAGTGGATGTGGTTGCTAAGAAAAGGTTTGAGGCTTGGGTCCTCCTGACTACTTGTAGTAAAATGCAAGAAGATAAATTAACTGAATATGGAATTAGGTAAAAATAAACCGTAACTTAAAGCCTTGGAAAATTCTCAATCCATATCACAAAAAATGTAGAAGCATATTTGGAAGAAAACATGAAGGATGTACTAGAAAGACCTTTTGATAAGGAGATCAGTTTGGGTGTCTATCACTGATTTAATCAGCAATCTAAACAGAATCCAGAATACCAGCAGAAATGCAGTCAGTTGTGGGTAAAGGAAACTAAAAACAAGATGGAATGAAGGCAGGCTGTGGATGTGAGCTTTCCTTTAAGAAAAAGGAAGAACCCCAAAGGTGATTCAGATATCACTGGGATTACGGTCTAGACTTCCAACGGAAGTAGTAGGGGCAGGCAACCCATTGGAGCCTCAAGAGCACAACCCCTGTCTCAACATGGGCAGTGTCCATGCAGAGAAGCAGGGATTGCATAGTACCCTGCTGACCTATGGGAGTGACATGGTCACCTCAGTGGATCCAAAAAGGAGAGAAATGAGCCAGAGAAGATTGTTGTAAAGCCTTAAGGTCTCATGGAGTTTGCCTGCTCAGATCCTATCACCTCATTCTTCATTTTTCTTTTTTTTTTCCTTTTGGAATAAGAAAGTCTATTCTCTACTTGTCTCATCATCGTATTTTGAAAGCACATAACTTCTCTGGTTTCAAAGGTTCACAGCTGGAGAAGATTTTTTTTTTTTTTTTTGCCTTGTGATGTATCCTATTTTTTCACCCTTATGTGATTCAGATGATATTTAGATGAGTTGTTGAACTTAAGACTTTAGGAGTTGATGCTGCAAAAGTTAAGACTTTGGGGAGCTATGAGGGTGGAAAGAATGTATTCTATTTGTGAGGGGCACATGAATTTTGTTTGGCCAAGGAAAGAATTCTGTGAACTGAATGTGTCCCTTCAAAATTCATATATCAAGGCCTAATCAACAACGTGTGTGATATCTGGAAGTGGAGGCCTTTCAGCGGTAACTACGTTATGAGGATGGAGCCCTCATAATGGGCTTTGTGCCCTTGTAAGAAGAGACAGGAGTGCTTGCTTTCACACCCTCCCCCCCCCACCCCTTTTCTCTCCTCCTTCTGTGAGGACACAGCACAATGCCCATCTACCAACCAGAAAGTAGGCTTTCACCAGACTCTAGATCTCTCAGCACCTTGATCTTAAATTTGCTAGTCTGCAGGAGCATAAGGAAATAAATGTTTGTTGCCCAAGCCACTCAGTCTATGGAATGTTTTTTGAGGCAACCCAAACTAAGACACAGACCACGTACCTTATCCTGGACATAATTAGACATGAGAAAAGTAAATGTGACAGCCCAGGAGGTCTGCATTTCTCCATATCACAGAGGTAGTAATCCACAGGCAGAGATGGTGAGTAGCTACCCTCACACTTGCAAGGCAATAACATGGAATCACAAACTGGGATTTTTATATATAAATATAATATATATATATTATATATATGAAAAGACAAATTGAGTTAATATAGGTCATCGTACACATTTCAAAACTAAAACTGATGTTTGTAGTAGGACAGAAATTTACCTGTGGGTTCAAAAAAACAGATAACTTCTCCAAAGTAAGAAAACAAAATTCCTAACACATCACTTACCTTAAAAAAAAAAATCAGGGTTTTTCTTTATAGTTCCAGTTCATGATGTATGAAAAGACATCAGTACATTTCTTCAGGCATCATCATTATCCTTATGCAGTAATCCAAAACTCAATCCATGAAAAATAAGTATGACTAATCTTGTAATCACACAGTTCTACCTTGTATTTTCCTTCTTAAAGTTTACAGGATGAAATGTGTCTAGTTCCCTGTATATTTCCCACAGTTGATTGTTAAGAGTTTTGTGAATGTGGTCATAATGTTAGTTAACTAAAGGCTCATGGGAAAGTAAAGAGAAGTCTTAAAATCTTAAGCTCTTTTGAGAGTAGAAGTTGACCCCATCTTAAAGATCATGGAAAAGTCAAATATGATCTTTCTTCATCTGTGGTACTTCTTTCTTCTCTGTCCCCTGCCCCCACCTGCCTTGAGCATCTCATTTAGACTTGGGGAAAGGGGGTCCCCCTACCCTAGGCCCTATGCTTGAGAGAAGTGTTCCTCACCATTTGTTATAAAGGATTAAAGTCCTATTTCTAATATTCTGTGGATAAATATTTTTATAAAATACATCAATTTCAAAGTGCAATAAACTTTTCCATGTGCTTATTCTCCATTTCCATACTTCTTAATATCTAGTTGACAAAAGTTTATGCACTGGAATTAAGGCATAAAACAGATTTTGAATAGCACTGCTTAAGGGGATCCTCCATATTACAAATTAAAAAAAAAAACTTGAATCATGTTAAAAAAATCACTTCTGTCATCAGGTCTAGCATTGAGTGGAAGCACCGTACAACTCATAACATCCACTTTCACGATGAATACCATTTAAGCCCAAGGGAAACCAGTGCTTTTCCTCACCTATGGACTCAAGTCCCAGAAAGGTGAGTGCATCTAAATACCGCATATTTGTGCCTTATCCTGCCAATATCAAAGACAGTCATTTGGAGTATGTGAGCAGAGGCATTATTTGCATGAGGGGAAATCACCTTGCAAACATTTTTTTTTTTCTGTTAGCATGACCGTAATAGATTCATGGATAATAAAGCATTATTTTTCAGGAATATCAAACATCATTTTCTTGCTTTTCCTTTTGTTCAGCATGGTTCCCAGAGAGGTCTTTTTGTTGCATAGTGCAGGTGAGGAACATCTAATAAAATGTAACAATATTCCTCTTAAATCTACATATATAAATACCAATAATATAAGAAGGGTAAAGCATTAAGGCTGTTCTATATTTGGGCAACTAGATGGATATTTAATACTAAATAATGTATTTTAAAAAAGTCTTTATAAATCTACAAAGATTTTTTTTTGGAACACTTCTAGATTTCTATGAAAGTTATAATACAGAATGCTCATCCACACCCATATTCAGTTTCTCCGATTAACATATTATATTAGAATGGTATATTTGTTATAATTAGTAAACTGAGAAAACCTATGTTTTAGTTAATATTCAGAATTTTTTACTTTTTCCTTAATTTTTTTTTTTTTAGTTCTAGGATCCCATCTAGAGTATAACACATTACAATTAATAGTCGTGGCTCCTTTGGCACCTTTGCATTCTGACAGTTTCCAAGACTTTTTTTTTTTTAATGACCTTCAGTTTTGAAGATTACTGGCCAATTGTTTTATAGAATGTTACTCACTTTAGTTTTTCTGATTCCCTCATGATTATACTAATGTTCTGGATTTGGGGGAGGAAGACCTCAGAGATAGTGTCATTTGTATCCATCATATTGAGGGTACATGACTTATTGTTAACCTTAATCACCGGGCTTGAGGTATGCCAGGTTTATCTACTGTAAACTTAAGTCTTCCTTCCCTGTCCATATCGTACTCTTCAAAGGAAATATATGCAGTTCATACAAAAAGAGTCAAGAGTTCTATTTCAATTTGAAGAGGGGATACTATATGTAATCTGGAAATTTTCGCAGATTTGTCTGTCTCTCCATTTGTTCATAATGATAGATGATTGAATAGACTCATGAATTTTATACTTAGAAGTATAACCCTGTCCACTCAAATGGTTCCAATCAGAAACTCTTTGAGTTGCCTTCTGGGTCTTTGACATATGCTCATCACGTATCTTTATTTTGTGTTTTGTTTTAGCATTTTCTTATTCTCTGGCACTGGAAAATGCCCCAAGCTCCTCTTCTAGTCTATGGACTTTTCCAAAGAACCCTGGTTTTTAAAACTTGAGAATAATAATAGAAACCAATAATTCTATGGTAAATGTGTTCATTGGTACAGGGATGTAGTTGCTTATAGGCTCCCTTAGATAATTAAGCAAGTAGTTATGTACATGAACTAACACATATATACACATATCTGCAAGCTTTCTATATGTAATCATCTATTATACCAAATATGAGTTCATATGAGGTCTCCAACTCTGATCCATTACTACATGGATCATTGTAGACTCCTCTTTCTTGCTTATCTGTAATCTTCTCCAACAGTGAGAAATCTGGCCCCTGCCATCTACTGAACTTCACTTATTCAGTATATAATAAGTATATGCTGAATAATGTATGCATTATTATGCATGTACAATATCATCAATTGCTTATCCATACCCTGGGAGGAAACAACTTTATCAACTAGAGTATGTTACTTATATTGAATTGCTTTCATCTATCATTATATACTTCATTTCCAACACTACTTAGGCTGGCCCATTTTCCCCTACCCTCTTCAATGAAGTCTTTTCATGAATTTGTAACATAGTTTGATTTTTTATTACATTCTTCCTTCTGTCTTGGGATCCCCTAACCTCCTAAATGATTTTTAAGTTTTCATCTCTGAAGATTCAGTCTCTGTGCAGTAAAGTGCTATGGATTGTGACCTATGCATTGTGTTATATGTTTCATTAACTCTCATACAAAATAGCTTCACCACCCTACACAGTATTTCACCTACTAAATCCTCTCCCACCTTACCCTGACAAACTCTCATACACCACTGATCTTCTTACCATAACTTGAGTTTTGCCTTTTCTAGAATTCCATATAACTAGAATCATCCAGTATTCAGCCTTTACAATTTCTTCCACATAGCAATACTCACTTAAGATTCTTCCCTGTATTTTCATAGCCAGATTGCTCATTTTTTACTGAATAATTATGTGGATGTACCATAGTGTGTCCATCTATTGGTAACCTCTTAGTTCCAGGTTTTTTGTGGTGGTATAGCTGCTGTAGGCTTTTTTGTACATACTGGCAGTGATACAAGACTTGAATAAAATGGGAGCACAGCTCCAAGGGAAACAGAAAAAAATATCTAGAAGGCTAAGGAACGGAGTAAAACTTCCAAGTTCTGGGGATACAGATGTTAGAGTTAATGTTGTCAAATTTAGAGGGAATATTTCAACATTGCAGGCTTCTAGCAAAATCCTAGAAGGATTCCATTTTACGAGTAATAGCCATACCCTAGAAAAACTTTTCCCGGAACTAAATGTAAAACCAAAACAAATACACCCTAGCAAAACATGAAGTCTCCACTTGATCAAGTGAAACACTAGTAGCTTAACTGCCTACTAGACAACATTGAATATTCAGAGGAAAACAAAAATTCAGAATCTGTACAAGAGTCTTTTGATGTCCAAAATACAACAAATTACATAAACAGGAAAATCCATAGTCAAGAGGGATAAAAACTGAGAAAACAAAGGACTCAGACATTGGAATTGTGGAGGAAGGATGTAAAATGTTTCTATAGATAATGATGCAATAGATTATTGATGTAAAACCCCGAAGAATAAAATGGGAACTGAGATATATGCAATATTTGAAATAATTCACTTGAACTTGATCAGGAGATCAGACACAAAAATCTGTAGGGATTATATAAACTAAAGTCACAGAAAAAAGAAATCCGATGCAAACCCTCAATTGAAATGCTATGTTAAAATTCATTGATATTAAAGTGAATCATGATTTTAAAAATTAACCCTCAGAATAAAGTCTAAAATAAACTCTTATTCTCCATGCTTCTTGGCCTAATATTAAGCAAGTAAGTAATTAGGAACTCAGAAGAAGGGATATAGAGAAGAGGGGGGAAAATATTTGAAAGGTAATGGGTAGAAACTTTTAAGTAATAAAAAAAATCAGTAATTCATTGATAATAAATTCCAAGCAGGGTAGTATGGTTCTCCACACCCCCTATTTGTTTATGATGGGAAGAGTAGTTCAGGAATAGTTTCTCTATTTGAAAGTCCAGATATACTCTTTATTCATACAGGTTACTGTTTGTTACCAGTTTTGCACAGACCAACAGAATATAGCAGTGAAATTTATTTCAAAAATTGCTATCATTCATTAAATCAAGTAAAATACATGTGTGCATGCCAAGCACCCATATTTATAGTTAATCCTCAAGGAATCTTAGATGGATCACAGTTTTGATAGAGTTGACCATGCTGGTAACAGTTGATGAACATTTATTTCGCATATTACATGTATTATATACATTATTCTTACAAAGAGAAAATCTTGACAAAATAAGAATACATTGGCTATATCAAATTTGCATAAAAATCAACCTGCACAGTTTAACCCAATGTTATGGGCCAAATGTAATCATGGATGAGAAAATGCAGATATGAAGCCCCATGTGTAATTAAGGAAGTTTGGGGTTTGAATCCACATCTGAGTGTAAGTCCATATATTTCCAGGTCTATAAAGTACTAGAAATTATCAACTGCTATTAGCATCCTCTAATTTAGGCATCTTCATCTACTAGAGAGACCTCCTAAATTTTAGTTAGGTCATATATCTTACTATAGGACCAAAGTAGAAAAACCCAGGGAAAGGTTTGTGATCCCTTTAGAACCCTGTACACCCCCCTCAGGTAAATCAGTGTTCACAAAAATACTTTTAACCAGTCATTCCCCAATGGCCATTTATAGAACATTCAGAATATTAGACTCAAAGATATTTATTTCAAAGTTATTCTATAACAGTAATTCACTCCAAATTACATTCCTTCTAAATCTTATATAAAGATACATGCTTAGACAGTAATGTCCGATTTTAAGCATAATTGAACTATATAAATTCAATGTGGACTGAAACTTAAAATAAATTTGTTCTTCTAGTTGTAAGTTGTAAATGCCAAATATGAAATACAGTATTACAACAAATATCATAAAAACTTTCTACAATATAGTGGTGTTTTATTCAGTCATTCCTAAAATTCGATTATTTTGAAAGCTACTTTTGCCTATAAGGCTTAGATTTATTGTTCGGCTCAGTGGTTGTTAAATTTCAGTACGTCGGAGGAGAAACTTTTAAAACTGAATTGTAGAAAGCAGATTCTGACATTTACAGCATAATTTGTATAGCCAAGAGTGTTGGTGGGGAGGTAGAAAAAAACCTCTCCATTTCTAGGCATGCATTTGTCATGGAAATCTATAGTTAAATCCTAGCCAATCTTCACAAAGTGGGCAGTACAAACAATGCATTTACGATTTGGTACGTCATATGGTATCTCCCTAATTTTGAGTAATCCTGGGGAATTTTTTTAATATTTATTTTTGAGAGTGTGAACGTGAGTGTGGGAGGGACAGAGAGAGAAGGACAGAGGGTCCAAAGTGGGCTCTGTACTGACAGCAGCAACCCCAATGTGGGGCTGGAACTCCTGGACTGTGAGATCATGATCTGAGCTAAAGTCGGATGCTCCACTGACTGAGCCACCCAGGCATCCCGATACTGGAGAATTTTTAACACAAGGATAGATTAATTGAAGTAAGAATATTTTACAGAACAGGACATTTTATGGCATTGGTTTGTCTGAGATTTCAAGCACTAATAAGTTGAAATAGTAAGCATGTATGATATTTTCTAAAGAAAAGATTACTGTGAGCAATTCTGGTATTTGGAAAGAGGTAAGGATTATGCCAAGGCTTTCCATTTCATTCCAATTATACAAAACCACACAGAACTATTAATCATCAAACCTGTGAAAAGTTGGAATCAATAGGTAGTTTTATGTTTTGTACATATTGGGTAAGAAATATATTGCAATTAACTGAGCCGAAGATTTCCATCTGTAATTAACATTTTTAAATGTTTCTGCTACATCTGAATTGTGCTCATCAACTAATGTAACATCTGATGACTTATCAAAGTCTATGAAAACACTGCTAAACTCAGTTTTTATCTTAGAACAGTTCAGTTTTATTCAGAAAATGTTAGTTTTATTCCTATTTTTAGCCAAATGAAAAAATTTTCTTTAATCATTGAAATATCCTTGGCGTGTATATATAGGATATTCCTTAAAATCTTTAAGATATTTAAATTTTGTAAATCATTTTAATTAGACTAAGGTTTTGTCCTAAAAGCATTAAATACTTAATCATGAAAGGTGGCTCAGGAATGTGCTATTTCAGAGTAACACACAGATGTCTAAGACCCCAGGTCTTTCCCTCTTTACTCCCCTTGAACCAATGTATTGGCACTTTTGTTGCAGTTTCAAATTTTAATGTTTTATAAGATTTATTAGAGATTTTGGGAGATTGACTCAGGAAGGAACGGCCATTACAACACAGTGTCTAGCATTTCATTCCAAAAATCTTCATTTTTGTTTTACATTCTTGCTTTTCAACCATCTCTTAATTCCTTTGCTTCATAGCTTTCTCTCCCCTTTTAAAATCTGATTCTCTATGCACATCCTCTTACTTCTGGAAAGATACCTGAGTTCTTGTTCTCCTTAGAAAACAGTTGATATTTATAAATAAGCTATACACTGTCACCTTAATTTGTTTTTATTTTCTGTCACAGCTGGAAACTTTGAAATTGGTCTCCTTTAAAGGCTATTTCATTGGGAAAATATCTTTTTCTATCTACAGAGAATCCGTTAAATGCCAATCAAGTGATTTTTGAGTTTCAGACTTTTTATCTGTAAAGGAGATGAACGTAAAATGAGATGAAACATATAAAACATTGGGCATGTATCTAGTGAGCATAAACTGATGGTGTTAGGGAAGGTGGTATGTAATTAGACTACGTTATTTTGTTAGTACTGTTGAGAAATAAATTCCAAGGGCATAAAGGGTTGCATTCACTCCTTGTCATTTTGTGAGTAGTTGGTTGGGAGGTATGATACACACATTAGCTTACATATAGGGCATGTATTCTTACACATATTTATATGTACATATATTTCTTTGCACATGGAGTGGAGAACACATGCTGTGCATATGTACAGAGACTAAATTGGATGTTATCAACAAGTCTGTTGCTGAAGGCTCTATAAGCCTTTTTAAGTCAATTAACTACATTGAACCGCAGACTTATGAGTTTTATTTTTTTATTTTTTTAAATTTTTTTGTAATCTTTATTTTTGAGAGAGAGACAGCATGTGAGCAGGGGAGGAGCAGAGAGAGAGGGAGACACAGAATCGGAAGCAGGCTCCAGGCTCCGAGCTGTCAGAACAGAGCCGGACACGGGGCTCGAACTCATGAACCGTGAGATCATGACCTGAGCCGAAGTCGGATGCTTAACCGACTGAGCCACCCAGGTGCCCCTATCAGTTTTATTTTTTTATCAAAGCATAGTTGACACAATGTTACATTAATTCTAGGTATAGCATCGTGATTCAACAAATTCTATATATTATGCTCACCACAAATGTAGCTGAGATTTACCAGTTTCAAAATGGAAGGATTGACCATAGTTAGTCTTTCAGGGTTGTTTCCAGCTACAAGGCTCTGTAACACTTAGAGTACATGGCCTAATCCTGCCTTGGGGAAACTTTCTTACTGGGGAAACAAATGATAAAAACTATCATGAAGTAGCATATGATTAAGTGTGATGCCTAAAAGAGCAAAATTGGAATTGTTATACTTGGAAAACTGGATTTTGTTTTAAGTGATAGACTTGGAGAGAAAACTCTTCTTGGCAAAATAGAAGAACGGCGTCTGGCATAAGCCTGCCATTTTAAAAGGATTGTTAGGACAGGCTTGGCTAAAAACAATTTTTGCTGGGAAGTTGTGGAAAATGAATTTCAATTGGTATGGTAGGATCTGACTTGGGCAAGTCTGAAAGATTGAGCAGAGAAATTTAGACTGACCTCTATAGGCAAGAGGAAACTACTGAAAGTTGTGTAGTAAGGAATGCTATGATAACAATACAGTCAGTCTGGCAATAACATACAGAATCTACATTTGCAATGGGGCACCTGGGTGGCTCAGTTGGGTAAGCTGCCGACTCCAGCTCAGGTCATGATCTCACGTTTCAAGCCCCACATCCGGCTCTGTGCTGACAGCTCAGAGCCTGGAGCCTGCTTCCGATTCTGTGTCTCCCTCTCTCTCTGCCCCTCCCCTGCTCATTCTCTCTCTCTCTCTCTCTCTCTCTCTCTCTCTCTCTCTCTCTCTCTCAAAAATAAATTCAAAAATACATACCTATAAGAATCTACATTTGCAGGAGAAAAGGAAGGAATGGAGGTGTTAAGGACCGCTAAGGTTTTTGGAGGATCTGCTGAATGTAAAGGATCATATTCTGTGTTGTAGGCAACACCAGCCTGTGATATGGTGTACAGGAAGAGGAATCAGCATATGGTATAGACACACTAAATTTGAAATAAGTTACAATTAAAACGAGGGCAGGGATAAAGAAAAATAAACGTAAGACAGTTTTTGAATTCTAACTATGACTTGGTATGTTACTAAAGGAAGAGCAATCAAATATAACATGGATACATGAAATTGGTGAAACTGGTGATGGCAATAATGATGAAAAAGAACTTGAGAGGGAAAGATTTTAGGAGAGAAGAAAATGAGTACATTTTTATAAGGTCTGTCAAAGGCAGTATTTTAAGAAAATGAAGGACATCTTAAATTACCGATTCAAGATTCCAGTGTTAAATATTTATGTCTCACTGTATTTTGTACACTAGAAAAGACTACTTTTAAACTTAGTTACTATTCCTTGATAGTTCTTAAACACACACAAGTGGTTAATGCCAACATCCAAATCATAAAAAGGACATTTTTTGCATAAATTACTAAGTATAAGTATTTGCTAAGCTCCTACATACCCAGGTTCGCTACCAGAGCCAAAAATTCTCATCAGCATAAACACATATTTTAAGAAAGGTGTAGATAGATTTCTTCTTAACTTCCCTCTCCTTGATTTTTTTTCTAACTCCTGTGTTTACTTCTCAATAACCTAGTGCTCTCCAAAACAGTTCTTTCTTGACCTTTCTTAAATATTCCACTCTGCATTTTATCAACTCCAGTGGGAAAGAACCAGCAATATTTAAAAAAAATATTTTTATAAAGACAACAATTTTTTAAAATGCTTATCTTTTTTTTCTTTTTTTGAAAGAGAGTGAGCACAAGTTGGGGAGGGGCAGACAGAGGGGGACAGAGGATCTAAAATGGGTTCCATGCTGACAGCAGCAAGCCTGATGCAGGTCTCGAACTCCTGAACTATGAGATTATGACCTGAGCCAAAGTAAGACGCTCAACCTACTGAGTCACCCAAGTGCCTGAAACCAGCAATATTTTACATAGAGATAGGACATTACCAATGTGCTGTATAATCAGAATTTCTACTCAGAAATTTCTACCTAAATTCTAGTCTCTTGCTGGCTTGAAAAGTTGATACTCAGGGCATTATGGGAAATTAAGCAACATTCATCTCCACATAGGTTTCTGTTTTTTAAAAATTTTTTTAACGTTTATTCATTTTTGAGAGACAGAGAACACAAGCACGGGTGGGGCAGGGAGAGAGGGAGACACAGAATCTAGAGCCCTCTCCAGGCTCTGAGCTGTCAGCACAGAGCCCAGTGCAGGGCTTGAACTCCCAAACCATGAGACCATGACCCGAGCTCAAGTCGGATGCTTAACTGACTGAGCCACCCAGGTGCCCCTCCACATGTCTTTCACTTACTATAGGCAGGCAGAATCCTTAACAATCATGGTATTCTTGGGAATCTCTTTATCATATGGTCCATTATTTGTATGGAATCTGACAGCCCCATGGGCAAGAACCTGGAACTTCCCCATGAGACAGCATCATCACATGCAGATAAATTTAATGGATTTGGAGTTCCATGAAAACGTCAAAATGAAAAACAAGGCAATGGATCTCCTGAGAGAATGTTGCCACACGAGATGAGGGGGGAAAAAAGCTAGTCGGGTAGATTATTCTCAGAAGAAGCTCCCAGGGGCTGACCCATTCCTTTTCACATCACCAAATAATGCAAATGCTTCCCTCTGGCAAGAGATAGAATCCTGTACAGGGGATCTGGTGGCAAATGGAGAGGCAATCCTGACTGTGACAGCAGAGAGGACAGAGTCCAGTGCTTCTGCGTTTGCTTCAGGCGACCATCAGCCAAAGAGTATGGACTGTAGGAGGGATTAGTATTAGTCTTGACAGAGGCCTCTGGATGGTCACCTGCAGGACATCATCAATGTTTAAGAAGAAATTAATGGAACAATAAGTGACAGCAGAGCAGAGGAGCCACAGAACTGCTAGAGTAAATGGTTGGTGGGAAAACAGCCCTTTTGGTATTTACAGAAAATCCTAACAAGAAAACAGTTCTGCTCTCAGCAAATGGGTGACTCTTGATTGTCTTGAAGAGCAACCTGTTGAGATGACTTTCCCCCTCCCTGTGTGGGGGCTGAGCTAATGCTTCACAACTGTTGCCCCTCCTACTTGAACACTTAAATCTACATTGCGTACTTTATTCCTTCTGATCCTATCCAGAAACCCAACTACCGTCTATATATCCACGCCTAAAAACATTCAGACACTCAGAAAACCTACCTTTACTTTTTATTAAAACCAGAATACCGGCACTTTACAACTCGGTCTGAGGTTAGAGTAGTGTGACTATAACATCATTAAATTGGGTTTATTAAGTCATATGAGAACATTAATCTTATTCCTTTAGAGTCCTGGCATATAATTAGCAGACTTTTTCTGGGTTCGTCTGCTACAGTGTCCTTCTGTTAAATATCAACCATAGCTCATGTTTGCCTTGTCTGTGTGTTTTTATTACTTCAACTATCAGGGCTGTAAGTTACAAATGCACATTCGTTTGTGCGGCTTTCATTTTGAATAAAAATGCTTAGCTTAAGTCAATGAAACACTAATAGTTGCGATAAAATTTTACATTAACTGAATGCTGTGATGGCCATCTTCAAGCCGTTTAAGGAATCCTCATTTGCTATTGTTTGTATTAATTGCTTGTTCCTGAAACACTAAATTTCTTCAGAAATTGTGGCTATGTGATGGATGTAGTTTTCATCATGTAAAGCTGAGTTTTCACGTTACAGGACTGAGACTGGGAGAAGGTAACAAATGATGATTTATATCATTTTGTATTCTATTTTTGAACTGCTTTCTTTCCTAAAAGCAAGACTTCCTAAAAGCAAGATTTATACTCCTTTCTCCAACTGAGGTAGCAGATAAAAGTTATCTAAAAATAAAACAAACTCCTACCTTGAGGTGAAACAGACTTTCTACACACACACACACACACACACACACACACACACACACACACACAGGTTTTTTTCGGGCAACATAATCTGTTCTAGTTATGGTCATTTTAGTAACAAAGACTGTGCAACTAGCTCCACAAAAAAGAAGGGGAAATATATTTTCTTATAAAGATAGCAGGCAATTGTATCCAAAGATAAGCGACATAGTCTTATAGGGATTGAAACTAAGTAGTAGGAAATCAAAGGTTCACTTTTCATTTCTTAGGAGCTGCATGATCTCCCTGATCTCATCATGTATCCCCCTTGCTCTTTTGTCTTTTTCCTTAATTTATTATTTCTATTCTTTAATAGTCTCAGCTTGTGGGTAACTTTGGCTTGTTAGGGCACCAATCTCACTCCTGACTCTGTTTCATAAATTTTCTGTTTTTTCCCCAGATATGACCTTATAAACTATCTGTTTCAAAATCCCTAGATAACTGATGCTTGCTTCTGGTTTTTAATTCAAGTTCCCAATGAAGCCATCTAATTGACTCATTTTTTTTAAAGCCAGACCACAGAAGATTTTTCTGAGGTCAGGTGTATATACTTGAGGAGGGGTGCTGAAGTGACAAGGAGTCTTGTGATCTGAAAACCTCTTAGCAGGTGTTGGGGGTGGAGTTCTCTGAAAAAGGTATCAGCAGAACTGGCATCTGAAAATGTAACCTCCAACAAAACCGCTGGTTTCTGCGTTAGCCCATTTTCCCAGCCACGGATGAGGGCAAAGTGATGCAGTAGGAAAAGCACCTGGTTTGGTGATCTACAGACCTAATGTTCCTGGGGCCAAATTATTTATACATTGAAGTGACAATACCGCGTCAGTGGTGAATAATATGTGGAAATCTTTTTTTTTTTAATATGTGAAAATCTTAGCATGATTTTGGATCACCTTTTAAGTACTCAATGGAAAGTAATTTTCTTGCTTTTCCTTCTGTTTCCTAAAACCTCAAACACTAAATTAGGGAAAATAACTTTGGCAACTCCTATTTTACCCCTTAAAAGAAAAAGTAAGAGTTAAAAAAAAATTGGTACGTGATTAGTTTTTCTAGATTTTAGCATACATTTTTAATGTAGCTGTACCATGTTTATAACTTCTTAAAATTCTCTATGGCTTTAATATCTTCCATTTCCATACTGGCTTGTATAAGTATTTTCATGAACTAGTCCTATGTAATTTTACAACAACTCTGAGGAAAAGCAGTATTGTCATATTAGAAATGAGCAAACTAAATCTCATTTTATTTTAATGTTTATTTTTAAGAGAGAGAGCGAGTGGGAGAGGGGCAGAGAGAGAGAGGGAGACAAAGAATCTGAAGCAGGCTCTAGGCTCTGAGCTGTCAGCACAGAGCCTGACACAGGGCTCCACTCACAAACTGTGAGATCATGATGTGAGCCAAAGTCATACACTTAACTGACTGAGCCACCAAGGCGCCCTATAACTCATTTTAAATATATGACCCAGGGGCACCTGAGTGGCTCAGTTGGTTAAGAATTCAACTTTAAAATTTTGACCTGTCTACTCTGGTGAATGAATTTTTGTGAGTCAGAAAAGGAAGCAAGAAGGCCAGCTCAGACTATTGGGTCACGGTGATGAGAGGTGTAGTGGTGGGCTTGTAGCTGGAGAGATGAGTTATTAAGGATATATTTAAAGTTAGATTGGGAAGACTGGGTGGGAGAGTATGGGAAATAGAAAAATCAAGAGCTTATGCTCAGATGACAGTTTAGATACTGCCTGTTTTTCATGCCATGTACTGACATGGAGAAGACCATTTGCCTTGCATAGGATTTCCATGCAGAGATATGTTTTCTCAGCGATTCTCCAGAAGTTAGTTTTTCTGCATCCAAAATTTTATTTCAAGTTTTATTTTGAAAGAGAGTGAGAGAGCACATCGAGGAGTGGAGGGAGGGCAGAACAAGGGGGAGAGAGAGAATCTCAAGCAGGCTCTACACCGACAGCATGGAGCCGGATGTGGGGCTCAATCCTTAGAAACTGTGACATCATGACCTGAGCTCAAACCAAGAGCTGGATGCTTAACTGACTGAGCCACCCAGGCACTCCTGCATCCAAAGTTTTAAAAATAAGTTGAGAAATTGGGAACATGAGTTTTAAAAGTGTTATAATTCTCTTGAAAGAATTAAAGCCTGACAATCAATGTAGAGATATTCCTGTTTGAAGGAAACAACTGATGTCCAGTTGAAAGCAAGAACAGGAAATGCTAATGTTGAGAGTCAAAGGTTAAAACTGACATTTCTGAAAACAAGCACAGAGATGCTTCAGAGAGAATCAGTGACGGCTCCAACAAACAGTTTTGATCATAGCTGCTTCTGTGTTATATGTTCATAGTGTTCCTGTCTTCTGCCCTTGGTGACTCATTTCTGCTAATAGATATTAGTAAGTTTACATGCATGGTATACTTTATACAAATCTTTTAACAGTGTTTCAAGAAGTAACACATTTTAGAAATAGTACTTTTAACCTTGATAGGAGATCTAAATATTATTTGAAAACTAGCCAATGTTGCTAGTGTCTTCCAGTTTGTGAATATTTGCTATAAGGCTAAAATTTTTGTAAATGCTACTTAAAATATTTTAAAGAAGTAAGCATTTTATTATCATAAAGACTAAAGAACATGAAGAATGCTAGAAGTAATTTATGAATAACCTATGATTGAGAGAATTCTCACTTCTTGTTCCCACACCCCAAAGATTGATATCTGTTGGGAATGTAGAATCACATGTATTTCAAGTAACCCCTACCATTTTCTTGCCTCAACAGTACCGAGCAGTACTCAGTTGATTTTTCTGTCCCCTCTGCCTTCATTTCTCATCTGTAGCTACTTTTCTCTTTGCCAATTGACAGAGCTATTTCTATCATCACTAACACTGATCTTGTTTCAAAAGATGCTATAACCTTTTCCAGAGGGGAAGAGAAAGGACCTCATTCTCCCACAGGGATAAATTTGCTTATAACACCTCTAGAAATTTCTCATTTATTAGGCACTTTATCTTAGAAGCCCCTTGAGCTGCTAGGACTGCACTCTTTTGTGCTATATAAACCACTTCCTTCTTGTCCTTGTCCCAGACTGGATGTCACAGACACTCAGAGCTTGCTTAGGAATAAATGGGTTTAGCCATTTTCTCACTGGTAAGGTTCAGTGGTTTCTCATGCCAGTAGGACCTCCCTTGTGGACAACATCTTCTGTTTAGACAAGTCCTGAAATGCCAGATTTCATAGCTTTGTTTGTGTCCTTAGTATGGAACTCTCATCTATGTTGGAAAAATGATGAGCAATCTTCTTTTAATAAGGCCATGTGTGTTAAAAATTGTTTGCAAGTCATTTTTTATTGAAATTATTATTGAATCTCTTGAAGAAAATAAAACCTAACAATTTTTATATAAATCTCACCATAGATGAAGCAGAAGAATGCCAATGATGAAATTAGTATTCCTTTTTAACCCATTACATGTTAAAATAGCCACACAAACACAAGCATTCAGTCTTTAATCTGTTAAAATTAAAAGAGTATATTCATATGCATTATCTCCTTTCATTCTCAGAGGGGGGAAAACCCAGAAGGCAGTACTATTATAATTCCCAATCTTCAGATGTTGAAACTGAAGTTCAGAGTCAAAACAACTTGATCAAGTTTGTACAACAGATTCCTGGCAGTGAAGGGGCTCTAGTTAATTCAATGCAGTCTTGGGGCACCTGGGTGGCTCAGTCGGTTGAGCGTCCAACTTCGGTTTCAGGTCAGGATCTTGCAGTTTGTGAGTTCGAGCCCCACGTCGGGCTCTGTGCTGAAAGCTCAGAACCTGGGGCCTGTTTCAGATTCTGTGTCTCCCTCTCTCTGCCCCTTCCCTGCTCTATCTCTCAAAAATGAATAAACGTTAAAATTTTTTTTTACTTCAATGCAATCTAACATTTAATAGCTTCACTATAAGTATCAGCATTTAATGGCACCCTGATAGGTACTGGAAATACCAAGATAAATAAGATGAACCTAAATCTCCTGTAATCTTAACTATTTTTCATAGTTTTCTGTTTTTTTCTGTGCTGAGAAGTAAAGGTCAAACCATGTGATGTGGGGAACACATCAGTTGGGTCTATTGCCATCACTCTTTCTGGTTTCTGGACCAGTACCTGATGCTCAAGGGCATCCTGGATCCTGAAGGCCAGCCTAATCCATGTGAGGGCTGCATCCACTCAGCCAATTCTTGACAATGACCATTACAGTGGTCCTCATTTTGTTAGAAGAAATGTGCCAGGTTATTCTTTCCTCACGTTTCATTATCCTCTCTGGTAGCAGTTTCATACTGATGGACTGACTGATTTGTGTATTTTTCCCATTAATCTTTTTTGATGTATATGTGCGTGTAGGCTGTGTTTGAAATTATACCAAAAGCCAGATTCAAAGGAATGGAGCTTTTCTGAGGCTCATGGCCTGATGTTATTCATTACTGCCATAGATGTTGGTTATTTTACTGTGCACCCCCTTTGAATATAAAATAAACTGACACCTTTTTTCCAAATAATCTCTTGATTTATATTCCACAGCAGAGATGTTTTCTGTGTACTCATAGTGAAATTCTAGGTATTTGTCTATTTATGACAGATACTTGTGGAATTTGGATCGAATGACATTTAGCAATTGAATTATCCCATTAGAGTGATAATATCACAGTGTTTTATATTTCCATTTTTTGTCCATTTAGGTAAAGCTTTGAAAAGCAATAACAGGTGATTTCAGAGAAGAGAGAAGTCAAGGATGTATGCCCTGTCTCTATCACTGCTAGGCTTCAGTTGGCAATATTCGTGCCCTTCTACTGAAGTCTATAGCTCCTGTTGGGCAATCCTCTCCTAAAGATTTATTCCTCAGTTTCTGGTAATTCTTTCTCTTTACCAACTCAAACAAAATGGAGGCAAGGTCTTCAAACTGGAATTGCCTTCAGATACCAACATCCTTTCTTGGTTTCCTTTGCTAATCTGTTGTATGTAGTCCCTTCAGTAAGTTGTCAGAACGTCTTTGTTGAACATGCCATCTATTTCCCTAACAATACAGGCCCCTACTCATCTTGTGTTTCTGTGGAAATAGAAGCACAAGAGGATTGAGATTGGAGTTCTAGAATGATAGCCTATTAGTAGTGGAAAGGAGTTTCACACACATATGCATGATGAAAAGGAGACTCAGAAAGAAGGTATTCTGTCCAAGTCACACAGCAAATTAGCTGAATAGAGGAGACATAGCCAAAGTCTTCCAAGTCAAAGTTTTTTGTTTGTTTTTTAACCTTAACATCTATATTTGATCATCCAGAATCTAAATAGGAGATGAGTTCACAGGGATATTAATTGCCCATGTCTTAGGTTTTTAAATGTATTTTTTGAAGAAGATTCATATAAACAGTGAAAATATAAATAAGATAGAAGGAAGACCAACACTTGAGGAATATATTGTAAGAACACTAATAACTGAATTTTAAAATTTCAGTCATTAGAAATATTCACTCCCACCAGACTGGGAATTAGAAGGCAAGGGATTTCAGCTGATACAACCCATATGCATCAATTTTCTGGGGGCACATGGCAGGGGTGAGAAGTGGGGAGAAAAGATCTGAATAATATATAAGGAATATTCAGCTCCAGGTTATCCTACTGAAAGATGGAAGGGAAAGCTGGATACAGTGATGACTAAACAATGCTCTGTGGCAAATCTTCCTCTTATGGATTTCAGCTGACATGTCCACAATGACTAACATCTGGAACCTTATCAGGAGAAGCTATTCTTCAGAGAATGGAGAGGGTGGTGAAAAGGGGGAGTGGAAATAATTTATTAAATCTTTCCAAAATCCTTCATTTTATATATAATCCATCACTTCCCACTTGGTAAGAACAAATACTCTGAAGATTGCTATCATAATGGAAATATTTTACTTTCCCTGTGTTTTCCCCTTATAATGAAGTGAATGTAAAAATGATCAGAACAGGATAATTTTGTAATGAAGAAAAAACTCCATGGGGCATACTTTCCCATCTGTAATTATTTCACAAATGTCTGTTTTGCATGAAAAACAACACAGTTGTAAGGCATGCAAAGCTGTGGTAATGACCAGCTATATTTCCATAAAAGCAGATGCCAAGAAAGCACAGTAAGGAAGTAAAACCAAATTGAGCTTATGATGAACACTGAAACCGGACTGTCTACTTTAGAAACAAATGAGCATATTGTGTAAAATAAATGAATAAATATGCACATAGTTAACCATAGCTTATACCAGAGAGCTAATTCTCCAGAAATTTCTTTATTTCTATGTTTAAGTTTGTTGGCTTAACTAGAAAATGCTGTTATTTTAAATATAGATGCCTCAGAAGATCTTTTATGATAGGGTTTTCAATATACTCAAAATTGAGTGTATACTATAATGCTTGTAGAGTTGTAAGAGATGCCTTGACTGTTAATTTTGGGAGAAGCAATATGTGGTTTCAAATCAAGTGGGTGAGCAAAATGAAGATTGGAAGAAATTGATTACCTCTCGCATTTCTTTATTTCCCAGACAACATTCATTGCTTTGCTGCTGTACTTACTCTAGCTAAAAGTCATCTGATCTCTAAAACAACCTTTCTTTATGTTGTGAAATAAGCAGGAACTGAAATTTGGTTAACCCTCTGCCGAACTAAGGTGGCTGGTGGCAAGTAGCATTCAATATGGTATAGGAATTCTGTTCAGGGACAGGATTTCATAAAGAATACCAACCAGCACCTCACTGCATTACATACCTGGGTTTGTGTGAGAACCCCACTTGCGGTCGCCTTAGATTTCATCTGAGGAAATACAGTGATGTTTTGCTGTTAATAACACGTTAGAGTTGTTAGCATTCCTACCTTCATAGAATCCCTTCATATTCATAATTTAATTTTATGCTTGTAAAATAAGTAGGGTGGAGTTTATTTCATTCATTTGAAAGAAACAAAGTCATGATATGTTCCTAAGTGGTAAGACTCTTTACCCAATGATTCTGACTTGATTCCAGGTAGTTGTTCATCCCTTTACATCTTCTACTCAACCTTCTTTTATGCTCAACCTGTGAACGTAATGATGTATATAGCATTTTATATATGAGGAAAATGAGGCTCAGAGAAGGAAGGTCATTTTCCCAGTCACTAAGCCTGGGAACCCACACATGGGCCTGGCTCCCTCATGGATTCCTTTATTCACTGTCACACAAAATATTAACGGTAGCAAAAACACCTTTCCTTTGATAACCAGAATAAAACCACAAAACATGGGTACAAAAAGCAGTATTATCCATATGGTAATTACTCATTTTATATTTTCCCCGAATTCCTGGTATCTTATGGCTTTCTCTTAATGCCTCTGACTTTCCAAACTTTAAGATTTCCAACTATCCATATTTAAATTAAGTAAGACCTGTAACAGTACTCTGCTCTTTTTTATGTTTGGATTAGAAAAAAGAAAATCCAATGGTAAGAATTTTTAAAACATTATTCAAAAAGATCCCTTCTGAATTTTATCACAGAAACCAATTGTTAGCTACTATTAATATGCTAAATATCCTATTCTAATCAATTGCAGAAAACTGAGACTTTGAGTAACTTATTTATGAAATCTGCTTTAGATTTATTATACCATGGTCTCTAGCCCCATCATATCTCTTAAAACAGATTTCTATATTTAAAAAGAATTATGTTAACTACAAAAAGGCAAATCCTTTTTCCTAACCCAAAAACCCATTGCAGAACTCTTGCATGCCATTAAGACACTATATTTTATTGGCTTCTTAGAATCACATTTGTTACTCTTTCATGCATCGAAAGACTAAGAATTACTGGCAATGGAATATTTCAAGGAAAACATATTCTTTGCAAACCATTGATGTAGACTTTGTGTGCAAATTATATATTTATATAATATATATTATATATATAATATATATATTATATGCATATAATATATTATGTATATATGTATATATATTATGTATATATATGTATATATATTATGTATATATATGTATATATAATATATATATATAGTATTGGTTAATGTGATTTCCAGTGTATAATTTGTTATAAAATTCATTATCCCATAAAATGCTTAATAATATAAAAAATAATAACTCTATTTCAAATATCAGACATAATTGTACCAAATTGTTTTTTTTTTCCTGATCACAGATCTAGAATATCATTCTGTTTCCATTAGTTAGGTATGTCCATGGAATTTGGGTAAAGGTAATGTACTCTTCTTCTAGGACTAGCCCCCAAAACCACCTCTAAAATGGTCTTCCCCAATTTTTTGCTTGAGCAGTAGACTTCATGGTCCTAATGGAGGGTGATGATGTAAGATGGGGAGCTTGGGTCTCTTAATCGTGGTGTGTGAGGGCATCTGCTATCACATGAATTACGTGTTGGTGAGTGTGACAAACTGTATTGCATTCACTGCTGTGATTTTGGAGTATATGCTTTAGAAGTTCAGTTACTTCTTCTAAATATATTCTCAAAGTTCCAAATAATTGGGTTCTACCCAATATGTTGGTATATTTTCACATTCTATCCTCTAATTGTGCTGCATACAAGTATACTTCTAATTTAAAAGTCATATTGAATCCTTACAACAGTGTTCCGTCTGGTTATGTGACATCTTCATGTTCAGTAGCAAAAAAGGAAGCGGTTTATGCAATCATCTATATACAGGCTATCTTCTTACATTTTCATCTATTCAAATGACAGAATATTAACTCCAGTTCTTGCCACACTAACTGCAATTTCTTTAAAACACTTGCTTGACCAAACAATTGTATTTATAGATCACCTAGAAGATTTTACCTGAAAAATAGGATGTGTCTCTTTCTGTTCAGTCTCGTGTTTTACAGCATCTTTCATTCTCTTATGTTACAATATTCCATACTTGATATACTCAGCTCTTACACCTATGGATCCTACTTCTAAATAACATTGTGGTAGTTCTTGAAGTATCTTGAGACTTCCAGTTTAAAAAGGAAAAAAAAAACTTGTTTTCTGTATTGATCTCATATTTTGATTTGTCTTCTCTCTGGCCTAAGTGATAAAGATTTGAATGCATTAATGACATTTTCCTGTTAATACAATGGCAATGCTGGTTTTCAATTAATACTTTCTTATGGATTTTGCACTAGCTTTCCTCTCTGAGACAGATGACACTAAGCTTTGAGTTCTGTACTTATTTAACAGAAGCCTATGAATTTTAGTCCTCTTCAAAATGTGCCTTAAAATTTTGGCCAGAAGACCAAACGTGGCAATGGTTCATTGTGATAAATCTCATTATTTTGGAATGTAATAATTGTAAAACTGTGTATCTGTATATATAGTATACACTGTATATTTTATACTTTCCTCCTTTTCTAATTATGCCAACCTGTTTGGACTGTTGGATGCACATATGCTAGGGAATAGCTTCTAAGAGAGGAAAAAAGCATCTCACACAGTACTGCAAGCAGGTTGAAAAAGGGTAATATGAACATGTTTTGGGTTTTCTCTCTCTCTCTTCTGGCCATACTGATTCCACTATCTAGGAGTTCAGTACAGTCTGAGCACCAGCTTCTGGGCCGGCAGTATGTTGGAGTTAAAGCTCATCGACGAAGGCTTAACTACAGGAGAAAGTACGTTTGGAGCATCAGTTGTGGCAAATCAGCTCACTATTAGTATCAGAGATATCCTTAGATAGACCTCAGATTTGTTATTTTATGCATTTGGGATACTTGGAATGAAAAACTTAGGTCCTCACATATTTCAGATAGTTCAAAAGAACTCTCTGGTTACCACATTAAAAATGGAGATGGATAAGTATGGAGTTTGGGCATTGGTGGACCCAGCCAAAATGTGAACACACTGGGAACTGGAAACAGGGAAGACAGGTATGATGCCTAAATGCATTAGAAGTGAGATCCAAGCAATAGTCTTCTTGGATAGTGCCTGACATGGGCAATAGGGAACTCTGAAGAGTGATTCTAAATGTCAGTCTGAAGGCAAGAGCCAGGGTATCCGCCTTCAAATCATTTGGAAATCATTTTAATAAGGATTCCCTGCCCTCACTACCAGAGATTTTTATTCACTATGTATGGAATAGGGAGAGAGAATCTGCATTTTAATAAAAATGTAATGACTGGTCTAAAGAGCTGGGAAGCATGTTTGCTAAGCATATCATCCATATAAAAGAATAGGACTGTGATGGACAGGATACCCCCTAACCATTTATGTTGCGAAAGTGATAGAATGTGTCCCAGGAAAACAGAATTTTGGATGTGGTGTTTTAATAGTTGATTTTGCTTCATATCTATATACTAAAGGAATCAGTTTTATAAATGATACAAAGAGTTAAGAAATGTTGACGCATATGATGCCCCTATATGTACTCCTATTTGTCTTACTTTTAGCTTTAATAACCGTTAGATAAAACAGTATTTTGCTTTACAGTTTAAATTATTAAATGTTAACAGACCGATGAAATAAGGAATTGGGAGTCAGGATTTTGTTCACTTATCTCTTAGTGGATGATATGAATCTGACAGACCATGGCATTTTTTGGTCTCATTGATTCTCTCTTTAAAGATTTCTCAGTTGCCTTAATTCCTAAGCTCTATTGCTTTCTTCTTGCAATGACATTTAGTTTCACAAGTGGGAAGTTTTTACTTTGTTATAAATGTTCCATTATTTGCTTGACTATGTTGTAAGTTTTATTAGTTATGTTGTTTTATTAAGTCTTAATTCTCATGATGGAACTTTTGAAAGCTTTTAGACTTTTGCTTCTGTCTCCTACCCCACCCCCTTTTCCTTATTTTCTGCTTTTTCTTTCCTTCCTTCTCATTTAAAAAAAAAAACTTTTAACGTTTATTTTTGAAAGGGACCAAGCATGAGCATGGGAGAGGCAGACAGAGAGGGAGACACAGAATCCGAAGCAGGCTCTAGGCTCTGAGCTGTCAACACCGAGCCTGACGCAGGACTTGAACTCATAAGCCTTCAAGCCACGAGATCATGACCTGAGCTGAAGTCAGCCACTCAACCAACTGAGCCACCCAGGAGCCCTGCTTTCTGCTCATTTTTTTTTCTCTTTATTACTACTTACCATGTATAACAAATTGCCTTTAAACTTGATATACAACAATGAATGAAGATGTCCCTTAAGGCTCTTATTCTCAAGTGAGTAAGATAAAATAGTTGCATAAAAAATTATTAGATGAAGGAGTTTATAATAAACGTGTAATAGACCCAGCCTTAGCTGGAATCAGTATATGGTTGGGCTTATAAAAGAAATATTTGCTTGAGGGACAAAGAAGCCTCTGAAAAATAACTCCCAAGTACAATGAAAGCAGGCTTGGTTACACTGAGTTGGCATACAACCCAGTTGGAAGATAATGGTGCTACTAAATACTACCAGGTATTTTTCATCATATCCCTGCATAATATGTTTCAGGCTACAGTTGAGACCTAACTTTACAAAGAAATATGCTTCAAAGAGCTGATTTGGGACACTGGTTAACAATGTAAATAACATGGCAAGATGGAGAAGAGAGAATCCATTGTTTGTCTGCAGTTTGCCTTATCCTCTTGTTTAGGGGAGAAGGGAATATTTGACAAGAACTAAGAGCGCTGAACATATGTGAAAAATTGTTACAATCTTCCTGCTTCCATGTCTTAAGTTATTTCCCATGCATATCACAATTCTTCAAAATTCTTGGAATAGGAATGGCCAATGATATAGGAGCCATCAGGAAACCTTAGAAATGAAGTATAGTGGTTATCATATATCTTTAGGACATGATTGGCTATGGGCTGACAACTAGGAAAATCCAAGTGTAAAGCAAAGGTACATACATGTGCTATTAGGCATCACTGAGTTAATGTTTCTTTCTGTGCAGTTTAACACAGTTTGTCTCATCACTGCCTCTATCTGCAAGATCTTTTTGAATCAAAGTACATAAAGTGAGATCAGGAACTGGGATCAGAATATTGTCTGCAAGTTGATCACTACCTTAAGTTTGGGGGAGTACTCTGATCCTAAATAATTAACATATAGTACATTCCTCTGTGACTGTGTTATAATTCAGCATAAGGTAAGGGCAGAGGAGGTCTCCAGTGGATTGAGCATTTTAGAGTGAGAATCTATATAGAGTGTTATCATTGTGGAATGGGGTTCTATGATAAATGTTATTAAATTGAGGGGTAAGTTGCTCCTCTAGGTATCAATGGGCAATGAATATATACTACCAGCTTCAGGGATGTGCATAATCCTGAGCGTGTTAGGACACCAAGTAGCCATAGTCTCAAGAAGTGAAGGATCAAACGCTAACCATAGCTGTACCATAAATATATGATCAACCAATGCAGAATGCTAGAATATTCAGATTTGGTCAGGACATTATAGATTCCTTAGAGTTCTTCACAGGATGGTGTCTCCACAGTGTTGGTATAGCTTCAAGAATGCCAGAATAACTCTGTATAAATGAGTCAGCATGTGTTGTAGTGGGTCACCATCTCTGTTATCTACCAGACTGAATGTTATGGGTAGGTAGGATTTCCAGCAGTGCTGTGCAATGTAATATCATATGTTGTCATCCAGCAGAAGAAGATGTATGAATGGGAGAGGTATGCGTCTCCTTCTCCCCACTCATGTAGAAACCTGGAAATTAGAGCCTCCTGGTACAACCAAACGTATAGGACAAAGGAGAATGCTACCTCAGAGTCTCTAGTGAATGCTTCCAAATAATGAAACATCTGTGTTGTTGGCTGTTGGTAAATGAGAATAGGTTCTGAGATTCAATTATTTCTCCATTACCTATGCCCCATTGCTTACAGCTAGAGGTCACTCTTACATGGAACAGGAAGAAATTGTCACTATGATCTCCAGTCTTGGCCCTGTAGTGCCCTATGGACACTATTTTTGTCTGTTACAAGATGCAGAGTCAATTGCAAGCTTTCACAACAAGGTTCTGAACCTGAGTTAATGTTCAAGGAGCAGACATTAGTCTTGCATGTGACAAACACACTAGAAATTAGCAAGCAGAGGAAAACCCTAGAGGTTAAATCTGTCATGATTCCAGTTTCAAGTTGGCAGTCCAAAGTATGCAGCTGAGGGAGCTGGGACCAAGAAGCAGAACCCTGATCCACAGCAATGGAAAAATAAATACCAGATAATGACAACTATGGAGAGTAGAGCCTTAGGAAATGATACGAAGTAAGGGTATAGTACTTGCAAGACCTCCGTTCAAAGTGTTTAAAGGCTATTTCATAATGTATTCTAAAAGAGTAAATATTTTGAGGCTTAAAATTTTAACTCCATTTCATTTAACTAAAAAAAAATTTTAATGTTTATTTTTTTTAGAGAGAGAGGGTGAGAGTGAGCAGCGGAGGGGCAGAGAGAGAGAGAGGGAGACATAGAATCTGAAGCAGGCTCCAGGCTCTAAGCTGTCAGCACAGAGCCCAATGTGGGGCTCAAACTCATGAATTGTAAGATCATGACAAAAAAAAAAGTAGGGCGCTCAACTGACTGAGCCACCCAGGTGCCCCAAACTCCATTTAATTATAAATTTGAAAATGGAAACTTTATGTGACCCTCTGTCCCATCCTAACAATCAGGCAGCAAAAGGTTGAAAAACTACAACACAATTTTAAAAACCCTATCAGAGGAAGACACAAGATTCCTATATGAATTAAACTCTAGAAAGTGGTAAATCTTTCATAAAGACAAGGTGGTTAGCCCCACTAGAACTGCAAAAGGAAGAGGGATCCATTAGTTCCAGTAGACAAGGGGCAAAGGGGGAGCAGAAACCAGCTAACATTAAAAAACAAACAAACAAACAAAAACTTCTAACAGTCTCCTATGAGTTTATGTCCCAGATTTGGAATCAGAGGAGCTCCTGCAAGAGAACTAGTCTGAAATCTCTTAACAACACTTACTCATGGGTATTTATAAAAATTTGAGTAGAAGTACATTTTCATGTTTTTAAAATATGAACTTTATTGTCAAATTTGTTTCCGTACAACACCCATTGCTCATCCCAGTCTTCTGTTAAGTTTCTCAGGATCCACATAGGAGTGAAAACATATGGTATCTGTATTTCTCTGTATGGCTTATTTCACTTAGCATAACACTCTCCAGTTCCATCCACATTGCTACAAATGGCCAGATTTCTTTCTTTCTCATTGCCACGTAGTATTCCTTTGTGTATATAAACCACAATTTCTTTTCCATTCATCAGTTGATGGACATTTAGGCTCTTTCCATAACTTGGCTATTGTTGAAAGTGCTGCTATAAACATTGGGGTACAAGTGGCCCTGTGCATCAGCACTTCTGTATCCCTTGGGTAAATTTCTAGCAGTGCTATTGTTGGGTCATAGGGTAGGTCTAGTTTTAATTTTTTGAGGAACCTCCACACTGTTTTCCAGAGTGGCTGCACAAGTTTGCATTCCCACCAATAGAGCAAGAGGATTCCCATTTCTCCACATCCTTGCCAGCATCTATAGTCTCCTGATTTGTTTTTTTAGCCACTCTGATGAGCGTGAGGCGGTATCTCAGTGTAGCTTGATTTGTATTTCCCTGATGAGGAGTGACGTTGAGCATCTTTTCATGTGTCTATTGGCCATCTGAATGTCTTCTTTAGAAGAGTGTCTATTCATGTTTCTGCCCATTTCTTCACTGGATTATTTTTCGGGTGTGGAGTTTGGTGAGTTCTTCATAGATTTTGGATACTAGCCCTTTGTCCAATATGTCATTTGTAAACACCTTTTCCCATTCCGTTGGTTGCCTTTTAGTTTTGTTGATTGTTTCCTTTGCAGTGCAGGATCTTTTTATCTTGATGAGGTCCCCATAGTTCATTTTTGCTTTTAATTCCCTTGCCCTTGGAGATGTGCCAAGTAAGAACTTGCTGTGACTGAGGTCAGAGAGGTTTTTTCCTGCTTTCTCCTCTAGGGTTTTGATGGTTTCCTGTCTCACATTCAGGTTCTTTATCCATTTTGAGTTTATTTTTGAGAATGGTGTAAGAAAGTTCTAGTTTAATTCTCTTGCATGTTGCTGTCCAGCTATCCCAGCACCATTTGTTAAAGAGACTGTTTTCCATTGGAAATTCTTTCCTGCTTTGTCAAAGATTAGTTGGCCATACTTTTGTGGGTCTCGTTCTGGGGTTTCTATTCTAGTCCATTGGTCTATGTGTCTGTTTTTGTGCCAATGCCATGCTGTCTTGATGATTACAGGTTTGTAGTAGAGGCTAAAGTCTGGGATTGTGATGCCTCCCACTTTGGTCTTCTTCAAAATTACATTGGCTATTTGGGGTCTTTTGTGGTTCCATACAAATTTTAGGATTGCTTATTCTAGCTTCGAGAAGAATGCTGGTGCAATTTTGATTGGGATTGCATTGAATATGTAGATAGCTTTGGGTAGTATTGACATTTTAACAGTATTTATGCTTCCAATCCATGAGCACGGAAACGTTTTTCCATTTCTTTGTACCTTCTTCAATTTCCTTCATAAGCTTTCTATAGTTTTGAGCATACAGATCTTTTACATCTTTGGTTAGGTTTATACCTAAGTATTTTATGATTCTTGTTACAATTGTGAAGAGGATCAGTTTCTTTATTTGGCTTTCTGTTGCTTCATTATTAGCATATAAGACTGCAACTGATTTCTATACATTAATTTTGTATCCTGCGACTTTGCTGAATTCCTGTATCAGTTCTAGCAGACTTTCGGTGGAGTCTGTCGGGTTTTCCATGTATGATATCATGTCATCTGCAAAAAGTGAAAGCTTGACTTCCTCTTTGCTAATTTTGATGCCTTTGATTTCCTTTTTTTGTCTGGTTGCTGATGCTAGAACTTCCAACACTATGTTAAACAACAGTGGTGAGAGTGGACATCCCTGTCATGTTCCTGATCTCAGGGGGAACGGTCTCAGTTTTTCCCCATTGAGGATGATATTAGCTGTGGGCTTTTCATAAATGCTTTTTATGATGTTTAAGTACGTTCCTTCTATCCTGACTTTCTCGAGGGTTTTTATTAAGAAAGGGTGCTGAATTTTGTCAAATGAGTTTTCTGCATCGATTGACAGGATCACATGGTTCTTATCTTTTCTTTTATTAATGTGATATATCACATTGATTGATTTGTGAATGTTGAACCAGCCCTGCATCCCAGGAATGAATCCTACTTGATCGTGGTAAATAATTCTTTTTATATGCTGTTGAATTCAATTTTCTAGTATCTTACTGAGAATTTTTGCATCCATATTTATCAGGGATATTGGCCTGTAGTTCTTTTTTTTTTTTTTTTTTTTTTACTGGGTCTCTGTCTGGTTTAGGAATCAAAGTAATACTGGCTTCATAGAATGAGTCTGGAAGTTTTCCTTCCCTTTCTATTTTTTGGAACAGCTTGATTCTGTGAGTGAAATGTTGCAAGGATCACAAAGTACCAGAGACATCATTACAAGCATGAAACCTACAGACATCACAATGACTCTACACCCATATCTTTCTATGATAACACTGAATATAAATGGACTAAATGCTCCAACCAAAAGACATAGGGTATCAGAATGGATAAAAAAAACAAGACCTATCTATTTGCTGTCAAAAAGAGACTCATTTTACACCTGAGGACACCTTCAGATCGAAAGTGGGGGGATGGAGAACTATCTATCATGATACTGGATGTCAAAAGAAAGCTAGAGTAGCCATACTTATAGCAGACAAACTAGATTTTAAATTAAAGGCTATAACAAGAGATGAAGAAAGGGCATTATATAATAATTACAGGGTCTATCCATCAGGAAGAGCTAACAATTGTAAAATTGCATGTCTATGCGCCGAATACGGGAGCCCCCAAATATATAAGACAATCACAAACATAAGCAACCTTATTGATAAGAATGTGGCAATTGCAGGGGACATTAATACTTACAACAATGGATAGATCATCTAGACACGGGATCAATAAACAAGGGCCCTGAATGATACATTGGATCAGATGGACTTGACAGATATATTTAGAACTCTGCATCCCAAAGCAACAGAATATACTTTCTTCTCGAGTGCACATGGAACATTCTCCAAGATAGATTACATACTGGGTCACAAAACAACCCTTCATAAGTATACAAGAATTGAGATCATACTATGCACACTTTCAGACCACAATGATATGAAGCTTGAAATCAGCCACAGGAAAAAGTCTGGAAAACCTCCAAAAGCATGGAGGTTAAAGAACACCCTACTAAAGAATGAATGGGTCAACCAAGCAATTAGAGAAGAAATTTAAAAATATTTGGAAACAAATGAAGATGAAAATACAACAATCCAAACGCTTTGGGATGCAGCGAAGGCAGTCCTGAGAGGAAAATACATTGCAATCCAGGCCTATCCCAAGAAACAAGAAAAATCCCAAATACAAAATCTAACAGCACACCTAAAGGAAATAGAAGCAGAACAGTTAAGACACTCCAAACCCAGCAGAAGAGAAATAATAAAGATCAGAGCAGAAATAAACAGTGTAGAATCTAAAAAACCTGTAGAGCAGATCAATGAAACCAAGAGTTGGTTTTTGGAAAAAATAAACAAATTGATAAGCTTCTAGCCAGGCTTCTCAAAAAGAAAAGGGAGTGACCCAAATAGATAAAATCATGAATGAAGATGGAATTATTACAACCAATCCCTCAGAAATACAAGCAATTATCAGGAAATACTATGAAAGATTGTATGCCAACAAACTGGACAACCTGGAAGAAATGGACAAATTCCTAAGCACCCACACACTTCCAAAACTCAAGCAGGAAGAAATAGAAAACTTGAACAGACCCATAACCAGCAAAGACATTGAATCAGTTATCAAAGATCTCCCAACAAATAAGAGTCCAGGACCAGATGGCTTCCCTGGGGAATTCTACCAGACATTTAAAGCAGAGGTAATACATATCCTTCTCAAGCTGTTCCAAAAAATAGAAGTACATTTTCAAAAGAGATGAAAAAAGGAGAGCTGAGAAAGATCTCCCAGGAGGCATGTGAGGCTTCACCTAAGCACAAGGTCCTTTTCCCTGAAACAAGGTACAGGGTAAAAGAAGACCTGAGAGACCACCCATAAGGCAGACTCCAGGTTCTTTTTATTCCAGGGTCTCTCCTTTTTCTTCTTTTTATGCCCTTAGGGTTCTCAGAGATTCCTAGACCTGTGGTTTGGTGTCTGACATTAACTTGTGGAAATTCTTAATCATTATTGATTTATTTATATATTTCATCTCCTTTTTCTTTCCTCCTTCTAATATTCCCATTACACACAGGTTACACAATTGTAGTTGTCCACAGTTCTTGGGAATTAAGTCTTGTCATTTTAGTAGTTTTTCATTGCCTTTTGGCTTTTGAGTTTTCTGTTGATAAATCCTCTAGGTCAGAGATGCTTTCCTTGGTTGTTTCCAATTTACTAATTTGCCCATTAAAGGCGTTCTTCATTTTGTTACAGTGTTTTTGATATCTAGCATTTCTTTTTAGTTCTTTCTTAGGATTTCCAGCTCTCTACTTACATTGTCCATCTATTCTTGCCTGCTAATTTACCCATTAGAGCTCTTAGCATATTAATCATAGTTGTTTAAATTCCCAACTGATAGTTCCAACAACTCTGCCATATCTGGTTCTGGTGCTTGCTCTGTCTTTTCAAATTATGTTTTGTTTAGTTGTGGTTTGGGTTTTTTTTTTTTACTTTTTGCTATACTTTGTAGTATTTTCTTGATAGCCAGGAACATAGAGGCTCAAAGGAATTGCTGCAAATATGCCTTTAGTAATGTGGTAAGGCGGGGGTGGTGGGTAAAGGAAGCTACAATACTGTGGTTTGGTCTCCATCTTTTAGTGACCCTTGCCTCTGGACTATGCACTTCACATGTGTTTCTCCAGTAACCACCCCCCCCCCCCAAGTTGGAGAGGATGGCTGGGTTGAGTGGGGGAATTATTTCTCTTTATACCACTTGGAAGACTAAAGCCAGCTGGAGTTGGATATTTCTCTTCCCCAGGTGAGTTAGGTTCTGATAATACCCCAGCAGGTTACGATCTGGTTAACTAGTTTCCCCTGAGGTCAGGCTTTTTCAAAAGAATAGAATAGTGTATTTCAAAATGGCTCCCTTTCCTTCTCCCTGCTATAAATGTGAGAGGACTTTACCTGAAATTTACTGTGGAAACTTCATCAAGTTCCTGGAGATAAATTTTAGAGCATTTTTGTGGCTCCCCCTCAGACTAGGTCCTTCTGAAGTTTTTAACTCTCAGAATTGTCCACACTGGGCCTCTAGCAGTTTATCAATTATAGTTCAAGTGTTCATTCCCAGCACTGGTTCCTGTGGTGGTTTCTGTTCATGAGTCTCTCCTCTAGTAACCTATAGGATTCTGCCCCTCTAATTTTAGGAGTAGTGGTGCCCTGTGTCTTCCCTTTTCTGATGGAACTAAAAAGATGATTTTCAGTCTGTTCAGCTTTTTACTTGTTAAGACAGGTTGGCAACTTCCAAGCTCTGTACATGTGGGACTGGAAAGTCCAGAAGTGTGTGTGTGTGTGTGTGTGTGTGTGTGTGTGTGTGTTTTAGTGGTTACATGAATATAGCCAATTGTCAAAGCTTACCAAATGAATACTTAAGATCTGTGTGTTTTTTGTATTTAATAATGCCTCAAATACATATGTATATAAACATGTTTTTACATGCCCAAACAAAAGATATCATTTCCCTTAAACAAGATCTACTTCCTGATATATTCAGAAATGAGATCTATATCTGATGGAAATATCTATAATCTTGAATCTGTACATATCATTAAAATCATGTATCATTTATTTTCCTTTTTTGCTTCCTATCAACCTCCTACCTCTCGTTCTCCATATACCTCCCTCTGAATATCTCCTATACAGGCTCCGTTGTCCGTAAGAGTGAGCAAAAACACTTGAGCTCTTCCAGCCATCAACAAATCTTCTTACTGCCAAACCCTGCCATTTCTATCCAGCAAAGCTATTGTAAAATCATTTGTAACATTTTTTTCTTCTTTCCATAAGGAGTAGACATGAGAAGGTGAACCCAGTCTGAAAGCATCTTTTATAAATGACTGTATTTGTCTCAATAGGAAGGGCCAAACATTCACATCATTTTAGGACTGAAAAGCATGGAGATTGGTTCTAACATTGGACCGCCCCCCTCCAGCCAAAAGGACTTGATTGTTTTGTTTCCTCCCGAGTTAAAACTACGTTTTTATATTTGTTCAACCTAGAGGAAGTGTACCATTCCTTATCCATCAAAACTAGAAGGGCCAAGCTATAGGTGGAGATTTATTTAGTTATGGTAATGCTTTTTCTCCTTTCCTTTTCTTTAAACCTTGGGCTTCCATACCAAATTATAGTCAATTATCACGGTTTTCAGTGCTATAAAGTCACCATGAACATTGAATTAGTGAACACTGAGCTATCATTTCTAGGAGAAAGAGTTCATTTCCTGTGAGCCTCTGGTTACATTATTTTCATTGAATGATTAGTATATAACTGACTTCATGTATTTTGATGCCTTATTTAATATATATGTAATATGTATACATGTAATTATATATTTAGGTATCTGTATTATATATGTATTATGCATATATGTATACACACATGTATTGTTGATCCATCAACATTGATGCCAATAGCACTCAAGTGTGAACAAAGCTAACATACACATTTTCTCTGTGAGGCACGTCATGACCTTCTTGTCCTTAGGAATGCTAGACAGCACTTTAGCACTATGCATAGGGACCTTTTTAAACAGTGAAGCCGTTAAAAAATCCTTACAAAAATGTGGCACTAAATAGACTGTGAAAGGAAGCTTGTTTACATTAAGAGACTTGAAACGAGAGGGCGGAGCACTGTCTTGTTCTACCCAGCTGAGAATTTGCACACCAGTTCCCCAAATTTTTCACTGTTCTGATGATGTGCATGTCCATAAGTGATAAAGTGTTGAGAGTATTGATTTTGGGGTTACAAATAAGTTTCAGTGAGAAGACTAATTCAGGAAAGCAGAATCCACAAATGAGCATCAACAGAATCTCTCCTGAAAACAGAATGAGTAGAATTTTTTTTCTAATTTCTATGGTTTATGATTTAGTTTCTGAAGTTTCCTAATACATATAAACGGTCAGGAGTTAAAAATCTTCCTTCTCTGATCCTTCTGTGGGAAAAGATCTTTTCTACAATTAGTAAGTTTTTCAATTCATTTCTCATTTTCTCAAATGTCTATACTATGCCAAGTATTCAAAATGAGAAAATAGGAGTTATTATCTCTACTTCAAACATGTAAAACTTAATTGCAATTAATACAATTATGGTAAATTGAGGCTGGGACAAAAAGGCATGGTCAAATACGAGGTTAGCAGAAAAGAACTATAGAGAAAGTGCTATTAAAGTTGACTGTTGGTGAATAAACTGAAGTTTGCCCAGTGGAAAAGTGTCTACTGCATCAAACAAAGATAGGGGTGTGGTTATTTCCTTAGGTGGTTTTGATTTGTGATTTCAGTCAGTGGAAGTATTTTATTCCAACATTTTGATTCTGAAAATATTTGGAATTGTTTTTGTTTTTTTTTTTTTTTTTATTTTTTTATTTATTTATTTATTTATTTATTTTATTTTTTTTTTTTAGATTTTATTTTATTTTTATTTTTTTTTTTCTGAAATTTATTGACAAATTGGTTTCCATACAGGAATTGTTTTTGAATGAAAACACTAATGTCAGAATTTCACAAAGATACCTTTTATTTCAAGAAGAATTTCTGGAGTTTTCTCTGAAAATTCTAACATTTTATGTACAAGACCATTAAACTATGTCTTTCCATTTTTGCATTTCTATGAATTGGGCAGAATCAACAAATGGCTATTGAATTGAAATGATGGTGTCTCTGTATGCTTCTAGGACATGGGTATGGAGACCTAAAACTGCATGTCAGGTTTAGAAAATTGCAAGCTAGAGTTAGAAGTCTATTTCCATAGCACCTGTTGGAGATTATAGCCTACTCAAAGGTACCAGCAACATTGATGAGGAAGGAAAAGACACATTTGAGAATTATTTAAGATTTAGGTCATAATATCCTCTGGATGTTGGGGGAAATAGGGCTAATCTAGAGAGATACTCAGACATGAGGCACTCACATAGCATGTGATAATAAGAACAGAACCAGATCTGGTCATTGACACTAATTGTGTACTTGCCATGAATCTTGCACCAATGTACAAATCACATCTAATCTAATACTATTTTTAATGTTTTTATTTATTTTTGAGATACAGAATGTGAGGGGGAGGGGCAGAAAGAGCCTGAGAATCTGAATCTGAAGCAGGCTCCAGGCTCTGAGCTGTCAGCACAGAGCCTGACACAGGGCTTGAACTCCCCAGCCAAGCAGTGAGATCATGACCTGAGCCAAACTCAGACGCTCAACAGACTGAGCCACCCAGGTGACTGTCATCTAATCGGATTCTTACAACTCTGTGAAGGAGTTACTATTTTTATCTTTATTTTTTGAATTAGAAAAATCAAATGCAAAGAGATTGGGGTAACATTCCCAAGGCCACAGAGCTAACAGTTGGCAGACCTAGCATTTGAAAAAGCTACATTTAAATGCTTAATTTTCTATAGGATAAAATGATCAGTGATGTATTGTGTATACATGTAGTAGGATAGAAAAAAAAGACGTGCATACTTTTTTGTAAACCTTTCTGTTGCAAGAAGATAGTGAACACATGTTTGTTCTATTCTGATATGTTCATATATTTTTAAATAACTGTAAATAAAACATCTGGAATTTAGAAAAAGTTGAATATTTTCTTAGCATTGTTTGAAAGTGTGATGTAAATTAGCAGTTAAGAGTAAAACTGAACAGCAATGTCCGAGAAAACACAGCCTTGAGAATGAAGAATGAAATGATTCAATTTTTCATTTGGTGGGTTGATAGAGTATTTAATTGGATGCTAAAATACTAACATGTATCCATGTATTATCCAGTTAAGGATCCACATATAAGTATAATCCAAAGGCAGAATGTACACTGACCTTTATATTAAAGATCATGGGCAATATAAAAAAATTTGTTCTAAACCTCCAGATTATGAAAATCCATAACTTACTGGTGGTAGAAAATGTTTAAACCCAAATAAGTTATAATTTTTTCTAAAACATTTTTGTATAATATCTAAAGCATTATACATTACAGTATCTTATAAGCTATAAAAAAATATACCTTTTTTCAGTTGCTTCCCTAGTCCTCCGATGGGAATGTCTGAGTTGCAGCTGGTCATCTTATCAATTCTGGTCATGAGTTTTACCTAATGAGAATTTCCGGTTGGTTCAGGGCAATCCATTTCTTATGGGAAATCTGCATGAAACTCTTCCCTTTCCATATTTGGAGTGCGGAAGGTTGCTATACAAAGTCATTGCTGTGTAAAGACAGAGCAACATATTCTAGGGACTAGCAGATCAGTAATATTCAAAATTCACCATCTTCTCTCCCAATACCCTTCTGCTTTAAATCCAATTTCGTGGGGCACCTGGGTGGCTCAGTCGATTAAGCATCTGACTCTTGATTTCTGTGCAGGTCATGATCTCATTGTTTGTGAGATCTAGGCCCTCACTTACCCCCCACCCCACCCCACCCCCAGTTCAGGCCCTGACAGCACAGAGCCTGCTTGGGATTCTCTCTCCTCTCTGCCCCTTCCCTGACTTGTGCACACATTGTGTGTGTGTGTGTGTGTGTGTGTGTGTGTGTGTGTGTGTGTGTCAAAATAAGAAAACAAACTTTAAATAAACCCAATTTCCTTTAATGATATCACCATTCTCCTAGTCATTCAAGTCCAAAGACTATAAATTATTGACCTGTCTCTCACATTTGTGTTCCACATCCAAGCAGTTGCCAATTCCTGTCTATCCTATCTTTGTGATAGGTTTTAGTTGGCTCGTCCTGTTTATCCAACATGTTTATAACTTAATTTAGCCTCGTATCTCACACTTAGAACAGTTGGGATATGATTGAAGTGATCTATTTGGTCTATTACATCTTCCTGAAGTATTTTTATAGCTGCCCAAGTAATCTTTCTGAGATAGGACATAAATTGTGTCACGCCAATAGGTTCCCAAAGTCTTAAGCCTAATTTCAAACACTCTAATTTAGTTGTTAACACCCTCCAGCCTCTGACCAGAATATAGTTTTATGAACATAGTTTCTACTGGTCTCTCATGTACCCTACCAACCAAACTGAAGAACAAAATTGTTCCCTCATGTGGCTGACCGTTTTTACCCCCAATTTCCTTAATCTTATTTCCACCCTTAGGATAACTCTACATGTTAACATCCTATCTAGTCTTTAAGATCCAACTACTATGCCATATGACTACTGTAAGTCTATCATCTGAAAATAATCTGCTCAGCATAAATTCACAACCTGCTTTGTTTTTCTCTTAAGGTATTTAGAGTTATGATCTATGTCTTATGGATTTTATATTATTGTAGTCCATCACAGAGCATTTTGCTTACTGTAACTACTCAATAAATAAAATGAATGGATTTTTGCATGTCAATGGAAAAGCTTCTGGGGGATAGAGAGAAATGTCATGTTACATGCAACAGAGAATCAATTACTTAAATTCAGATGACTGAACTGTATTGGCAGTGTGGCTACTGAGACATAAAAGAATCATTAAACTTCTTGAACTTTAGTTTTTCCATGTATTGGTTATCATGGTATTTTCCAGATTTCCTTCATACAGAGCCATGACAGCTTGGTAAATACAATGATAAGACCCATTGGAACTTGATTTAAGTCAATAAGTTGGTGGGCTTTACATTTGTGAAGAGCCAATAAGAAAATAACATTCATCATCTGACTTCTTCATATATTTTGTGAAACATAATTCTTTCAATTCTATCAAAGAAAAAGTATTAATGTTAATGACTTGCACATAGTTTCCTAATCAAACTCCCCCTTCCTTCCTATAATAAACCAAAATAAGATGTAAACTCTCCTATACATCTAATCCTATTAGACTTCTGTAAAACAATCAGGAAAGGTTAACTTGATTATTCATTAATTTGTCTAGTCAAAGCAATTCACAACTAGCCAAAGGAACAATTGTAACTAATTCTAATTCAACAATAAAAATTCTATTTATCTAGCGCCCAAACTATAAAGGTGTAGAGACAAAAGTGCAGCACATATTTTTTTAAGTAAATGTGCAAATTTAAAAACCCAAACACTCCTTCAGGCCTAATGGTTAAATTATTCTATTCAGATATATCACTAGATATGATAATGCCTGTTGTCCTGGTACTCACTTTTGGCTGTGTCATGAAGAAGTGTCTTTAGTTTCCTGCTTTCTTGTGCCCCATTTTTTCCCAGCTATTGCTTTTTGTTCCCATCCTGTCTGATTCTTGTGCCAACTATTAAAATCTTTAGTCCCAGAAATGGAGAGATTTTATCATTGCACAAGGAAATTTTTAATTTGCATCCAAAATCCTGAGGTATTTGGTTTTTTAAACCATGCTTCCCATATGTGGAGCCTTCAAATTGAAAACTGTATTCCTTTTTTTTTTCTTTTATAATATAATGCTCTCCAAATTTTTTTGGAAACATTAAATTTATAGAAAATTTGCAAATGCAGTTCAGACTTGTTTTACCTGAGCCATCTTAGAGTCATGTTCCCATATGATACCCTGTCATCCCTAAGTACATTAGCATGCACTCCATACACAAAAGGACATTCTCCTACATAATCACAGTGCAGAGCATGAAAGTAAGAAAATTAACAATGGTGCATAATTACCATCTGTAGAATGATGCTCACATCACATTTGAAGTTTTCCCAGATTCTCTAAAAGCATTCTTTATAAGGGAAGGATCTAGTTCAGAATGCTGTGTTGCCTTTACTTGCCATGTATGCATCTTCAGGCTCCTTCTTTCTTGAACAATTTTTCAGTGTTTTCTGGATTCTCATGAATTTCATACTTCTGAAGATTATAGGCCTGATATTTTATGAAATGTCCTTCAATTTTGGTTTACTGATATTCCTTAAAATTAGATTCAATTTCCACATCCTTAACAGGAATATCAGATTCCGTGTGATTTTTCTTGCTTCTGATCAGGTGGAACATAATTTTGACTTGCTCCATTACTGGTGATGTCCACTTTGATCATTTAAGATGTTATGGATCAGGCTCTCCCCTGTCAAGTTATTAATTTTCCCTTTGTTATTCAGTATTTGAAGCTTTATAAATATTCCTTACCAATATTTTAACTGTATTGAAGATATTTAGTTTCCTATTTCATTCAGTAGATAATAATATCCTACCACTGTTTATATTGACTATGAAATTGTCCCATATTTGGCCAGGGGAAGCCTAGATCCCAAGAACTTTTGGCACATCCATCAGTTTTTAGGTACTTCCTTGCTTTCTGACCAAACAAGATGCAAGCTCATCTTCTATATCTTATGCTGCACAGTCATGGAATCAGCCATTTCTTCAGAAGTGGAAAGAAGTTGAAAATAATATTTAGAAACCAGTATCTACATATTTGGTATAATAGCTACCAGGTCCTGTTAGCAGACAACTAGAGAATATGTTCATATATTATACACATCTATCCTTTACATCTGTATTTATATCTATATTGATGGAAAACCATGAATTCCCACCGATGGCAAGTATTTCATTTGTTTCTGTATTTTAATTATTGTAGCTCCCTTTTCTCACCATGAGAATTTTCTATTTGTCTTAATATATTTGAATTCTTATCCATGTAACCAATCTCTGCTACCAACCCCACTTAACATACAATTGCTCTTCTAACCCCATGGGCTCTAACACCCTCTGCTGGGCTGCCTCTCCTATCTGGACACTCTCCTCACCTTACCCAAGAGCTTACACCCAAGCCCAGTCCTTGACGTGGATGCCTTACTCACCCTGATGGGCTTTGATATTGTTGCCTGGCTGCCCCTTCACACTGATGTCCTCCTTGACTGTTTCATAGAAGGCCATGAATACCATTTTGAGAGAAGTACTCTAAGCATGGACTTAGGAGCAGTTGTCACACATGGCTTAATTTGTGTTTTAGGGAGACTGCAGATGTGTAAAAGAGCTGAATTGGGAATCTAGAAGTGGTTTAGTATCTTTCCAATTTTATCTCCCAAGGTATATCAATAGAAATTCTGGCTAGAGTAGTCTCTCTTATGCTGTGACCTCCCTATGAATAACATTTTTACTGGGCTTTCCCCTTCCTCCTGTAATGTCCGTGTCATTCCGTTCCACCTATTCCAGTGTAAGTCTTCAAGAACCATTCTTCTACCGTGGCTTTTACATTTATAAAGGGCCAACCCTCTTGAGTGGATGTTCTTCTCACTTTGCTTGGCCTCTTGTGTGACTCGAAAGTTATTTAAAAATCTTTCAAATTACCCAGTTATTTAGTGATACCTCCTGATGAACTCCTAAAGCACTTAATAGTATCAGGTATTGGACATCTACATGCTCCACCTCTAATTGTTGCCTTTTTCCTTTTTAAATTACCTTCCTGGCAATGTCATAAGTTCTTCGTAAACACAGATCCTATATAATAATTATATTCCCACAGCCTAAAGCATATTGCTTTACATTCATGAAGTCCTTGAAATATTTATAAGGGTGGTAAACAAATAACCATAGTCTTAATTCTTTTAGTTATAAGAGAAATCCCTGAGAGTTGGAGTGATTCTTATTCAAAAATTGTTGGAAGGTTAAAATAGCATGAAAAGTGATTTTAGCAAATATGGTACAAAGTGAATTACTGCTTTTTGTACGTGAGAGAGTAATTTGCCTAGAAGTATGTGGGATATATGGTAACATTGGAGTTGGGCTCCACAAAGCTAAAGGCTATTGTTTGATAGTATAGGAGAGAAAGCTGCTGGTATATGGCTCTTTCAGCAAATCTGTAGACTCATGGTGCTCACTTAATACATTTTGACAAATAATCACAAAGATGTAAATAAGAGGGAAAAAGAGTAAAAAAGACCCTGGCATCAGAATAATTGTATTTCTAAAGTAGTATAGATAATACAATGGAAAGGGGTCCATCTTGTCAGTCTTTCTCAATGTCCTTCAAACTTATGCCCAAACTCCAGAAGCCAAGGAAAATAAAATTGAAGAATTCTAAAGGTCTATAAGACCTTATTGAAACTACTCCAAAAATTATATGCTGCTCTTTTGAGGGGATTTCAGAGTTAAAGTGGGAAAAGGGTTTATTGATCCACATGTAATGGGAGAGAAAGGAATTGGAAAGGATCAATGAATTCATTGAGTTTTGCTCAGCTTGATCTTGCACACAATACATTTAAACATTAAGAAATAAATACACTCGGAGCTTTCTAGACTGGCTCCTTACAAACCAAATTGATTGGTTTCTCAAATTTTCATTCAATGATACAACGTTCTCTAGCATGATAGATATATGGTCAAATGGGAATGTAAATTCAAATTACTGCTTCCAGATGATTTTGCTTGAACTGTGTTATCACTTTATCTTCCCACACTTAAACTATGTACAATTACAAAAAAAGGTGCAAATGAAAATTAGTAAAAACGTTGATACATAGCTGAAATGTCAGGAAGAAAGCAGCAAAGTCTCTGTGGCAACAATGGAGTATGAACTTTCTGATGTTGAAAAGGGCATCATTGAAGGAAAACACGATAGAAATAATTGCAAAGTATTGCAGGTGAAGCATTACACAGCACATGGAAAAGAGCCCAATGGAAAATGTCACTGTTGAAATACAGTGATGAGGAAGGAGGTTGGAATTGGGATAAGGAGTAAATGACTTAAAAGTGCTAAAGCATAAACAACGATTTGCATTGAATGTAAGGGACTATTGGGAGAGTTCTAGTGGTTCTTCACATACCAGCTGAGTTTATAAGATAATATTGATTGCATACGATGACAATTCATTGAAACATAGTTAAGGAATGTGCCAAAGTGTAGTGTTAGCTCCAAAGATACAGATGGTCCCTGGTTAATGATTATTTGACTTACAACATTTTGACTTTATGATGATGTGAAAGTAATACACATTCAGTAGAACCTATGCTTTGAATTTTGACCTTTTCCCAGGTTAGCAATGCATGGTTCCATACTCATGATGGTGGGCAGTGGCAGTGAGCTGCAGCACCTATTCAGCCCTGCAATCACAAGGGTAAACAACAGCTACTCTTATGACATCCTGGTTTTCACTTGCAATACAATATTCAATAAATTACATGAGATATCCAACACTTTATTATAAAATAGGTTTTGTGTTAGATGATCTTGAGCAACTGTAGGCTGATATAACTGTCTTGAGCTCATTTAAACTAGGCTAGGCAAAGCTATGATGTTCTGTAGGTAACGTATATTAAATGCATTATCAATTTACAATATTTTTTAATGTTTATTTTTGAGAGAGGGAAAAAGAGACAGAGTGTGAGCCGGGGAGGTGCAGAGAGAGAGGGGGAGACACAGAATCTGAAGCAGGCTCCAGGCTCTGAGCTGTCAGCACAGAGCCTGATGCAGAGCTCAAACTCACTCACTGAGAGATCATGACTTGAGCTGAAGTTGGAGACTTAACTGACTGAGCCATCCAGGAACCCCTACAATATTTTTAACTTATGATGGACCTATCCAGATGTAACTCCATTGTAAGTTGAGGAAGATCTGTATTTTATCTGGAAAAAACAAAAACAGAAACAAAAACAAACTTTGACTTTATGAAGCTTACACACTAGTGTCCCAGTAGAAGGAAGACAGACGGTAAATGAAAAATAAACCTGAAATTAACCCTGTGATGGAAGTGCTATGGAGAAAGATAAAGCAGAGAAAGGGGAATAAAATGAAGGGATGGACAAGTTGTGCTGAAATGTTTAATACAGTAGTCAGGGAAAGTATCACTGATTAGGTGACATTTCATCCAAAGATAATCATCAAAAATAAAAGTGAAAAAGCAAGATACATTGTGAAGAGCATTCCAAGAATGGGCAAGCAAGTTACAAGAGCCCTGCGGAAGCATGTCTGCTGTATTTAAGAAATATCATGGAGTCCACTGGTCAGTAGTCCAGTGTTAGCTGAGTGAGCTCCTGTATCCTATGCATATTATATATCTGGGTGTGAAATGATGGTAGACACCATAAGTCACTTATTTAGCACCAGTTATACAAAGCAGAATTTAAGATCGTGAAAACAACGTAATAAGTGATATAACATTTCTCCTCTTTATAGCAAGTACACTCATGTGTGCGGGATATAAAGAATTTTTATAGGTCTTTAAACAAAGATGGAACTGTTTTTGTAAATAAGATTTAACTTTAAGAGAAATTATAGGCTTCAAGGATTATATTAGGGAAATCTACATTCCTTAAAATGTTGGAACAGTCTAATTTCTGGTTCCTATCTAAAGGAATATGCTGTATTCCACATAATAGTTGGTCTATCACAGGGTCCCCAATTTAATTTTTTTCTCCTACAGCAATAAAAAGGATCATATCAGGAAATTCAAAATTTCAATTTATATTATACTTTTATAGCTAACATTAATTATAGAACCTATGTAAAACTATGCAGAAGGCATTCTCCGTATAATTTCCTTCAACAGTCCTTTCACTATAAAATAGCTGAGATCAAGTTTACCAACTATTATGTTTTTAGATATGTTAATAATGAACATAATAAGAATTCAATGTGAAAAGTGAAAAACTCATTTAGGAAACAAATAGTACACAAATATTTTATCTTAAGATCCTATGATACATGATGAATTTTTATCCTAGAACTATGCTGTGCTTTGGAGTTACTGAAAAACAATGATTATTTTATATGTGTATTGTAACCAGTGCCTTAGTACTTCATGCCTGGATTGAAACTTTGTTCTTAAATCAAGATTTCTATTTCCCATCCTGTCCTCTACTCATTTCCTTAGGAACTATTAGAAGTTAAAATATATTGAAGGGAAGCCATTCGCCAGACATGAACTAGCCTTTGTTATTAAATCATAAACATAAAATATATGCCCCTTCAAAGTTCAACCGGTTTGCAATTTGTATGCATGCATTACCTCTACCAGAAGGATTACTCATCATTTAATTATATAAAAGAGAGGGGTTGTTTATAAGCAATTTATGTTAAATGTTATTCATAAAAGTATTTCTAGAAACCGGGGCAAGTGATTCCTTACTGTAGAAATATAACAAGAACTGAGTATCCTGACAGCATTTTAAAACCTGAAGTCAAAATGTCTTTTTGTTCTCTCCTAACTTCCTATGTTTATAAGTTCTTAAACTTTGATTTCTAGACAGTGTTCCCTCAAGTCATAGTTTCCTGCCTGTAGCCAGTCTCTTTGGCAGTGGATTTTACATTTATTATAATTGAACATCATCTTCCTGCAAACATGCAATGTGTCACATGATATTTCTTTTCTGATTCTGCAAGCTGCTGAAAAGGTGGATTTTATAGTGTCTGCAAAAGATAGCAATGTCTAGGTTGCTTGTGAAGCAAGGGTTTGTATTTACAACAGGCGAGATGAAATAAAAGTGACTTTGGTCCCTTTATACGTGGGTGCTGTAGGGATAAGTGAGAATTGATAGGCTTTAATGTTGCAGATAAGAAGGCTACAAAATGGGAAATTAATTTGTTCATTAGCAGAAAGGAATGGTGATTTAGAAGAATAGGGGAAAAGCCTGGCAATTGGTAATTCACACTCAATCCATGTAAATAGTTCATCCTAGCATTTTCATTTAAATTTCATTTAACTTTGCATTTAAGTCATCTCCCAAATAATGTGTTTTTTAGAATCTATTACGTTGCAGTTCTTCTGATCCCACAACTATGGCTCTTGATTTCATTCCAAACTTAGGAATTATTCAGTTAGTAATTTAGGGAATCAATAATATTTGTCCTGATTTATTTGTGTGTGTGTGTGTGTTTGAGAAGACACCTCAATCTCACACTTTTCCAAGGCATTGAGGAAATAATTTGATTTTTAAATGACTTTAGTCACTAGTGTTAAAATTCCAGAGACAAAAAAAATGTGTGGACCCAATGCTGTGTGATAGAATACATTAAAGAAACTCCAAAAACAAGTCAATTGTCAGAGCAGTAATGAGGTCTCATAGAAAAATACTTGCACTGCTGTATCCTGTTTTATTGATTTAACACAAATTTTATCTTGTTTTATCTTCATAGTTATAGGTTGTATTAATTTATCTGTGACATGTTTTAACACATGATTGTTTTGACAACGGGTCTTGTTTTGACATACAATACAGAGGTATTGTAACCCAAATTGAATTTTTTCAAGACCAATAACAAGTACAGCTAATTATTCCTTCTGTAGTAGAAAATTGTCCCTGACACGGGAATGCCTATCTCTATGCACAGTGTATACTGAGGGGTGGAAACAGAGGTTAAAACCTGGAATATTATGTTTTTAAAACTGCATGTAGAATAGAAATCACTTTATCTTTGATAAATTTCTTATTGTCACGGTGAAGTCTACTTCTTCTTAGAAGTATACAATTTGGTTAGATAATGCAGTTTTCGGACAAAGCCATCAATGCTAATTGTGCATAGTCTCTTAGATAGACATTTTACTTATTATTGGATGTATATTGGCAAATGTTCTTTTAGATCTTTGAGCTTCATGGATCTTCATTCTATAGTTATTGATAAATGAATGGAACTTATGATTTACATTCCAGTAATTTTCTATTTGCTCAAATACAATGGATGCATATGGTTGTGTAATTGTGTACTTCTTATGTTCTTTATTTCAATCTCCAGGTCTCTTGGCGATGGGATTTCTTGTGATAGGATTGTTCTTTTTCTCTAGCTCATAGTAGGTACCAATCAAATGGAGCTTTCCTCCAAACAAGATTTCTGATGAGTGAGCAGACAACTTGAATCAATTTTAAAATAGGACCATTATCTATAATCCCAGATTATAAAATATCCTTTTACTTTTGTGTAATGAGTTATAAAAATGAGTTATGGAAGTTGAAATCCAGAACTGCTCAAGGAACATGAATCGGTTTGGAGTAGAGCTCCCATCATGGTGAACATGGGCGGAGATAGGTGGGTCCTTTGCTGTTCTGGAAGCAGAATATTTCATATTCTGTGGGAATCATAGAGAGGGGCCCCAGTTTGTGGAGCAGAGAGATATCACAGTTTCTGGGGGAAAGCTCTGGCATAGAGAGTCAAAGCTGAGTGATCCTATAAAATAGAGCACAGGACAGGTTCTGTTGAAGATTCAAGCAGTGTACTTTCATATTCAGTGATCTCATTTTCTTAAGGAGTAGAGAAATAAAGAGCTGTGTTCACTAGCACTGGCTTAAGCAAATAACATTGAAAAGTTCTATTTCCTAGGAGAGAAAGACCAAGTATATGTTGCCTTTAGGACTCCATCATTTCTGCAGTAATGTCTCTTTAAAAAAAAAATCTTCTACTGGCTCTCCACTAAGAGTAAATCATCATTTGCTTTTTTATGTATGAGAAATAATCTGTCATATACTTTTGAAATGACATCTATGATAAAGAACAGAAAATTGATGTTAAATGCATCCCTATTACAGTGTGTTAAATAGAGAGCATTAAAAACACTTTCCTTGGCATTTTTTATAATGGGAAAATGTAGCTAAATACACAAAAATTGTTCTTATCCATTACTTATAAAAACCATGGCCTCTATTCTAGTTCTTCTATTATAAATCGGGAATTAATTGTAATTGATATAACCTTGATATAAATTGTAATTTACTCTTGTTTCTTTTCAAACATAAAATCCTCTGTTTATAATTTTCCTATTAAGAACCTGACTATTCAACTACTGAATAGAAATCATTAGGACAACTGAAGAAATGAAAACTGAGAGGTTTTGGCAAGTAGTAGTCTCTCGAATACAAATCACTACAAAGGAAACATGATTTCTTTGTTTGACATTTCCTGACTTGTGTACTTTATCATGTACTAAAGCCTTCCCATTATCCCCCAAACACATCATCTTTGTACAAAATTAAGATGCTGAAACTAGTTACAACTATAACTAAGTTAGTTATTTGGCCCTTAAGATTTTGGAAACTTGTGCAAAATACTTTTTGCTAAAAAGTGTTAAATTACATATTTAATAAAGGGCATCCCAGTGACAAAAAATTCAGTACTCAAAGTACCTAATTGCATGCTGAATATTTCTTTAGCTACTCTCTACTTTGAAATTAATTGTAAAAAATTAACTTACTTTCTAATGGTATTTACTTGAATCAGTGCCCAGATCAGGAAAAAAATATTATCTGCTTCTCATAGGCTACCTCTTGCTTTCTTGTAGTCCTAATGCACCACCCGTGGGTAATTCCTCATTTTTAGCACTAGAGATCAGTTTATTTCTTTTTAAAACACAGATATACTGCATTTTTTTAAGTTTTTAAACACAGATATACTGCATTTTTTAATGTTTTTCAAAAATTTTGGTGAGATCTATTTTAATGTGGTTGTTGTTCATTCTCTTTTGTATATATTAGTCCGTATGTATTTTGTAGAGATATAGAACACTTCCAGTATTATTGAACTTAGAGGAAAGACTTTGGGGGAAAACAAACAAACAGACATTTACCAGCATGGTTCTTCTGTTTACTAGAAATAGATGGATTCAAGGTGACAACAGCTAGAGAGGTATCACAGGACATCAACACAATCATGGAGCTTGCCAGTCACACAGGGTTTTTGGCTCTCCGCCTGGTACCCAGGCATCTGAGAAGTGACAAGTTAGCTCACTGAATAGTAAAAGGCTGATAGAAGGGGATGCCTGGTGGGTATATTTGTCCTCATAAACTTTCAGCAAAAAAGGATAAAAGAAGAAGATAAAAATAAAGAATAAGAAAATGTGATATGGGCTTACATAAAAAATGTGGTCCTAAAATTCCAAAGGGTCTGCTCTATTGTTTTTACCTAAGAAAAGGTGTCCATTTACAGAAAGTTTTTGGAATTACCTTTCTTCAGAAACTCTAGTTGAGTAGGAACTATCAAGCTGATGAATGACATTTGTCATTTTATGATTTTCTCCTTAGTAGTGCTAGACTTCAGACTGGGCCAGTTGGAGATATTGACGATGAACCTCACATAGAAGAGGCAGACAATGAAGTGATTTTAGAAGGGTCATAGTTGAATCTGTGAGTCAGAAAGCAGCCTAACACTGCTAATCTGCCAAACAATTTTTATTTTCACTACAGAGAAACAAAATTCAATGTAAAGATATTATTCGCAAGTGTGCTATATGTTAGGAATGAAGATATATTTACTTTGTGAATGTCAGTATTACTAATGGAATCTTGGCAGAAACTAATTTATTTACTCTTTTAGGTTCTGTTTGTAGTCAAGAAATGAAATGTCAATATACTACCCTAATATTTTGGTATAATTGTATTTTAAACTACAAGATACAAAACAAGGGGAAGCAGTCAAGGAAAGTAAAATATATCATGGATCTTAAATGGTTCTATCACTGTGTTACTAGGTACTTGAAGCAGAACACTTAAAGGTACGCCAAAAGGGAGCGTTGTGCTCAAACTTAGTGTGTAAGTGCGTATATGCGTGTACTATTGGAAGAATGAAGGTTGTTACAGTGTTTAGGATGTATGCTATTTTTGTTGAGGCATCCAAGTCATCCCAAAGTTTTTATTCTTTGGTTTTGATAATGGCCGTATTCTTGGCCTGATTTCTTGAACACTCTTTACCTTCTTTAATGTTGAAAGTAAGTGTATTTTAATTTGTGAAAAAGTAATATTTATAGGGGAAAAGAAATTGGAAAACAACAACTTTTTCCAAGTAGATGTTGGGATCTTGATGGCCAAAACTGATTTAATCTAACATGTGACTTATAGTTTAAAAAGAGAAATTGCTTTTAAATGTTCCCCCTGCCCCTTGATGTACGTGTATGTATGTGTGCGAGTGCTTATGCTTTGGTCCCTTTTCATCCAGTTATCGGCATCCTTATATATTAAACTTGAGTTGTGCCTCAGTTCCATCAATCAGAAAATTCATTGGCATTTTTGTGTAATTCCCTGCTATTACCAGTGACAGTTTTTTCCCCAGCCACTACCCTTAGGGATTTTTACCAATTACTCCCTCTCTAATAGAGGCAATTTAAAAATCACTAGAATCTCTAAAATGAAACAGTTGGCTGTTTCAGGCAGCAGTAGATTTGAAGTGGGGTTCTGGGGAGTTTTTCCAGGAATACTATAAACGCCTGGGGCAATGGTCTCACAGATTAACTAGATCACAGCTGGGATTCTGAACAGCTGAAGTGAATGATAATGGACTTTTAGGTCCCTTTGATGTCTGTTACCATTTCCTGTCTTAAGTCTTAGCATTAGAGTATAGATGATTTTTTGTTATAGAAATTATTCTAAGGTAGATTAGCTCCATCAACAAATAATGATTACAATAAAGGAATAGATATGTAATTGATTTTCTCAGGTCAGATACTTTTAAAGATGCCACCACTTTTTTCAAAGCTTGTCATTCTCTCTTAAAACCACCTTTTTGGGGTCTGATGAGAAAGTGTGTGTGTGTGTGTGTGTGTGTGTGTGTGTGTGTGTGTGTGTGAGAGAGAGAGAGACAGAGCAGTTGGAAGGAAACAGCAGATATGACCCTCAAAATGTTATAAAGTGCATTCATGGACCATGTGGATTTTTCTGTATGATCTGGTATATGAACCATGTTTTGAATGTTATGTACGAACTGGGAAAGGATGTGTATTATGCAGCTTAGGTTAACTTTGATAATCATGTTGCTCAACTTTTCTGATTTTTTTCATATTTGAATTAGCAATTAAAGTCTCCTGCCATGGTTGTAGATTTATCCTTTATTTCTTCTAGGTTTCTCAATATTGATTATATACATTTTAAGATGATATTGTTAGGTGAATGCAAATTTTAAATTGTTATAGCTTGCTGATGAATTGAACTTTTGATTATTATAAAGTAAATTTCTTTTCCTTTAGAAATCCTTTTTGCCTTACGTTCATTTTTGTCTGATATTAATAGAGGAACAACAGCTTTATTTGGCTAGTGTTAAAATGTGATAGCTTTCCTCCATAAAGACAGTTAGGTGGCCTCAGAGGAGAGGAAGAGAATCAAGATACGAACCAAGGGTTAAGGGTTTATCTCCTAGAAATAAACACACTGTGCCAGAAATGGCAGCGGAAATTATACATCAGCAATAACTATTAAAAGTTGTGAAGTTGAAATATTTTGAAACTATTAATAATCCTAACAGCCATGCTAGAGGAAAATGAAATTAGCTATTATCTGTAAAATAAATAATATATGTAATATAATGAAATGTAATATAATGAAAATAAATTATAATACACAGTAATAATAAAGATGATGTTATTTCCGTTCAATTATGTTTGTGATATTTACACATGTTTAAAATCTTTCATTTCTTACTCGATACAAGTATTCATTTTTGCTCCTACTGTTACCTTGATAATTTCTATTTTTCTTAGAGTTCCCTACATTGTGTATATGTCAGGTCACAAAACAAGGACCTTCCTCTGCCTTCAGCTTTTGATATTGTATTTATGAGGTCTCTCTGTAAAAATGCCAATTAATTGGGTATTTTATATTCTCATAATCTCTGGAGCATTTATTTCTTTAGAAATCATGTCATCGGTTATTCTGTGCTGTGTTTTTTCATTTATATTTTTAGGATTTATGATCAGTATTTCACTTTTGTCCTCTTCTACTTTGTCCATTACATACTGGATTTGCTGCTTTTAGCACTTGTGTTAGAAATTATAGCATGCATAATTTACTTAGTGTGCAAATTTAATCAATATTACTACCCCTTTTAGGAAATGACAGAAAGTTAAGGCAGTTTTACTGTTTATTCTTTTAAGTTATTTTGTTATGTATCTCAATGTTTTCTTTCAATGAATTATTCATTGTTCTTGATCAAGTTGAAAATACCATTTGTTAAGAATAGGATAACTTCTAGGGGCTCCTGCGTGTCTCAATCGGTTAAGTGTCTGACTTTGGCTCAGGTCATGATCTCACATTTCATGGATTTGAGCCCTACATCCGGCTCTGTGCTGATAGCTCAGAGCCTGGCGCCTGCTTTGGATGCTGTGTCTCCCTCTCTTTCTGCCCCTTCCCACTCACGCTCTCTCTCTCTCAAAAATATTAAAAAATTAAAAGAGGATAACTTCTATTTACCTTTTTTTGTTTATACAAACAACTTGTTTATATGGAAAAACATACTGAAACAGTTTTCATACATTCTACATCTCATTTATAGGTTTTGTCATATTGTTTGATAATACCCCTGCTTAAAGTCCTAGTGTTTTGTTTGTTATTTCTGCTTATTCTTATTCTATTCTTTTGTTTACAAGGATACTGGTTCTCTTGTATGATGCTGGCTTTCTTTGGGAAATTCTACATAGAGGTTCTTTATGGCTTAAGATGAGGGTCCCACTGAAGGTTTGTCAGGTGCTTAGGGTTCCCAATCTAAATTCACTCTGTAATTTCATTTTTGGCCATAAACTTTTGGAGGCTCAGCTTGTGGTCATAACTTCTCAGGGATTCCAACAAGTCTCCTCACGGGGCCAGAGTAACTCTGTTAGTACCTGGTGGTAGAGAGTAAATGAATTAAAGATACTGCATAAGGAAATGTCCTCAAGACCTATCAGGAACTTGGTTGTAGACATGATAAGTTTGGGATGTCTGTTAGAGTTCCAATGAGAGCAGACAAGGAAGCAGCGGGATAGAGTGATGGTTCATAAGAGAGGTCAGGGCTGGCTTGTAGTATTAGGGATGGAAGCAGAATAGGGGGTTTCCCCTCCTATAGTTAAAATAGTTAAAAATCACATCTTGAGGGTGATTTTTTGGTTGTCTAATGATCCTTTACTGGAATATTTTCCTTTGTAGTTCTTAACTAGCTGGGCATTGCACTGCACCACTATTGATGGCATAAGCATGGTGGCCATCAACACTGCAGTGCACAGATTGGGCAGTCCCCAGGATCTCTTTAATGGTTCCAAGCAGTTCTCTGGCTAATGATCAGTGCCGCATCTGTTGAGCAACATGGACAATCTCATCAAAAGTGATATTCCCACTGTGCTTAATGTTTTTCTGCTTCTTTCTGTCTCTTGGTTGTTCCTTGAGGGCTCGATAATCAGGACAGAGGCACAGGTAGCACTTCAGTCTGGCCTGTCTGTTCTGAATGGTCAATTTCACTATAATCCTCAGCCCTTTCCAATCACTGGTTGCCTTGGCAATGTCATAACCAACCATTTTTGGAGACAGATCCAGGAGTCTGATCTTCAGGGCCAGGGCAGACATGGCACTGACTTCCCCACCGGTGCACCTCAGGTGTGTGACTTTGGTCTCATTGGGGTCAAGTGTAGGTGGCATGGTAGAGGTGGCTGGTGTTGGATAAACTGGACTCAGGACAATGTGCCTTTGTCTCTTCCAAGCCAAAAGGCAAAAGAGGGATGATTTTCTTAAAAATGATAAATTAGATCATGTAATTCCTTTGTTTCCCAAATGGGTTCTATCAATGATAAAGTACAATCTACGCTCGTTAGTTTGGCTTCAAAGACTTGACATTTTTTAGCCCTCCCCTTCCTATTGACCATATGATTTTACTGTCCCACTAGTTGATGAAACTGGGTTTACACTTGTCTTTTTCCTGTTCTTGTATCACAGAAAGCTCATTTATATTTTAGTGTCTTTAGACTTGTGTTCTCTTATTTCTCACTATGAGTGAGATTACTCAAATCTTTTTTGGGCTCTAACTTCAGATATTCAGATCAACTAATTTGGGGGGTCTGTCCTCAGCACTTCTGCCCTTCAGAGTTGCCCTGTTGATTATGCTGTTCATAATCAACTGACCAGGAGAGCTGTTGCAGCCAGTGTGCAGGTCTCAGTGCCCCCCTTAAAGGATTTTTGTTGAAATGTCCCATTCTGTAATGTGGTCACCCTTCACCCTTATTTTTCTCAAATTTTTATTTATTTACCATCATTCATGTATTTTTTGCTTTTACCTGCTGCTAGAATATCAGTCTCGTAAAGGTAGATTTCTTTTGTTTACTGATGACTGTTCCAGATACAGAACAGTATCTGAGAGATAGTGGACTCTCAATAAATACTTCTGAAGAATGAGATTTTTGTCTGTCTCAGAGATCTCTGTTTCTAGACGTATTTATACTGCTAAAAATAATTCTCCCACAGTAGCAGAGTGAGCAGCTAGCATGTAGCATCCCCATTCTCTAACAAAAGGAACCAGGGCTTCTGCGTGAAGAAATTGCTGAATTGGAGCAAGGGATACACATGAGGATTGTGAAGCTCTCTTTAGCATCAAAAAGTAAGGAAATGTTTAAAGTTACATTTTTTCACTGTTGCCTTATTGTTTCTGTTAAATTAAGAGTAATGATCATTTTGCAATTTTAAAAACATAACGATCCATATCATTTGGGTTAGAGTAGCTCCATCAAAGATCTAGAGATCTGATGACCGGCAAGATTTTCTGACTGTAAAAATGTGTCAAGAATTATGATTTTTAAAGATTTGATAGTATAGATAAATCATTACATTTCTCTAGAGCATAATTAAAAGTAAATGGATTCTATCTTACCTAAGACTCAGTTTTTCTTTTTTTTTTTAAGTTTTTTTTTAACATTTATTTATTTTTGAGACAGAGAGACAGAGCATGAATGGGGGAGGGTCAGAGAGAGGGAGACACAGAATCTGAAACAGGTTCCAGGCTCTGAGCTGTCAGCACAGAGCCCGACGCGAGGCTCGAACTCACGGACCGTGACATCATGACCTGAGCCGAAGTCAGATGCTTAACCGACTGAGCCACCCAGGCACCCCGACTCAGTTTTTCTTAAAACAATGACTTATGAGTATTTTGAATCTATTTTGTAATAAGAAGGGGACAAAGAGGAGCAGTTGGTTTCCAAAGCCGATTAGTGGGAGGTTTCGGTTTTTTTCTTCTCCTTCCACTCTATATTATCTCCTCTAAAGGCAATGAGAATTGTAAAATTTAATTTGTCGCCTTCAGGAAAGAACATGAATGCCAAGAAATAAGTACTACCTGCATCTATAGTCCTGTTTTAGCATATGAATTTGAGAGTCGGGATGCATCCCGAAGAAGTCACATGAACAATAATGGTGATTTAAATTCAGTGCTTCATGCAAAGGCAAACTGACATGCAAGTAATTCCACAAAATAAAATTATAGTATTCACAACTGGCTTAATAATTAGTCTTTCTTTTTACAGTTTTATTTTGGAAATATAAAATTCTCCCACTTAGTCACACAGAATCAAGCAATAACTTTCTTCATAAATTACCATTTTCATGACATACTTGGTCTAGAATATATCCCATTTGTCTAACAACTTCTCTTACTGAAATTCTTCACAGTGGAGAATTGAAGTTGTTGTTTTGGTTTTTTTTTTTTTTTGGAAAAAAAAAATCATAAACCTTCTCCCAACATCTAGTATCTTCTGTCCCACCAGCCCCCAAAACAATCCTATTTATTTGTGGTCTTATTGGCTTAAACATTAAAGTAATCACATATGGCATCAAGAAAATGAACATTTATTTTTAAACAATCTGCTATCTATGCTAACAAATTTACCATTAGATGCAATTCTGATCCAAGTATGGTTGAATAATAGACCAATCCTGAACCTGGGGATAAAGTGTAAATAGTTTTATAAATGGTTCATTGGTTGGATTTTTCATTGCTATTATGGACTCCATGTATGTGCGCCAACCCCCACCATCCCCTACAATTTATATGTTGTTGAAACCCTAACACCTGATAGAATGGTCTTAGGAATTGGGGCTTATGGGGTAATTAGGTTAGAAGAAGTTCTGAGCGAAGAGACCCCGTGATGGAATCAGTGTCCTTAAAATGAGACTGGCATGCTCTTTTTCAGTCATGTGAGGATACAGTGGCAGGCCACTGTTGTTCACAAACAACTGGGCTTTCACCAGACACAGTATTTGCTGATGCTTTGATCTTGGACATGTCCGCCTGTAGTACAACTCAGGGAAAGGAATGTTTATTGAAGTGACCCAGCCTATGTTATTTTTGTTAAAGCCGTCTGAAGTAAGAAAATATAATATATAATCAATTATAGGAAACTTCTGAAATCTACATAATATTCAGGAAAGTATTCCTGGAAGATGTCAATTCACATGGGAGAGTGGAACAGAAATTTGCAACAATGTGGATGGAGCTAGAGGGTATTACGCTAAGCAAAACAAGTCAGTAAGAGAAACATCTATGATTTCACTCCCATGTGGAATTTGAGAAACACAACAGATGAACATAGGGGAAGGGAAGGAAAAATAAGATAAAAACAGACCGGGGCAAACCATAAGAGACTCTTAAACACAGAGAACAAACTAAGAGTTTCTGGAAGGGAGGTGGGTGGGTGGACAGGTTAAATGGGTGATGGGCATTAAGGAGGACACTTTTTGGGATGAGCTCTAGGTGTCGTATGTAAGAGATGAATCACTGGGCTGTATTCCCGAAGTCATGACAACACTGTATGGTAACTAATTTGAATTTAAATTAAAAAAATTAGAGTATTCTAAAAGTGGAATTTTCAAGAATTTTAAGTGTATAAAGTGGCATGACAAATTTCAGTTACAGTGTAGAGAAAAGCTAATTAAGGAGTTTTGTGAGGAGATTCTCCTTTTGTTCTTAATTCTTCAGATGATTTCATTGGCTACATTCCCACAGTATTCTGGTGACTGACTCCTGAGATAAACTTCACAGGACGAAGTTTTACCCTCTTACCCACTAATAAACTCAAGGGATCAGAATGACCACTTGTTGAAAATTATCCTGTTATTTTGCCATCAACTTATTTCCATTGAGCTAGAACCTTGAAGGAAATGTGTTTCAGTTATTTGGGCTATTTCTTCACACATCTCAATGTTTTCTATTAAACTTTTATACTTGACATTACTGTACTCTTTCTAAATAATTGGAAATAGTACTGGGATTTTAATAAATAAGTTTATTTTAAAATGGGTCATGTCTTGTTATAATGAACGACTTTTAGAGTACTCTTTTTGTCAAATGTTACTTAGTTTAGGGGCGCCTGGGTGGCTTAGTTGTTTAAGTGTCCAACTTCACCTCAGGTCATCATCTCATAGTTCATGAGTTTGAGCCCCGCATTGGGCTCTGTGCTGACAGCTTGAAGCCTAGAGCCTGCAGCCTGCTTTGGATTCTGTGTCTCCTTCTCTCCCTCCCCCCCCCACCCCGGCCCCCACTTACACTCTGTCTCTGTCTCTCAAAAATAAATACATTTTAAAAAAATGTTAGTTTGGTAAGGTTTCCGTTGCTTTTGAATTTTCTACGTGTCTTTTAGTCCTTGCCTTCATTTTTCATTTCTCTTATTGAATGTGGAGTTAAAATGAGCTAAAATTCTCAGCCATTTTGGAATCAACATCTATTTCATTGCTTTTCTTGATTAATTGCATCATGACTTTCCTAGGTCTGTCTTTCTCCACTGATATATGTCTTAAAGCAATTCTTATTATGTCTGACTCCTTTTGTTAACTATAATGCATTCCTCTTTGTGGATATGCTAATCTTTTTCCTTAAAGCAGTGACCAATATAACAAAATCATCCTCCCTGTCATCCCAATTAAAATGTGTATTTTTCTTTATTTGAGGAACATTGTAAATTTTCATGGAATGTATTTTTGTCTATTTTGTATTGTTCTAGGAAAGTAGTACAATGCTGTGATTTAACTAGAATTAAATCAATTTGCTTCAAAGCAGTTAGCTCAATTGTACATAATTAGACTTAGTAGTAGTTTTCCTCTGATGTATTTTCACCTTCTTAAAATCTGAAATAGAAATCAATAAAAATTCATTTTGAAAAGTAACACTGAAAACTGATTATTCTAAGTTTCCCTGAAAGATTAAAAACAAAGAAGTCATTGTCTATCAACTGGGTTAAAATGGCGCATAAGAAGAATGAGTCCAGATTAATAGTTATTAGGCAAATTATTCAGGGAAACCACATTTTTATGCAGCTAATTATGAAAATTATATTTTCTACCTTGTTAGATTCTCTAGTATTATTATATGTGCACTTAATTTGAAATGCCCTTTATGAATATTAGTAACTGGTCAATGAAAAATAATGGCTTACTTTGACCACTTGGTTTAGATGGTACCTGCCAGTTGTCTATAATGTGATGTTAGTATATATGCCTTTGTTAAGTAGTGCCTCATAAGAAGATATTTTGAGACTGTGTAAATAACTTGTTTCTCCAAAATTCACTGGTTTTATTCCTACCTAAATCAATTATTTTTGTGATAGTTACCAAATGGTGACTTTTCTACTTCTGTCATTAAATTTATGTGTAGTAGTTTTAGTCTCACATAGGGAAGGGCTTTCCATTCTGTTATTTATAATAAGTATGCATTATCTTTTATTAAGGCTTTTTCCTCTTTCTCATACTCCATTTCTTAAGATTCTTTCTTGGTACTTCTTACGTGCTAGCTTCTTTAGTTGCCTTCCCTCAGTCACCTTTAACCACAATGATCTACGCTTGGTTCTGAACTCTAGTCCCACAGTCACTACCAACAACGTAGCCCTTGATAATGCCATGCTTTATGTTCACCCTATATTATTTCATTGAGAGACAATGTTCTTACAACTAATCAGAAGTACTGATTCAGCTAACTCATTTGAGAAAGTATCTTCCACTTCTTTCTCCTCTCTCTATAGCTTCTTGCAATTTCCGGTCTATAGAAAGTAGATAATTAATCCTTATATACTTGATTTAAAAGAGTTTGCTTGAAGGATAGACCCAAGCACTAAAGAGGAAATAATAAAATGATGGCTATTGACTATAAAGTTAGTTTCCTTCTCTAATGGTTGGGCCAACCTGGTATTTATGAGACCTCATGCAGTAGGATAGTGGAAGACAAATTTGAAAAAAACTTGTGTATATTATGATTTTCTCCATGCCACTTGTGGATGTTTTTCAGTTACTGACTTAATTATTTCAAAGAAAAACATTATGACAGGGCCATACGGACAAGGCCTTGAAGCCCAAGAAAAGGTTTTGCAATCTACTTTGAATTAATTTAGCTGTGGAAAATAAGTGCCTTTTATTTCATAACTTGAGGCAAGGAACACAATGCAAAGACCTATTAGAGAAGTGAGTCATGTTAAATCAATTTAAGATTGCTTTAAACACATTTTAATGGGTGGAGCAAGAAGATAGCAGACCTTTCTTAAGTGACCAATTAAGTCCATATCCCCAGTCACTTTCTCAGTTTCTTACACTTAGGGTCACTCTACATCTGCCCTAAGCACCCTGGGGCCGGGTAATAGACCACCAAGGATAGGCCCTATGCTTCAGATCCTGCTGGAAATTATTCAAAGTAGATCGTCTTAAACCTGTTTACCCTGCCATGCCAGTTGCTTTCTGAGAAAACCACAATGAAGTTTCTTGCCCATAGGTCATTTCCAACCCCAGTGATTGTGTGGCCCCTCATGGCATTATAATATACTCTCTGTTTTGAGATCTGTGAGTATAATAAACTCTCTTTCCAATGGCTTTCTCTCCTGATCTCTTGGCCTTATCATACCTAAATAGTAAAGCTTATTAAAACACAAAGGTGAAAGTTAGTTTCAGTCCCTACAGACTACACAATATGCTAGCATATGTAAATTAGTATTTATTAAAGTATAGTTGACTGTAATGTTAATTTCATTACAGTTGTATAACAGTAATTCAGCAACTCTCTACATTAGGCTAAGCTCGCCATAAGTGTAGCTAGTGTCCCCATACGACACTATTATAATACCATTGACTATATTCCCTATGTTGTACCTTTCATCCCTGTAACTTATTGCATAACTGGAAGTCTGTACCTTCCACTCCCCTTCATCCATTTTGCCCATCCCCTCCCCTCCGGCAACCATTAGTTCTCTGTATTTATGGGTATGTTTTTGCTTTTTGTTTTGATTCCACACATATGCAAAATCTGATGGTATTTGTTTTTCTCTGGCTTATTTCACTTAGCATAATACTCTGGGTCCATCCATGTTGTGGCAAATGGCAAGATCTCATCCTTCTTATGGTTGCATAATATTCCATTGTGTGTGTGTGTGTGCATGTGCATATGCACACATGCATGTGCATACATATATGTATATATACCACATCTTCATCTATCAATGGATACAGGTTGCTTCCATATCTTGGCTCTTGTAAATCATGCTGCAATAAATATGGTGCATTTATCTTTTCAAGTTAGAGTTTTGGAGTTTGGGGGGGGTGGTGAATATCCAGTGGTGGAATTATTGCATCATAAGGTATTTCTATTTTTAGTTTTTGAGGAATCTCCATACTGTGTTCCACAGTGGCTGCACCAGTTTGAATTCCTATCAACAGTGCTCAAAGTTTCCTTTTTCTCCATGTCCTTGCCAACACTTGTTATTTCTTGTCTTTTTGATTGAAGGCATTCTGACAGGTATAAGGTGATATTGCTTTGGGGTTTTGATTTGCATTTCCCTGATTAGTGATCTTGTGCATCTTTTCATGTCGTCTATTGGCTATCTACATGTTGTCTTTGCCAAATGTCTATTTAGGTCCTTTGCTCATTTTTTTGGTATTGAGTTATATAAGTTCTTTATAGAATTTAGATATTAACCCCTCATCAGATATATGATTTGCAAATATCTTTTCCCACTCGCTAGGTGGCCTTCCCATTTTGTGATTCCATAATTCCATAAACGAGCATTTTATTATGTTGTTCCTGATGCCAAGATGGAAGTACATGCAGACTATTTTGGAAAGACAATGAAGAGGAATAGCCAATTCATTTTATTAGGGGTGCATGAGTTATCTATTGCTGCATAATCACTCACCCCCAAATCGAATGACTTAAAACAACAATAATTTTACTTATAATACTGCATGTAGTCTGGGTGGCCCTTTTGGTCTGAGCCAAGGCTGATCTTTGCTAACTTGATAATGAGTCTGCAGTCACCTGATAGCAGAAGCTGGTGAGTTGGTAGCAACAAAACACACTTAGCACCCAGATCTTGATTTTTTTAAATACCATTCTTCAGTTTTAAAAAGGCTCCTTGGATAAATCACTAATTCCAGGACTGGGACAGGAAATATACAAGATAGGCCTGAAACATCTTTTAGCCTCACAAAGTGAGAAAGTACTCAAAACACACACACACACACATACACACACACCAAACAATGGTGCCATGCCAGAGGGATATTGGCACCGACCAAAAGAGTTCCCAGTAATTACAGCTGGAACTATTTGAGCAAAGTAGTATTGGATTATAACCCAGAGTTTAACTATTCATGAGTCCATGTAATATAAATAAATAATTGAATAAATAAACGTGGGAGAAGAGACAAATTTCCTAGGCTGAAGAATTACAAATAGTTTAAGTAGATATTCTATCCTCGAGGATAGGGATCATAAGTCCCTATTCTTTCACTGTGTGTTACATATAGTGATTTTCTTCAGAATTGTATGGTAAGGGAGAAAAATGAAAGAGGAACTTTACAGTGGAGAAAACTTACAAACACCACCTCAAGTCAAATGACTAAGATTAACGTCAAGGGTAATAACTCATATCAATAATATGTAGCCTTGATGTGATGAGAGTGTATCTTAACCTCTGTGGTCTTCCTAAAATACACTACATTAGTATAATTACAAGAAAAAAATTAAATCCCATTTGAAGGGAATTCTGCAGAACATCTGATGTAACCTTTAAAACTATAAGGTCATCAAAACCAAGAAAAGTCTTAGGACTGACACAGCCAAGAAAAGGCTAAAGAAACATAAAAACTAAATGTAATGTCATATCTTTGGTGGGATGCTGGAACACAAAAAGAACATTAGAAAAAAAATTAAGAAATCTGAATAAAGTATGAACTCTATTTAATAATGTATCAATGTTGGTTTATTAATTGGAGATATGGGAATTCTCTGTACTATCTTTGCAATAATTCTGTAAATCTAAAATCGTTCTGGGATAAAAAGCATCGAAATGATACAGCCACATAAATATAACAAAATGCTCAACTTCATTAGTCATTAGGAAAACATAAAATCATGATATGATGCAAGATGCCTGTTTACAGAGTAGCTTAAAGAAAGAAAGAATGGCAAGTGTTGGTGAGGATATGGAACTCATGAACTACTTTCAAAGTTTTTGTTTTGGTCAAATCTCTTTGGAGTCTCTTCAGATCTCTATTAAAGCTGAATATTTGAGCATCCTTATAAAACTGCGTTAATACATTTGCATAAGAGATATTCTTAGTAGCACTGCAGAATAGTCCCAAACTGAAAAATAATGCAAATTTCAATCCAACTATAATGGAAAAATTATGACCTAACCATACAATGGAATACATTATAGCAAAAATGAACTATGACTAAAACAAACAAAAAACCCTATATGATGAACAATGTTGATTAAAACAATTCAGATACCAAAAAGTGCATATGCTATAGTTCAGTTTCTAAAATAGACAAAACTAAGGTGTAGGTTGTTGTCTTTAGAGTGGTGTCATGAACTAGTCCTTGGAGGCACTGGTAACATTCTATGTATTGGTCTAAGTCTGCTCACATAGTTGTATTTATGTATAGAACAATTTGGGCCACTTGGGTGGCTCAGTTGGTTAAGTGTCCAACTTTGGCTCAGGTCATGATCTCATGGCTCATGAGTTTGAGCCCCGTGTGGGGCTCTGTGCTGACAGCTCAGAGCCTGGAGCCTGTTTCGGATTCTGTGTCTCCCCTTCTGTTTGCCCCTCCCCCACTCACACTCTGTCTCTCAAAAATTAATAAACATTTAAAAAATTTTTGAGAAATTTACTGGGCTGACTTAATGTCAATTCCTACTGATGCTGTAGTTTGCCCTGTATAGGGTTTTCTACTCTGATCTGTATAATGGAGCCTCAAAGGATTGCTTCAAACTTTATATAGAGTTGCCTAAATTAATTTTAAGTACCAACCAATATTTTTTGCATATGTAATGCACGGTGCCTTGGGTTCACCCTATTTAAATCCCATGATAGTCTTATGAGGTGGATATCATTCCAATTTAATGGAGAAGTGGGAGTTAAATAATACGCGTAAGTGACGCAGCTCGTGAGTTTAAAAAGCAGAATATACTGGTGTATGTTGTGTCATTTCCTAAATAAAACTTTGCCGGTTTATTTCAACAAACAATCTGAACTTTCTATGTTATAACACAAGCGATGCAAAAATTTGTAAGCTATTGTTTCAGATTGGCTTTATCTTACAATCGCTATGAGAGTCCTTGCCAGTTGGCCCTTTGTTTTAGAAAGGCACACACCAGACACGGTGCTTGTCCATATGGAATTTTAAGTGTTTAAGGAAACACAGAAGCTGTGTGTGATAAGAAAAATATAGATGCTGTATCTCTCGCTGGCTCTGTCAAAAATAAACCATTTATTGACATTAGGGCAGCATCAAAATTTATTGAAAGTGAATGGTTTGTGAATGGACCCACATTTTTCCATGAACTAAAATTCCCATTTCAAAAGTTGTGATAGATCTGCATGGAGAAGATAAGTAGTCCTATCAGTCATTTTATAATATCATAAAACATGCTTTCCTTTATTACTATCATTAGCATAAATCAATGTACCATGCTTATTATCTATAGGGGAACTCTTTTCATATCATTTAAGTCCAATGTGGAAAAAAAATTTGTTTTCATTTTGGTTTTTGCTCCCCCAACGTGAAAGAAGAGTTGAGTTCATATAACAACCTTATTGCTGCCAAAAGGTTTAGGATATGGAAAATTAAAATATAATCATTGTCATCATGTCATGAATTTGTTGAAATTGTAATATTTTAGTACATATATACCCAGGGGGAGTATTCACTCTAGTTAGGATCTTTTCCCTTTTTTGTTGAAGGATGCATTTAATCATCAATATTTGTATAAAATCTATGCTATTGGCATCTACATAGGAGCTCTGCTTGCAGCTTTAAAGTGTTTATAGGGAATTAAGCTCTTTAGAGTAGATGAATTATGTGGATGAATTATGGGCAGTAATAGTCACCATTTCAGATGTGCTAGAACTCAAAGCCCTAATTCATGGCTCATTCACTCCTCTGTAAAATATTTATTGAAAAACTGCTATGCACTAGGCACAAAACAATATAAGATCCCTGCCCTTGAAGAACTTATTTTGGAATGGGGCATGGGGGGGGGCGTGGGGGAAGCAGGCAGCATACAATAAACATAACAAAAATGTAAGATATATGTAAGCCAGGCGATAAGTGCAGCATAAAATTGGAAACTATAGATAAGGGTTGGGGAACTAAGTGCTGGGGGCAGGAAAAAAAAGTTCTGGGGGCAAAGGTTTTCCTTAGGTGCCAGGGTCAATGTCATTTAGAAAATGAGATTTGGTTAAGGGAAGTGAGGTACAAAACCAAGCAAATATTTGGGGAAGTTAGTTATATTCTAGCCAGAAGAAATATTTAGAACAAAGTTCTAGGAGCACAGCCTATTAAGCCAAATGCAAGAAGGTCAGTGTGCTGATCTGGAAGGAAGGCAGGAAGAGCAAAGGGAAGAGTGTTAAGGGCTGAGATAAAACCAAAATTATGCGAGGAAGTGGCAGATGGAGCATGTTGCTGACTTGCCCTGAACACTTGTGTCAAATATAAAGTTAGGGGTACTGAGAGAGAAACTAGTTGTGCATGTATATCAATTATAAGTACGCAATGAATCATGTTGGGATTTTGTAAAAGTTCAACAAATAGGCTGTTTAGCCAAGTGCTGAATGACAAGTATTAAAATCAGTGTTTACTGGAAAATAAATATCACCATTACAGAATGAAGGCAACAAAATAACCTAGAATTTTAGCAATAGTTAATTTAGTTTTGCAATTATATTAAGTACGATAGGCTAAATATAGAAGTTTAGTAGCATACTACCAGCAGAGTGATTTATCCACACTATTGTTACATTGCTGATGTGGTCACTCTGCTTTTTGGTACAATGGGATGTACATTTACTTTTAAGTCACCTGGAAGAGGAAGACCGTTTTGGCTACATGTGTCAGAATGTGTTCTTAATGTTGGTGAGGTTGATCCCACTCTAGTCCCTACTTAAAGACTGATTAGATTTGAAGGTCATAGTGAAAATAACTTCACTGAAGTAGTCCTATAAACCCAAGCTTTGATTTCCAGATACTTTCTAGATACTTTCAGAAGTAGATTTGAGATTAATTTTCTCTTTTTTACATGTATTTCTAATAATTTTGTGTGTGTTTTCTGCTTTACATAGTAAAGTAAGAAAAAAAAAATTATCCTGAAACCTTAAAGGTAGAAACGTGGCAATGGAGTAGTATAATTGGCTTTCAAGATAAAGAAAATCACCTTTGAATTCCATCTGTGTCTTAGCTCTCAATGCTTATACGCCAATTTTATTATGTTTTGTAGGGTAAGTTCTATATACTAGAGATCATAGGAAAATACATGAAGTCTCTGGTAATATCAGTTTAGTTATCAGGTTCCAGAAAGCAAGCTAATTGGTTGTTTGGCAAGTCCTGATACATGTTATATTATAATCTGTAATATGTTAAGGGTTTCTTTTATTTAAGCAGGCTCTTTAATGTGTAATATGTTTTCTTCTTTAAAATGTCTTATTTGAACATCCTGTATAGAAATATTATAAATTGGTTCTAAAACTTCCTATATATCTTGTGGTTTGAAGATAAAGGATGCAAGCCATCTATTACTTGTCAACTTATAGCCAAGGATTGCTTTACATTATACTCTTACATTTACTTCTTAAAGTATTTATAGCCTTTAACACGTATGTTTAGATGGGAGTACAGCATGAGAGTGAAGCACTAATTATACTCACAGAATTGAGACCAAAGGCCTTTAGCCTCCTCTAATTGGTTGATATCAAGCATGGCCTTTCACTTCTTTTGACCAATTGAACATAAGTGTGAATTCCAAAGGCTAAGGCTAGTTCTGAGAAGGGGCATTAGCAACTATCGTGTTGTGCTCTTTTTCCTCTGTCATGATGATGATGTCATGTCCCAGGTCTGGAATATGCTTTAGCCAATAACCCAAAATGGTATAAATAGATGAAGGAGAGGCCCTAGTGGACATAGAGGCTATAGGAACAAACCACAAGCTGATGTACAAAAATATATATTGTGAGCAAGTGATAAACTTTGTAAGACTTCTATATTGCAACATCTCGACTTGTTACTACACTATAACCTAGCAAGAACTGGCTGACATAAATAGAAGCGGAGTTACCTTTATAAAAAATAAAAATTTATATAGCCCCGACTTTGGGAATAGAAGGCTAGTGGAAAGAAATCTGTTAATGATGGGTAGAAAAAAAATGACAAAATGTCAATTCTTATTAATCTGTGGTAAAATGTTTGGTAAATTTTTTCCTGCAAATACTTGGATGATATATTTTGTAACTTAGAGGTCGTGAGTTTAACAAACCAGTTAGGAAACAGATTGTAATGAAGTGTCTTGATTGAGAGATTCAGTAAGAATTAGACAATTAGGGAGTTCGCAAATGGTAAACCGAAGGGAATATAGAGAAACCAGATAGTCACTGACTTTTAGAGTTGTAAGATATAACTATTTCCATATCATTCAAAAATAAAACTGGTAAAAGATTATTATAAGAAAGCAAAACTAAAAGTTAGAGTTGATGGCAAAAATAACCTATGGTGGGCTAGATTTCAAAATTTTGATCAAAATAATTAAGTGGATTAATTTTTTTTCCTGTAGAGCAAATTTACTCAAGGAAAAGAATGTGAGGGCTGTATTTCTCAAGCTTAGATAAACTCAAGTTACCTGCAAATAATTTAGGAGGGAAAGGCATTTCTCAATTATGTGCAAGACTATCTCCTCATGGAGCTAACTGTAATCAAATAGATGTAGAATCAGCTATCTTTTGAGAGAAATTCACTGCTAAATGTCAATATCTTGGATCCAAATAGGCTGGTTTTGGAGACTTGAATTGATTCTTGACTCTACAACAATGTATGGACAAAAAAATATATAGGATCCTGCTGCTATAATCTCCCATGAAAGAATGTTTTCCATGTCATTGTTTCATTGGCTGCCTACAGTCTTCCATAAGGAGGAGCCATGATACATAGAAAACAGTGGATTATAGAGTACTTTAAAGAGGACATCTAACTGTCTTTAGTTTCTATTAAAAAGTCAGCTTCTGTATTTTTTACTTTGTACATAATATGTCCTTTTCTTTAAGAATTTTACCTTTGTGTTTAGTTTTTGGTGGATTTTTCATGATGTGCCTAGGTGGGGATTATCTTTTAATTATCCTGTTTGGAATCCATACAGCTGCTTACAGGGCTCAAAGTGTTTTATCAATTTTTGCAAATTTTCAGCCAGTATTTTTTCAACTATTGATTACGCTGATTTTGTCTTTCCTATACTTTGGGATTCTAGTTGCATGTATGTGAGACATTTTCAGCAAGCCTCATATGTCTCTTAAGCAATTCTATCTTTTCCTGCATTAATGGAAATATTCTGTTGACTTAGGCAGTTTACTAATCCTCTCTTCTATACTATCTAAATTACTGCCAAATAATTCCATAATTTTCCATCTTGTAGTTTTCCAATCAGCATACCAAGCTAAGTCATTATCTCTCCCCTAAGAGTATGAGTTCTATCCATGTCTACTTTTGGCTCCACATGGTTTTTGCTTTGCTGAAACACCAGTGAATGAAGAACAGGTGTTTCAGGAGTTGAACTATGGATCATGGGTGCCTATGTCTTTTTGTAAATAAAGTTTTATTGGAACATAAAGCCACTCATTTATCTGTGTGTTGTCTGTGGTTGCTCTTGTGCAACATCAGAGTTGAGTAGTTGCTTCAGAGAATGCATGGTCTGCACAGCTAAAGGGCCTTTAAGAAAAACTTTGCAGAAGCTTATTCAGTGGAGCTTTGATGGAACTGAGTGCCCCACTGAACCAGTGGCTTTGCCTTAAGTGGCACACCGGAAGATAAAGTTTCCTCTGTAAGACCAGAGTGACAGTATTCTTGAGTATACCATTTCTCTGTGATAACAGAAGATTTTGGAGGCTCTTCCCAGTTTGTTGGTCATTGAATCTGAATTGGTCCACCCAATAATGGGAATATGAGGCAAGAGTTTTCCAAGTCTTCCATGGGTCAAGTGCGCAGTTTTGCTAAGTGTTCAGTATTAAACTAATAGCTGCTCTTCTTTTTTTTTCTTCAAATTTTTATTTATTTTGAGAGACAGAGAGAGCATGAACTGGACAGAGAGAGAGAGAGAGAGAGAGAGAGAGAGAGAGAGAGAGAATTCCAAGCAGGCTCCACACTCAAGCATGGTTCCTAGAACATGACCTGAGCCAAAATCAAGAGTCACATGCTTCACTGACTGGGCCACCCATGTGCCCCAATAGCTGCCTTTCAAAATAAGGGTAATTGGTAGCTATGGCATGGAAGCCACAAGTCCAAATTTCCGAAGAGTGCTTCCATGCAGAGGCTATCTTCCACTGGAGGCTGTAATTGGCAAATCATCAATCACAGAGTCTGTACTGTCTGTAATACACAGCGTCTAGTAGACTCTAGGTTTCTTTTTTTTAGTGATAAGGGATCTATGAAACAGCACTTTTTTTTTTTTTTTGGCCAGAAGAATTGAGATATGTGATTCCATGCAGAAAGCTCCTGAATTTTGTTAGCATTGATCAGCCACTCCTGGTGGTAAAGATGTAACAATACCAATACCAGTTGGGTCTTCCTGCTAAAAGGGTTCCACATTGTCATGTTACTCTGTGCTCAGCTTTCTGCAATCTGTTAAAAAATTGTAGGAGGCTTCATGTTATTTACTTGTAAGTTGGTTGTGTCTTCTCATGTGCTCTGCCCCAGACAAATCAGTGCTTTTGTCCCATATCTCCTTGGTGGTGTCATCGTCTCTTAGATTTCAGGTACTTAGTTTCTGTATGACCTCAGCTCTCAGGTGTGTTCAAGAAAAGTTATGATAGTGTAGATTATCTGACTTTGCACTGTAGTTTGTGAAATTCTTTCCAGGTTTCTGAATCTGAAGCAGAAACTTATACTCTCTAAGATGGTTTTGATTAAAATAAAAATAATGTTTTGGAATTTATGCATTATGAAGCAAATCTATTGTAGACCTACATCTATCAGTCATCATAAGCAAATGAGACAATTTGGTTCAATTCAACATTATCAGACAGAGGTTGGGAGTGGGGATTAATTTGATATTTATGATCCCTTCAAACCTCAAAGTTAAAATATAAAACTTTAAATATTTTTAACAATTAACCAGAAATATTTAAATAAATTTACTAAATTCTAGTGATTATCAAATTTTAGCTTTCTAATCCTTATTTCCTAGAAATAAATAATACCTTTTCTCCTGTTCCATTTCAGTGTATACTTTACATCTGTGTTCTATTTTTTTCCTTACCCCTACTATATTTGTAACATTGGTTTGCAGGTCCTATTTTGCCCAGACTTAATTTAGTAAAAGGTCAGTGCAAAAGAATAAAACTGTATCAAAGGTAGATTGCATGTGAATAGGTAGCTACCTTGAAAGTAAAAAGAAAACTTTATAGGGCAATGTGAACCAAAAGGGGTTGGAGACAAGAATGGGTAGAATGTGTTATTGTGGAAATGTACTTCCATTCCTTCTATGAGATCCAACATCTTTGGGCTCTTGTTACTGAAAGAAATTGGGGGTAATCCTATCCCTCAGGGAAGGTTGCTATTTTAACTGCTGAATGGGATATAAAAGATTCTGACAGAAATTAACAAAGACATTTTGGCATATACCTATCACAAGGAGCATACTGGGTCAATTTTAATAATTAGTAATCTCCACCTATTGTTTCATTGCCCCGTACTTCAATTATTTTAAATGTTTCTCAATCACATTACTTCACAAAACCATTACTCGCTGTGGTGAAACTGACAGCTAGAGCATCATTAATATTCGTACCAAAGAGAGAGGGAGGCAAACCGAGAAACAGACTCCTAACTACAGACAACAAACTAACAGTCACCAGAGCGAGGTGGGTGGGGGATGGGTGAAACAGGTGATGAGGCTTAAGAAGAGCACTTGTGATGAGCACCATGTGTTTCATGGAAGTGTTGAATCACTATATTGCACGCCTGAATGTAATATTACATTGTATGTTAACTAACTGAAATTTAAATAAAAACTTAAATTCATACCAAAGAGGGATGAATTTGTAGGAAATAGCCTTATAAGTTATTTTGCTTACTATATAGCTTTAGATTCATGGATGCATATTTTCAGGCATATGCATGTACACTGAACCATTTTGGGAATTTTTTAAGGTTTATTCTGAGAGAGCGTGAGAGTATGTGGGGGGTGGGGCAGAGAGAGAGAATCCCAAGCAGGGCCTTGAATGCATGAACCCAAACCATGAGATCCTGAACTGAGCTGAAACCAAGAGTTTCAGCTTAACTGACTGAGCCACCCAGGAGCCCCAAACCATTTTGGGAATTTAAAGTTGACTTCATATGTTAACTAATGGGAATTTAAATGAAAACTTGGAAGAAAAAATATAAAGTTGACTTCAATACAGCAGTGTATCTGATACCTTCTTAATCTCCTTAAACTGATTATATCCCGTTTATACTAATACTCGGTGCTGTACTTATTCAAACACCAAATGTCTCTGGAAAACAGCATTTTATTATGAATGGAAATAGATTCAGCAAGTTCTGGTGGGCAATGGGGTGTGCAGAGATGGCAAAATCATATCTTAAGCCCTCAGGTGATAGTGTTCAAACATAACCCGTAGTGATTTTTGAATTCCTCATGGACTAGAGCTGTTGCATTGAGCTACTTTGATACTCCTCCATAGTGTTGTACGCCTGGAAGCAATATGGCAAAGAAAAAGTTTTGCTGGTATGAGGGAGGAGTAGGGGCCAAAAAAAAGGGGGGGGGGGATTTGAATTCCAAAGGAATAGAGGATTAAAAAAATTCCTTCTGTTACTTTAGGCTACCCCTGCCACTCTCAATAGCTTCGTTGGCCTATCTGCAAAGTATAGATAAGAATATTTGCTTTCGGTCTATCTTCAAGTTCTGTAAGATTCTTGAAAGGAATAGAAGTTCTAAAGGATCCTATATTACTGAAAAATGGCGATTGTCTAAATTATTCTGAAAATTAAGCCCATTCTCTATAACACAATAGTGATTTTAACGTCACTATAGAAACGGATTTTAAGGAGGTATTTGTTGTTAGAATAATGTGATTTATTAAGAAAAAACAGTAACACTCCTGAAATTATTAATATTTACAGGGTAATAACAATCTTAAAAATTAAATACTCTATAATCAATTATTAGTAATTTGTTGAGTTTTCAAAAACTTTTTTTTACTACAATTTTTTTTTTATTTCTTAATAAGCACCTAAAAGAGACCTGCAAACAGCTGGATGGAACTATTCACATAGGAGACACTGTATTAGTTTGTGACCAAGCCAGTAACAGGCATGTTTTTGTAGGAGGTGGAACTATAAAACTCTTCGATAAGCCTTCTGAGCCTTCTCTTTCACTTTCATGTATGTCAGCTTTGAATACATATTGATTCTTTCCCCTTTTTTGTTATATTTGCGGTAAAATCAAATACATTCATTAGGGAAATAATAGAACTTATGATTTTTGCTGATTCCTTAAAAATAAGGCTAAACAAATAGAGGACAGTAAGCATCATAATTTAAGGTTGAAGGTTCAGTACTTTTCAAAAATATAAAATGATTTCAAATAGGACTTAGCTGAACTATGTCCACCTACTCCCACACAAACGATTCATATGCTGAAGTTCTAACCCCCCAGTAGCTCAGACAGTGATTATATTTGGAGAGAGGGTCTTCAAAGTGGTATTAATTTAGAATGAGATCTTTAGGGTGGGCCCTGGTCTCCTGTGACTGGTGCCCTTATAATAATAGGGAATTAGCATATAGGTATATACAGAGGCAATATATGTAAAGACACAGGGAGAAGATAGCTATCTTGCAGGGCAAGGAGAGAGGCCTCAGAAAAAACCAAATTGCTAACACCTTGATCCCCAACTTCCAGCCTCTAGAAATGTGAGAAAATAGTTACTTAAGCCATTTAGTCCACAGCGCTTTGTTATACTGGCCCTAAGAAACTAACACATGACTCAAATGAATATGCCAGAACATTAATATGAATAAGAACAAATGGTGTGCACTAATGAGGAGCCAGAAGTTAAACTGCAAGGAATTTAAACATAGCTCATGATCATCCTCATCATTTACTTACCGAACAATTACAGATGAGCCAGACACAATTCAAGTATATGAATTATCATATTGACTCCTCACCAACAAAACTCTGAGGTACTTTTGACTTTCCTATTTTATGTATAAGGAAAACTAAAGTATGTGGATCTTAAGCAGTTGGCCCAAATCACAGAGATAAATGATTGAGATAGATTGTATAGCTAGGCAATCAAATGAGTTTTTGACTATTTATCCAATGGCATAAGGAACCCAAGTTAAATTATCTATGTCTCATTTTGGAGATTATCACAAAACACTACATATACTGCTTCTGGGAACAAGTTGTAAAAAAGTTGAAACATAAGTTCAGTCAATATTAAGTTCTTTTGGATCATAGAGAATTTTTCTGTATATGTGTATTTCAGCATGTATATTTAGACTACATAAGTAATCTACACATATATATGGATTATGCCTTTTGTAGTTTTTATTTTTTTTGAATTTTATCTCCATTTTTATTTTATTTTTTAATATGAAATTTGTCAAATTGGTTTCCATACAACACCCAGTACTCATCCCAACAGATGCCCTCCTCAGTGCCCATCACCCACTTTCCCCCCCCCTTCCCACCCCCCATCAACCCTCAGTTTATTCTCAGATTTTAAGAGTCTCTTATGGTTTGGCTTCCTCCCTCTCTAACTTTTTTTTCCTTCCCCTCCCCATGGTCTTCTGTTAAGTTTCTTAGGATCCACATAAGAGTGAAAACATATGGTATCTGTCTTTCTCTGTGTGACTTATTTCACTTAACACTCTCCAGTTCCATCCACATTGCTACAAAAGGCCATATTTCATTCCTTCTCATTGCCAAGTAGTAGTGCATTGTGTACATAAACCACAATTTCTTTATCCTTTCATCAGTTGATGGACATTTAGGCTCTTTCCATAATTTGGCTATTGTTTTTAGACAGTTTTCTCAGTCAAATACCTACTTTCTTTACAAATCAATGTTAATCAGAGATTTTGACTATTCCTAATACTTTGTGAATGCAGAATATACTGCATGCTCACAATATACTCACGTGCCACCTTGATCTTGGAGCTCTGCAGTTATAATTGTAACACAATTTTGTAAGAAAGGAAGAAAAGAGAGGATAGAAGAGAAGACAGAAATGGGAAGGAGGGAAAGAGGGAAGGAAAAGACAGAAAGCTAGAGTACACAAGCTCACTTAAGAATATGTTTACTTTTTAGATGTTGAGCTGAATCTACATACATGTAGATATTAATTGAAATGAATATGCTATTTCCAAAAAGAACTCAAACGTATTCTCTCTTAAAATGAAGAGACGCATCCTCTTTTCAATTATTAAAAAAATAATCTATATGAAGCTCATCTCATTTGGGGATAAAACACAAAATACAGGGCTCACAAATATATCTCTAGTACAGGGGCACTGTTTTTCAATAGTGAAAACTGGGTGGCTCATTTGGTTGTGTCTGACTCTTGATTTCTGCTCAGGTCATGATCTCACACAGTGGAGCCTGCTTAGGATTCTCTTTCTCCTAGCCTTCTGCCCCTCCCCCACTTGCACCCTCCCCTCAAAAAGAAATAAATAAAAAACAAATATATCTCCAGTACATAAAAGTGCAGTTTAATAATTTTAGTTATACAAGTAAGTTAATTTTTAGGAAGATTCTAAACCACGTGAAATTAGTACATGATGAGATAAGGCAAACATGAGGGAAACAGACTCATTTTGAGAAAAATTAGAAAAAAATGGGCGATTTTTATTCTAAAGCAAACAGGGAAAAATGAGAAAATATACATTGCAAATCAAGAAAATTCACTAGAGATTCAAGTTTACAATCTACAAAGCAGATAATTGGATCAATAATACAAAGGATAACTTGAGAGATCCTTTAAGAATATGCAGTGAGGGGCACCTGGGTGGCGCAGTCGGTTAAGCGTCCGACTTCAGCCAGGTCACGATCTCACGGTCCGTGAGTTCGAGCCCCGCGTCAGGCTCTGGGCTGATGGCTCAGAGCCTGGAGCCTGTTCCGATTCTGTGTCTCCCTCTCTCTCTGCCCCTCCCCCGTTCATGCTCTGTCTCTCTCTGTCCCAAAAATAAATAAACGTTGAAAAAAAAAATTAAAAAAAAAGAATATGCAGTGAAATGAAAAAAAAGATGATATGAGAAAAGATTACAGGTACTGAGAAAAGAGAACAGAATAAGCCGAGAAAATAAATGTGTCTGCTGAAGATGTAACATAAGAAAAAGACTTAAATCTACAGCTGAAGAAAACTTCTCTGGGATAAAATAATAAGGAAGATCCAGTTCCTACTCACGTGGACCTTACATGACCTTACATGTTAGTGGCAAATAAACAGTAAAATACCATCTGGGGCTCCAATAGGCTTATGCCTAGGATCCCACTGCACATACCAGATAGACCTCTTAATCATAATAGTGAAAACTGGATAAAACTTCATACAGAGATTATACATAAAGTAATGGAGAAAAAGGACTTAAATGGTTTGAGCTGAATGTGGGAAAGTGAATGTATAAACTTTTAATGCTATAAAAGTAACTTTAATGCAAACAAGTATTATTTTGTGTTGATATTTTTATTCTGACCCACATCAAAATATCCTGAAATTGATAATTTAATTCCTAAAAGCTTCTGCATTCTTCACAAATCCTGGATATTTTTCAGTTTATGTAAAGAAAGTGACAGTGTTTCAAAACTGAATTTTTTTTTTTTTTTAGAATTTTGCAATGGATTTTTTTTTTTATCAATGTAATGGACTTTCAGCATTTAGAGAACTGTAAATACTCAATTCATCAGTGAAAAGTCACCACTCTAATAATATGAAGTTTGGGGACATGTAAACATGACAACGTCTAAAACAAGAAAATTGAGTTGTTGGGACTCCTGTTGGCTAGAATCCTAATTAAGTAGAGAAAGAAATTCAATATGCCAGAAAACACCAAACTGATTTTTGTTGATTAGGAAATAAAATAATTTGTATTCTTGGTGTTCAGCATAATATCGATGCCAGTTATTATTCTCTGTGCCAGATTATCTTTTGTTTAAATACTTTGTTCTGCTGATTCTTTGTTGTGATGATTGGGAAATTTATGTATTAATCTCTCTCTGTGCTTCAAGTATCTTGAGTATTTAACGGAGTTCTAAATACAGATTGAATTAATATAAGATTGATGTGTTAAATCTGACTATAAATCTGCCTCTCCTTAAATCAAAAGGTGCAATCTATTTTCTCCAAGATTCTGCACCATCCTGAAATTTCCTTGACTCAGAGAATGTGGCAAAAGTGATGCTGTGTTACTTTTGAACCTGGGCTTTAAGAGACCTTCAATTCTGCGGGCACCTGGCTAGCTCAGTCAGTAGAGCATGCTACTCTTGATCTCAGGGTAATGAGTTTGAACCCCATGTTGGATGTAGAGATAACCTAAAAATAAAATCGTTAAAAAGGAAACAAGAGATCTTCCACTTTTACATGCTTGGGTTATTTCTTCTTAGTACATAATCTTGGTGCTGCTATTGGAAGTTCAAACCACAAGTAGGAAGGCTGGTGAAGGGGAACCAAAGTGCTCTGCTCTACAGCTCCAAGTGAGTTTTCAGCCAACACCGACTGTTCACCATAGGAGAAAGTGATCTTGGGTGTTGGCAGCTAAACAGAGCCTACGGATGATTGTCATCACAGTGGACACCACATGGAGCAGAACCACCCAGCTCGACCTAATCAACTCACAGAAATCATGAAAAATAATAATGTTCTGTTGGTGGGTGGTTTGTTACATATCGATAAACTTTGAACTGTGTCTGCTCCAAGGTAGGGTCCCATAGAATTGTAGCTATTGTTACTTTAAAATACTAGGTTTAGGTTCCATCCTGTTCTCGGCCCTTTGTAGAGTTAATGGCACCTGATACTTCGTCATTAATAAATTCCTATGGCCAATGAATAATTAAAGAATAGAGCTGTGTTTCAATAGTTTTTCCTCCACTGAATTCCCCTCTTGCATATCTACCATTTCACATTGGTAAATCCTCCCTAACGTTTTTAGGCCAGGGCATTAGTTTTTTTCTGCTTTGTTGGACATGATTATATTATTTTTCTGCAATTGTATAGCTTGTACTTTGTAGTGATATCAGGCTACTTACCTCACATTTGCCTCTAATTCTAGTTACTTTTATTTTACTTGTTTTATTATAATTTTCAGGGGAATGACCATCGCTTTTCCCTTAAATTAAAACAATTTTTTAGAGCAGTTTTAAGTTCACAGCAAAATTGAGGGGAAGGTAAAGAGATTTCCCATATATCCCTTGCCCACACATAGACTGTCACTTTCATTGTTTTATTATAGTGACTAGCCTGAATTGGTAGTCAATATATTCACTTGCCTATAAATCTCATACATATAAATTATTCTTAATGTCTGATTTGAGGATAATGAAATTTATCTTTACTCATTGTCTTGTCCTCTGGCTGCTATTTCAGATTCCTAAAGTGTGCTATTACGGAGAACAATGAGTCTGTAGTTAAAGACACTGGATTTCTATCCCAGACATTCGCTAACCATAGTTTTTAAGTCAAGTAACTTCCTTAGATAAGGATTTCCCAAAAAAACACAAAGTGAGGGATCAGACTGGAGAATTATTTTTGCCAGACTGGGTACTTTTTTATATCTCTCAGCTAAATACTTTTGATATATTTAGTGACAGTGAAGTGACTAGTTAAGCAATCATCTTAGTAATGAACCCAAAGTGGAAAACCAACAAGATAGCTTATTTTTTTTCGTAAGTAAAAGGGAAGGAAGTTTAATTATCATATAATTTCCGATGGTTTATTTTCTAGCTATAGCTAGATGCTACCCAGTGAGAAATTATTTCTTTATATATGTTTTATACTTTCCTTAGTAATGAGCTCCCTATTTCTTAAAATAATTGATATATATGTACACACACACATACACATACATATAAATTTTGGAGTTCTCTCCCAATGATGACATAATATTCCTTTCCAAGGCCTTATTTTAATAACTGCGAGGAATCTCTTTTCTAATACTTTATTAATCCCAGGGTAACTTAAATATGATAATGGCAATATGGCAAAATTTAGAAGACTATATGGACAGTAGAAAAGCTAATATCAGAATCAAAATCCCAACTTATAAGGAGATGCTTCCAGGAAAAAACAAAAACAAAAACAAAACAAAACCAAAACACCATGATTCTGCTCTCACAATCTTCCTTTTAATTCTACTCTCCTCCAATCATCATGTTAACTCAAAGACATGTACTTGGTGTTTTAATGTTTAGTGGCTTTGCCTTATGATTTGGTACTCAAACTTTGCACACATTCATCTTTGAAGAAGACTTTGCCAAAAGTTTACTCAGCAAATAACTGTGTGCTGTAGGTTTAGTGATGTGCACAATGAGGTCATTCAAAAGCTATCTTGCTTAAACAAACAGATGAACATCATTCATCAAATATTGGCCATCCAAGTTATCTTGCAGGTAGGAATTTTATAAAGGATATAAAACAAAAGTTTCTTTTTTTTTGGAAATGTATAAACATCAGTCCATTGTGTATTTATTAGTTCTTACCACTATATGGTAAATGCATTTGGAATTTATCTGCAAATGACATATGCCTAAACTTTAGTATGAAATATTGTCATTCATACTTACAAATTGCATGTAAATGTTAATATTTTTCAGATATAAGAATACTAATTTTTTCTTTTCATGAAAAAATCATACAACTAAAATAGAAGGTTGGCCAAATATATATAACACAGATCTAACATATTTACCTGCCTATACTTGTGACATGTTAACTCTTTAAAAATACTTAGCAGTTAATATTAAGCTAATTCTGATGTCTGGATAATTTTCTTAGAATTCATAGGTCACACACAGGGTATAAATATTCCAAGTGCAGATTCAATAAATGTTTCTCAGTTACTAACTATAAAATCTATTTTAATAACCACTTAATGCGCAGTTTAATTTACTTAGGAAAATTCTTCCTAATATATCCTTTTTGACTGCCTCTTAAATGAAATGTCATTTAGCAAAGTATCAACTTGGACAATTGCATATCCCTGTGGAATATTGTGTTTTGTCTGGAGACATTTTTTATTATCATGGCTGTGGGGTTTGTGTGGGTTCTACTGGCATCTAGCAATGAAAGTCAGGCATGCTATTAAACACTATATTTTATATATATATAATATGTATATATATTTTATATATATAAATAATACATATAATGATATAGAGGGACATATATAGACAATATAAATTATAATATATAAAATTATATTTTCTATATATAGACTATATATATAATTATATAGAGACAATATAATTTCATATATATACAAATAATTATCCATCCCCAAATGTCAATATGGCCAGGTTTGTGAAATCCTGATTTGGCATTATAAAAAGGAAAATATTCTTTGATGGTGAGGAAAGATATTTTTCTCTTTTTTGTTTTTTAGTTATCAAAGTGATACACTTTTATACCATGACAGTGCATTTTAAAATATAATGCAGATCAGTTGCTAACTATGAAACATCAGAAAATGTGCTATTTACAAATTAATAAATAAAAAGTTAGTATTTCAATATTGGGAATTTTATTTTTTTTAATTAGTTAAAATAATCCAATTGAAATATTAAAATTGGCTGGATGATATTTTCCTAATAAAAATTTCCTTTTGTTGGCTTCACCAAATAACTTTTTCTTTTCCTCCCAACTATTTTTTAAATGTGCATAGCTATTATTATTTTACTCCTAGGATGTACATATTAACTGGTAAAGTAAAATGTTTTAAAGAGAGAGCTTTAAAAATTAAGCAAATGGTTTATAAGAAAAAATGAGGAAGCCAGGGACAATACGTGCAATGTAGAATTTATTTAAGTGCCATTAGTTAAATATTTGAAGCAGTATAGCCAGATACTAGAAACAACCTTAAATTCACTAAAAATGCAATTTCAAATTTTATATTCTTTACACTTATGCGCAAGTTATTATGGATTATCATGCTCTGTCTTTTGCACTAGAAGTGTAGGGCATGCAGTAGACTTTAAACATAGGATTGAATGAAATAGTTCAAGTTACTATATCTGTGTTCTAATCTTACATTGCTCATTCATCTTTAGCACGTTTATTTTTTAATTTTACAGAAGAATGATTTTACCCCTTCGTGAGAAAATTTGACGTTACCAGCCAATGATCAAAATGACACATCTGTCACTTGAGCTGCCATTTTTAATTCTGCTTTTGAAAACCTAGACAATTATGACATCAGTTGAAGTCTGTTCTTTTCAGCATGTAAACTGCACCCTCGTGGATCACTTTCTGTGCAGTCTCACTTGCATGAGCTGATTGTGATCTACATTGATTTTCACGGAAGTGAAGTTCTGATAATAGTCTTTCCAATGCCAGAATTTACCTGTGCCAGTGTGTTGGCTAATGATCCTGGGGGGAAAAATTAAAAATTGCATACAAGGGAGCAGTTTTTCACTTTTTAAAAAAACCACTTCCACATACATGAAACCTGTGATTGATCATAAGCCAAGTAGTACACTCTATGCTTCTCCTTCTTTCTCTTTTAAAACTAAAGCATCAGAAAGATGACATTTCTAACGTAGTTCAGATTGAGTATAGGTCAACAGCAGTATAGCATTAACGTAGGTGATCAGTATGTATACCAATATCAGTTAACTCACTATGGAAGTTTTCTACACACCAAGAAACTTTACCGACCTACTGGATGGTAATCTCCTTAAGTTTCTTGGCTGTACAACATTCCAGAAGAAAGGCCCTCTCAAATCCCCAGTGTTGGGTAATTGCTACTTAAATGAACCTTTTGGTGTCCTATATATTTTCGTCAGATATTTTCAAGCAGATTAAATCTTTCTGAAATTGCAATGAGTTTGTCATCGTAAGACTACTCTACCTGAGTGTAAAGAAACTTCTCCTTATATATTTTTTTTTTTTTAAATTTTTTTTTTCAACGTTTTTATTTATTTTTGGGACAGAGAGAGACAGAGCATGAACGGGGGAGGGTCAGAGAGAGAGGGAGACACAGAATCGGAAACAGGCTCCAGGCTCCGAGCCATCAGCCCAGAGCCCGACGCGGGGCTCGAACTCACGGACCGCGAGATCGTGACCTGGCTGAAGCCGGACGCTTAACCGACTGCGCCACCCAGGCGCCCCCTTCTCCTTATATTTTTTAAACATTTGTTTGTATTTTGAGAGAGAGGGAGGGAGAGAGAAATCCCAAACAAGCTCTGCACTGTCAGCGCAGAGCCCGATGTGTGGCTCGAAGTCACGAACTGTGAGATCACGACCTGAGCAGAAGCCAAGAGTTGGACACTTAACTGACTGAGCCAGCCAGGTGCCCCAAGAAATTTCTTCTTATGAAGAGTATGCACAAAATAAGAAAATGGCTATGGAAAATGCTTAACTAATGCAAAGTAATTTTTGATTGTTCCCTGGAGAGCCTATGAAACAGTTTTGCTCTTTGGTTTTTATTTTTTCATTTCCTCCATCCTTATATTTATCTTTAGATGATATATATGTTAATATCAAAGAGCCACTTTTCAGAGAAACAAACCAAATAGTAAACAACCAAGTCTACTGGGTGGCACTTCAAAAGATCTGATTTTCTAAAAGGAAACACTCCAGAAACTATTTTCTCTTAGACACTATGCTTTCCACTTGAATAATCCATTTCTTACTGACAGTGGTTAATTGAAACAAAACCAGTGCCAGGATATATACATCCATGTGAATTGCCTCCTAGTCTGCTGGACACAGCACTTCTCCACTTTGTCATATCTCCAATTTGTCAATGAGATATTGACAGTGTGACACTTGGTCAATTTGGCCGAGGCATTAAGAGTTTTTGCATGCTTCTGCTTATCAGCATGTAGTAGTGTGACCTATAAAGAGAAAAACCTGCTTTAATTAGCGGCTGCTCCCAGGACTGTGGAAACACATGAACCCAAACTAGAAGCCTGCATCTGAGAGGAAATGCCGCCTAAGTCAGAGCCACTCAGATCACATGCAATCTTGGAAGCCACCTGGTTTTAAGTTACTGAGTTTTGGAGTGGTTTGGTGCATATGATAACTGAGACCATAGGTGACTAAGACATGCCCTTAAAAACAAGTACGAAATGAATGATGTCTCCTCCTAAGCAGCTTTGAATTACAAATTTTAGAACTAAATTTACCTCGATTAACTAAATTTACCCACATAACAAGGAAACTCATTATCATGGAATTGAGTCACCATCAAGCTATTTAATTTGAAAGAAAATTATATACCTTGTTTATACGCTATTCCTTAAATAGGTGTTAGCTTCTAAAGTTGTGTGCTCAGTCTCCCCCAAAAGATCCTAAATTTGGGAGTAGGACTTACTTTATCCATAACTAATGACAGGTTTTATAAGCACAATAACATAAATGCTGAATGATTAATTTAAAAATATATAAGGGGAAATAGTATATATTAAAAAGATCTCATTGTTTAAGATTGAACACGTGTAGATTTAATAATGTGAAATTAAAATTTTAAGATACACATAAAGATTTACAAGTAAGGGCATATTTTCATATTATGCTACTAATTTTCTCCATAGCCTTGGTTGAATGGCATCATAATTACTAATATAGGTATAATAAGCATATAGTAATGTATAATTAGCATATATATTTGCGTATATATGCACACATGTATATTTTAAGTGTGTTGGAAATCTATGATTTCAATTCTGATCAGAGTTATTTGATTAGAGACATTTTATAGAGGATTTCTAAATAAGCATTTATTCATGCTATCTGACAAATGCAAATGCATCACTAAGTCCTTGAAATTGTATTTCCAAATTAAGACCTTTATTCTATAATGGTAAAATAAAAATTTGCAGTGGTTTTAGAAATATGAAATTTGCCATTTTGCCAATATTTTTAGTGTAGTGGAGAAAAACATATTCACAGAGCTACATTTTTATTTTCCAATAAAATGTTTGAGTTGTGACTTTCATAGAAGTATTCTTCACATGTGTAATTGGTGAACCTATCTTATGTTTTATAGACAAAAAACCCCTGAGATTTAGATGTGTGATACATTAGAATTAAGAATGTCTTAGGGGCACCTGGCATGGCTCAGTCAGTTAAGCATCAGGTCATGACCTCACCGAGGTGAGATGGACCCCCTGACACCCCTGTCTGTCAGGCTCCATGCTGGGCTGGGCAGGGAGCCTGCTTGAGATCCGCTCTGGCTCTTTCTGTCCACTTCTGGCACCCGTGCATGGCCTCTACCCCACCCGCCCCCCAAAAGAAAGTATTAAAAAATTGTATTTACATTGCTTAGTCTCTTGGGAGAAGCAGAAAAACAATTGTAGGTACTTGTCTAGGTGACTTTAATAATATTTCGACCTCAATGAGGAAAATATTTTTTTTTCTTTTGAGTAATGTGATCTGTAGCAATTCTTTACTTCAGTTATCTAAGATGAAAGTCAGGGTCTTATGTACTGTAATAGAAAAAGCTTAGAAAATCTATTTCATGCTCTCAAACAGACAATCCACAGATAATCACAGTTCACTGTCAGAAATATTGCTTTAACCCACATTTCCTGTATAATATCTTAGTACTATCAAAAATGATATTCTGTAGCAGTCAGGTCTCCAATGATTGTGGTCAGCTACAGGAAGGAAAATGTCCAAATGTATTGTCAAAAATATACAAAGTGAGACTTTGGAAACAACCTTAAATGATTTCAACAAATGTATAACATTACAAATCAGGTTGAGCTATACAGTTCTGCATGTAATGGTTGAAAAAATATTTAAAGATTTTTCTGTTTATCAGAGAAATAAAATACCAGAAGTACAAGTGAGCTATTGACAGAGAATAAACATTAAAAAGCCTTCTGAAAACAAATGCTGAAAAAAATTCAATGCAAAGAGATAAAAACAATGATCCATAAAAGCTAAGTAAGAATAACTATGAGTTAGGAAAGAACAAATTTATTATGAATTAATTATTGAATTTGTATGGATGGAAACTTTGTTACAAAACATGTTTTAGAACCAGTGTTTTCTAGAAGTGATGGCTTTATTTTTTCTTACTGGGCACAAGGATTTCACTTTTTATGTATTGCAGCAAATTGCACATTAAGAAGGATGTCCTGCCACAAATACATGCATATCCTAAATAAATGACAAAAAAGAATCCCTGTAAATTTAAGGACAATATTTTGTGAAGCAAAGAATGAAGAGGAAAAGGAGAATATAAGAGGATAAGTAGGAGAAGGAAAGTAAGAAAAAGAGGTGAGGGTGAGGAAAAGAAATCTAAATTTCTAAATTTACCCTTCTGGTAAAAGTAACAAAGTGTCCTTAATTAAACTAGCCGATCCCTGAGCCATGCACATAGGTAAACTAAAAGCAGTTTGCAAGTGAGGCCTAAAGAATTGTACATAGTTTTAATCCTAGAAGGAGAACAAGATAAACCTAGGACAATATTTTCAAAAGTAAGAGATAATAAGAATGACTAATTCCACAGTTTTCTTCAAGTCCATTCACCTCCACTGTGGTGTGCAAATTCTCTCCTTTCCTTTCATAATTATAGTGCACCCACATTTTGTAATTTATTTGGCAATTAGTCTTTGCAGGATTGTAATTATTCCATTCAAGTGTATATATATGAGTATTAGAAATACTTGAGTAGTACATGCTGGCATTCTCTCAGGAAGTTTCTGATATAATTGCCTTTCCCTATGTCTCTACCATATGTTATGGGCTGGTCCTTTATTTACAGAAGCTTCTTTTGCATGGGAGGAATTATTTGAGGTCAGTATTCTTTTTTTTACTTTTTTTTTAACGTTTATTGATTTTTGAGAGAGAGAGAGAGAGAGAGAGAGAGAGAATATGAGCTGAGAAGGGGCAGAGAGAGAAGGAGACACAGAATCTGAAGCAGGCTCCAGCTCCAAGCTGTCAGCACAGAGCCTGATGTGGGGCTCGAACCCAAGAACTGTGAGATCATGACCTGAGCCAAAGTCTGGCGCTCAGCTGACTGAGCCACCCAGGTGCCCCTAAGGTCAGTATTCTTGAGATTTTGCCAGTTTGCTGATGAGAGATGACCAGTATCTTCAAAAATTTTTCTACTTGGGGAATGTCTTACTTACGGTAGCTAATAGTAATATTTAAAAATTTGTTTCACACATCTTTTCATTGAGGATGACTACCTCTGCACGTGTTCAAAGGAAGGAACCTCAGCAAACCTCTCAAGAAGTTTGAGTAGAAAAGGAGAGAAAGAAATGGCTAAAGGGAGATTCAGTGTGTGTGTATTTGTGTGTACGCATACATGTAAACACACAACACGTAATTGGGAGAAACTTAAATGTGTTCGAGCAGACTTAAACGATCTGCTTGATACTAGGAAAAGCAATTGAAGAGAGTAACTCGTGCTTATTAAGAGTGGGCTGTGCATCGTGACTTTCCTCCACGGAGCACAGCATGGGATGGGAGGAAAACAAATGGAGTCAATTCACAGTGAAGAAACTGATACACACTACTCAGCCTGGGGTTCAAAATTAGCATCAGCTTTGCAGGTCATATGGTAGTAGACCTCCTTGATGTGATGAAAATGACATTCTGACTTTGTGATCTTCCTCCCCTCAAACCCATAACCCTACTCGTGTCACAAGAAAAAACATGAGCCAAATCTCAGTTGAGGGGCATTCCACGTACACCTGGCCTATACTCCTCCAAACTGCCAATGTCATCAAAAAGAGCGATCTGAGAACTGTCACGACCAAGAGGAGCCTAAGGGGACATGATGAGATGGAGACATCATGGATGGGATCTGGGAACTGAAAAGTGCATCAGGAAAAGCTAAGGAAATTTGAAGTGAGACACAGGAGCTATATAAAATAATAGGATTGGGGGTAAGCTAAATAGGTATTGAAATTTCATTGTTTTCCTTGTGAGATTAGAAGTAACATCAACTGCTTAAAAATGAGACTGGAAAAAATAAAGTTGAACGTGAGGACAATAATGCTTAGGTAATGTAAGATGGCAAATTTAACAAAGAGAATAGTAGGCTAGCGTGGGATAATCTAAAGTTGCTGATCATGGAAACAGGATGCACTATTGTATTAAATTATCTAGCCATTCATGCCCTGGAGCAGGTCTTGAGGCCTGTTGCGACTCCAATAGGTTTTGGATCTGTTAGTTGTATGAGTGAAGAATTTACTGTTTTACAAGAGTGATACTAAAATGATAGAACCAGGATAAGAAAATATTTTTAATATAATGTAAATTAACATCCATCCGTATCAAAAATTTACATTCCTAATTTCAGTGACTATTGTATACTTCTCTGTGTATTCATCAGCACTGGCGTGGTATGTTTTTATTTTATTTTTGACAGCATGGTAATCATATGTACCTCGATCCTTAGTTTGCATTATCTTGGTTACTACTGAAAGAGTCAAGGTCTCCATCCATTCTAAGACTGCTACTACCTCATTTTGTGAAGTTTAGAGATATATTATTCAAATTTTGATAAGGTCCCTTCTATATTTTCCATATAAATCAAAAGTGCAGTTTTAGGTGGCTATGTGTTCATTCAGCTTATCCTCAAATTCATCTGCACTAGAGTAAATGTTAAAGTGTTTTTGGCATGTGACTACCCATCTTTTGTTTAAAGCACAAATATAGTTGTTTTGTTCTCATCATTTTATAAATAATTCATCACATCCAAGGAGTCTGGACTGAGAAAAAGTCATGTACAAGTTTCTATTTTCCAGATTTCACAATAAAACATTTTGCAAGTTCTGACCAGTGTTACGTATAAAGTATGGTTATTAGAAGAAAGCAGAAGATAACAATTATCAAACTTGTACTTGATACCATTTGAATGCATCAATTTTTTTAGAATGAATTTAAAAAATTCAGTTAAGTATAAAATAAACATAAGCACATTCATAAGCTAGAAAAAATTGGTAAGAATTTTGGTATACATACCTGGAGGGCTGCGGGACATAATGTGTCTGTAAATGGTATAGTATATCTCAACAATTTTGCATAAGCACAGGTCTCTGAGCAGGTGAGCCATAGACTTTGTTATGTCAAGAAATTCTATGATTAAAAAGCTATGTAACCACTGAGGGAGTTAATATGAAAATGTTTTAAAATATGTTTTATAGGGGCGCCTGGGTGGCGCAGTCGGTTAAGTGTCCGACTTCAGCCAGGTCACGATCTCGCGGTCCGTGGGTTCGAGCCCCGCGTCGGCTCTGGGCTGATGGCTCAGAGCCTGGAGCCTGTTTCTGATTCTGTGTCTCCCTCTCTCTCTGCCCCTCCCCCGTTCATGCTCTGTCTCTCTCTGTCCCAAAAATAAATAAACGTTGAAAAAAAAAATTAAAAAAAAAAAAGTTTTATAGTTCAATAGAGTCTCAACAAGCATAAAATAGGATTGCATCAGATGATAGAGCTTATTCTTGATCATGTTAAAGATTATGAGGAAACTTAAAACTGCTAAAAAAAACAAAAAACAAAATGAAAACACACACACACCCCACCAAAGATGTAATAATGGAGAAGGGCAGCACATTTCCTGGCAGGGATACTGAATATAGTTAACATGCTAATTTTTTGGAAAACAATCCAGTTTAATAGAATTTTGATAATTTTTGAGGGGAAATTTTGTGAAAATTATGCTGACTTCATCTGGAAATACATAAACAAAAGATCATTTTTTATTATAGAGTAATGAAGATAGAACAACAGTGATATATTGTAAGTCTAGGGTAATCAAAATAATGGGGTTGCCCTAAAACATACAGCGTGGTAAATATAACCAAATAAAAAAATCTTAAAAGGAATGAATGTGCCCTTATGTCGAAAGGATTAGCTATTCAACAAATAATGATAACAACTAGGTAATTGTATTTTTGATCCAAACCATTATCAAAATAATATTTAAATTGATTTAAAAGGACATGGTATTGGGTGTCCTGTGTTTGGCTATCCCCTATTATTTAGGGCGAGGAATCTTTTCCTCAGGGGTGAAAAGGTGATTAGAATGTACGTCAACTTTTGTAATGCATCACCAGTAAAAACCAGAGATTTACAAGTATGTAATAATACATCTGGATTGCTCAATCGGTTAAGCGTCCGATTTGGGCTCAGGTCATGATCTCACGGTTCATGAGTTTGAACCCCATGTCGGGGTCTGTGCTGACAGCTGGGAGCCTCCTTCAAATTTTGTGTCTCCCTCCATCTCTGCCTCTCCCCTGTTCTCACTCTGTCTCTCAAAAATAAACATTTAAAAAAATTTTAAAAATAAAAGTATGTACTAATAAAGATAAGTGAAATGAAATCTTTAAGTTTTCTATAAGGTTCATGTTTTGTCTTGGACCAAACTAATTATATCAGGCAACAATTAAAACCAAAGATATTTTGATCATTTTTAATGCAAACACTATTAGAAGTTATTATAATCTTGATATAATTTTCTCTGTTTCTTCTGATTATTTTCTATTAAAATATAGGTGATTCTTCATATGACATTGAAGAAAATACACTGAAAATTTCAGTTCAGAGGATAAATCTAATTCTATAAGGTTACAATTAAAATGGTTATGTGATTCTATATTATACACAAAATTTTTTATTTAATTTTAGTTACTAAGCATTTCTTCATAGTATTAGATTTCTATGTCAACTAAACAATAAAATGAATTATTTTTTTAAATTCCACTATAATTTAAATAGAGTGTTATACTCACTTCAAGTACGATATAGTGATTCAACAATTCTATACATTACTCAGTGCTCATGATGATAAATTTACTCTTAGTTTCCTTCACCTATTTACCCATCCCTCCACCCACCTCCCCTCTGGTAACCACTGTTTGTTCTTTATAGCTAAGAGTCTGTTTTTTGGTTTGTCTCTTTTTTCTTTGATTGCTTGTTTTGTTTCTTAAATTCCACATGTGACTAAAAGCATATGGTATTTGTTCTTCCCTGAATGACATGTCATTTGGCATTATATCCTCTAGATCCATTCATGTTGCTGCAAATGGCAAGACTTCATTCTTTTTTATGACTAATGTTCCATTGCCTGTATATACCAGCTTTTATCCATTTGTCTGTGTATGGACACTTGGGTTGCTTCCATATTTTGGCTATTGTAAATAATGCTGCAGTAAACATAGAGTTGCATATATCTTTTGGAAGTAGTGTTTTCTTTTCTTTTTTTTATTTTTAAGAGAGGCCAATGGATTCTAATGTAATCAAGGATGAAATTTCATCCATATGGCTTCAGAGTCCACAATGCAACTTATCAGTAAAAAACCATTACTTGTGCACTTCATATTTACTTCTCTAATTTCTTTTTTTTAAATTTACATCCAAATTAGCATATAGTGCAACAATGATTTCAGGAGTAGATTCCTTAGTGCCCCTTACCCATTTAGCCCATCCCCCACTCCCACAACCCCTCCAGTAACCCTCTGTTTATTCTCCATATTTAAAAGTCTTTTACGTTTTGGCCCCTCCCTGTTTTTATATTATTTTTGTTTCCCTTCCCTTATGTACATCTGTTTTGTCTCTTACAGTTCTCATATGAGTGAAGTCCTATGACTTTTGTCTTTCTCTGACTAATTTCCCTTAGCACAATACCCTCCAGTTCCATCCACATAGTTGCAAATGGCAAGATTTCATTCTTTTTGATTGCCTAGTAATACTCCATTGTGTATATATATATATATATATATATATATATATATATATATACACCACATCTTCTTTATTCATCCATCAATGGACATTTGGGCTCTTTCCATACTTTGGCTATTGTTGATAGGGCTGCTATAAACATTGGTGGGCATACGTCACTTCGAAACAGCATACCTGTATCCCTTGGATAAATACCTACTAGTGCAACTGCTGGGTCGGAGGGTAGTTCTATTTTTAATTTTTTGAGGAACCTCCATACTGTTTTCCAGAGTTGCTGCACCAGCTTGCATTCCTAGGAAGTAGTGTTTTCATATTCTTTGGGTAAATACCCAATATTGGAATAACTGTATCATAGGGTGATTCTATTTTAATTTTTTGAGCAAACTCCATAGTATTTTTCACAATGGCCACACCAGTTTGCTTTCCTACCAATAGTGCAAGGAGTTTCCTTTTTCTCCACAACCTCATCAGCACTTGTTTCTTGTGTTGTTGATTTTAGCCATTCTGATAGGTTTAAGGGGATGTCTCATTGTGGCTTTGATTTGAATTTCCTTGATGATGACTGATATTGAGCATCTTTTCATGTATCTGTTGGCCATCCTCCAACAGATTTATTTCCTTTTGGATTTCTTGGTTGACCCATTCATTGTTTAGTAGAGTGTTATTTAACCTCTATGTATTTGTGTTGTTTCCAAGTTTTTTGTCGTGGTTGAATTCTAGTTTTATACCATTGTGGTTGGAAAAGATACATGGTATGACTCTGACCTTTTTGAATTTGTTGAGACTTGTTTTGTGGCTTGTGATGTAATCTATTCTGGAAAATGTTCCATGTGCACTTGAGAAGAATGTATATTCTGTTGTTTCTGGATGGAATGTTCTGAATGTATCTGTTAGATCTGTCTGGTGATCTATTATGTCCTTTGTTGTGTCTTATTACAGTGTGTTTTAAAATCTATTTTGTGTGATATTAAGTATTGCTACCCTGGCATTCTTTCCCTTCCATTTGCATGACAAGTGTTTTTCTATTCCTTCACTTTCAATTTGCACGTGTCTGTGTCTGTAGGTCTGAATTGAGTCACTTGTAGGCAGCAAATAGATGGGTCTTGCTGTTTTCATCCATTCTGTCACCGTCAGTCTTTTGGTCGGAACATTTAGTCCATTTATATTCAAAGTAATTGATAGGTGTGTACTTCTTGTCATTCTGTTACTTGTTTTATGGTTGTTTTTGTACTTATCTGTTTATTTCTTGCTCTTGTCTCTGTTTTTTGGCTTCCTTTAGTGATATATTGGATTCTTTGCCTCTCTCTCTCTCTTACCAGTTTTTTATTTGTGGGTACCATTAGTTTTATATGTAATACCTTAAGCATATAGCAGTCTATATTATGTTGATGGTCACTTAAGTTTGAACCCATTCTAAAAGAAGAAAATTTCTATTCTTCTTCCCAACCCCCTATGTTTTAGGTATGTGGTATCATACAATATATCCTTTAAAAAATTATTTTTTGTGTGTGAATCTCTTTACTGATTTTTGCGAACATACTTAATTTTACTGCTTTTATCATCAGGGGAATGCAGCTTCCTCCATTTCTTACTCAGGCTTATGGTCTTTCCACTCAGAATTCCTTTGATCATTTCTTATAGGGCTGGTTTAGTGGTCATGAATTCCTTTAACCTTTGTTTGGGAAGCTCTTTATCTCTCCTATTCTGAATGATAGCCTGCTGGATAGAATTTTATTAGCTACAGATTTTAGTTTTTCAGTACTTTGAGTATATAATGCCATTCCCTTATGGCCTGCAAAGTTTCTGCTGAGAGATCAGCTAATTGCCTTATGGGGCTTCCCTTGGGTGTAACTGTTTTCTTTTGCTGCTTTAAAAGTTCTTTATCATTACTTTTTTGCCATTTAAAGTAGTGTGCCTCAATGTCAACCTCCTTGGGTTGATTTTGTTGGGGGCTCTCTCTGCCTCCTGGATCTGGATTTCTGTTTCCTTCCCCAAATTAGGGAAGTTTACAGCTATTATATCTTCAAACAAACTTTTTGATCCCTTTTCTCTCTCTTCCCCTCCTGGGATTCCTATAATGCAAATGTTATTACACTTAATGGTGTCACTGATTTGCTTTAATGTATTCTTTTTTTATTAATCTTTTTTTTTTTCCCTCTCCTGTTCAGCTTCTCATTGATCTGTTCTCCAGGTCATTCATCCATTCTTCTGCTTCCTCTAGTTTACTATTTATTCCATCTAATGTAGTTTTAATTTCACTCACTGAGTTCTTTATCTCCAACTGGTTCTTTTTTATGCTTTCTCTTTTTGAGGGTCTCACTGAGGTCCTCTGCTCTTAAGTCCAGTGAGTGTCTTTATAACCATTACTTTAAATTCTCTATACAACATATCACCTGTCTCTGGTTCATTTAGTTCTCGTGCTGTGATTTTGTCCTATTCCTTCATTTCTGGCATAATCCCCTGTCTCCTCATTTTTCCTAACTCTGTGACTGTTTCTTTAAAGTAGTGGCCTTGTGAAGAAGAGGCCCTATAGTGCCCTCAAGCGCAATGTCCCCTGTTCACTAGAACCTAGTGCTTCTGTGCTGTGTACCCTGCTGTTGTGCCTGACTTGTGTTTGCCCTCAGTCCAGTTACCTGTAATGGTTTTTCTTTGCCTGTTGCAGGCAGGGTTTGGTCCCTATGTCATTGATGGGCCAGTCTTGAGTTGCATTGGGCTTAAATTGAGTCAAAACAGATGTTTGCCTGTGAGCTGTGACAGCGCGGAGCTGCAGGGCACTCTTCCTGTGTTGTCCCTGAAAGCCTTTCATTAGTGTGTGGGGCCTGCAGTGAGACCAGATGTCTTCCCCCAGCCCACTGCTGGGGCTGCAGTTGAACTGGTGTGTGTGGTTATCTTCCCCTCTCCCTGTGGCAGGAGTCACTTTGGAGTGGTTCTGGGCTCCTTGGGACAGCTTGCAGAATGCTGCATGTGAGAAATAGGCCCACTGACCCAATCATAGGAGGGATGGGGAGACTCTGAGCACAATGAAGTGAAGCTTTAATCAACGTTCTTGCAAGAGCAGGTGTCCGATGAACAGGCACACTCGGGGTAGTTACAGCAGGCAATTTATCTCCTAGGGTGCAAGTCCTTCCCCTGATTCCTCATTGGCTGAGCACTACAGAGGTTACAGCCTTATCCAGAAGTCAGCTATGCCCATGAAAGGCAAAGAGAGGTCTTGGTGGAACAAATATACATTCCTTGAGGTGACCTAGAGACTTCAGTTCTTTCGCAGAGACCTCAGTTCTTTGGTGCATGCTCATTGCAAAGCCTGTAAAATGGAGAGGGGAAGAAGAACCAGGAGTGAATTGTCTTAGGGTTTAGGACTCCATGATTGGGGTGGAGGGATTTTCATACATATTTCCAACAGGTTGTCAACCTATTGTTAACTAGACAGCACAGCTTTTATTTGGTATTGCTGAAAATGAATCATCTCACTTCTCACACCGCATTTGTGGTGCTCCTTTGGAGAAGGGTAGGTTGGAGGGGTCAGGTCTGCGGGAGAACACAGGAGTGGGGCACGCAGCACTAGCGAGATTTGCACTGGTCTGCCATGGGAAGGGACCCATAGCTGCTTTGGATGTAGTCCTGCTAAGGCGGGGGAATGGAGGGGTTGAGTCCATAGAGGAGCTCAGGGGTGAGGCATGCAGTGTTAGCAAGGTTTGTGCAGGTCTCCCATGGGAGGAAACCTGCACTCATTTGGAGAGCTACTGAGATCAGTTGGAGAGGATGAGTCTGCAGAAAAACAGGAGGGCAGTGTGCACTGTTGGTAAACTAAGTGGAGAGTGATCACCCTGTGCTGGTTGCCACCGGTGTCTGTGGATCTAGGCTGGGGAGCTGGAGGGAAATGGCACCCGCCAGCTCCTTTGTTCTTGAAGGATTCTCCGAGATCCCTGCCCTCCAGCTAAAACTCTGAGAGTAGTAAACAAATCTCCCTTCCTTATCCCCAGGCATTTTTCAAACTGCTGCCTCTAGGCTATAGTTCAGAGGGCTGTTTGTTGTGCTGTCTCTTTAAGAACAGGGACTCAGTTTCTTATCTCCCTCTGATCTCAGCAATACCCACTGATTTTTGAAGTTACAGATGTTAAGCCCCAGGGATTGTAAGAACTAGAATTTAAGCCCCTATGGTTTTCAAAGCCAAATATTATGGAGATTCATCTTCCCAGTGTGGGTCCCTTGTGCGTGAGGTGCCCATTTTATAGTCAGCTCCTCTCCCTTCTCCATGCCTGGGTCCTTCTCCTTCCCTTGGACAGTCTCACAGGTCAGCTTATTTTCTGACTGTGTCTCTGTTCTTCCTGCTGTTTTTGATGTAGCCTCTTCTCTAGTTTAGCTGTGGAGAGTCTGTTCTGTCAGTCTTCGGTTGTTTTGTAGTTTATTTAAACTGATGTGGGTGTTATCCAGTTGTGTCTGTGGGAGAGGTGAGTTCAGGATCCTTTATTCTACTATCTTCCTTGGAAGTCAGCAAAATGAATGAATTCTTACTTTAGTTCCTTGAAGGCAAATTTAATTGGACTGCTTTATTGGGAGCCGCTAAAATGTGTCATTATTGGGCATTAAAAATATGCTATAATGTCTCTGTAAATAATCAGGAAGTGTTCCTATTTGTTAATATGCTATACAGTTTAATGAGTTGCTATCTAAATTAAAAACAATTTAATCACATGTAGGCCTAAATAATCACTCAGCAATTTTTGGTTGTACATTTCATGCTTTGAGAATAAATGTAAAATATAAAATCTATTCTGCATATTACAAAGGATATTTCTAAACTTATATGTAACAATTATACAATTTATACAAGTATAAGCTTTATATGTGACTCATAATGAAGCTCTTAATAAGTACTTTTTTGTGTATGTGTATGTACTGCTTTTCTAATAGCATATAAGGATATTTAAAAAAATGAAAGTTGGGGTCCCTGGGGGGCTCAGTCAGTTAAGCATCTGACTTTGGCTCAGGTCATGATCTCACTATTCATGGTTCGAGCCCCATGTCAGGCTCTATGCTGACAGCTGAGCCTGGAGCCCACTTTAGTTTCTGTTTCTCCCTCTCTCTTTCTGCCCCACCCCCACTCATGCTCTGTCTCTCCCAAAAATGAATTTAAAAAAATTTAATAAGTGAAAGCACAGAAAGACATTAGGATAACAGCCATTAAAAGATAGGGAATGAAGAAGAAATATGTACATTTGTAAACAGTTATATCTACAAATTATTAATTTACTGAAGAAAAGTTAGTCTTCCATTTTATCATTCATTTTTTTTGTGAAATATTAACAGTATTGTTAAACATTTCAGATTCTTAAAGAATAAAGCATAATACTTCCTTGAAGTTTACTATTTTATCTACTGTCGTTGATATTATGCACTTCCAAAATGACTGGATTCTTTCGTAATACATTTTTAAAAGCATGCTTCCCATCTCTATTTTCAGTCCTAAACTTATAAATATCACTAAAGGAAGATTCATCAGAGCAAAAACAATCCTAAAATGAAAGATAGCTTAGTTAAATTTAAATAAGACCATATTGAATCATTATAAAAATAATCCCAGTGATTATAAAAATAATCCCAGAATGAAACAGAGCCAGGTATTGAAATATTGCATCATCAGAAAAAATCCAAGAGGACAATGGGTTGCCACATTTATATAATTGCATTAAATAAGATAATAATAAAATATTCATACACATCTGTTCTCAAGAGTAGCTATAATTGCCATACAACTGGCTTGTCATAAAGTCAACACATAAACCTAATTCTTAGAACTGATGATTAACACATTTTACCACACTGTCTTCCTAACTTCAAATCCTTTGAAATTATTAAAAAGAATTATTGAAGAGCTAAAAACATTTAAATCTTTGATAAGAAGTACTAGCCTGGGACAGTCAAGAAAAAACTAAATGTTATACATCCTCTCTAATGTCTTTTTAAAAAAAAATTTTTTTTTTCAACGTTTATTTTTGGGACAGAGAGAGACAGAGCATGAACGGGGGAGGGGCAGAGAGAGAGGGAGACACAGAATCGGAAACAGGCTCCAGGCTCTGAGCCATCAGCCCAGAGCCTGACGCGGGGCTCGAACTCACGGACCGCGAGATCGTGACCTGGCTGAAGTCGGACGCTTAACCGACTGCGCCACCCAGGCGCCCCTCTAATGTCTTTTAAGAAAAACAGTGAAACAGTTGGAAAGATGATAAAATTTAGCATAGTACTGATATGAAGACATTTGTTTCATATTTTATTATGGAAGACATTTCTAAAAACATTTTTAATACCTTATTCTTTGATGTGCCAGATATTGTGCTGAGCAGGACAGAACCACAGATCAACAACACAAATCTGATCCCTACTGGCCCTCACTTTGCTTTAGAATCTATAACAGGGTATTAAGAGATCCTGGAGGTAATGGGCCCCTGTTATTGCTTCAATAAAACATGCCCCAAACGATCAGTTTACTGCTCTAAGTCCATCAAAGCCCAGCTATTCTTTCCTTGTTCATCCCTGACTCTAGTTCTGGTTTCTATTCTGGCTTCAATCTTGGGATTTGCTTAGGCTTTTAAATGTAATAGTAGACACTGATTATAATACAGTACCTAGAAACACAGGCGTATTTTTTTTGTGTTTTAACAGTTTGTTTCTTTAAAAACATGAAAACCATTCTACTTGAAGAACCAAAAGTTACTTCAGTAGGGCCTGGCCAATGTAAAGTTTCATAATTTAGCATGCCTACTCACCTACTCTCTCCCCAAAGGATCAGAGGGTTAAAAGGGATTCCCTCCTCAGAGGACGAGGATACAGCTCCCGTCTAAATACTCACAAGGGTGAAAGGAAGTTTACTACCTTCACTTTAAGTTGTCATTATCACCAAGTACCCCACAGAGTCCTGCAAAATCACATGCTGAGAAGGTAGCAGGACAACCACAACAAAGTATTTGGGGGAAGCCATAATACATTTGTGAAACTTTCTAGATAAATATCTTGCCTCTTTGAAAACAGCAGTTAAAGTTTGGTGTAGTAGGAAGTAACCTGAGCCCCCCTCGGAAAGAAGTTGACAAACACAGAAGTATTTGACAAACACATAACTATGGTAATCATTTGTCATGAGCGGATGAGTTTACCAGTTGAGCGTGAGACACAATCTTAATAGCATGAAATGTTTGAATGTAGTTCCTGTATTTCTGACTGTAGCTGAATGAGTGGTTTTTAAGGTTGGCATTTTGCCAGAAACTTAAATCGGGACAGAATGACCCAATCACATGTCATCCTCATGCCAGGATTTTTACGACTAACAATTCAGATCCTGAGACTTAGCATCCTTTCAGAGAAGCTGTGATAGCTCATTAATTGATGTTGTAAAAGTATTAATTAATGGCTTGTAGTCCTGATGTCTTGCTGTCTTGTGAAGAACTCAGGAGTTAGGGGAGAGTGTGTGGAATAACTCAGTCTCTTAAAAAAATCAAAAAAGGGGAAAATCAATATAAGCACAATCTAAAATTAGTACTGGAAAAGTAAGTTTTTCTTTTTACATTTTATGAAGTGTTCCGAGACTAACAGTGTTAAAATGAGGCATCTATTGACAAAGTAAATACCTAGCGTTGTAACAAATTGAAGTAACTCAAAACTGAGAAATGTCTACCTCTGAAAGAGCAACTATTTTTCTCCTTTGTTTTAAAGAATAGGGTTCAAGCAGTTCTGGGTCATAGCCATCATTCAGACATAGCACAGTTAATCAAATAATGTTCTTTTTCAGAGACATTCTGTTTAAAGGTAACATGTTCTATGAACTTGGTTTATTCACTTCAGATTTTAACAAATTCAATACTAATTGAGACTTTGTCCTTGGTGATAAAGAATGGCTAAATTCCAGCCTGTGTCATCTGGAGAAAATGGGTTGTTTGTTTGTTTTAGTTTGTTTTTGTTTTCTTTTGAGAGAGAGCAGGAGTGCAAGCTGGGGGAGGTGCAGAGAGCAAGAGAAAGAGAATCTTAAGCAGGCTCCATGCTTCATGTAGAGCTCAATGCAGGACTAGATCCCTGATCTGAAATCAAGAGTCAGATGCTTAACTGACTGAGCCACCCAGGTGCCCTGGAGAAAGTGTTTTTTTGCTGTCTGTCATGTTTTTATAAGCCTCTGTATTTCCCTGTTTCAAAAATTAATATTTTACTATAATTATCTATCTTTTTTGTTAGCTTTTTCTTTGGGATAAGGTGGTTATTAGTTGAATGAATCGAAGGCATGATTCTTATCTTTAAAGTCTAATGTGGGGAAATCACAAGAACAATAGCTCTGTTTAGCAGACACTTGCACAAGGTGTAATAGAACAGAGGAAGGAAGGACTCTGGTGCAGTGGGGTGGAGAAGCCTCATGATCAGGGTTGAAGATCTTGTTTAAGACTAGAATTTTCTGGTAGAGGAGAGAAAAGCAAAACTAGAAAAGTTTTTGAAAAACACCAGTTGTGTGTGAGGATTAAGTTTAAGGAGGTGAAAGAAGGAGAGGATGATTCTGCATAAGTTGCATAGGAACATATAGTGAAGGGATTTTTGTATACCTTGTTTAAACGTTTGGACTTTATTAAAAAAACAGTAAAGAATTGTTGATTTTTAAGGGGCATTGGGGAGATTATTATGCCATTTAGGAATGCTAACTTTGCTGGAGGACTAAGATTGGACAGAAAATATTAATTCCTTAGATGGTTATTTCAATCCTCAGGCTAGACATTTCAAAGGTCTGCATTTAAGACTGCACATAGGACAAGAGACCATATGTTTGTGAATTCATCCAGGGTTAGAGATTAGCTAAACAAATTTGATTTGATTATGACAAATGTTGGAACTAATTGCAAATAGTAATTAAAGTTGTTAAATTTATGACTATAGGAAAATACATAGAGGACACGAACAGGAAACCTACAGGAAAAGTTTGTAAGATAATTGATAATGACAATGAGGTAGTTACATAGAGTGATATTTTGTATCTCAATCTTTTCTTAGATTGAAAGACGGTTGCAAACAATTATTCTTGGATCCTAAAGATAATTGGTTTCATGCAACAGAATATCATATAGAGTTTCTTTTTCTTTGCTATAGAAGGCCACATAGCACAAAGTTGATGTGTGATTAACTTGCATTTTATCCAAATTTTAAAAATTTTAAGTCAACAAGATCTCTGAATAGGACATTATTTTGATCTCACGGTCATTATATATTTTAGGACCATTATGTACTACTTGTATGCTTGCAAAATGTTGTAAAAAGCACGAGCTCCTGGGGGCAGTTTCTCAACATCTGAAGAATATATTTTATTTAAATGAATTTGGCTATTGGTTTAGTTCTCTCAAAACAGCTGCCTTAAAATGTAATTAAATAGAAATGAGCCTGGCTGTAGAAGCCAGTGCAGAGATAGAACAATATGAGGGAAAGTCACAAATGTGAAGCAATGTATAAAAAAAAACTTAATTTTGAAAACGAAACAGGACAAGGAGTCTGACTCAATCTACTGAACTCTGCAAATAGGAACATTTATCAAACATTATACAATTGTGAGAATTAGAAACTCTGTTTCTGTCTGTCTCTCCTTCTCTTTCCCACCCCCATTCTTCTCTCTCTCTCTTTCTTTCATACAGAAAAGGAGGAGTTAGCTAGGGCTGAGGGAGTGGACTGATTGAAGGGTTTTGTAGGCAGATCAGTAATCTCTGAGATTAGTTGCAGTATTGCATGTTTGAGTAACTGCAAGTCCATTTTAAATTGTGAGTGTGGAACAAAGCCATGAGCCACCGTTAAGGAATTTGGCCAAAGAGAAATAGGCATAAGGAAATCAACAATCATTATAAGTTTTTAGCCAGAGGATGGTATCATATTCATGCTCTCAAGGGATAATTGGGACTGTATTCTGCAGTGGGTATTTCTAGAGGTAGGAAGATCTGGTGGGAACTAAATCCAGAAGGAAATGACACTGAATCTGAACTGAACGACACTTCCAATGGATAAAATTGGATTGTTTTGGAAGTTAATTAGATATTGTAAATGAGAGACATGGTATGTGCCAGATACCCAGCAGAGGCAATTCTGTGATTCTTAACTCTGATTATTCAATGTGAGATAATGCAAAAGATAAAAGAGTTTAGAGCTAACATTACAGTAGCAAATTATAGTTTAGGAAATATTGTTCAGATCTCTGTTGCACTTCCAAGTGGAAGTATCTAGACTGGGCTTCATATAAGCTCAAGCTTCACATTTAGTCTCAATAATACATACTTTCATAGACTCCATATTTACTAGGTTTAATTTTCTTTGTGAATACATTTTTTTACAATAGTTTTTCCCAAATTACCTTCAAATTAATATTTGAGTCATTTATAACATCGAAAACTTCTTAGAGGGGCGCCTGGGTGGCGCAGTCGGTTAAGCGTCTGACTTCAGCCAGGTCGCGATCTCGCGGTCCGGGAGTTCGAGCCCCGCGTCGGGCTCTGGGCTGAAGGCTCAGAGCCTGGAGCCCGTTTCCGATTCTGTGTCTCCCTCTCTCTCTGCCCCTCCCCCGTTCATGCTCTGTCTCTCTCTGTCCCAAAAATAAATAAACGTTGAAAAATAAAAATTAAAAAAAATAAAAGAAAACTTCCTAGAGTTATCATTTATAGTAATGAAATATGACTAGTAAGAAGATAGGGAAATACAAGTTCTAGAATCTTTTTCCTACTTCTCAGGTTATGTTAAAAGCTTTATTTCATCAAACTTTTGTGTTAGTGGTACTATTCATTTTCTTATTTATCTTTCAGTTTTCAGCATAAGGACCCTAGGTGATATTTTTGGAAGAGAAATAGGTTTTTGTCTATACAACAAAATACACAATTTGTTCAACCATTTATCTCCCATAGATGCCAATATAGATATTTTATGTGTTTTTGTTTAGTGCTGCGAAGTAGGGAGTTCTGATCTCATTATTTAAAGACCCTGAAGAAATTCATCTAGATTTATTTCATTTCCATTTACATAACAGTTATTTTATAACAATTCTTACATCTTTTAATAATATTGATATATATGTAAAATAGGATAAATAAAAACTATCTCAGAATTTAAAAGTAAAATGTTCACTTTCGTATGTAATAAAAGTCTAAAAAATCAATCTTATTCTGAACATGTCTGAACATAATTATTTTGGAGTTTTCATAATGAAAATAATTGTTTATGCTCATTTCATATATGAATATATTTAACATACCACATAAAATAATATCACTAGGTTATAAATAATTGGAGGTATTGACAGATGTTTAAGTCATTGCATTTATAGACAAGAGATACAACCGCTTTTTTAATACTGAAACTTACAGAAAATAAATATGAAAGTGAGATGGATAATTTTTTAGGGATTCATGTATACCTGGATCCTTATTTGTCTCAGTCATCCCTACCTCTTTTCCAACCACATCCAAACCTGATGTGGATCAAAGAGTAGGAAAACAACATTTTTAGCTGGGGCTATAACTAAATAATCTGGATCAGTTGTAATCATTCTGTTTTCCTAACTAATGACAATATGGCACGTTGGTGATGGCTGTTGGCAGGAGGCCTCCAGTCCTCATCTTGTGAATATTTCCACAGGGCTTTTTGAGTGTCCTCATGACGTGGCAGCTGGCAACATGATGTGAGTGACCCAAGAGAGCCAGGTATGGACTGCTATGTCTTTCATGATGTAGATTTGAAAGTCCCAGGTTGTTGTTTCCGCAATATTTTATTAAATACGGCAACCCTATTCAGTGTGGAAGGAAACTACACAACAACATGAATACCAGGAAGTGAGAATCCTCGGGGCCATTTTGAAGACTGGCTACCAAAAGGTCCCTACTTGGTTCCGAATTACCTAATTTAGAATCTAATGCTTTTGTTTTGCTTTGTGTTTTTGCATATCTCTAATTTATTTCCTACTTCATATAACATCTGTTAATTCTCTAAAATAGAAGATGAGTAATTCTTTTGAGTATTTTCTACTTCTACGTTCAATACCTAGTGATGAATAATGCATATAGCTTAGTAGGATTCTTAATTTTTAATTCTAAACTTTTAGAAAATGTGCTAATACTCCTTCTTTTTTCCTTTCCTGTTCTGTTGATTACTATCTAAAATAAGAGTAACATTTGTACATTATATTCCACTTTTAATCCTCCATCTTCTATTACCTTTACATTTTAAAAATTGATGTCATTTACCTTCTAATCTGAACATCACACACCAAGATCTATATGCCTGTCTTTAGGCTAATTCAACTTTTTAAAGCAACACATAGTATTTCCATTATTATGGTCATGCAAAAATTAAGTTTTTGTAGTACACATTCTTTTATGTGACCAGCGTCTCTAACCAAAGACTGCTCTAAGTGGAATTAGGGGAGAATCAATTTTAAATAGATTCACTTTTCCTGGCATTCTATCAGTTGCTAAGACAGGGCACATTTTATTTTTTTTAATGTTTTTTAATTTATTTTTGAGACAGAGAGAGACAGAGCGTGAACGGGGGAGGGGCAGAGAGAGAGGGAGACACAGAATCGGAAGCAGGCTCCAGGCTCTGAGCCATCAGCCCAGAGCCTGACGCGGGGCTCGAACTCACGAACCGTGAGATCATGACCTGAGCCGAAGTCGGACGCTCAACCGACTGAGTCACCCAGGTGCCCCAACAGGGCACATTTTAATTTGCCTTTTCTTTGGCCTATAATTCTCTTGTAAATTCCCCTTTCTCCCTGAATTTCCATTTGTCTTTACTAAGTCATAAGCCTTTATATCCTGAAGTTAGGGTATCTATGTATGAAACTCTACCTCTTTATCCTGATTACCTGTATTACCCCTACCCTATTGACATCCTCCATTTTCTAGTTATTACCTGGATTGCCAGCCTCTAAACCTTGGGCAGAATGGCCAGGCTACAATAGCTTGTCACTGGAACTGGATCCAGTATTTACTGAATTTTGCCCTTCTTCCTTTGTTTAATGACAAACTTTTGAAAATTACTGCTCAAATAATTCCTGAAAAGGTATATGGACTGTTAAAAATGTATTGCTTTTTTATATCATTATATATCAATAAAATTTGTATTGGTTTTAACTCGTTTTCTTCAAAATATTGAAGGATTACCATATTCTATATTCATTGTTGCTGATAACAAGTCTGAGAACACTCTGAGTATAGTTTACTTTCAGCCATTTTCAATCATTTAAGTAATTTAAAATACTTTTATACTTATTCATTTTAAATTATTTAATAATTTAGCTACTGTAGTGAAATGAAAATCACAGTTGCTTAATTAACATCTCCATTCACACATGATATTTTCAGGCTTTTCATTTTAGACAAAGTGGTGAATATTAAAAGCTATCTTACTGTGGTTTCAATTTAACCAACCTTTAATATAATTAATATTCATTTATGATTTGTGTTTCTACTTCTTAGTCACAACTATGTCTTCTTTTAATCATCATATTATTGCATTATTACGTAGCGGATGCTTTTTATAGATTTTAGATATTTTTCTGTATGTGTTTAAAGTAGTGTATTCAAGTTTATGGGTTATCTTTTCTTCTCATGGTACCTTTTAATGTAAAAGATTTTTATAGTCTACATATAGTACAATTGGTAGTAGCATACACACTTAAATTTTAGAGAACTGGGCATAAAATTAAAACCTGGAGTTGAGATCATGAGAATTCTGCCTTCTTCTTTCCCCTGAGCAGCAGCTCTATAATGTGTGCCAGCCATTTCTAATAATAAGGAATTAATACAATGAAGGAGAATATATGGTAATAAACTATTTTCCATTAAGACATTATCAAGATGGCAGAATAGGAGTATATCTGGTACTTTTAAAAGGTTAATAAATACAGACTTTAAAAAATATTTGACGTGGAGTGTCTGGGTGGCTCAGTGGATTAAGCGTCCTATTTTGGCTCAGGTCCTGATCTCACAGTTCGTGAGTTCAAGCCCCACGTCAGGCTCTGTGCTGACAGCTCAGAACCTGGAGCCTGCTTCACATTCTGTGTCTCCCTCTCTCTCTCAGCTCCTCCCCCACTCATGCTCTGTCTCTGTCTCTCTCTCTCTCAAAAATAAATAAACATTAAACAATTTAAAAAATATGAAATGCATTATTATGGTATCAGTGTAAGAAGTGTTTATAAAAAACATATGTTCAGTTTGCATAATTCATTTGGTCAGACATTAACATCACTTTATAGTTAGCTAAAATCTTCTAGAAATAATACAAATATCAAGTCTTAGTCCATTGTATGGGAAGGCAGATGTTCATAAAGGGTATGAAAGAGTTTTTATGAAATACTACAAGTTAATGTTCAATGCTAGATATATTTACATTGATATAGTTACATAAATAAAATACTAGAATTTACTAGGTGAATGTTCTCTATACTTTAGTAATTTATATCCCAAATGCCATTCTTTAAGTTATTTATTTATTTTGAGATAGAGAAAGTGAGCACATGCAGAAGCAGAGGAAGGGTAGAGAGAGAATCCCAAGCAGGCCTGTCAGTGCAGAGCTTGACAAGGGGCCTGAACTTACAAACAGTGGAATCATGACCTGAGCTAAAATCAAGAGTCCAATGCTTAACCAATTGAGCTACCCAGGGCCCCCCCTGAATCCTGTCCTTTTATTTTTTAATTTTTTTTAATGTTTATTCATTTTTTGAGAGACAGACAGAACGTGAGTCCGGGAGGGGCAGAGAGAGAGGGAGACACAGAATGTGAAGCAGGCTCCAGGCTCTGAGCTGTCAGCCCAGAGCCAGTCGTGGGGCTTGAACTCTGAACAGTGAGATCATGACCTGAGCTGAGGTCTGACACTTAACAGACTGAGCCACCCAGGCGCCCCGCCCCAGAATCCTGTTCTTAAAAGATGTTGAATGCAATTGATGGAAGCGTTACCATTTAGAAGTTTCATCACATTTTAGTGTACCTTATTTGTATCTAGTGAACATATAACTGTCTATTTGAAAAACAAAATAAGCTTCATTCCTGGTCTGGGATAAAAGTAACTTTTTAAAAGAACATGTATATGATTGATGCTAGATCATTAAAGGAAATGCTTTATATGTGATCTAGTTAATGTTACTCATTAAAGTAATGAAAGGGTTTGAAAAAGAATGCAAAGGATGAATATCCATCTACAGACTCATCATAGCTTTTATTACAATCTAGCTTAGCTGAATTATTCATAATAGTATTGGTTTTTTGTCCATTGTTTATGCTATTGCCAACTTGTTGGTTTTATTATTTCTGTTTATCATTTTACCATGAGCAGTTTCCCAGCACATTTTTTCCCTCTTTTTCATGGAACTTATAGTAATATGATCTCTGAAAATCATGTGAAGTCCACAGCAGGCCTCAGCCAGTCTCCAGGGCAGGTGTCCTCCCACATGGACTTTGTGGCTGTGCCTCAAGACCTTCCTGTATCACATGGGGTGGGAGTGGAAGAGCCTGGGCATCCGTGGACATTCCCGGCAGTGACACCTGACACTTGTGATGGAGTTTCTCTGGATGAAAGCAATAACTTATACTTGCTGAACTGCAGAGGTGTTAAGAAGAACTGTCTTAAACACATGGCATTATCTCTGCCAAACCTTATTCAAAGAAAAACTGCCATGGGATATTCAAATTTTCAAGCAAATGAAGTATAAATTATTAGACTAATTAATTTAGCAAGTGAATTTTTTCCTGCGGGCAGATAATTTACTTGTATCCCTGATGATACTCCTTTTCTTTTATCAAGGCCATATGTAAAATAAGTAAATTATATATACACACACACACATATACACATATATACGTGTGTGTGTATATATGTATACATACGTGTATATATATACATGTGTATATATATATATTGTGTGTATATATATACACAATATATATACACTATATATATATATATATATATATATATATATATATATATATATATATATATTGTGCTTGGTCTGAGGGAAAAATGGAAACAAATATCCACGAGAAACATCCAGGGAATATTGAAGCTGAACAATGATGCTGTGATTCACCAGCTTGTGAAGAGATCTACTCTGTCCAGCAATATTGGTAAGCAATGGCAAATTCTTGCTCTTTGGGGTCCTTTCTCAAGAACACCTTGCCAACCCTTTTCTTTAGACCTTTGTTTTGTGTTTATATCAATGTATAGACTATGGATGTCCCTTCTCATGTAAGCCCGTCATCTCTACCATCCTGAGTTTTGTTCTTATTTTTTGTTTTTGAGCAATTTGTCTTTTAATATTAATTCTGCAGATGGGATTTTGTGGATTTGATCTTTCACTTTAGCAATGCCTACTTTTCCTCATACCTTTTTCATTATACCCTATGGTCACTTTCAACATATGTAATCCCTTCTATTTCTACAACCTTGATGAGGGTTAGGAAAGGCAGTTAGTTGACCAAGTGGATAATTCCCCATCTTGGCAGAGTAGAGTGAGGTAACCATTGTGATAGTTTGATAGATAGTCACGGGGCTTGTGGTATTTAGAGACATAACATAAACCAGCTTGGGAATGCTCCTCGGTTTAAGTACTCCTTAGAGTATCTTAACCCAAAGATGAGTTTCTTCAATATTTTTCATGAAAAAAAATTTCTAAAATATGAAAATTAGAAGATAAAAATGCTAATATAGTGAGTGGGGACCTATAAATAGCAACAACTTAAGATTTCACTATTTAGCTCTCATTTTAATTCAGGGAAAAGGTGAACGGACTTTCAGGCTGCTCACCTTCTCTCTTAGAAGGAATGAATTGAAGCACATGTCCTTCGGTATTTATCACTTGATTCTGACATCTCAGCATTCATTTGACAGATTAATGGAGAAAACTGCTAGTGCTGATTTCTTTCTTCTCATGACTTTTGGCACAAGCAGATAATTTCAGAGACATGTTCCATAGCTCTTGGAATAATTTTAGGAAATTTACTGGTAAGGCAGTTTAGAGAAAGATAGCTTCTTCAAGGCTAGTTTTCATGCACCTAAAACCCTGAAAGTTTTTTATTGTCCAACAGACTATCAATATTAGAAATCTGTAAAGATTATAGGCTGCTGTGCTTAAGGTTTCTCTATTAATTGTATTCTTTTTTGCCATTTTAATATGCTGTGGTTGGCTAAATAGAATTTCTATAAATGAACTGATTTTGAGCTTAGGAATAAAAGTTAGCTAATCAAACATTTTAAAATATGAATTTCAAAGCAAATGTTAATTTTATGCCATTCAAACATAGATTTCATACATTGATTTCCATGAGTACAAGATGATTTAAAAAATTTTTTTTCATGTTTATTTTTGCGAGAGGGAGAGACAGAGTGTGAGCAGTGGAGGGGCAGAGAGAGGAGACGGAATCTGAAGCAGTCTCCAGGCTCCCAGCTGTCAGCACAGAGCCTGACGCAGGGGTTGAACACAAAAACCGTGAGGTCATGACCCAAGCTGAAGTCCCACACTGAAACAACGGAGTCACCCAGGCTCCCCTAATGACATTTGTTTAACTTGCAGTCCCCAGTCACCATCTCACATCTGGCAGATATTATGCATTCAATAAATGTTTGATGAAGGAAGGAGGTAGGAAAGAAGAAAATATTCAAGCCAGACTCTGTGGTGGGAAAGAAGCTACTCCATTTTCAGTCAACTTCAAGTTTAGGAAATCGTTGAAAAATTTTACAGCTTTCTAACCAGGTCAGATCCAGAATCATAACTGTTGGATAACTACTATTGAATAAAATATAACACAAGCCAAAATATGAGCTGCATGTATTATTTTCTACTAACGCATATGTGCCACAAACTCCGCTTAAAATATTGATTTATTCTGTAATTCCTGTGGGTAAGAAATCTGGACCCGGTGAGACTAGATACTCTGCTCAGGGTCTGATGGTTAAAATCAAGGAGTCAGCTGTGGTTGTGGTTCCATTTGGGGATCAGGATCCTTTTCCCAAGTCACTGGTTTCTTTCCTTGAAGTTGCAGGATGAAGGTTATTGTCCTGCTAGCCATAAGCTGGGATGCCTTTTAGCTACTGTAGGCAGTTCCTTGCCACGTGGCCCCTGCTATAGTCTGAACTGTTGAATGTTGAAACTCTAACCTCCAATGTGGCTGTTTTGAAGAAAGGTCTTTTAGGAAGTAATTAAGGTCAAATGAGGCCATAAGGGTCAGATCCTAATCTGGGTAGAATGGATGGCCTTATAAAAAGAAGTGAACACAGCAGAAAGGTTTGCTGTGTGCAAGCTGGGAAGTTCTCACCAGAACCCTACCATGCACTCTAAATCCAGCTTAGACTTCCAGAATGGTGAAAAACTGTTCTTTAAGCCACCTAATCTATGGTGTTTTGTTATAGCACCTTGAGGTAAAGTAGCACCTTGAGGTAAACACCCCCATGGGCATTTCACAACAAGGATGTTTGCTTTTTTCCTGGCCAAAGAAGATTTACTTCCCCTTCTGTGACCAGGTGAAGGAAATTAGGGGCTCATGTACTAGGTCAAGCAGATTCCCATCACAAGGTCAGCAGACTTGTAGTCTTTTTTTTTAATGTTTATTTGTTTTTGAGAGCAAGGGAGAGAGTGTGAGCAGAGGCAGGGGAGGGGCAGAGAGAGAGGAAGAGACACAGAACTCGAAGTGGGCTCAAGGCTCTGTGCAGTTAGCACAGAGCCTGATGCGGGGTTTGAACTCACAAACTGTGAGATCATGACCTGAGCTGAAGTTGGACACTTAACCAACTGAGCCACCCAGGCGCCCCAGCAGACTTGTAGTCTTAATTACCACTGTAAACTCCCTTCACAGCAACATCTAGAGTATTTCTTTATTGAATAACTGGAAAGTGTATGTGTATCAGAGGCTGGGATATTTGTGTTTATCTTAGATTTCAGCCTGCCAGAGTTCATATATTTTTAAAATTCAAATTTCCTAATGGCCATAATAATAAAAAAGAAACAGGTAAACTCAAATTGAATAATATATATTTTAACCAACATATCTGAAATATTTCAACATGTAATAAGGATCCAATTTTTAGCGAGATACTTAATATATATTTTTTCTTGCAAGATGTTAGAAATCCAATGTGTATTTTATAGTTACAGCACATCTCAATTCTGACTCTCCATATTTCAGGTACTCATAACCACAAGGGACTGGTGACTACCTATTCAACAACATAGCTCTAGACAACTATAGATAGAATCTAGTTTAATTATGGGTTTAATTATAGGTTAACTACCTTAAGAACTTAAGGAAGAAAGAGTGGCAGTCCAACATCTTCTGAGACTGGAGATTACATTGAAAGTAAACTCCAGGGCTAATTGCAAACATACACATTATTGGATATACTTTTCTTTCAGTTTGAATTTAGGTCCAAATAACAAAGTAAACTGAAATTAATTTAAAAAGGAAAGATGTAGTTTACAAAGGTGAGGTAGCAAGTAAAATTTTGTTAAATCTCTTAATGTTTCTTCTCATATTTATGAATAATTTATAAATAATTCTAAATAAATAATTTCACCCAAATTCTACTTTCATAGAACCATTTACATAATTAGTAAATGTTTAATTTAGTACAAATTTGAAATTAGATGTGGCCATTGCTTAACATAAACTCTAGTGAACAGGGAATTGTGTCTTTCACTTGTACAAGATCAGTGAAATATCTTTGTATACTTTAGCGGTTTGATATTTAAGCTTTAATCTCAAGTAATATGTTAATTTCCTATTTTGCAAACAGCATAAAGGCTGAGTCAACAAATAACATGCATTTGTGTTGACATCTTTTAAATGTAGTCTGAGTTACAAAGATAAAAACAGGTAAGACTACTTTATTTTGTTTATCAATGCTATATTTTTTTTTATATTTCATGTGATAATAGTATTTATTTTCCTGAGGAAGAAAATTATTTCTAACCAAGACTAGAACCCCCAGTGTCTGCATTAATAACCACCATGTGATAATTCCTTCCGGTGGGCTTTAAATATTATTAAACAATGTAATTATGTAAACACGTGACATGGTCTTAGTTCATTAATAGCATTTTACTGATTTGAGCCCTTGACTTTTAAGTTGAAATATTACCAAGCAAATTCTTGGCACCATTGACAGAAATATGTAATATTCATAGAGATATAACTGTCCCACTTGATAAATTTAAAATGTTTAAATGTTTTAGCAAAGACCATGTTGTTTAATTGCTTTCCTTAACCCGTTGTATCATTTGACCACAGGTCTGGAATAGTAAAGGCACTTCACCTCATAAGTGTTCTTATATAGTCTACTGAGAGAATTATTTGCACTGATCTCACTTCACATTTTTTACCACAGGCTATTGACTGAAAATTGTGTTGTGTTTGGATTGGTTTGATTTTTGCTTAAATACATTGTGATTGGGGCCCCCAAATTTCAGGTCGTTTACACATATGCGTACCTTAAAATATAAAGGAAAAGCATGCTATACAACATCTTTTACTTACACAATTGCCCTTTTCGTTTGAGACTGGTGAGTGGTGTTAGGGTAAGTGGTGAAAGAAAAGAATATATATATTTGAGATAAGGAAAAGGAAGGAGAAGGAGAAAGAAAAAAAACACTTAATGATGAATGGAGGGAATACCATCCTGAATATCTATTCTGAAGTATATCCTATTTTGCCAGACAAGCCATGTACAAGCAACACATCTCAACCAGGGTTGGGTTCTTCTAGTCACAAGTTTCCGTTCTCATCTGTACAATGAGTTTCAGTGCATTAGCTACATTACAAGTGACGTAGAAAGATATTAACAAAATGTTGTTGAAGCCACATCTCTTCAAGGTACCACCAACTCCTCACCTTTTTACTAAAACCCCTTGAAAGAATTTTTTGTTTCCTTTCTTGTTCGCATTCTATTTTTCTATTCTCAGTTAAACTTATTCCAAATCAGGACCGTGGGCCACATTTTCAGTACCATTAATCACAAATCCAGTAATGAATGCTCAACCCTTAGTTTACCTATCAGCTGTATTTGACTCTTAAAAACTAACCCTTTCTTTTTTTTTTTCAATATATGAAATTTATTGTCAAATTGGTTTCCATACAACACCCAGTGCTCATCCCAAAAGGTGCCCTCCTCAATACCCATCACCCACCCTCCCACCCCCCCATCAACCCTCAGTTTGTTCTCAGTTTTTAAGAGTCTCTTATGCTTTGGCTCTCTCCCACTCTAACCTCTTTTTTTTTCCTTCCCCTCCCCCATGGGTTTCTGTTAAGTTTCTCAGGATCCACATAAGAGTGAACACATATGGTATCTGTCTTTCTCTGTATGGCTTATTTCACTTAGCGTCACACTCTCCAGTTCCATCCACGTTGCTACAAAGGGCCATATTTTGTTCTTTCTCATTGCCATGTAGTACTCCATTGTGTATATAAACCACAATTTCTTTATCCATTCATCAGTGGATGGACCTTTAGGTTCTTTCCATAATTTGGCTATTGTTGAGAGTGCTGCTATAAACATTGGGGTAAAAGTGCCCCTATGCATCAGTACTCCTGTATCCCTTGGGTAAATTCCTAGCAGTGCTATTGCTGGGTCATAGGGTAGGTCTATTTTTAATTTTTTGAGGAACCTCCACACTGTTTTCCAGAGTGGCTGCACCAATTTGCATTCCCACCAACAGTGCAAGAGGGTTCCCGAAAAACTAACCCTTTCTTAATTTGTTTCTTTTACTTGGCTTTCAAGATACCATCCATTCTTGGTTCTCTCTCATCAGTTAACTGATGGTTCCTCTTTAGTCCTTTTTACTGGTTCTTCCATACATTCCCAAACTCCAAATATTGGGGATATCCACCTGCTTCTTCTCTAATTCTGTTCAGTCCTTATTCTGATCCCCTCGTATGACCTAGATTTATCTAATATTCGTAGTGGATGTCTCATGTGTCTTGTGTCCCGTTTCTTCAGGCCACCTCTGATTTCAGATATGCCTATTGTGGATAGTTCCACGAAAGCTCAGAATCCTTACAGTGACAGTGTGCCATCTCACTTAAGTGCTATTTTCTCCCCCAGATCTTCAGGAGTATATCTGACCCACAGAAAGAGTAGCTGGGATATCTAGGGTGACTTAAAACTCCTACAAACAACTCTCAAACAGTGATGGAGAATAGGAGCTAAGAGATTAATTCCCCAACCTTTTACCATTCTGGTAGAAATTTCTAGAAAATTTGTGTACATCTCTAGAGGTTCTTGTGGAATCAGATTCCCAGTACTTGCAAATCACTGTAACTAATGAACATTTATTTTCAATTTTTTCCCTTCCTCTGTCTCACTCTGCCTGCTTTCTTACTGCTACCTCTACTTTCAGAAGTCCCTTATAACCAAATTACTGCAAATATTCTTTTGTGCCAACTCAAATTAACACACTGTCTCTTTTCTAAAATTTTCCAAATTTACATCTCTGGCGTGGGCCTCTGTTACAAACTCTAGAATTTTCAGCAACAAAGCTAATTGCCTATTCAGCCTCTCCAGTGGCCTATCTAATAGGCATGTCAAACATTATTATCAATCTGGTTTAAGCTATTTTCGTATCTTTCTTGAACTACTGGATCAGACCACTAACTTGTCTCCATGCTACAATTTTATCCCTTCTTGTAATTTCTCTACAGCAATGTAAATCTCATGATTTCTCATTTAGAGTAAAATTCAATGTTTTATCCTGACCTACAAAATCAGAAGTCACTTAGTCCTTGACCACACCTCCTATACCAATTCCCACTTGTACTGCTCAAGTCACAATGGATTTATTGCTATTTTTCTTCCCCTAGAGACTTACTTGGTTAATGTCATGTTTTCAGGCTTCTGTTTATATCACCTTATCAAAGCGATCTTTCCTGATTATTTTTCATAAAATTGTACACTATGGTCCCTCTTTATGTCCTTTTCCTATTTCACTGTCTTCATAGAACAAATCAAACCCTGATATATAGGATTCATCTAATTTCTATTTACTTCTGGTTTATTGTAAGGTCCATAAGGGCAAGGCTTGTCTGTTTCTTGATATTTTTTCATTCCCCTTATGGACCTTACAATAGCTAGATCAATACTTGGTACTCAAAATAAAATTGAACAAACTAATATTGACTATCTACTTAGTCATTGATTAGCAGACAAATATGTATTTCAAGAAATCAACATGAAATTCAAACAATGCTAAGATCATAGAAGAAAAAGGTAATTAGGGTAACATTTTATTTTAGTGTATTTCTATGCGTCACATACTGTTTTGTCTCATGTAAATATTTTTTTTTTTTACACATAGAAGTTAAATTTTCCATTATATTTTGTTTCTGAATTCCAGTGAGTAATCACAAATGTTCATTCACTACTGCGTGGGCTGAACATGCCAATTGCTTTAAGTTTTTGTTATTATTCTCAGTGGCATGGTAATCCCTGTGCACAATGATAGCCGCCATTGGGGCGGAGCCACGAAATCACTCCAAGCACATCCTGTGGTGCCAGTGTGGATGCCTTCATGATCTCTGTGAGGTGGGAGCTAGGGATGGAGGCTGGGAGAATTTATCAACATACATGTACTCCCCTATTGTAATCTCCTATTCGTTTATCAGGCAATTGATCAAAATCATCCTTAAACTGTAATTGTTCTTCTGATTACTGAAGTAATTGTGACTTTAGAGAAGGTCAATAGGATTTTGAAATTATCAGTGGAGCTGGAAAAGAGTAAAGAAGACAATGTTTCTCTTTTGCCATAATTATTTAATAAATTAACTTCAAAAAGAACCAAAAATTTATAAATGGGCATCAATTAGCTATAATTTTGAGTACTATACATTTCTTATATGTTACATAATGAATGTTATATATTAATATTATATAATTATGTAACATATTAAACGTACATTATTAAATTTTTAACACTAAAAATATATATCCTGTAATAAATAAAAAATCATTAGACGATATGTGAGGAAGAAAGATAACCATAAATATGAATATTTGGATTAAAAGGTTTATTTAATACTTTCTTCTACTTTTAGAGTTATGTTAATAGAATATCCTCCAAATAACATATTTCTTACCTCAAAAATAAATGTAGCACTGTACTTATCACCAGAAGAGCTGAAGGGTTAGAATGACATATGTTATTATACTAGATCTTAATATTTTGTAAAATATTAGTGTATGTCATTAATCGTGCTTCTCTACATGCAAATTAGTAGTTTCATTCTCCTTAAATGTAATACTAATTGAGTTAAAAAATAGAATTCTTGAAGGAAAGTTGCCACACAATGTGATTTAATTTTAGGACCCATGGGTAGCATGTCATTGCTGAATTATAACTTTGTATCCACTGATTTCTTCCTGTGTTCTATATTCCTCCTACCCTAGTGTATCTCTCAAAATAGAATAGTTGTCATGCTCAGTAGGCCAAGTAAAACCTCTCAATCATGGTAGTATTTTTGTAGTTGTTTGATTTACTGAATTCTTATTCCTTGTTTATTGCACAACAATGCAATATTATATGTTAGGATTATGTTAAATCTAAAAATGCATACAGTTTTTAAAATAAATATTTATTTTCATATGTTACATTAAGGTAAAATCATGCAATGGATAGATCTAAAGATAATTATCGTTAAGCTACCACATTGCCAACTACACACAATACATGTATCTTTATAGATAAACATTATAGAACTTCTAAATTTAACAATTACGTACATACTCAGGAAATCATGATATTTTAAAACCCATTGCCTGTCACTATAAATATTTATTATAAATAGAGTATTCATATCTCAGGTAGTTACAATTTCATTGGCTAGGGCAATCATGGGAAAAATTATACCCAGCTTATCTTGAGGGAATAGAAACGGTTAAATAACACAGACATGGAGCTCCTTATAGCTCACGTAACATTCATATCTAGCATTTCTCTTATATATTGCTTGTTGCCAAAATAATATATTAATCCTATGAATGGAAGTCAAAAACACAAGAAAAATCATTCTTATCATCTCCAACAACTCACGCTGTTCACATTTTTTGGCTGTTCTTTCAGGCTTCCTCCAAATGTTAACATAAATTTTGTAGAACTGTGATTATAGTTTACATAATTATGATAAAGCTATGATAAATTCCATGCTTCACTTTTTCACACATTACATATTTGATAATTTTTATATTCACTCAACACTCTGTAAACATTAACTGGGTGCCTACTATGTTCCACAAATTGTTGTAAATCAGGTGGTCAAAGATTAATAAGTTGTTTGTCTTCAAGTAGCTCCAAGTATAATGGAAATTGACATGTAAACAACATGAAAATTTATTATAACAAAAGCTATATTGTAAGATACACATTGCAAAGGTGATAAAAATTAGAGAATAATCAACTCTGCCACATTCATAACTGAGTATTTTAAAGAATGCTGGTTATGCTACTGAATACAAATAGTAAGCAAATAGCTCATTTGACAAAAACAGAACTGAATTGCCATGACCCAATAATTAATATCCTTACACAAGATAGGTATGTTAAATACTAATGTCAGTTTCAAAATATGAATAGTTTAAAATAGGTTTAAGATCACCTATTTTAATAAGTTAAAAGGTGTGAATGTTATGGACTGAATATTTATTGTCTCTCCCAAATTTGTATGTTGAATACTAATTCCCAAAATGATGATATGAGGTGGGGCTTTGGAAGGTAATTAGGTTTAGATGAGGTCAGAGAATGGGATTAGTATCTTCACAAAGAAAAGGAGTAGAGCTATCACCTGCAAACCAGGTAAAGGGCTCTCACTAGGAACTGAATCAGCACGTACCTTGATCGTGGCCTTCCCAGCTTCCCGAACTTTGAGAAGTAAGTGTCTCTTGTTTAAGCCACCCCGTTACAGCAGCCCAAGCTAAGACAGGGGTCTAATAATGGGGTAAGTTTGGGAGGACTCCTTTAACCATTGAGTATGTATATACACTGTGTATAGTAAAATGCTCAGTATTCTTGAATCAAAAGGATTAATTTATATTTACCTACTAGTTAAGTGCTGATCCAAGCTGGGGTGGCTGGAGAGACCATCTGTTCAAGCAACAAACCAGAATGGAATGGCAATAGTTAAGGTGTCACAGTTTTGTGTCATGGGCTTCCCTTTGTTCATTGGAAAAGAAAACCCCCCTCTTGTGTGCCTAGAAACTGAGCTAGGTGACACTGAAGGGGCAGCTGCAGTGTCTGCCTGTCAATGAGGCTGACAGGCATAAATGGGCTAGGTTTCCAACCATTTTCAACCCTGATGCAGAATTCCTGTCAAGCCGGGGAACAGGAACAAGATACACTGACAGATATCACCATCGGGAGGATACGAACAATCCCCCACAGGCCATATACTGTCTGTCACAACTCTTTGAAGGAAGGCAAAGATGGAACTAGCGGGCATGGTGAATCTAATCCACTTTACTTATTAAGACACGGTCACCTGGGCAAACTATTTATGTCCAAGAGAACTCTGAAGTTCGCTTTGCCAGAAGAGGCTCCCACCTCCTTTCTTTCCCCCAACCTAACAAAAAAATTTTCTCGAATTGGCAATACGTACATCAATCAAAAATCACATTTACTATAATGACAGCACATTTAATACATAAGAAACAGAAAGACTTTTTTTTTTAATTTTCCAAGTCCAAATTAAACTTAGATTATATTTCAAACCATGTAAATCCATTTGCAATGAAAATATTTTTTACTCAAAAAAAATTTGAAAATTTAAACAATGGGCTATAAAAAACAGCCTCAAGGAGAAGCTGAGAAATGTTGATAACATATTGAAATGTATTATTTTGTATTCTAACTGGATTTAAAGATTTAACCTTCCTTCTGCTGTCCTTTAGTACAGAAGGATTTTTTTTTTTTAGGTAAAAATGAAGTGTTTTAAGTCAACAATGCAATAAAGTTTATTGTTTTTATAGGACAATGATTTATTCCCAAATTATATCTGAATCTGCATTTTCTGTTCTATATGGAATAAATTTTAAAAAATTTAATGTTTACTTTTGAGAGAGAGAGAGAGAGACAGAGACAGAATGTGAATAGGGGGAGGGGCAGAGAAAGAGTCACAGAATCTGAAGCAGGCTCCAGGCTCTGAGCTGTCCACACAGAGCCGGTTGCAGGGCTCGAATTCGTGAACCTCTGGATCATGAAATGAGCCAAAGTGGGATGCTTAACCAACTGAGCCACCCAGACGCCTCTGGAATAAAATTTCTAAACCCCAAATAGTTTATACAAAAGTCTGTGACCCTTTGAAATAATTTTACCAGCATACACTTACAGAAATACAAAAAGTGAATATTAGAATAGCTATGATTTAGTTATAATTTACTTATACCTTTTTTTTTTTAATCTGATTGCTTTATTGTAGGACACTATTCTCTCCAGATAGCATTGTTCAACTTCTCTTCATGCACGGAGATGTAAATGACCCACAACTAAAACATAAATGACTTTTCCCTTTTAATGTCTTCTTATTTTTTATACAACAGAATGTGGTGTGTGTGTGTGTGTGTGTGTGTGTGTGCGCGCGCGCGTGTGTGTGTAGGTAGGTAGGTAGGTAGACAGGTAGGTAGGTACACAGACCAGTAGACCGCCCTCCTCCAATATCCAAAATGTAATAAAGGGAAGGATAATAGAATTTAGAATCAATAAAAAATGTTAAATTGGGATAGTTTCCAGATGCATGATGTTGACAAGGTAGAAAAATCATCCTAGCCACTGGTTTTCATAAATGTAATATACCACATTTCCACATTTTACTTGATAATTTATTCATCACTTAATATACTTGGGCCTCAACTTAAACTCCGTATCATTTAACTTATTAAAAAAGTTCAGTACCTATTAAGAACACCATCTCTTACCCCCTGCAACTTTCATAGTGTTGAGTTTTTTTCCTAGGCAGAAAATAAAGTGGGCGGGAAGATATTATTTGCAACAGTATTTCATTAGGGGGATGGTAGTAATGTCACTTATGTACGAGAGAGAATTTAATTTCAGAGTTTCTGCTTGAAAATTCTTCTTCAGTCCAATGTAGATATTGATATTTTTAGTCTGTAGGAATTTGGAAGATAAAACTGATCTAATATATGTGCACATAAAAAGACCCTGATTTCATTTATATTTATGTATTTTATTTTAATATTCCATGACTATACCTAACCACCTATTTATACACATATTTATATGTCTCTGCTTCCATTTCCCTTTATTATATTCTAACCAGCAGATGGCAAGTTAAACCGACGGTAATCTATCTTCCACTACTAGACTCTTACACAGTCATTTGAACTATCCATTTAGAGGAAACAATGAGATCTGATTTAAGTAGGGTCCTATACCACTTGGAGTTGGCCTGGAACAAATAATTTTTTTTCCCAAAGTTTCTGCATAAATTTTCATTGTGGAATGTATGATTTCTGTAAAATCATACATTTTCTAGGATAATACACAAGGAAGTAAATTAGGTAGGAAACAGTACTTGCCTATGGTACAGCATCCATTGTGGATGCAGACTTTAAAAATTTTTTTAAGAATGGTACCCTGACAAGATTTCCTGCTTCATTCAAAGTGCTGTTAATGATTTCCTAGAATATTAAGGCACATTACCTTTTGTCATTTAATTCAATTAAGTTTTATTTATCGATAGAAACTATGCATATTTGGCATTAAGATATAAAGACCAAATTATCCCTAAAACGAGATATCAACCCAGTTAGTATTATTCTTTCAAGAATATTGATTATTCTTTTATGTCTCTTTTCCTCCCTCTCATCGAAATTATCCTCATCTGAAATTGTATAGTTCATTGCCTTTTTTTTTTTTTTTTTTTGGTCTTACCCTTACAGGACCTAAGTTCCATAAAAACTTAGGAAGTGTACTTTAAATTCTGAATTTGGATCTTCAGTAGGAAGATTCAGTTGGAATTCTGTAGGGAGTGTACTTTAAATTCTGAATTTGGATCTTTTCCTGGGCTGGTGATGTGAGGGACCATAGTGATAAGGGAGCAGCCACTGTTCACAGACATCCACGCAATCACAGGGTGAACAACCGACCCTACAACTGTTCTGTACCCATACAACACTTCTGGTTTTCACTTTCAGTACAATATTATAAATTACATGAAATATTCAATACTTTATTATAAAATACACTTTGTTAGATGCTTTTGCTCAACTGTAGGCTAATGTCAGTGTTCTGAGCACTCTTTTTTTTTTTTTAATGCTTGTCTATTTTTGAGAGACAGCAAGAGAGAGTGTGCGAGTGGGGGCGGGGCAGAAAGAGGGAGACACAGAAGCCAAAGCAGGCTCCAGGCCCTGAGCTGTCAGCACAGAGCCCAACGCAGACCTTGAACCCACAAATTGCAAGATCATCACCTAAATCAGACATTTAGCCGACTGAGCCACCCAGACACCCCTTCTGAGCACTGTTAAGGTAGGCTAGACTCAGCTTTGATGTGCATTAGGTTAGGTATAGTTAATGGGTTTTTTGTGTGTTTGTTTGTTTTTACTTTTTATATCTTCAGCTTATGATGGGTTAATTGGGTTGTAACCCCATTGTAAACAGAGGAGGATCTGTAATCTTTACCTAAAACAGCCAGTTGCTAACATGCTGTCCCACTTGCTTTTTTATGGTCCCTCTTCTCTCTCGTACAGTATAGATTCAAACTATGCACTTTTGGCATGGAAAGCACATAGCTAATGTCATTCTCAGTGCCTTGTATCAGGAGGCATATGATGTAGGTTTGTCTGGATAGTTGTATTAACTTTGGTTATGATGGATCTACCAGTTTTCTTTATAATTGAGTCATTTTCCCCATTTGTAATTAATAATAGTTTTTTAGAGAAATGTTGAGACTATGTTAAATATTCTGTCTTCATTAAATTTTCACCCAAGAGTTTCTAGCCTCCTTTAATCAACGTTGTAACGTCATCATTCCAGCTATATATTTTAATTAGCATCTGGCTGAAAGGGTTTTCCCTTTCCTCCATTTATTTATTCACTCATTTTTTCTTGACAACGTGAGCTCATAGATTTTTGTTTTATGCAGTGAGTTATAATTAATTCCTCTCATTATTTATTTTAATGTTCAAAATATCCTAGTTTAGGCCTGTGGAATTCCCACTAAGCTAATCCTTATGTCCGTTTTTATGTACCCGTCATTCTTGGAACACTTTCTTATTTTCTGATAACACAAGATCTTCCAGGCCTAACTTGTGTTCTTGGGCCCAGTCCTGGAATCAGCCATATATTCAAGGAGCCTATTCCTTAAATAATAATTTTTAGCAACTACGCTCTTGGTCCTCGATGTGGTCATTGTTTCTGCTGGTTCACTCTTTTGGGGTAAATTCAGACAAAACCAGGAATTAAAAAAATTGCATACTCATATATAGTCACTTTTTCTTTTTTCTCATGATCCTATTTAGAAACACTACCAATTCTAATCCATGGGTCATGGAGCACATGGTATAATCTAGTCTTCCGGTTTTCTCTCTGTGTAATTCTCTTGTGAGTAGTAATAAATCTAGCTTCCATTATCCACAATATATTTATATATTTGCTCAAATATACAGAAAGCATTTCAGAATTCATAACAAAACTGAAAGCATGCCTACTAATTAGAGTTCAGTATTTGCTTGCATATTTTCTTTGGAATAAAATTTAAGTACCTTAAAATCCATATCTCCAGTGTTTAATTTCATATTTTTCACAAATGGATCATACTAACTCTTATCCAGATAGAGATTTTCATCACCTCTCAAGATTCTGTTTCCTGTCCCTGACAAACATCTCTTAGAGATGACCATTTTTAAAAATTTGCTTCAGATTTTTATCCATTCTAGAAATTCATCTGAATGAAAGCATACCTTATGCTCTCTTTGTCCCCAACTATTTCACACATCATAAAGCCTTTTAGAATCACCCATTTTGGGGGCGCCTAGGTGGCGCAGTCGGTTAAGCGTCCGACTTCAGCCAGGTCACGATCTCGCAGTCCATGAGTTTGAGCCCTGCGTCAGGCTCTGGGCTGATGGCTCGGAGCCTGGAGCCTGTTTCCGATTCTGTGTCTCCCTCTCTCTCTGCCCCTCCCCCGTTCATGCTCTGTCTCTCTCTGTCCCAAAAATAAATAAATGTTGAAAAAAAAATTAAAAAAAAAATCACCCATTTTGTTTTATGGATCAGTGGGTTTGCTAATTTTTATGATTAATATTCCGTTGTATAAATATAGCACAATTAACTATCCATTCTGCTGTGGGTGGACATTTGTGTAATGTTAAGTTTAAGAATATTATTATGGGTAAAGTTTTTATGAACATTCACATATCAGTCTTTTTGTGGACATCTGTCTATTTCTCTTGGATGTCTATTTGGGAGAGTGCTAAGTAATGTTAGTTGTAAGGTTGCTTTTCTTGGAAAGCGCTCCTCAGCAATACAGGAGAGTTACATTTCTGTCACATGCTTACCAACTTTTGATGTCCATTGTCGTCTTTCTTGCCCTTCTAGTGTTTGTGTAGTGGTATCTCGTTATTGTTTTAATTCACATGTTCCTAATTTGATTCATGTTTATGTGATTATCGGTCCTTCACTTTCCTTACTTTGGGAAGTGCACATTCACCTCTTTTGATCACTTCCTTATTGGATATTTTGTCATTTAATTACTGAACTGAGAAAATTTCATTGCATATATGATAAGAGTTCTTCACCAGATATATATTTTACATTACCCCCCACAGTTCCTGCCTTGTCTCCTTATTTTTGTAATAGTATATTTTGATAACAGGAAGTATTTGATATTTATATAACTTAACCTATCAATTGTGTCTTTATGGTTATTTCAAATATTTACTTCTAATTTATGCCTTTATTTTCCTGTATTCTAGAAGCTTTATATATCTAGCTTTTACATTTAGGTAAATGGCCACATCATACTAACTCTTATGTGTGACATGAGGTGGGCATGTGGCTTATTTCTCATGTTTTATTTTCTAAATGGATATCCAAGTTTTCTAGCACCACTTGTTAAGAAATTTGTATTTTCACATTGAGTTGCTGTGACACTTTTCAAAAAAAGTGAACTGACCATATATGTGTGAGTCTATTCCTATGCTATTTGTTTAGTTTACTGCATATTACGTTATTTAGATTGTTATATTACTGTATATTTGATATCCAGCTTTGTTCTTCCTTTTTTATTCTTTAAAAATTATATTTATTAGGATCTTCTAACTAAATGGGGTGATGGGAGCATGGAGGACATGGCGCTTAAGATTTATTGAGTACTTAAATGCCAAGTTAAGCGCATTGAGTAGTGGTAACTCCTAACTCATGAGAACGTTGTAGGGGGTGCTTTACTCCAATTTTATGAGGAGCAAAGAGCTCAAAAATCTCAGTTCCCTGTGGCTCTAAACTAAACATCTCACCTAGGAACCATCCTCCAGCCTCCACCAGAAATCACTCAGGCCACTTCTCCTCCCAGGGTTCACCTCTTGCTCAAGTTGGTTAGATTCCCAGTTTGCTGCATGAGCAGAAGGCCACATGGAACAAAGTCTGTTCTTCTTTTTCTTTTCTTTTTATTATTATTGATTTTTTTTTTTTTTAGAGAGAAAGACTGTGTGTGAGCGGGAGAGAGGGGCAGACAGAACGAGAGAATCAAGCCCAACATGGGGCTTGATTCCATTATCCTAGGATCATGACCTGACCCAAAATCAAGTCAGATGCTCAACTGACTGAGCCACACTGGCACCCCTATTCCCTTTAAAGAATATTTTATTTCCCTTGCCTCCAGCAATATGTTTAGTAAGAAGTTGCTTCAGCCAAGGTCAAAGAAGTTGCTGCCTGTGTTCTCCTCTAGGGAAACAAAATTGAAAATGAACTTTTGAGACTTCATCAAGATACAAAGCTTCTGCACAACAAAGGAAACAATCAACAAAACTAAAAGGAAGCCTATGGAATGGGAGAAGATATTTGCAAATGACATACCAGATAAAGAGTATCCAAAATCTATAAAGAACTTATCAAACTCAACACCCAAAAAACAAATAATCCAGGTGCAGTTGGGTGGCTCAATCAGTTGAGCGTTAGACTCCTAAATTTAGCTTAACTCATGATCCCAGGGTTGTGGAATCTAGCCTTGCATCAGGCTTTGGTGCTGAGTGTGGAGCACTCAGAAGTCCTGTTTCAGATATTCTCTCTCTCTCTCTCTCTCTCTCTCTCTCTCTCTCTCTCTCTCTCTCTCTCCTTCTGCCCCTGTCCCCTGCTTGCACTCTCTCTCTTTCTCTGTCTCAAAAAAAAAATACAGTTAAGAAATGAGCAGGGGACATAATAGACATTTTTCCAAAGGAGACATCCAAATGGCTAATAGACAAATGAAAAGATGCTCAACATCACTCATCATCAGGGAAACACAAATCAAAACCACAATGAGATACCACCTCACACTTGTCAGGATGGCTGAAATTAACAACACAATAAACAACAGGTGTTGGCAAGGATGTGCAGAAAAAGGAACACTCTTGCATTGTTGATGGGAATGCAAACTGGTGCAGCCACTCTGAAAAACAGGATGGAGGTTCCTCAAAAAATTAAAAATAGAGCTACTCTATTATCCAGCAATCGCACTACAAGGTATTAAGGCTACAAAAATACAGATTTGAAGGGGTACATGTACCCCAATGTTTATAGCAGCATTATCAGCAATAGCCAAACTGTGGGAAGAGGCCAAATGTCTATAGCCTGATGAATGGATAAGGAAGATGTATCGTAGTGGTGCTGGGTGGCTCAGTTAAGCATCTGACTTCATCTCAGGTCATGTTCGCATGGTTCATGAGTTCGAGCCCTGTGTTGGGCTCTGTGCTGACAACTCACAACCTAGAGCCTGACTCGGAATCTGTGTCTCCCTCTCTCTCTGCACTTCCCTCACTTGTGCTCTCTCTCTCAAAAATATTTTAAAATTCAAATTTAATTTAAAATTCAAAAATATTTTTAAAATTTTTAAAAAGGAAAGATGTGGTATATATATACATACACACAGTGGAATATTACTCGGCCAGAAAAAGGAATGAAATCTTGCCATTTGCAATGACATGAATGGAACTAGAGTGTATTAGGCTAAGTGAAATACATCATAGAAAGACAGATACCATATGATTTCACTCATGTGAAATTTAAGAAACAAAACAGATGAATATATGGGAGGGGGAAAGAGAGAGAGGAAAACAAACACAAAAGACTCTTAAAGATAGATAACACACTGAGGTTGATGGATGGGGGACGGGCTAGATGAGTGATGGGTATTAAGGAGGGCATTTGTTATGATGAGCAGTGGGTGTTGTATGTAAGTGATGAATGACTAAATTCTATTCCTGAAAACAATATTGAACTGTATGTTAACTGGAATTTACATAAAAATTTGAAAAGAAAAAAAATATTTTAGGTCCTTTTCATGACTATGTAAATGTTAGAGTCACTTTGTCCATTTATATTGAAAAACTTGTTGGGATTATGACTTGGGTTACCCTGAATCTGTAGATCACATTGGGAAGGATGGACATTTTAATGCTGAATGTTTTAGTGATAAATATATATATTTTTATTAATTTATTTAGAACTTTAATTTTTCTCAGGAATACATTTTCTATTTCATTGATTTTAGTTTTTTAATGTGGATATTTGCATATCTTTTATTAAGATTAATGTTATTGTAATATTTAATAATTTTTTCTCATTTTTCTAATCTTACCTAGGAGTGAGAGTATATTGATGCTAATATAGGAAGAATGAGATTGATCTTTGTCCTTAAATTGTGTACCTTACCACTCACTTATTAATTCTAAAAGTTTTTTTCTATGTTCCTTAAGATTTTAAACAATTGTGTTATTTGTGATCTGGTAGTTTTGCTTGTTCCTTCCCAACTATATATTCTTCTATTTTATTGCTTGGTTTCACTGGGTAGGCCATCATTCTAGTTATTAAGTTATTGTCTACATAAATGTGACTCCTAACATTCATAAGTTGATCAGCATCCTTCTATTTATTCTTTTCTCTTTTTTCTGTTTTGACATTTCTGTGGCATTTTAAAATAGATTTAATCACATGGATTTTTAAATATATTTTCCAATTTGGAGTAGGCAGATTAGATCAAGTCCTCATTAGCTGTATATTTACTGAAGTAGGAGCATGGAAAGTTCTGAGCAGTGTGTATGCATAAGGGACATGTGTTTGTGGGATGTGTGCATGTATGTGTGTGTTATCAGTATGGGTAAGCAAATAAGGGAGATGGATGTCAAGGATACCTTTATTTAAGCTTCTGTTAAGCAGTTGTGGAAGATGTAGAAATACAAAAACATAAACTTTGTTTTCTCCATTCTGGGCTCTCCTGGTGAGACAGCAAGGTAATAGACTCCTTATGTAAGAGACTACTAAATCTGACAGAATTTTTAAATAAATGAGGGAAGATCTGATTGTTGATGTGGAAAATCAGTGAGCTTATCAATTGACACATTGGTGATGTTTTTCACTAACAGATATCATCACAGATATTCCTGTATTCTTGTTTGTGCTGTGAATTTTTATTGGCAGATGGATTATTCCATGTAATTCCTTACAATAGCAATTCTTCAAAGAATTAATCCACATTATCAATACCAGTGAAAAATAATTTCACTATATATAATTTTCTCTATAAATGTCTGTTCTGATTAACTACAAGTTCATCATGATGTAAAGAAGGGAGATGGTTTATATCTAAAAAAAAAAGGAGGTTTCCAATTTTAAAGATTGACCACCATTCTCAGAAGCCCTGCTCTTCTCTTTTATTTAGGGGATAGTGGAAGGGAAGAGCCCATGAGGTTTCTACAGAAAAAGCCTGCCAAGTCTAAGCTCGGTCCCTTTGTCTGCTGAATAAATGTCTGTCCCTTTGCTGAATAAATATGTACTAAGCTGCTTATAGCTTTCCACCATCCTTTTAGAGTTTTGATGTTCGTTAGCTGCTATATTTATCTCCACAACCACAGATATTCCTTGTTACAAATTTTCATTGACTGAAGTGATACCTGTTTGTGGGCACAGTTGTTGACAGACTGCAGGAGTCACCAGTGTTGTAAAGGGTCCTAGGGCTGCTAAGGACTCCACAAATGTAGTTTGCATTGAGCAGGAAGACTAGGACAGGTAATGTCCATTTCCATCATCTGTAAGGGAGGTGGTAGTAAGATTGCAGAGACCCTGATCTAGAATGCTCTTTTCAGGCTCGCATCATGCTTTATGTTTCCTGACGTTGGCAGGAAGTTCAGAGTTCAGGTTTAACAAAGTGATTTCACTGACCTTGATTCTGTAGTAGTATTCTTAGGACAGTGAAAAATAATTGAATTTTCCACGTAGAGCCATCTGAGCAAACCCTTATGAGTTTGCTTTAAAAATAAGGAAACAGAACCCTCAGAGGCATATTGGAAGAAAGTATTTAAAAAAATTTTTTTAATGTTTACTTATTTTTGATGGAGAGTGTGAGCAGGGGAATGGCAGAGAGAGCGGGAGACAGAATCTGAAGAAGTATGAGCTGTCAGCACAAAGCCCAATGTGGGGCTCTGCACTGACAGTGCGGAACCTGCTTGGGATTCTCTCTCTCTCTTCCTTCCCCCTCTTGTGCACGCACACACTCACAATCTCTCTCTCCCTCTCTCTCTCTCTCAAAATCTTAAAAATATAAAAATAAATCAATATAATGGAATGAAAATATCAATGATATTTTCAATTTAATATATATAAATGGGCTGAATTCACTGATTGAACAAAATGCTAGCTTTCAGATTAGGCCATACACAAAAACCAACTTAATGTTATAAAAGAGAGATATAGGTAAAACAGAATACTTTAGAAAGCATGTGATGAGAGGAAGGGAATACATTACCCAAAAGTGTCACTTTGACATGTGGGTTGTTTTGAGGCTGAAGGCAGTTAAGACCAGGCATACTTGGGGAAAGCTTTTTCATCTCCTTAAGTGCCTAAAAGAATTTAGATGGGGGGAGGGGTGCTGTACCAGAAAAGGAGCTATTACCAGAGATAACTTTTTATATCAGAAATACCTGTGTGGCATAGCAAACATTTGTTGACTAAACATTTGCTCTTTTCGTCTTTTTTTAAATGTTTATTTAAATTTGAGGGAGAGAACATGACCGAGTGCAAGCAGGGGAGGGGCAGGGAGAGAGGGGGACACAAATCCAAAGTAGGCTCTAGGCTCTGCGCTGTCAGCCAGAGCCTGATGTGGGGCTTGAACTCAAGAAACCACGAGATCATGACCTGAGCGGAAGTGGGACACTTAACCAACTGAGCCACCCAGGTGCCCTGTGCTCTTTTCATCTTCCTATGAATTGTTTTCCTACCCTTTGAAGCCCCAGACTCCTACTCCCTTCTTTTTAGTGCAAAAAAGTGTATGTCACAGTTGCTTGACTGCCTTTGTCTCATAATTTTATGGAACTTTGGTACTTAAAATTTTTTTCTCCTGTTCATCTGAAATCTACAATTGTGATACCTAGCTTTGCTCTTCTTTCTCAAGATTACTTTTGCTATTTGGGTCTTCTGTGGTTCCATACAAATTTTAGATTATTTGTTCTCTGAAAAATGCTGTTGGTACTTCGATAGGGAGTGTATCTGTAGCTTGCTTTGGGTAGTATGGACATTTTAACAATATTAATTCCAGTTAATGAGCATGGAATTCCTTTCCATTTGCTTGTGCCATCTTCAGTCTCTTTCATCAGTAGTTGGTTTTTTTTGTTTGTTTGTTTTTGTTTTTGTTTTTGTTTTCCAATCGGTATTTTATAGTTTCTGGGACACAGGTCTCTCAGCATCTTGGTTAAGTTTTTTCCTATGTATTTTATTCTTTCTGATGCAATTATAAATGAAATTGTGTTTTTTTTCTCTTGCTGCTACTTTGTTATTATTGTATAGAAATGGAACTAATTTTTGTATGTTAATTTTGTATCCTGCAACTTTACTGAATTCATTTATTCTAAAAGTTTTTTGGTGGAGTCTTTAGGGTTTTCTATGTATTGTATCATGTCGTCTAGTCATGCAAATAGTGACAGTTTTACTTCCTTAGCAATTTGGATGTCTTTTATTTCTTGTGTGATAACTATGGCTAGGGCTTCCAGTACTGTGTTGAATAAAAGTGGTGAGAGTGGACATCCTTGTCGTCTTCCTAATCTATAAGGAAAAACTTCCAGTTTTTTACCATTGAGTATGATATTAGCTGTAGGTTCTTCATATATGGGCTTTATTATGTTGAGGTATGTCCCCTCTCAACCTACTTTGTTGAGAGGTTTTGTTTGTTTGTTTTTGTTTTTTTTATCATGAATGGCTGTTGATTTTCATCAGATGCTGCTTCTGTATCTATTGAGATTGTATGATTTTATACTTCATTTTGTTAATGTGCTGTATCACATTGAATTGTGCCTACTGGACCACCCTTGCATTTCTGGAATAAATTTCACTTGATGGTGGTAAATGATCCTTCGAATGTATTGTGGAATGTGGTTTGCTAATATTTTGTTGAGGATTCTTGAAAATATGTTCATCAGGAATATTGGCCTGTAGCTTTATTTTTTTTGTAGTGTCTTCACCTGGTTTAGTATGAGAGTAATGCCTCATAGGATGTATTCAGAAACTTTTCTTCTTCCCCCTTTTTTTGGAATAGTTTTAGGGGAGTAGGTATTAACTCTTCTTTAAATGTTTGGTTGAACTAACCTGTGAGTCCATTTAGTTGTGGACTTCGGTCCGTTGGGAGTTTTCATTACTGATACAATCTTGCTACTAGCAATTGGTCTGTTCAGTTCTTCTATTTCTTCTAGATTCTGTTTTGGGAGATTGTGTGTTTCTAGGAATTTGTTCCTCCTAGGTGTCCAATTTACTGGTACATAGTTTTCATAGTAGTCTCTCATAATCCTTCCTATTTCTGTGGTATCAGCTGTTACTTCTCCTCTTTCATTTCTAATTTTGAGTCTTCTCTCTTTTTCTTGATGAGTCTATCTAAAAGTTTATCAATTTTGTCTTTTCAGAAAAGTGGCTTTTAGTTTCATTGCTCTTTTCTATTGAAAAATAGTTTTTAAATATCAAATTTCAGTATTGATAAACCTGTAGGAAAAGATTAAAAATATTATTATTAAAACCTGCATTATAAAAATAATTCTTTCAAAGTATTTGACATAGATGTGAAAATTATGAGAATCTTACATAGCCTTATACCTATAAATACCACTTACAATTTGTCTAAAGAAAGTAATCTTAGATGCTTATAAAATCACAAGCATAAAGATGTTTTTGAAAATAATAATAGAGAACAATCTGTGGTTTGGTGGAGGGAGGTGGTTGTGGGATGGGCTAGATGGATGAAGGGCATTAAGGAGTGCACTTGTTATGAGCAGTGGTTGTTGTATGTAAGTGATAAATCACTGAATTCTACTTATGCAACCAATACTGCACTGTATTTAATGCAAATTTAAATGTAAATTTGAAAAGAAAAAGAATATTTTAGGTCCTTTGCATATCTATATAAATTTTAGAGTCACTTTATCCATTTATATTGAAAACCATGCTGGGATTATGACCTGAGTTACCCGAATCTGTAGATCACATTGGGAAGAATGGACATTTTAATTCTGAATATTTTAATGATAAATATGTATTCATTTATTTAGAACTTTAGTTTTTCTCAGGAATACATTTTCTATTTCATTGATTTTAGTTTTTAATGTGGATGTTTTACATATCTCTTATTAAGATTACTCCTATTTTATTTCAATATTTTAATTTTTCCTCATTTTTCTAATCATGTAATGCTAATATAGGAAGAATGTGACTGATCTTTGTACTTAAATTGTGTACTTTGCCAAGATCACTTATTTATTCTCAAAATTTCTTTCTATGTTCCTTAAGATTTTTTAAAATGTTTTTATTTTATTTTATTTTTTAACGTTTATTTATTTTTGAGACAGAGAGAGACAGAGCATGAACAGGGGAGGGGCAGAGAGAGAGGGAGACACAGAATTTGAAACAGGCTCCAGGCTCTGAGCTGTCAGCACAGAGCCCGATGCGGGGCTCGAACTCACGGACTGTGAGATTATGACCTGAGCCGAAGTCGCACGCTTAACTGACCAAGCCACCCAGGCGCCCCTTTTTAAAATGTTTTTAAAGTTTATTTATTTATTTTGAGGAGACAGAGCTGGGATGGGACAGAGAGAGAGGGAGAGAGAGAATCCAGCACAGGCCCTGCACCATCAGTGCAGAGCCCCATGCAGGGCTTGAACTCCCAAACCATGAGATCAAGACCTGAGCCGAAACCAAGAATTGGACTCTTGACTGACTGAGCCACCCAGGTGCCCCTATGTTCCTTAAAATTTTAAACAATTGTATCATTTGTGAATAGGTAGTTTTACTAGTTCCTTCCCAATTGTATGTTCTTCTGTTTTATTGCTTTATTTCACTGGTGAGGCCATCAGGTTAAATGTTCTATAGAATGATGAGAGAAGACATCCTTGTACTCGATCCTGATCTTAAGGGAAGAGTTAGTAATTGTAGGTTTTTACACAATGGGTATTTGTTGGACATTCTAGTTATTAAGTTATTGTCCATATAAGTGTGACTTCTAACATTCATAAGTTGATCAGCATCCTTCTATTTCTTCTTTTCTCTTTGTTCTGTTTTGGTATTTCTGTGGCATTTTAAAATAGATTTACCACATGGATTTTTAAATATTTTTTCCATTTTGGGTTAGGCAGATTAGATCAAATCCTTATTGTCTGCATTTGTTGAAGTAGGGGCATGGAAAGTTCTGAGCAGTGTGTATGCATAAGGGACATGTGTTTGTGGGATGTATGTGTGCATGTGTGTGTGATCAGTATGGGTAGGCAAGTAAGGAAGATGGGTGTTGAGGACACTTTTATTTAAGCTTCTGTTACGCAAATTTGGAAGATAAAGATGTTTTTGATGTATTTTTGACAATAGGAAATATAGTATGTTCATAAGAATAAATACTAAATGCCAAATGTATGATACTCTAACTTGAACTGTAGGCAACAGGCACTTGGCTAATAAAATGTCCTTTGATTTTGAAAAAATATGCATTTTAAAAATTCCCATAGTTATCTGTTAAGCTGTTTGAACTTATCTACCTTGATATTTCCTCATTTTTCCTCAATTTAGTCTCACTGAACTCTACTAGAATTGACCATTTTATTTCCCGATTTCATACAGATTGTGAGCCCTTTGAAACAGAAAACTTATTAATTTCTATACAACTATCCAGCAGAAGAGTTAGTACACATTAGACATTACATAAATATTAAATGGGTAAGTGGAAAATTAAATTCTAATGCTCAAAAGAACAGATATGCAAAAAAAAACCAGATATGCAGCTCAGTTTGGTGTTAGGAAATTGATTAAAGGAAATAAAACCCACATTTTAAAATTGGTAAAGGTTATGAAAGGTAAACACTGGATTCATAATTATAATAATTACCAATATGGAGCATTTACTAAATGTCAGGCACTGTTTCAAACAAATGGCCTATGATAGTTCACTTAATTGTCTGTACAATTGAATGACCTAAGTGCAAGCTACAAGCATTAGATCCATTTTTTTTTTTAGATGAAGAGGCTGTGGAAAAGGGGAATTTAAAGATTTGCCTAAGGTCACAAGATGTGGCGATGGAACTGGGGTTTGCACCCAAGCAATCTGGCTCTTGCATCTGCAAAGCTGAAATTTTTAGCAAGCATTCTCCACTGTGGGGTAAAGGAGTAAGTTAATATGCACAAAAGCATAGGGTGCATATTTTCCAAGTGCACTATGTATTCAAATGCACTCTGTAAAATTATACCTACACAGAAAATTTGCATCTGTCAAAAAATAAAAATCTCATAGAGATTAAAAGTAATATTTTGAAAATCCGAGGGAAGTAAAAAGAACAAAGCTGTGTGAACAGATTGGGGCATCTGTTGAACTTTCAATTAAAGCTTTTAATTTTGAATTTTATAAACATGTTTTTTCTCAATATTTTCCCACCATTCATATGTTTGCACATCTGTTTGTTATCTGCTTTTAACACCATACATGACACAAATATTGAATTAAATTATAGAAGCAGATCACATATAATACATTTATAAATGTCATTTGTACCAAATGTCAGGGAAAATGAAGTGAACTAATGTCTGGTTGAGTAAATTATTTGCCTGGTATCTTTATATTTGGTTTGAATACAACAATAAAGATGGGAAACAAGTTTAGGTTAACTGCCAAGTTAACTATCTTAGGTCATTCTTCAAATAGAGGTCTGTGTTTTTAAATCCTTCCTACCTGACAAAAGCAATGGTTAAAACCAAGGACACAAATTAAGTAGGCTTCCGTATAAGTGGATTTTTTTGTGTGTGACTTCAATTATGTATTTTGAATGACCTTTATTCACTCAGTCCACAATCATTTATGGAACATTAATCATCAGACACCTGTTTCTGGGTTCTGGTCCCAGTTCTGATATTTACCAGCATCCATGACATTACTGGTTAAACTCTTAGTAGCAGTCTAGTCTTGAATAAGTAACTTAAATATTCTGGCACAATTTTACGTAATATAAGCATATATTACATGTTCTTTTTACGCTGAGATGATCCTATGCCTTCCAATATCTGCTTTAAGAGGATGGATGAGATTTTCCTAGTAACAGTAATACTATCATAACAAATTTAAGTGTCTGTGCAACCCAGAGCCTTTCAGTTATTTACTCTCTGATATTGTCACGTATCCAGCCTAAAAGGAAAGCATAATAGTTTTGTTCTGTACATTAACAGTCTAACAGATTTATAAACATTAGTTTATAAAGCTTTTTACACAAATGCCACTTCGTTCTTTACGATATGGCCAGGATATTCTCATTTATTAATCTGATGTCCGAAAACCATTCTTAGAAACTTTTCAAACCTTGATATTTTCTGGGAAAAGAGTGGATATCATGCCATTTGTATACTCTGTTTGAGGGTCTCTACTGATTTCTCGTTTACAAAATGATTCCATACAAACTGTTTACTTCGGCTGCATTTTGATTCTGACAGTGCCCCCACCAGGGAAATGTAAAAACATTATGTGAAGATAATAGTGAACGCAATATAAAAATTGGCACAGCAGGCACCTTGTCAATCTGACCCCGACAGGCCAGACATATTGATTGGCTAGTGCTGGCAGAAGATTAAGCAGCCTGAACACAGAGGCAAGTGCAGGGGGATAATACAATCCATAGGTTACACTTCTTTCTTTAAATTATGCACCAATCTGCAGTGACTGCTCCTTGGGATTGTGAATTTAACTCACAGTGACTGTAAAATGGAAATTGCCTGTAAGTCCCTCCTAGAAGTAGCAATAAAGTTGCATTCAGCCTAAGGTATCCAAGGAAAAATTGCTGTCACCAGTAATACAATTTATAACTATCTTTGCCATTGTAGATAAATCCGTGTTTTTGACTTTGTGACCACTGAAACATAAAAATTAAACCTTTTAACCATGGTCAGGCCTTTTGTAGTAAATACTAAAAGCCAGTAATAATTGCCAGCGGGAAACTGTGTCCAACCATCATTTCTTGGGGAAAGAAACAATTTTTAAGCATGTCTGAAGTTTTATTTACAGTTAATTGGATACTCCATAGTAAAGACATCATGAATTGATTTATGAAAAGAGCTTCTGGAAAAGGCCCATGGCTCTGTGCCTTTGGTCAGAGTGTACTTTGTTTTTATTATTGTTGCTAATGCATTGGATGAGGACACTTTTGTTGATAATAACCTTAAAAGACATTTACTTTACTTTGCTTACATGTTCGTAGAGAATGTTGGAAGAGAATTTTGCTGAATGGCTTGGCTGCAAATCAAACATAGCACCGAATTCTTCCTTTAGACTACCTGGGGAATTTAGCAGAGTAATAAATATAACTGCTGCTTAAGCCTCCATCGAAAGCCATAGAATACTACCATTTTAAGAATTATGTGCTGTAAGTTAATATTAATTGGTTTTGCCAAGACAAATGAAATGGACATTTGAGGTGATTATCTAGATAATATATATATATTTTTCTTCCTCTTCACTTAAATAGGAGGCTCTACTTAAAATTGGGAAGGATTAGAAAGATTATTTGAATTTTTTGCCAAATAAAAGAATGTCAAAGGGAAATTAGAAACACCTTTAAGAATATCTCAAAAGTCTGGGTAATTACCAGGAATAAACAAAATGAAGGCTCTATATGTCTTATTTTAATTTTGAATATAACTTTTAAAAACCTTAAGATCTTCTCAAAAATATTGAAACTGACCTTTGAATCTTACAGTATCTCAGTCTCACAGAGGGAAAATAGGAAAGGATAACAGGGCATATGTTTAGTGATGAAAATTTTGTGCTGCTGGGAGAATTGAAAAGAACACATAGGGGCTTGGGACATAAGTATAGAGAAAATCCTTAGTTTTCATTCAATCCACACTTTATTCCTTAATAAATGATATCCTTGAATAGCGATTTCCTACATTTGCACCAATGACTCTTCTTTGCTATTACACAGTGACATCACCTGACTATGACTGAGTTACAGAAGCATCTCCTTTTTTTTATCTACAGTAGGGCATGGACAACATGTTTGCTTGTTTTATTGTACTTTGTCCACTTTGCTTTATATTTAAAAATATAGCGAGAAGGGAGGGAAATGGAAATTCTAATGCATATAGGTGTCAGCCAATTCCTAGCTTTACACTATTACATATGGACTCTCTTACCATGTGTTCAAATGCAAAGAGAAATAAAATTTATGACTTTATATAACATTGTGGGAATATATAGCTGAGATTTTTATTTAAAAAGTGAGGTGTGATTGGAAATTCATAGTTTTAGCTCTCAGGGGATGGACTTTCCCACCCCACAAAGCAACAACAAAAATAAACCACACCGCACAAGATTATTTTTCAATGTTCACATATTTGTTTTGTTTATAAGCACTTAATGTATTGAGAAGATTTTTTATAAATTAAATTACATAGGATTTTAAAAACTTAAGGAAAGCAAATTCTTTACAACTTGAGGATTTTTTGAAAATTAGCTTTGAAACCATAGTATTGTTTAAATGACTTAGGATAATGTACTTAATGTGTCAACATGCTATATTACATACAAGAAAGAATGGAAAGTCTATCCATTCATTTTTTTTTAACTTTATTTATTTGAGAGAGGGAGAGAGAGAGAATCCCAAGCAGGCTCTGCACTGTCAGTGCAGTGCCCCATGCGGAGCTCAAACTCATGAACCATGAGATTATGACCTGAGCTGAAGTTAGATGCTTAACAAACTGAGCCACCAAGGACCCCAAAGTCCATCCATTCTTAAAGAAAAACTGTTATGTTGAGATGAGAATACTGCCTTAACCCAAACATGTGGCAAAAGGAGAGTTTGAAGGAAATAGGCAGGGGAAACAGGCTTTTCCTACAGAGAAAATGGCTGTTGAACAATCCCACAAAGCCAGTGTTGTTTTTGCTAAATCAGATAGATGATTAAGTAACATTAAATCGTGCAAAGAGTGAACTAAAAACATAAATGGATTGGTTTTCTGTGGCTGCTGAAACAAATTGCCACGACCTTAGTAGCTTAAAACAACAAAAATACAGTTTTTCACAATTCTGAAGCATAAAAGTCCAAAATTGTTATCAGTGGGATGACATCCAGGTGTCCCTTGGCACAAAGGCTGCACCTTATCCAGAGACTCTCGGGAGAATCTGTTCATTGATTGATGAGACTCAATCTCGCCCAGCTTCTGGGGCCGGCTGGGATTCATTGGTTTGTAGCCACATCATTCCGGTCTTCAGAGGCAGCATCTTCAAATCTTTCTGCTCCACCTGTACATCACCTTCTCTTTCGTGTGGATGTTACATCTCTTTCTGTCTCTCTCATGATATTTGTGATCCAGATATACAGGATAATCTTAATTTAATCACAACTGCAAAGATCCTCTTTACATACAAGGTAATATTTACATGTGTCAGGAATGAAGACTTGATTCCTTGGAGCGGTCATAAGTTTGTCTAACACTCAACTCCAGGAGAGGTTCTGGTCCATGAAACCTCTGGTCGTCATGCTATAGAAGATGATCACAAACCTCTGGGGCTATATTAGGAGAGAGACATGACTAAATGGTGATACAGTCTGAGGAAGACAACCTACGAATAGCAACATATGTCTTAAAAATGTTTTTAATTGATATGGCCAGTTTTTTCTATAGAAAACAGGAACATGAAATAAATGCAGAGGACATTTAAGACCCTGTTGAACACACATTGCAGAGACCTACATATGACAGACACATACATGCATAGACTCAAAATAAGATAACTGGTGAAGACTCTTTTTTTTTTTCCTTTCTGATTTTACTTTTTCATTGTGACTAGTAACACCTATGTTAACTACTTTAGGCTTACTCCTACCCCGATAGCATAACTTATCTTGTGAGAAGAAGCATATACAAAAGGGATATCGAAGAAAAAATAATACTTTCTGGTGGAAAATAGGATTAAAAACCACAGAAGTGATCTGGTGGACACAATTACTGATATTGGGTTCTTCTATAAATGGATTTGCTGCTTCTCCCACTAGTGACTTCAGGAACAAGTTACAGATTTCTGTAGTGTAAGGCCCTTAGACAGGTTTTTGTTTTTGTTTTTTTTCTTTTTTTGTGATAAAAGTGCTTGACTTAAGCTTTGATTGCCTGGGCATCCATTTCAAAGATGCCGATCTTGAATAAACACATTGCCCAGCCACTTAACTAAAGAACCAGACCAACTTCCTGTACTGAGGCCCTTCTGTTTTAGAAATCTTGGTTGATTTTGATAACTTACCATTTGGGTCACTTGTCTTTTTTCTTCCTATGCTTTAAATTCCTACTCTTTATTTTTTAAATTCACCAATAAAGAGTAAGCCCTTGAAACCCTAGGCCCCCACCCTGGAGAAATGTGGAACCCCCAGGCATGCAGGTCCTCACTGTCACATGTACCCCCTGTCTCTCCATCCATGAACTCCCTGTGTGGGCCCAGGTATGCTATGTAATTTCCAGGTCTTTATTTTGTTTGTTTGTTTGTTTCCTGATGGTTGTTGCTGAAGGGCATTTTGCAATCATAATAAGAACCACAAGGGTGTGTGCAGTCTTAACATTGATTTGGAAAGGGAAGGTATCTGTGGGAAGCTCACCAGGGCCCAGGTGAGTGCCCCCAGGCATTTCTAGCTGATAGCACTACAACCAATAGGTTGAGACCCCCACAAAACAGTTCCTTATTGCTTCTAGTTTCTGTCCATTCTTTCTTCTTCTGATGAGGCTTCTGTTGAGAGATAATCTTGTGTGGTGAAAATCAGTCTTCGTAATCAGCCTTTGTTATTAAAACTCGTTTTGCTAGTTTGCTGGCTAAATGGCCTTGGATAGTTTTCTTAGCTTCTCATGTTGTGATTTTGTAAAGATGGAAGGAAATGATACATTTGAAAGGTGTATAAACACTTAGTAGACTACTGAGAGATGGTGCTTTTCTTTTTATTCTTCTTTGGCCAAGAGTCTACTCATTAGATTTAAACTCATCCCTTACCCCAGACTTCCAGACCTCAGCTGGACAGTCCTAAACCAAGGCTAAGACTCTACCATCTACCTTGCCCAAGGGTACAGGATTTTGCTACATATGGATAGGAACCTGCCTGCATTTCCACCATTGACTGCTGCCAAGATTCCAATTTGACCTGACATTCCTTTCTGCTGGATTATTGCTTAAATTCCATTAGAGCCTCAACTTCCTTCAGACAATCCTAGTTCTCATTCCTGAATATCATGACCTAATCAGTTTCTGAAGCCCACCATTGCACACTCGGGCGTAGTTCTTAAAGTAAGTCTTTTGGCCAAATGAGCCTTGGGGAGGTGGAAGAAGGTTGATAAAATTCTGAAGTCAGATGACTTTTGAGCCTAGAAGAGATCAGTAAATACTTTTTGAGTTAGTGAAGGAGAGTAGGTACCAATGGGTGTGGATTGTTATGTGTGGGCCAGATGACTACATTTATGCAAAGGTCCTTGAGAAAAGATAGTTTGCAATCGGTTCAGCATGTCTGGGTCATACAAAGGGCAAAGTTAGCAGTAAGAGATGGTGTTGGCAGAGTGAGAAGGAACCAAGTCGTGAAAGTCTTCCAGCAATGTTAAGAGTGTATGTTCTTCCAAGGGCAACTGTTGATTTAGAGTTGTAAGCAAGAGTTGGTCAGATAAAATGTGTACACTACATGGATTGTTTTGGCCTAAGGGCAAAGTAGGGATCAGAAAAGGCAAGACTTCAGATGGAAAAGGCAGTTACATAACGTTTTTTTATTAATAAAGATGAAGCATCAGGGTAGTTAGCAATAAATTAGTGGTAATATAGATAGAAATAAACTGATCTGAAACAGAATTAAGGGAATTAGCTGATTAAAAATGATATAAAACTTGCCAATACATCTTAAGGAAAATTAATAATTAACCTTTAAGTTGCTTATAATCTTAGCTAAATCTGACAACCATGTGCCAAAAAGCACGTTCTACCAAATGTATGTGACTAATTAAAAATGACACAAAGCCCTAAGTGTCATTGTTGTGTCAAGTTTAGCTTAAGTTAGGAGAGTTTATACTTGCTCTATCAGACCTCTTCTATTTTGTTTTAGGAAGCTCCAAAGCTTTGTATGAACTCGAATACAGTCTATATGACCATTGCATAATAGATATGATTTATGCAATGGTCATATATTTCTAACATAGACTTGTAACTGTATGATTAATGTGTGATATTTTTGATGTTTCCTTTTATTGATCTATTTTCAGTCTATATCATAAACACATAGTTATTATGGCACAGGAGTAATCATGATCTTTGGAATCTACAATGTAAATTCACACAAAGAAAGATCTTGAGTGTTTTAAAGTAGCCTTAGTTATTTCTTTATAAGCTTACTTAATCTCCTGCTTAAAATGAAATATCTTTGAAACAGGTGTTTTATGAAAATGACATTTTGGCATGTGTATATTCTCATTTTCTCTCATCTGACATGTTCTGCTCGATTTTTAAATCAAAACATGTCTCTGTAACTCTCCAAATCTTAGGTTCAATGTCATTTATGAACTTGAAGTTTTTCTTTTTTTTCCATTGTTCATCATTGTCAAAAGGAACAGACAGATAACTTTAGAATATCAAATTCTGTGAAGTTCACCCTGAAATTTCTTATTCTCAAGAATAAGGCACAAGCTGTATAAGGTAAGAATGCAACTCTTCAGAAGTATTGGTCAAAAATGAAAAACAGTATAAATCCAATTATATCAATTGCAGTCAACTTAATGCTGACATTACTAAAGAGAGTTTATTTTATCTGAGCATTGATGGAGAACAGCCAGATGCAAAGTTAAGCCAGGGTGGATCCAGGGGTCCATTTCTCTAACGAGAGCTCTTGGGCGTAGAGAGTGACCTGATTCTAAGGAAAGAACATCAGTTACTGCAATGATATTAAAATCAGTTGGCAAGATTTTTTTTTAATTTCTCACTTTAAGAGATTATATATCTTTTTCTTTCCAAAGCATTATTCTTTTCACACCTACTCAATTTCTTGATGAGCTAAATGAAAGAACATAACACATAACTGTCTCACCTGTTTTTTGAGGTTAAGTTTCTTACCTTGAGGTTGGAATAGGGATTCACATCAGTTTTAAACCCCAGTCATGTGCCTTTGCTGGAAAGGCGGAGGGTATAGAGTACCCAGAGCAGGCAACTAAGGCATAAAAATAGAATAACAGATAGATGGAATGGTTCAAGAATCAAAATTTGCCTGTTATATTGTACCTGACAAGAAAATAATTCATTAATATTAAATAGCTAACTTTCATCAGGCTTAAGTTGTCTTAGAAACAGGGGATTCTTAACAATGTTATTTGTAGAATTCTCTACCTCAAAAGTGTATAAATCAGCATAACTGACTTAAGCGCATTTCTCTTATGCTATTTTAGATTTTAGGTGAATAAAGAATTTAATTGACACTAATTCTCCAGAGTATTCAAGATTATTCCAACAGTAGTGATGGAGAGCCCTGAGTCTTTTATATACTCTATAATTTTCATAGCCTATTTTACTTTTTCATTTACTATCAACATTTTAAACAGAAAAATTGAAGAATATGCCAAGACCTGTGTATTCACCGGTGATGTTTTCAATTTTTTAAATTATAAGACACGTGTTAAAAAAATGAATGTACAACTCTTTCTCCATCCATCCTTGGTTTTTTATATTTTATGTAAGTTAATCCAAGCCATTAATCCCCACAGACTATATGTTGCTGATTGCACACTCAGTATGTTCCTCTCTCCTCTGTATGTCCTGCAAGTTGGAAGCTGGATCTAAAGGCTTGAGCAAGCCACAGATGCAACACCCTAATTTTGGACCTCAAGCCTGCAGAACAGTAAGACCAAAAAAATGTATAAAGCACCACAGTTTATGGTACTGTTTTTATAACAGCTCTAGGAACTAAAATACTAATGTAAGTGACACATTAGAAAATAGAGTGCTAGGGGCACCTGGGTGACTCAGTCAGTTGGGCATCTGACTTTGGCTCAAGTCATGATCTCACAGCTCCTGAGTTTGAGCCCCGCATCAGGCTCTGTGCTGATAGCTCAGAGCCTGGAGCCTGCTTCAGATTCTGTGTCTCCCTCTCTCTCTGCCCCTCCCCCTCTTGTGTGCGTGCTCTCTCTCTCTTTCTCTCTCAAGGATAAATAAACATTAAAAAAATTAAAAATAAAAGAAGTTGGAATGCTAATATCAACATACGTACAATAGTCTATGAGTGGCCCATGACAAAAATGGTTCATGGAGACCACGGTAGATTACCAAGACTTGATAAAACAGTACCACTTACAGCATCATCAGTCCTTGATATGGTTTCAACATTGCAAAATATACATCAGTCTAAAGGAGAATGCTATTCGTGATTGAATTTGCAAATACTTTTTTTCCTCCATCTGAAGCTTAGAAAGGAGTCAACCACAGTTTGCCTTCATGTGTGAGATCCCACTTTGCATTTGCTGTATTCACAGGGTTTTTTTTTTTTTGAATTCACAAGCTTACTGCCATCCTATGAGTAGAAGGGTTTGGATTTAGCAGCTTCTGAATGTGAAAATACACTACCTTTGCTAATGAATGATGATAATATCAGAAAGTGAAGAATAACCTAGGACTGACTTGAATGCAATGGTGACCCACGTGACTAACAGAGCCCAGCAGATACCGGGTATCTGCCCACACTGTTAGATTATTTGGAAGAACCTGAGCAGGAGCCTCCTCTAACTTTGTACAGGCAACTAAAACTGCTGTCGTTACCAACTCTTGGAACTAGATGAGAGGCAAAGCACTTGGTTGGGTTTGGATTTTGAAAGAGGCGTGTTTCACACGCGGAATGATTGCTAGCTCCTATGGATAAACCTACCTGAAGATCATATTTGTACAGAGGTCTGAAACAGCAAACTGTTTCTGACTAGCAAAACGGACCACTAATTAAAATCCTGGACACCAAGGTTCAGATGAGATTCCCTGATTGAGGACATTTCACATATGTTCCCACATATTGTCAGGAGAATGAAGCACACCATGGAAGTTTTCTGGGAAGGACACCTGGAAGCTTATGCTTGGTTTCTCCTGGACTTCTTCAATGCACCTTTTCTCCTTGGTAGATTTTAAACTGTACTGTTTTGCTCTAAATAACTGTAGCCATAAGTATAGCAGATTTTGGAGTCCTGTAAGTACTTATAACAGATCATCAAGACTGGGGGTGTTTCCTGGGACCCCCAGAAATGACAGTTGTCTTTTAAAGATAGTTAAGTAATATGAAAAAAATCCCATTGATTGCCACTGGCAGCATCTTGATTCCTTTGTGCATATGCAGATTTCCATCTGGTATCATCTTCCTTCTGATTGAACAGCTTCCTTCATCATTTCTAGAATGTGCATCTATAGGGATTAGTTCTTTCAGTTTTTGCAGTTTTAAACAAGTCTTTTGCTTTCAGTTTTTGAGAGATTTTTCTACTTGGTATGGAATTATAGGTTGACAGGTTTTAATGAATCTACTTTAAATATATTGCTCAATTATCATTTCTTACTTATGTTATTTCCATTGAAAAGCCTGCTATTATCTCTGTCCCTCCCTAATAATGTGTCTTTTTCTCTGGCTGCTCTTAAGATTTTATCTTTATCACTGTTTTGGAGCAATTATGCGTCTTGGTATATTTCCTTTATGCTTATTGGGCTTAGATTTTGATACGTTGCTAGGATTTGTAAGTTAATTGTTTTCATTAAATGAGGAAAAATTTCAGCCATTATCACTTCAAATATTTCTCTGCTGCTTCTCCTCCTTCAGAGATTGCAATTTCTTATGTATTAGGCTGCTTCAAGTTGCCCCACAGCTCACTGAAGCTCCTTTTTTTTTTTTTTCTCTTTTTTATTTCCCAGCCCAGGTAGTCTTCTCACTCAGCACTCATGAAATAACTGGCAGGACCTTCTGCAGTTCTCCAGATTTGTCTTTGCACAGCTCTCTTGCTTCTAATTCTCGGTCCTAGGAACTACAGACATTTGGACACCCCCACCCCCACCCCCAGCCCCAAGCCTGAAAGCTCTATCTCCTTCACCTGCAGCATTCCACAGGGCTTTGACTTGAGTTCCCCTTCTCTTCACTGTGACCTTGAAACTCTGCCCAAGCTCTCAGTAGGGACAATCAATGTATCTACCTTGCTTGTTCCTCATGTTTCAGGGATTACTGCCCTATGTTATCTGATGTCTTAAAAACCATTGCTTCGTATACTTTATTGTTCATTTATTAGTTTTATCAAGTGGGAGAGTAAATCCGGTTCCCGTTACTGTATCCCAACCAAATGGGGAGGTCTTCTCCCGGCATATTTTGGACAAAGTCCCTCTCACTGGTTTGCTTCTTTGCTTTCTGGAACAAGTAGAGTTCCAGGCTCATTTTGTACTTTTCCTATGCCAAGCCAGGATGGAGGCACCTGGTTCCTTTAGGTGGAGATGGTAATAGGAGATCTCACATTAGGTGTTCTTACTCTTTTGCAGTGTTGCTGTTTCCAAGGCCTCAAGTGGACCGAGCTAGGGAAGTTTTGTGTGCATGTGTGTATGTACATATGTACAATAGTAACCTGTTAAATTGCACTGTAAACATCGCAGAAATGTCAAGAATTACATTTTCTTTAACAGTAATCAAATAACCATGAGTAGTACGTACATTTAGCAAATGGTGACTTTTTCATTAGTGGTGTGGAATCTTAAGAAAATAAACGTATATAACAATTGACTTTGTGGTATAGTTACCATCAGTTCGAGATAACAAAGATGTAAAAATTCCTTTTATCTTATGCCCTTATGCTGATATGGTACCTGATCTTTTCCCCAAGAGAACTATGTATTTTTCTGAATATATTTCAAAGTAAGTCATGAGAGGGGATTGAGTATCCATGATAGCTTCAATTCAGTTCCTATTACAGTCAAGTTTTCTTATGTTTAAAAACTATGTTTGCAAAAAAAATGAAAAGAAATAAATGAACAAAAACCTTACAGTCATTCATAACATGTTGCCTAAGGCGCACTTCAGCTACATCCATATCAGTTCCTAATATTTGGTTCACAGAGTCCTTTGTTTCTTTCCACAGTGATTGGGGAATGGAGTAAATCATTTTCCAGAGAACTTGGACCATGGCCTAATCACTCCATAACTTCATGCTATACCATGCTATTTAAATAAAAACATGAGTTTGATACAATACTGTGAAAAGTTTGCCTTGAAGGAACTCCACAAAGGTAGTAGCTTAGAAAAAGACCCAAACTAAGTCACTTTTCTGTTAAAAAAAAAAAATACAAGTAAGAAAAATACAGAAAATGCAATTTTTGATATGTTTATAATTCTTAGGGTGGTAGCTCTAATGTTTTATTCACAAGGAAGTTCCATTTGATTCAAATAACTTCACAAATTTTAATATGTTTGACTTTAAAGTACCTATATCTTTATTTATTATCCCATTTGCTTTTAACATCCAGGTGCTAGTTTAATCTCTTTGCTTCATCAACATTTTGATTAGCTGCTTTTATTCAATATTAAGACTTTTATAAAGATTATGTGAAAAGGAGCCAAAAATACTAGTTTAGTTGAAATAATATTTAAAAATAGAAATAATAATAGAAACATAGCAATAGATGTAAATAGACCTATTGGCCAAAGATGGGTGATTTTCCAGGTGAGAAGGCATAATTATATGTGGTTTTTGTGATGAATAAATAAACTTAAGGAAGTGGATTTTGACTTTTATGATAGTTGCTGTCCTTACCCCTTTTGACAATTCTTCTCCTTCCCCCCTCATTCTCCATCTCCGTTCAGGAGAAAGAAATTTGTAAATAGAAAGCATGAGTATATAAGGCTTCTAAATTTTTTTCTCTAATGTTTTGACAGTGCTGACCTCTGTGGGTTATTTTCAAGACACTAAATCAGATAGTTCAAACTACTGTAAAGCCAAGCATTCACATATTGATTTTTCTTTTATTGTTTGTCACAAAGGGGTAACTGGTGGCATCATCAAGTCAAGTCTTATTTACTTTTGAGTTTGCAAAGTTTCACACTTTGTTATTATTGTCATTATTTTCTCAGCTACCTTCCAACTCGGTTCCAAACTTCCCTTGTGTCTGAACCAAAATTTGACATGGCGCCATCAGGGGGAAAACTCCTTCTGTTTTTAGATGTAGTTTATAACTTACCTGTGGTACTTTCTATGATGCTACTAGATGCTATTAATTTGTTCTATGTGTTCATGACTTGCAGGAACCCTTATTAGACTTCTTCCATTATCTCCCTCAAATTTTCTAAACCATCCCCTCAAATATCTTCTTCACCTAAGACTTGATGTCAAAATACTGTCACAACAGAGGGCACATAAATATTTCTAATTTAAATTAGATACATGTTTTATTTAGTAATACAGACTGAAAGTCCCTTAGGGAATTCTGTCACTTCTCTGCTGATGATGGATGTGCCTTGAATCCTGCAATTCCTTATGTTGCTGCTTAAAAGAACTATTTCCCTGCCTCTTGTCTGTCTCTAAACAATCTAACACAACCACTGCAAACAGTTACACCTTTTGGGGGAGCAAGAAACTTTTCCTGTTTCCTCACTTTCCCAAGTTTGTATCCAATTTCTTATCAGAGTACACAAGCAAGGCTCACTCCAGTCTTCCCTAAAGAAGAGATTTTTTTCTTATCTTTCCCTTCTTTTACTTGAAATTATATGCTATGCACTTTGTACTCCTGTCTCCCTGAATCTTTGACAAGTTGTAGTTCCTCAAATATTCCTTAATCAGTTACACCTCCAACTTATTTTTCCTCTTTGCCACTCCTTCAAATAACCTTAATGATTTAGTCTTGAAAAAAGCATACTTTGTAAACTCTTCTCAAATATTCCTTGCTATGAAAGTTATTTAATTCCATCTAGTTATTGGCATATAAAAGGAATTGTTTTGGTGTCATGTACTGGAAAATGAAAATCTGAATCCTAACTCTTCCACTTACTGATCTTTGTGAGCATTTAATGAGTCAGTACTGTCCCTGAGCACAGTGTCCCTGTCACAGAGCCTCTGTGTCTTCCGCAGAATGGTAGTATTTATAGGCAGCTCACATCTGAAAGGAATTACTGAGATAAGGTATTAAAGTCACTCATACAGTCTTGACATCACATATGCCCTCAATGAAAACTGGTATTAATCCTTACTTACATTGACTAATATAGTTATCATCTTCCAGGAAGACACATATGGGAAAACATATCTCTGCCATTGAAAATAAAGATCGTAAGAAATGTAAACATTAAAAAAATCCTATATCCTCCCAAACCAGGAAAAGTCCAAATAGCAGGCATGATGTTTTGGTATTAAGTTCGCATTAAGTCCCAAATTAAATATGTTCATTCCCATTTGTCCAACGGTGAACATGTAATATTGCGAATGATTATAGACTGCACAGTATTACTACGGCATAGAGATGAGAAGACTATGCTATTTTTTTAAGGCACATAACTTTGTTTGATTTATCAGAGACTTCTAGCTCCATGTCAGTGACTTGTTTTGCATGGGATAAGTAACTCACTTTGGGAGGAAACCTGAAATCCAAATATACGAATGTGGTGTAAGTCCTGATACCTGTTCTACTGTGACTCCATGAAAATAAAACTTAAAACGAATGTTAAAGCTTCCATGCATAAGTTAATGACTTGGAGTTTGTATTTTATATACAAAATGATTAGCGGCATAAGATAAGGTCATTAGCTAGTCATCATGGTTCAATTACCCGTGATTTAGTTTTAATTATTATAGTCTCTTCTTAAATGAAGAAAATATTAAAATATAGTTTTATATGTGATTTAGTTCAAAATTGCATTGCCATTTATGCAACAGAAAAATAGGCTATGAAGTCACACTATATTTATCTCAGATATGATTTTTTAGATGAATAAGAAATACTTAATTTGCCTGAGAGAGATGTTAGGAATATTTAAATTGGCTCCTGATTTTGCAAATAAAATTACCAAGTAAAGGAAGTTTATATATAATATGTGACACAATGAATGTTTTTAAATATCAACTCAAGGGAACAGACATCTTTGTAGCTTTTAATAAAATCCAGTAAGAGAGAGAGAAATTATCAACAAATAGTCTTTACTAGTGACTAGACAACGGAGTGAATGTTTTAACACTCATTTTCAGTAAAAGGCCGAGGAGTAATAAGGAACCATAGAGAAAAAGAGAAGAAAGGTAACTCTTAGAATAAGAGTAAAGATTAAACACAAAGCAGATAGAAAGCAGAGGAGAAAAAATGAAAGTAAGGAGCACTTGAAAGAGGTAGAAAGCAGAAGCTGACTTCCAAGGGAATGTTATGGTATACCATCCACAGACATCGGATGCATCTGTTATCACTGCCCACCAGATCCTAAACTCAAATTTCAGCCCTTTCCTTTATAGGTTCCTAAGCCTGGAGGTGGTGAACCTTTCTGGGCCTCGCCTTCCTGCTTTAGAAAGTTACAGTAGAGACCAAGCAAGACCATGTTTTGTGCATTCTGCAAACTGGGCTTTGCAAAGGGACATGGTCACATGCCAGGGGTTTCAAAGAGACACAGGATAAATTTGAGACAAGTCCACTGAATGACAATCTATCGAAAATATTAGTTTCATATTAAAACAGACATGCTTATTTGGAAACAACTAAGCAAAATATTACTTATTTTTTCTATATTACACACAGAATTTTTTAAAAGTTAATATGTATGAAGTAGTCCAAACAGGGCTTGGCCTAATAAGCACTGTTTGTTACCTTAAAGGAAATTATATGCCCTGGGAGATTTATTTATTATTCTTTTTAAAGTTTATTTATTCATTTTGAGAGCAAGGGCACACACGGGTATGCACACAGTAGTGGGGGAGGGGCAGAGGGCGAGATCCCAAGCAGACTCCACACTGTTTGCACAGAGCCCAGCACAGGGCTCAATCTCATGAATTGTGAGATCATGACCTGGGCTGAAATCAAGAGTTTGACGCTTTAACCAACTGAACCACCCAGGCACCCCTGTCCTGAGAACTCTTAAAAAGCACTAGAGGTTTCATAGTGACATACATTTCAGAAACACGGTATCTTATAATGCACTTTAATACACAGTAACACTAAAGGCATTGAAGAATCCTATAGTAAAAGAATGTTTAATTCATTCAGCCTCAGCATCAATCAATGCATTTGCTCATGAAATTCTATTTTTCTCTGATACACATATTAATAATTCTGGAAACACTAATGATCTGAGGAAAAAGTTTTAGAAAGCTGTTCTGACACCCGTGTTTACCAGTACCATAAATATGCCTCTTTTTCCTGGAACACACAATTGGAATTTTCAATAAATATAAAGAACTTTTTGAACATAACTCATGTAGGGTAAGAACAGTTTTTATGTGACATGATTTTTCTAAGAAATGGACCCTTTCATAATATAATCTATGATCATAATGGGGAAAAAAGAGTTCTATATTCATTTCCTATATGGAAGTTGCCATACAGAAAGATGAAATATATTCAATTTTATGTGTAGTTCATAATTTCCTTACAAAATGCAGCAAAAATTTCTTGAAAAATTAAGTACGCCATTTAAATCTTGAATTATACAAATGAAGGACTGAAGTCACTTTTAAAACTACTAAACCCTGTTACTAAAATGCAGTATATGAAACTTTATTTCTCTAGAAATACTAACCTAGAATCTGCAAAGTTCTTATTTAAAAAAAAATTAAGTTTTTATTTATTTACTTAGAGAATGCAAGCAGGGGAGGGGCAGAGAAAGAGGGAGAGAGAGAATCCCAAGCAGACATGGGGCTGCCTCACAAGCCGTGAGATCATGACCTGAGCCAAAACCGAGAGTTGGACGCCCAAACGACTGAGCCACCCAGCTACCCCTGCAAAGTTCTTATTTTAATGGAGTCACTGCTTGTGTAAGGATAAGTGGATGAGAAGAGTGTACTGAGATGGGCTTATAGGGTGTTCACTTAAGCTCAGTATCAGGCTGAAACAACAATGAAAAACCCACTGTGGGTTTTTTTAAATTCTCACCTCATTGCCTTATAAAGTCCTACTCTACTACTGAGGAACTTCTAGGTTCCTATAGCAAGATCAAAATTGCAGATACAGATCTTGCATTGTGAAAGATCTGCTTTCCTACATAAAAAATTGTTCTAATAATGCCAAGTGAGAGTTTGAATACATAAATTAGCATGTTGGTTACTTAAAAAAATGTTCAGATCTTTTGTACTTGAATATACCAGTTTCCATGAAAAACTTCAATCTCAATATTCTTACAATCAATTATTTAGAGGCATCCTTACGTCTTATATATTCATTGTCTTGAATGACATCAAACAAACTGTTCCATGTAAGCTTTACGGTTGGATCACAATTTAAATATTGTTTAAAAATTTATTATTTTAAATAATAAAAATTTTAATAAAAATATATTTTAATCATCAATGTAGCAACCTGCAATTTTACAATCTCCTGGTTATGGATAAGTTTCTCTGATTGCATTCCTTCAGATGAAAACAACCGTTCAGGCAGTGCTGACTTAAAATACTTAGTAATTCAGATGATGTGGCTTAAATTACCTTTATGAAAAGATGATGTTAATTCAATGGATTTAGATTCCGCATACAAGTGGGATCATGCAGGGTTGTTTTGTTTTCTTTCTGTGTCTGGCTTATGTCACTTAGCATGTCTTCCAGGTTCACCCATTTTGTTGCAAATGGCAGGATTTTTTTTTTTTAAGGCTGAAAAATGTTCAATCTTGCGTTTGTGTTTGTGCGTGCATCTTGCACTTTCTTTATCCACTCATTCCACTGAGGGACACTTACATTTCTAATTCTTGCTGTTATTATGAATAATGTTGCAATGAACATGGAAATGCAAATATCTCTTTTAGGTACTGATCTTCTTTTTGGTGAGCATACACCCGGAAATGGGATTGCTAAAACGCAGAGGCTGAGTATAGTGGTTGTTACCAGGGGCAGAGAGGTGGGGGAAATGGGAAAACGTTGGTCAAGGGTACATAGTGGCAGTTATGTAGGATGAATAAGTCTAGATATCTACAGCATGATGACTAAAGCTAATACTGTATTAAATACTGGATATTTGCTGCAAGAGTAAATTTTGGGTGCTCTCATCACACACACACCCAGTGGTAACTGTGAGATGTGTTAATTAGCCTGGCTGTAGTTTTCATTTCACTGTGTATATTTATATCAAATTCTTGTGTTGTATACCTTCAATATATACAATTTTTATTTTAAAAAATATTTAAAAACCAAAATAATAGTTTACAGGCTGTAATGAGTTTAATTCTCTTAAAGCAGTCTATTCATTTAAAACGATCATCACTGTATGATTTGGATCAAATAAAGAATAACCTTAGAAAAAAAAATCCAGTGGATTTAGGAAAACTGTTTTTAAGCACACTTGAAGGATCCATCTATATTCCATCATTTGAAATGCTAATTGTAAACTATTCTTACATCCCCTATCTGCATCTTAAAGTTTATTTCCAATCTATCAATACCGATTTGGGCAAATTGGAGTTATTAGATTAAAGAAATTAACTTTTTATTCTAAATTCAGACTGTCTACCAATTCAGATTTTCTTTCCTCTTTATCATTTCTTTTTTTTTCCTTTAAAAAATTGTTTTAACATTATTCATTTTTGAGAGACAGGCAGAGTGCAAGGTGGGGGGGGTGGGGTACAGGCAGAGAAACAGAGACACACAGAATCCTAAACGGGCTTCAGGCTCTGAGCTGTCAACATAGAGCCTGATGCGGGGCTCGAACCCATGCACTGTGAGATCATGACCTGAGCTGAAGTCGGATGCTTAACCAACTGATCCATCCAGGTGCCCCCTATTTATTATTTCTATGTAAAAAGAACTTGGCACATACGTTCCTAATATTAATACATGCTATTTATTGCTTTTCAAAAATTACTGTTCTTAAAGTTTTTAAGTTCAGTATTATGTTCTACAGACAATGACTGGAATATTAGGTTATAATGCTTTAAAAAAATACTATCAAGACAGATTATGGAATCATATGAATCACTAGCTATTTTGAGACTATAGTCAGAAACTCTGGAAATAAAATATAATAAACATTTGTAATACTCTAGTAGTAGTGATTGATGTTAAATATACTAAGTTACGTGCTTCATATTTGAGAATATGTATTAGAAAATGTAGAGTAAGGATAATTCCTATAACAAATCTTGTCACCTCTATTCAAACCTAAGGGTTTCCTTTTTTAAATTTTTTTAATGTTTATTTATATTTGAGAGAGAGAGCGAGCGAACAGGGGAGGGGCAGAGAGAGATGGAGACAGAATCTGAAGTAGGCTCCAGGCTCGTGGCTCTTGGCACAGAGTCAGACATGGGGCTCGAACCCGTGAACCATGAGATCATGACCTGAGCTGAAGTTGGGTGTTCAACTGACTGAGCCACCCAGATGCACCAAAACTAAGGGTTTTCTTAAAAATATTATTACCATCTTAACCTCAAAAGCATATTAGCTCTACAAATAAAAAATTAAACATGTTGAATCACATATTTTATTGTAATAAGATCTCTTAGTATGAAATTTGCCCCCTTACCAAATTTTCAAGTATACAACATTGTTAACTATACACACATTTTTCTCTGGAGAGAACTTAATCATCTTGCATCGTTGAAACTTTATTCCTGTTGAATAGAAGTTCCTCATATATTTCATGATTTCAGTGACATGAGGTATTTAAGATAGAACCCAAAGAAGCAGAGAATAAAGTGTTGGTTGCCAGGGGTTGGGGGAAGGAAAACTGGAGAGTTGAATCACATGTTTCTAAAGTACAGGTTGAATCCATGGGTAACACAGTAATGTTGTCAATTAGTGTCTTTTAACAAATAAGAAGTTATTGAGAAAATAATAGAGTGGTGATTTATTTCCAGCTATCAGCAAAATCAGAGGCGTGGGGAAATGTCAGTGATTGTGAAGTATGAGCATTATAAGTATATTTGAAAGAACAACAAAAAAGCCAATTTCATTGGGAAAACAAAATCCATTTGTTTTCTAACATAAAAAGTATATTAAAAATAATTTGATAAAATAGGATACATCCAGATTATTACATATTGATTATTATTCCATGAGGTCAATATTTATTACAAATCTATTTAGGTAAATTTTACAAGTGTTACTACAGACAGTGATGCCTCAGACTCAATAAGAAAACAGGATATGAAAAAGGCAGCTATACAAACACAGGTTGGGAGAATAGATTTGTAATCTATGGAACATATTTTGTAAAGCATGTATAGAAAAAATTCTAATTTTTTCAATTATCAGATTTCAAATCAACTTGAGTTAGCTCTTAATAAAGTAGACTTGTAAGATGATTAATAAAGAAAAGCCAGGGTTTTTTTTTGTTTTCTCATGTGAAAAATGATACCTTTCACTGATATGTGCTAATAGAATGGGCTAAGTTATGCTGCAGTTATGAAACAAACAAACAAAAAACTCCTAAGAGTCTTAATAGATGAAACCACAAAGGTTTACTTCCTGCTCATTCTTTTTTTTTTTTTTTAATGTTTGTTCATTTTTGAGAGACAGAGTGAGACTGAGCAAGGGAGGGACAGAGAGAGAGGGAGACACAGAATGTGGAGCAGGATCCAGGCTCTGAGCTGTCAGCACAGATCCCGAGGTGGGGTTCGAACTCACCTTATGAGCCATGAGATCATGACCTGAGCTGAAGTTGAACGCTTAACTGACTGAGCCACCCAGGCGCCCCTCCTGCTCATTCTTGTACCTCATGTCCACTAGAAGCAAGTTGGAGCTCTGTTCCAAGCCACCCTCACTCCTGGACCTAGACTGACAGAACAGCCATTAACTAGAAAACCATTTCCATTTCAGAAGAAGGAGAGTAAATGGTGAATTATAACCTAGACTCTTAAACCTTGCAACTGGAAATGACTCTGACATTGGCGCTCACATTTTTTTTGGCCAAATCAAGCCATATGGCCATTCTCAACTTCAAAGTAGAGAGGAAATGCAATCCTATCAGTGTGCCAAGGAATGAAGCTGAAGTGTTTGTAGGACAATATTAAAACTATAACAATCTGCCCTTTGGTGACCCCTGGGTCACCAAATGTACAATTGATTCCTCTTTCCACATTACAGAAGACAAGGACAAACCAAAAGTCCTGCCTACTCTCTGCATCTAGTGAAAAGCCTGAGATCTGGGCATGATGACTGGCTGTTTCTGCATTCAGTTCGGACATCGTTCCTATAATTCCAGAAACTTATAAATTACAATAAAAATATCTGTTCCCAATACACCCAATATACCATGATGAAGCATCCAAAGGAAACTCATAATAAATATTCCACTTGATAGAATAATGGAAGAAGCAACAGTTATTCACAAAAAATCTAAACCCTCCCTCATATATGTTGCAAGGTTTCTTCCACTGGGTTATGAGATGTATCATAATTAGGCCCTGATTGTCCTCCACTGAAAGACTCCCTGTGTATTATGGCCTGGCTTTGCCCTCTGGGTAGTTTTTCCTTTTTGATTTGCTGGATATGAACAGTGAATTTAAGAATGAGAATCAAGGCATACCATAGGCCAACAACCCCAATTAGAGTTCTTTTCTACACCTACTTCTTAGACTTGTTATATTTCATCACTTTATATCCATTTGACCTCTTTATCCCATCATTTAACCTTGGGTCAACTGGGCCTATTAAATTTTGGTGAGTATGGTAGGTGGAATAATAACCCTTCTAAAAATGTTCATGTCCTAATTCCCAGAATTTGTACATATTACTTTACAGGACAAAAAGGGATTTTGCAGATGTGATTAAGAGCCTTGAGATGGATTATCCTGCATTATCTAGGCAGGTTCAATGTAATCACAAGGGTCCATATAGTTGAAAGAGGATGGCAGGAGAAGCTGAGTCAGAGAAGGAGATGTGATAATAGGAAAGAAGAGTAAGCTGAAAAGACGCAGCTGGCCATTGCTGGTTTGGGAGATGGAAGTGGACAGACAAAATATGGGCAGACTCTAAATGCAAAGAAAGGCAAAACATAGATTCTACCCTTGAACCTTGAGAAAGGGATACAGTCCTGCAGACGCTTTGCTTTTCACCCAGTAAAACCCATTCTAGATATCTGACTGGTAGTACTATAAGATAACTTTAGAGGTGCTGCTGTAACAAATACCTGAAGTGTAAACATGGCTTTGGAATTGGACAATGGGCAGAGGCTGGAAGAATTTTGAGGAACCTAATAGGAGAGGCTTCGAGTACCCTGAACAGACAGGTAGCAGAAGTGTCTATTTACTGATTCTGCTTGTGAGGACTCGGAAGGAAGTGAAAACACGGCAAAGAAAATATGTATCAGTTTTAGACAACACTTAAATTGCCACCAAAAGACAGTTGGTAGAAATAATGTTAAAAGGCGCTGCTGGGAAAAGCTCACATGGCAATGAGGAAGATATCGTTGAACACTGGAGGGAGATCCTTGTTATTTAGTGTTACATAGTGGCAGAATGCTTAGCCAAATTGTGTTCTGTAGTTATATGGAAAGCAAAACTTGCAAATGATGCACTAGTTAAGGAGATCTGGAAGCAAAGTGTTGAAGGTACGGCTCCGTCCTTCTTGCTGACTATAGTAAAATTTGGAAGGAAAGATTATCTGAGGAAAAGAAACCAGGGCCTGATAATCTGTAAAACTCTCCATTTATTCAGATCAAAAAAGGTGTTAAAATTAGGAGATTCATTGTCAGGACATCTCTGTAGAGTAAGCCAAGTATGTGGCTAGACAACCTTCTGTTAGCATCTTGAAAGAATCAAAAGGTTGGAGTATTCCGTCACATAGAGGGTTCTTTCGTGTGATTAGGTGGGTGACTCATGGATGCCCCCAGTCATCTCAAACAGGAGCCAGGAATAGAGATAGGATTAGGAAAGTACTGTGGAGAAATTTGTTATCCAAAGAGTTAATGTCCGCAACATGCACAAGATACCCACAAAGTTCTTAAGAATTTTAAACCATCAGAAACACTGCTAGCCGTGACTGAAAGAGAAGAAAAGCAAATGTAATGGGGAAAAAAAAGTGTATCGGGCTCCCAGAAGGATAGGAGTCAGACTGGTGAAATTACTCAGCCACTGTGCTGCCCTTCATGAAATAGAATGGCTGTGAGGGCACAGCCACTAACCACAGAGGATTATTACCAGGCCTTGAAACCCGGTCAAGGTTGCTTGGTGGAAGTTTGGAATTTCTGGGGCTGGTGATTCGTCCCCACTCCGCCCCTATCCCCCAACTTCCATTATCTCCCTTTCTGAAAGTGAATGTCTCTAACTGGTGTCCTAGGCCTGCCATACCATTGCATTCTGGGAGCACATAGCTTGTTTTCTAGTTTCACAAATCTAAAGATGGGGAGGAATTTTTCTTGTGGATAAATTAAACCCAGTGTCTTACCCACACCCGAGTTACGTGATTTAGATGATGAGATTTGGGATTTTGAGCTGATTAGATTTAGATGAGACTTTTGGGGCTCTGAGTTGATTCTGTAATAGGCTGAGACTTTTGAAGATGTTGCAATAGGTGAATGCATTCTGCATGTGAAATGAACATCAATCTCTGGAGGCCAGAGAGCAAACTGCGATAGGCAGAATGATAACTCCCCCAAAGAGGTCCACATTCCAGTTCCCAGAATCTGTGATTATGTTAGCTTACATAGCAAAAGGGACTTTGCAGATGTCATTTCTTTAAAGGTCTTGTGGTTGAAATATCATCCTGCGTTATCCAGAGGGACCCAATGTAACCACAGGTCTCCTTATAAATCTGAAAGAGGGAGGTAGGGGAGGCACAGTCAGAGAAGGGGATGGGAGGACAGAAGTAGAGGTCAGAGCCACGTGAACTAAAAGTCTCAAGTAATTATTGTTGGTTTGAAGATGGAAGGGAACTGTAAGCCGCGGAGTTGGGAAGCTGCAGAAAGCAACATATAGATTCTCACATGGAGCCTCCAGAAGGAACATAGTTCTGCTGGTAAGGGTTTAGTTACCTGCTAGTAAGGTTTAGTCCCAAAATTTGTGTTGTTGTTTTAAACCACTAAGTCTGTGGTAATTTGTTAGAGTAGCAAAAGGATATTAATACAGTGGGAAACTATAGCTTTGGTCTCCTTTGCCTGAGCCATTTTGTTCAATTGAATGGATCCAGTAGACCCCAGTAGAGATAGGATTAAAAGTTTTAAACTGCCAAAAAAACAAAAATTTTAAGCTGCCAATATTTGCTTATAACAGTAATTTGATCTGTGTAATAGGGCTGAGTTTCAAATAGCCTTTAATACTCATATTGTTTTCACTATTTTTTATTTTGAAATAGTCCATTTTCAAATTGAAGTAACAGTCACTATTCAATAACATTCGCAATGTTGCTTTAATGTGTTTTAAATATTTTTGTCACTTTTATTTTACTTTATTTACTTTGTAGCTAAGAAGCAGTACCTGTTCCAACCCTACAAGACCCTGCTTTTGTGAATTCTCTCTATGCCCTTATGTTACTACCGCAACCTGGCTAATTATTTTCTCATCTCATCTTTCTCCTGTACTGTACGTGGCCAAACACAATCAGCAGCAACCAACACATGCTCCTAACAGTGTGTTCCAACCTCTTCAGGAGGGCTGCAAGCTCATTAGGAATTGACCTGGGTTCTGGGGCACCTGGGTGGCTCAGTCGGTTAAGCACCTAGGTCGGTTCAGGTCATGATCTCACCGCTGGTAAGTTCAAGCCCCGCCTCAGGCTCTCAGAACCTGGAGCCTGCTTCCGATTCTGTGTCCCCTCTCTCCCTCTCTGCCCCTCCCCCACACGTGCTCTGTCTCTGTCTCTGTCTCTCTCTCAAGAATAAGCAAACATTAAATTTTTTTTTTTTTAATTTTTTTTTTTTTCTCAACGTTTATTTATTTTGGGGACAGAGAGAGACAGAGCATGAACAGGGGAGGGGCAGAGAGAGAGGGAGACACAGAATCGGAAACAGGCTCCAGGCTCTGAGCCATCAGTCCAGAGCCCGACGCGGGGCTCCAACTCACGGACCGCGAGATCGTGACCTGGCTGAAGTCGGACGCTTAACCGACTGCGCCACCCAGGCGCCCCAATGCTTATTTATTTTTGAGAGAGAGACAGAGACAGAGAGAGACAGAGCATGACCAGGAAAGGGGCGGAGACAGAGGGAGGCACAGAACCCGAAGCGGGCTCCAGGCTCCGAGCTGTCAGCACAGCCCGACGCGGGGCTCGAACTGACAGGCCGTGAGATCATGACCTGAGCCGAAGTCGGGCACTTAACCGCCTGAGCCACCCAGGCACCCCACATTAAAATATTTTTAAAAACGAAGTTGACCTGGGTTCTAGTTCTCTGAGCAACAATTTTACAACTTTTTTTTTTTTAATTTTTTTTTTTCAACGTTTTTATTTTTTTTGGGGGGACAGAGAGAGACAGAGCATGAACGGGGGAGGGGCAGAGAGAGAGGGAGACCCAGAATCGGAAACAGGCTCCAGGCTCTGAGCCATCAGCCCAGAGCCCAACGCGGGGCTCGAACTCACGGACCGCGAGATCGTGACCTGGCTGAAGTCGGACGCTTAACCGACTGCGCCACCCAGGCGCCCCCAATTTTACAACTTTTAAAAAAATAATTTTACAACCACTACGTGAATAGATTCCATGTTTTCCAACATCCAGCAAGCATTAGTCTTCTAAGTGGTTTCCCCTTTTGGCAGCATTCATTTTTGTATCAGTCAGGATACCAGGATAGGATGCAGAGCAAACTTCTTCAAACTACGTAAGGACTTAAACCAACAAAGGCTAATTTTTCATTCCTTCTCACATATGTCCTCTTCGGGCAGTTGCAGACTCTGCTCTTAGTCAAACTCAGATCAAGGCTGGCAAAGAAGCCATTTCTTGAAGTATGGCTGGTTGCTGGCAGACAGAAGATCAAGTACAGTAGACACATGCTGGCCCAGCCCAGAAAGGCTTTAGTTCAGAAATGACACAAGTCACAGGTCACATTTTATTGTCCAGAGCAGTCCCCATGGCCATTCTCGACTGTAAGGGGGCAGGGAAGGAGAACCAGTCATAACCGATTGAACAGCAATTATGACGACCATGTACATGATTTGAATCAAAGTTGTGATATAGCTGTTAACTTTTCTAGTTGAAAAAGAGACTTTCAAAGAGAAATTTTAGGTATAATTGATAAGTACATACAACCAATATTGCAGGCATTCCAATGTGTGATGTTCTAAAATACAGTGCACAGCAAGAGTTTTCTTGCACTGAAAGAAAATTTTAGTAATAAACTCATTATTCTATCCACACAAATTCCTTTTACGTTATAGCTAGTCCCATATACCAAGCAATTTAAAGGAAGTCACTAAAACATCATTTTTATGCATTATAATATTTATATAGAATGACATTGCTTATCACCCAATATTATTAATGCCTTAGAAAATGAAAATGTAAACTATAGTTTTACCTCATTTGATTATATCTATATGAAAAGATTCTTGATTATAAGGACATCATTCTCCTCTAAAAATTGGTTGCATAATCACAGCCTTGTTTGTGAAAGCAAAGGCAATGACATTTCTTTTCAGGAAAGTGAAAAGGAAACATAAGGACGCATTTGGAATATGGGTTTTTGTAACTTCTATTTTAGGGCCAGGACTATAGTGTCCCAAGGTCTTGTCTGAACCACTGTGACATGACCTTGATATCAAGGGATAGAAACAGAGAGTTCCATTTTAGACAGTGTCTGTGTTGGAAGTACCTGAAGAAGATTTACAGCATAAGCCTATCAATGGCATTGTTTTCAGATTTCACTGGAGTTTAACTATTAAACTACATAATATACCTAACATTAGAAATTAGAAAATGATCAGAGAAGGGAGGTAGCTGAATCACAGAAATGATGAAGAGTCAGTATTCATTAATTTATATTCTGCATCAAATTGTCAGTTTTATAGCATCTTTCAAACCATTTTGTAGAATTTCTTGTAAGGGCAACTTATTATTTTGTACACAACAAGCTGTCAGAATCAAAAAGGAAGCATTCTATGAACAGTAACAATCCAGAGATCACCACAGAGCACAAGACTTATTAAAAATCCATGATTCTTTAAAGCTTGTAGGGACGGAGAGGGCAATAAATGAACTAATGACAAGAACCTGTAGTGAGCTATTACTCCTGTAATGGTGCCTTAGTGACCCTCTAATAAATGCTTAATTTGTTTCTTGGCAGGATAACCCCCTTGGAAGGCCTATGGTGATATGGTCAAAGCAATATGAACAAAAATTGCCTTTTAATAGCTACATAATGAAGTTTGTGTGACTTTAAAATATTGAAGTAAACTTTGCTATTTCACATTGATATTTTCCTATTCTGAATTCCAAAACTATATAACAGTGACAATAACACTATTGTTATAACACTTTTGTTATAGTAACAGTGCTATTTCAATATCTTTGTTATCTGTGTTTTTTAAAAAAAATCCTTTAATTCTTCACACTTATTGAAATGTGTGAATAACTTTAAGATACCATTTAATAGGGCTTAATATGCCTGAGCATAATAGCAAATTTTACTAAATATATAAGCACTTCATATTTTTAGATGCCTAATTATCTTCTATATTTATCATGTTTGACCATTCTTTTTCTAATTAGGATATATCTTCAAAGAATCTGGATGCTTCTGGAAGTGTAACTCTGTTTTCTTTAACACTTTACTAGGGAAAACTATAAAAAGTACTACATACTCTTGTATATTTTTGATACTGTTGGTCCTCGGATTTTACTTCCATTCATTGCTTTTATTTGTTGCCGCTCTTGGAAAATTCGAACTTCCAAGCCAGTGTGAATTAAGCCCATAATTAGGGCTCGATGTGTATTTTAGAAGGGTCAGTGTTCAATATAATTATTTTCAAAGCCAATCTTCCCTCTTCTCCCAGGGTCCATGGAAGGGTACAAGTGTCCTTCAAGAGGCTTCTTTTGTCAGATAATCTCAGTGAATCAGCTTCATTTGCACTCCTGATCCTTTCTGATCAATGTCACTGAAGGTCATTGTAAATCCTTTGTCCCCATGTCTAAGCTTTTGATTTTTATCTTGTGCCTCCAACTTGATTTCATTTTGTCACTTCTGAAAGTCCTCTTCGGTCCCAGAGCCCACAATTGCCTGTCTGCCATTAGTTTCCTTTACTTCAAGGTCTATGGATACCAGTCCATCCACCTTAACACTAACTCTGGCTTCCTGGGCTCAGCCCTGCCTAGAAGTGCAATTATTCTTGAGAATGGTGTTCAGGCGAGGAGGTAACAAAAGTCAGGCTAATTTAGCCAGTACCTGCTATAATTGAAATGGTGAGACAAAAAAGAATAAATTGTAAACATGATAACCTCAGAATCCCATGCAGGTAACAGGATGACTGGTATGGGAACTCAATAGCCTAGACAAGAATTTCTAGAGCACCAGAATCTAATATGGAAGTCAGTAAGATTGTCCACCTAGATTTACAGAGTCAGGAAATAAACAGAAAAACTCTATTGCTGTGCCGGGGGAAGATCATAGATGAAATAAAAGAAAGGGGAAAGGAGGAGAAATAATTATAAATTATAAATTTATAATTAATTCAAAGATGGAAGGGTCATAAAATCTTTGACTAGGAATTATGAATTTTACTTTAAAGTGAATCAATGGCATAACACATTCTCAAAGGAACCATAACAAAGACCAAATTGGAATTCATCTTTGGTTAAAAGCCCAGTACAGTCTTAGACCTATAACCATTCAAATATATTTAATTAGTCTATAAAAAAAAAGCTTACTGTTGTTTTCATTTAATTAATGGGATCCTTAGTTTAAATATTTTTTAATAAGAAAATAAAGTGCAATTATATCCTCCAGAAAACAAAACATTTGGCATCAGTAGCAATCCAAATTATTAATCCCCTCCTAACAGGGGTGGGTCCTTTATTTGGAACAGTTTTGTTTTTCTGAAAGTACAGCTCAATCATTTATAGTCAATCACTGTTTTATATACACACACACACACATATATATATAATTATTATTATTATTATGATATATATCATAGGTATTTCCTTTGTTCCTAAGAACTTATCTAAGTGAAGGACAGAAAAACAATTCTACTTTGCGGAGAGTTTTTTTCAGTGGCACAAGAAACACTGAAAGGTTGAGGACAAGCAAAAAGAGAAACCACAAGAATTTGTCTTCTGCCTTTCTGAGAATTAATTCTGCAACCAGTTTTTTAAAAAAACAATGGAGATCACAGTGTAGATTATAGAGTATAGAGATTTTCATCTCAATGATATTTATTTTCTGCCTTCAACTACCATAGTATTGATAGTCGTTTGTGAGAAAGAAATAGCACCAGTTGGAACTTTGGGCTCTCACTACATTTGAGACATTTTATGGCAATTTCTTTTCAAGTATACATTTCAAAATTCATGCTAAACAAGTATGTGTTGTAATGTTTTTGGAGCAAAAGTGTGTTAATGTGTGATATTTTTAAAAACGTTTTCTTTTCAGATAGTTTCAGATTTACCTAAGAGTTGCAAAGACAGTAAAGAGAGTCTCAGTAAACCCTTCATTATATATCCCTAATGTTAACATTTTATGTAACGATGGTACGTATATTTAAAAATTATCCGTATATAAGCAAGTAAATATATATAAAAAAGAAGCTTACGAACACTGGCATACTCAGTGTAAATTCAGCAGCCTGCCTAGAGGCTTTAAAAATGAGTCTTCTAGACTAAGGAACAGATTATATGACTGAAATTTCATTAACAAGAGAAAGCATTTTAGGACCCTTTCAGGCTTTCAGTAGTGTATAAAAAGTTATTTAGAAACTAGGAACCACTCCCGCATCTCATTTACCTAACTGATGAGAGATAAATGAGCTAAGCATTGAAAGCACAGCCTTGAGGTATTTTTTTGCACGTGAACCAGAGCCTAACTCCACTAAAAGACAAGAGAATCATTAGCTGTCTGTTACCACTGTGCCAGCAGCAGTCACTAACCTTCCTTACCATAAATAGTTTCAGATAGTAATAGAACAATTATAAATTACGTTTCTCATCACTGATTTAGTGCACTTTTGTAAATCTAAACCAGAAACCCTGTAAATGGTAATACTTTATTATGTGTAAACAAAAAAATTGTTATTCATTAAAAATGTCATTAAATCTCACTGTGGTAGTATGGAAATAGTTCATGCTGCCTCCTGGGAGGTCTTTCTTATAGAGTGAGTTGAGAGATAAATATTCTGTAGATTGCTTCAAAAACAGACGAACATTCCATTTGCTGAGACAGAGGACTATCACCACCATTTGGGCAATGTTAAAATCAGACTCAAGGCTGTTGCCGGGACTAGCATCTCCCTTGCTGATACAAAAGCTGGTGATAAAAAGTCTACCTTGAAAATGATGTGGAATTAGTATTAATTTGGAAATAGGAGAATCCATTCAAATCCTGTCCTAGAAAGCATTTTCATTACGGGTATTGCCTAAATAAACAGCAGTGTGGCTGTTTGGTTGTATGGAAAGTCTATGTTTAACTTGTAACAAACTACCAAGCTGTCTTCCAAATGGCTGTACTATTTTTCATTTTCAGCATTGATAGATGAGAGTTCTTGTTGCTTCACATCCTCACCCAGCAATTCATACTGTCGGTTAAAAAAATGAGCTATTCTAATAGGTGTACAATAGTATTTCATTTAATTTGCAGCTTATTAATGGCAAGTGATGTCGGGCATCTTTTCATCAGCCAATTTGCTATCTGCAGATCTTCTTTGGTAAGGTGTCTCTTTAGATCTTTTGCTCATTTGTTTTTTTTGGAGACTGGAGGTATGACTGTATTTCAGCAAACTCATGATAAAACTTGAATGAGGAATTGCCTCTTGTGGATGAGCCAAAAAAAAAAAAAGTGGCTTCTTGAGATAGAATCTACTCCTGGTGAAGGTGCAGTGAAGACTGTTAGACAACAAAGAATTTAGATTACATGAACTTAATTGATAAAGCAGTGGCGGGATTTGAGAAGACTAACTCTAATCTTGAAAAAGTTGCCATTGTGGGTAGAATGCTATAAAACAGCATCACGTGCTACGGAGGAATTGTTCGAAAAGGAAGAGTCCATAGATGTAGCAAACTTCATTGTTGTTTTATTTTAAGAAATTTCCATTGCCACCCCAACCTTCAGTAATCACCACCCTGATCAATCAGCGGCTGTCAACACTGAGGCAAACCCTCCCCCCGCAAATAGATGGTGACACACTGAAAGCTCAGATGATGGTTACCATTTTTTTTTAGCAATAAAGTATTTTTTTGAAGTTTATTTATTTTGAGAGAGAAACAAAGAGATGGAGTGGGGGAGGAGCAAAGAGCAGGAGAGAGAATCCCAAGCAGGCCCTGCACTGTCAGCATGGAGCCCAATGTGGGGCTTGTACCCACGAACCCTGAGATCATGACCTGAGCCAAAATGAACAATTGGATGCTTGACTGAGCCACCCAGGCACCCCTATAATAAAGTATTCTTTATCTTTATTTTTATATTTTTCATTATTAAAAAAATTCTTAACATTAATGTATGTTTGAGAGAGCACATGTGAGCACGAGTTGTCCGGGGGCGGGGCAGGCAGAGAAAGGGAGACAGAGGCTCTGAAGCAGACTCCACACTGTGAGCGCAGCATCCAATGCAGGCTCGAACCTAGGAACTGAGAGATCATGACCTGTACCAGAATCACAAGTTGGCCGCTGCTTAATGGACTGAGCCATTCAGATACCCTTTGTATTTTTAAATGTAGGTATGTACATTTGTATTTTTTAGACGTGTATCACATAGTCCATAGACTACAGTATGATGTCAACATAACTTTTAAAAAAAATTTATTTTGAGAGAGAGCAAGAGTGAGTGGGGGAAGGGCAGAGAGAGAGGGAGACAGAATCCCAAACAGGTTTTGTGCTGTCAGCACAGCACCCTCGGCAAGGTTTTGTCCCATGAACTGTGAGATCATGACCTGAAATGAAATCAAGAGTAGGTCACTCAACCGCCTGAGCCACCCAGGTGCCCCTGTAAACACAACTTTTATATGCACAGACAAACCTAAAAATTCATTTGACTCACGTTATTGTGTTATATGCTTTACTGTGGTGGTATGGAACTGACCCCACAATATTTCAAAGGTATGACTATAGTTTATCAGAAACCTCTTATTCAGCTTTCCCTAATCTAAATCACCGCTGTAGTCACTGCTACAGATATTTCTGTATTAAAACCGTTATTAGGAAAGTGTCAGAGATCACTAAGAGGAATTTGAAAATCCCCTGGAAAGTAGCTTAAAGTCTTATATTATTCAACATAGGGTATAATAAACTTTCCAACACAATTTAGTTAACACTCAGGATAACTGACTCATAGGTGCTGCAAATACATAGGCTAGTGCCTATATCACTATGATTTTTATTTCCAAATATGCACTATTTTTGGCAGTGTTTTTATTGTTGTTATATTGTTTGGAACATTATTTCTTCATTTTTATTGAAATACAATTAATATACAGTGTTATATCAGTGTCAGGTACAATATGATGATTCAACAATTCTGTACATAACTCAGAGCTCATCAAGGTAAATATACTCTTAATCCCCTTTACCAATTTCACTGTTTACTCTCTATAGTTAAAAGTCTGTTTTTTTGTTTGTTTAAATTCCACAGGTGAGTGAAATCAGATGGCATTTATTTTCCCATGACTTTTTTCATTTAGCATTAGATCCTGTGGGTGTATCCGTGTTGTTGCAAATGGCCAGATCTCATTCTTATTTATGGTATTTAGGGTATTTTGTACTTGCACAGATTTTAGGACTATTTGTTCTATGAAAAATGTTGTTGGTATTTTGGTAGGGATGGCATTAAATCTGAAGATTGTTTTGGGTAGAGTGGACATGTTAACATTGGTCTTCCAATCCATGACCATGGAATATCTTTTCATTTGTGTCATCTTCAATTTCTTTCATCAGTGTTTTATAGTTTTCAGAGTGCAGGTCGTTCACCCCTGTGGTTAAGTTTATTCATAGGTATTTTATTTTTGGTGTAATTATAAGTGGAAATGTTTCTTAAGTTTTCTTTCTTCTACTTCAGTATTAGTGTATAGATAGGCAACAGACTTCGGTATATTGATTTTGTATCCTGAGACCTTACTGAATTCATTTATCAGTTCTGGTAGTTTTTTTTGGTGGAGTCTTTAGGATTTTCTCTATGTAGTATCATATTGTCTGCAAATAGTCAAAGTTTTATTTCTTTCTTACCAATTTGTTTGCCTTTTTTTTTTTTTTTTGTCTGATTGCCGTGACTAGGACTTTCAGTACTGTGTTGAATAAAAGTGGTTCGAGTAGACATCCTTGTCTTGTTCCTGACCTTAGGAGAAAAGCTCTCGGTTTTTTACTACTGAGTAGGATGTTAGCTTTGGGGTTTTCTTATATGGCCTTTATTTTTTTCACACTAACTTTTTTAGAGTTTTCATTTTAATTCCTGTTAGTTACCATACAGTGCAATATCAGTTTCAAGTGTACAATATAGGTATTCAACACTTCATACATCACTCTGTGCTCATCACAAGTGCACTCCTTAATCCCCCTCTTCTATTTCACCCATTCCCCTCCCCCCTTCCCCTCTGGTAGCCATCAGTTTGTTCTCTACAGTTAAGAGTCTGTTTCTTGGTTTGTGTCTCTCTCTTCCTCGCTCTTATTTTTTCCCTTTGCTTGTTTGTTTTGGTTCTTCAGTTCTACATATGAGTGAAAAAACATACATTTGTCTTTCTCTGACTAGCTTATTTCTCTTAGCATTACACTCTCTAGCTCTATTCATGTCATTGAAAATGGCAAGATTTCATTCTTTTTTATAGCCGAATATATGCCACAACCTCTTTATTCACTCATCAATTGGTGGACACTGGGCTGCTACTATAATTTGACTATTATGAATAATTTTATGAATGTAGGGATGCATGTATCTTTTTGAATTTTTGTTCTTTTATTCTCTGGGTAATTTCCCAGTATTGTGATTACTAGATCATAAGGTAGTTTTATTTTCACCTTTTGAGGAAAAGTTTTAACTTTTGAGGAACCTCTATACTGTTTTCCACAGTGGCTACACCAGTTAGCTTTCTCACAAACACGGCAAGAGGGTTCCTTTTTCTCCACATCTTCCCCCAACACTTTGACAGGTGTGGGATGATATCTCATTGTGGTTTTGATTTGCATTTCCCTGATGATGAGTGATGTTGAACATCTTTTCATGTATCTGGCCATCTGTATGTCCTCTTTGGAGAAATGTCTGTTCATGTCTTTGCCCATATTTAATTGGATTATTTGTTTTTTGGGTGTTCAGTTTTATAAGTTTGGGTTGAATATTCTAAATATATCTGTTAGGTCCATCTGGTCTAATGTGTCATTGAAAGCCACTGTTTCCTTGTTGATTTTATGTCTGGATAGTTTATTTTGTCTATTTTTAAAAATTGTTTTTTTTCTTGTTAAGTTATAAGAGTTATTGTATAATTTTAGATACAAAATTTTATCAGATATATGTTTTATAAATACTTTCTCCCATCTGTGGTTAATCTTTTTCATTTTCTTAACACTGTTATTTCCAAAGCAGATGTTTTAAATTTTAATAAAGTTCAACTTGTAATCTTTTTTCTTTCATAGATCAGCTTTTGGTATTCTAAGAACTATCACCAAAAGAAGGTAACCTAAATTTTCTTTAATGTTTTCTTCTACAAGTTTTGTGGTTTTGAATTTATATTTAGGTTAATGATCCATTTTGAGCTAATTTCTGTAAAATATTAGTTCTCTGTCTAGGTTCAGTTTTTGCATAGATATGTTCGATTTGTTGAAGGTACAGATTTTTCCCATTGAATTGCTTTTGCTTTTTTGTCAAAGATCAGCTGACTACATGTGTATTTTTGGCCTCAATCCTGTTCCATTGATTTATGTGTTTAATCTTTTAACAAAACTATGCTGTATAATTGTGATAGCGTTATATAATCTTGAAATTAGGTAGTATGAATACTCTAATTTTCTTCTTTGGTATTTTCCTATTCTAATTCAACTGCCTATCCATATAAACTTTAGAATCAGTTTGTTGACATCTTAAAAATACCTTGCTGATATTTTGATTGAGATTTGATTGAGATTGAATCTATACAGCAAGTTGGGAAGAACTGATAACAATATTGAATATTCCAATCCTTAATTACAGACGATGTCTACACTTATTTAGATATTCTATGATATCTTTCACCAGTGTTTTCCTAGTTTTTGCCATATAGATCTTATCCACATATTTTTAGATTTATATCTTTATTTCATTTTTTTGCCATTTTAAATGGTACTTTTTTTAACTTCAAAATCTCAGTGCTGGTAGATAGAAAAGTACTTAAATTTTGAATGTTAACCTTGCGTCTTGTGATCTTGATGTGCTGACTTATTACTTCAGAGATTTTTTGGTCTTTTCTTTGGAATTATATAGATACCTAATCATGTCATTCATACATAAAGATGGTTTTATTTTTCCTTTTTCAATCTCTATGCCTTTTATAGCTTTTCTTATTGCACTAACTAGAACATTCAGGCTGATGTAGGATGGAAGTGGTGAGAGAGGACATCCTTGCCTATTTCTGAGTCTTAGGGGAAAAGTTTTGCTTACTCTCTCACCATGAAGTTTGCTCTCACCTGTAGGTAGGGCTTTTGTGTATATTCATTATTATGTTAAGGAGTTTTCCCTCTTTTCCTAGTTTGTTGACATGTTAACATGAATAGGTGTTGAATATTAAATGCTTTTTCTGTATCAATTGATGTGATCATATGATTTTTCTTCTTTAGCCTATTAATGTGATGGGTTACATCTCTGAATGATGAACCAGCCTTGCATACCTGGTATAATTCCATTAATAAAGAGAATTGATCTGTCCATATTCTGTTAGGGATTTTTGCATCTATATTCATGACAGACATTGCTCAGTAATTTTTGTTTCTTATAATGTCTTTTGTCTTTATCTGGTTGGGTGTTATTGTAATAATCGCCTACTGAATGTTAGGAAGTGCTTCCTCTGATATAATTTTCTGGAAGAGATTATGAAATGTGGTATTATCTCTTAAGTACTGATAGACTTCAACAGTGAAACTATCTGGGCCTGGTGTTCTCCTTTTGGGAAGGGTATTTATTATTGATCCAATATCTTTAATACTAATAGAACTATTTAGGTTATCTGCTTCTCCCTGTGTCCGCTTCGGTAGATTGTATCTTTCAAGGAGTTAGTCCCTTTCACTAAACTAGCAGATTTGTAGGCATAGGATTGTTGGCAGTATTCCTTCATTGTCCTTTTAATGTCTAGGAGATCTATAGTGATGGATCCTCTTTTGTTTCTGATACTGGAAGTTTGCATCTTCTCTATTTTTTTCTTGGTTAGTCTGGCTACAGGTTTATTAGTTGTATTTATCAACTCAGAGAACCAGCTTTTGCTTTTGTTGATTTTCCCTATTTTTGTGGAATGCCTTGAAACATTTTATTGAAAGCCAGATGTGTTGTATAAGGCACTAGGAACATTTTATGGCTTCAGCAGCTCCTGCTCCAGATAAGCAGATTTCAACTGAGACTCTCTATATAGCTATGTCTCTATAAATTTGGGGATGTTAGTTTGCCCTACAATCTCAGTTTTCTGATTGGTCCCAGAAAAGTTATTGTTCTTCAGTTCATGAAGCTTTTTCTTGTTTAAGGACCGGAATGATGACATCCAAGCTTTTGTCATGTTGAAGCTGAAACAGGAAATGGCATATTTTTAAATGGAAGGTAAAAACTCTCAGAAAGTTTGTTCTATAATATCTTAGATTATTTCTAAAATGGTACTATTCGTTTATTCCAAGCTCCATTCACAATATTTATTCATAGTGTCCAAATCCTTCCTTTGTTGACATATATCTGTGTAGATAAGGGAGATTGATGACTGGAAAGGTCTGACTACATAAATGCCTGGTTCATTGTAGGAAATCAATCATTTAATTATTATTAATGGTATTATTTTGCATTATTAACAAAAGACTAGCACCAAAATAAATATCTGTGAAAGAAAAAGAATCGATAAATTGAATGTATTAAAATTCAAAACTAATGCTTTGCAAATGATGCTATGAAAATAATGAAAAAATAAGCCACAGACTAGTAGAAAATATTTGTAAAACATTCATCTGATAAAGAACTTGTATCCAAAATATATAAAGAACTTCTAATATTCAACATTAAGAAAACATACCCCAATTAAAAATGGACAAAAGATCTGTCAGACACCTCAACAAAGATCTAAAGGTGGCAAACAAACATATTAAAAGATGCTCAACATTATACATCATTAAGAAATTGTAAATGAGAACACATGTAACTACATACCTATTAAGATAGCTAAAATCCAAAACACTTATACCACCAGATGTTAGTGAGGATGTGGAGTAACAAGAACACTTCTTCACTGATGGTGTGAGTCCATAATGGTACAGCTGCTTTGCCAGACAGTTTGGTAGTTTCCTATTAAGCTAGCCATAATCTTACCATATGATCTAGCATCTCACTCTGAAACATTTACCCAGGTAAGCTGAAAACTTACCTATATGCAATAACCTGCACATAAGTGTTTACAGCAGTTTTAATCACCATTGCCAAAAACGGAAAGCAACTAAGATATTTTTTAATAGGTGATTGTATAAACAGATTGGTACAGCCACACAGTGGAATATTACTCAGTGATAAAAAGAAATGAACCATCAGGTCAACACACACACAAACACGCACGCACGCGCTCGAAGCAACTTTCAATGAGTATTACTAAGTGAAAGAAGCAAATTTGAAAAGGTTACATACTGTATGATTCCAACTATATGACATTCTGGGAATGGCAAAACTATGAAGATAGTAAAAAGATTAGTGGTTTCCAGGGGTTAGTAGGGAGGGAGGGATGAATAGATGCGGCACAAAGAATGTTTCGGGCAGTGAAACTTTTCTGTATGATATTGTAATGATGGATACATGACATTATATAAAAGGGCTAATTCAGCGAGAGGGATGTAACAAAAAAAAATCAGCTTAATTGCCACATGCCTATGAGGGATCATTTGACTCACCCTTGTAATATAAACTTGCACCTTACTCAACAAGGACCTTGGTTTTTTTTTTTTATCAAAAAATGTATTCACAACACATGTCTGGTTTTCCTGACAAAAGAGTCAAACAGAACAAAAAGCATAAAACTACCATTTGTGTGGCATTTTTAGTGTATAAATTTTGTCTCATTTGCTACACATCACTAATATGTATTTAAAGACAGGATGAAGTATCATTTTGGCTTTTCCTAAAGAAAAAAATTAAAATCAGTGATGTATCCAATAGCATACTTCTGCTACATGACAGAAAAAAAGAGAAAACTTTTAGAGTAACTGCTCAAAGTGAAACTCTTAAGATTGTCCATGAAATGGCAAAGACTTGGATCGTGTTATTAGATCAGGTACTTGGAATTTCTTGACCGCATTCACTGGTGTTGGCATAATTAAAGTAAGTGATTCAGGGCCCTGGACAACTGTCTAAGTGGAAACTCGGTGTCTGTAAAACATCAGATAAATAAGACAGTATTTCTGCATCGAATATAAAAGTTGGCTCATTGGTATTGTGACGAGATGGCGAACTAGTTGTCCACAGCTTGGTTTTATGCACATGTCCTTTCACTCCTGGTTGTAGTGATGAAGCCGCCTCCGCATTCCTTCCCTTTAATCTTAAACAGAGTCAGGTGTGGTGGCCAAGTGGCAAGGCTCGGTCTTGTAATCTTAAACAGAATCCAGAGGTCACAGTAATTAGTAACGGGGTACATCCCTGGCGATTCGTGCCTCTGAGCTAGAGAGAACGTTTAATTCAAGTGTTGCTTTTTACAGCTCTGAATTCGAGGTCAAGTGGAAGCTTCACTCAGCTGGCTAGCATCTTGGGGAATATTCTAATTTTCTGCAAGTGATTTTTTTCTTTTTTTTAATCTCCTGATAAATTATTTAACACATTTCTGCTATGATAAGCAAATGATTTATAATCTCTAGATATACATTTTTCAAGGGCTAAGAATGTGCACTTCTCTTCTAGCAGGCACAGAAATAGACCAGCTGGCCTACTTCTACCATCATTTCAGGCTTTCTTGGCCTTTTCCAGATGATTCTGAACACCCAAACATATACTACAAATGCATGAAATTTTTTAACCAGAGACAATGTCAGAATAAAAGTATTCCTCCCTCTCCCCCTTTACCTCTTGTATTGGGTTGCTGCAATACATTTTTCTGGCAGGAATTTCCCTCTGATTCTCTCTGGCCATAAAATGAGAATATTTCCTTGCAATGACAAACAGATTCCAGAGAAATACCCAGTGGGGTGTTGTGCTGTCCAAAGCAAGGAGGATCCTGGCCTAAGCCAAGGCCAGGGGTCATTTAAGAGCAATTTAAAAAAAAATTTTTTTAAGTTTTTTATTTATTTTTGAGAGAGAGAGAAAGAGAGCTCAAGCAGGGTAGGGGCAGAGAGAGAGGGAGACACAGAATCCAAAGCAGGCTCCAGGCTCTGAGCTATCAGCACAGAGTCTGATGCAGGACTCGAACTCACAAACCAGGAGATCATCGCCTGAACCTAAGTCAGACACTTAACTGACTGAGCCACCAAGGCTCTCCAAGAGCAAATTTCTTATAATGTAATTGGTGGTCCATAAAATTTAGTAAGATTACTGGAATTATGTAATTTTGAATGTAAAGTGACACAATGCAGCTGAAGGTCAGGTTCTAGCTCTAGAGTTCTTTTTAAAAGAAAAGGTAGAAATTTGATTTCATAACAATTTTTCCAAAATTGGTGACTCAGAATGAACTTTTGCATTTTATCCTTCAGCCTTAACATAAGATTCTGTTGTCTTTTGTTGAAATTATTGGATAGATATCCTGTTCTGAGCATGTTTGTGAGTGCATGAGTGAAAAATACTATCCTCTAAGGCATCTGTTGTTTTCAGCTAGTATGAATTTTCTCCTTTTTTTTTCCTAGCTCTAAATGTTTAAACTTTCTGTTGCCAAGGTTATTTTTTCTTGGCTTTTGCTGCTACTTGATTCCCTTTTTCACAAGTATCTTTATGGCTTCTCATACTTTCCACCCATGTATATCTCTTTTCTGTCAGTGCTCATTTTCTGTTCTTTGAGTAGTTGTACCTTGTTAGGAGTCTTTCCAGGATCAGTTTCTAAGACAAGCAATTTATTTACATGAGTCATCATCATTTTTAATCCCTCCTACACACATGGAGGTATTTGAAGATGCTGCTGTAGGAACTCCTGGGTGGTTAGTAGGTTGAGCATCTGACTTCGGCTCAGGTCATGATGTGGTTCGTGGGTTTGAGCCCCGCCTCTGGCTGTCTGCTGTCAGTGCAGAGCCCTCTTTGGATCCTCTGTCCACCTCTGTCTCTCTGCCCCTCCCCTGCTCACTCTGTGTCTCTCTCAAAAATAAATAAACATTAAAAAAAAAAAGTCTCCAGTGGTTTAAAAAAAAAAAAGACGCTGATGTAGGCAATTTATCTATCTGTCTGAAAGTAGCTTAAAATTCTACCCTAAGTGAAAGTACCTTGGTAGAGGCTAGCCAGAGCTAGCTTTAGTCAGAGCAAGCTATCACTGTAAGGTTTCCAGGAGCTAAAGAAATGACACTTTGCCCCCAAATATTTCTTACATAAATATATTTCTGCATAGATTATTTATCATACTTCAGACATGTCAGTGTCTAAATTCTTGTTACAACATGGTCATTCTCTTTTTATGAGGCATTATATTTAAAATGGATTTGTGTAAAGCGAGAAAAATCCCCTGGGATATCATCATGTCTTCATTTCCACTGCAGGGGAGTTTTTATCTCAGAGTTTGATCAGTGATATTTACCGCCTGAAGGGTTAATTTCATCCCAGCTCCTGAGCCAACCTAAAGGAAGCAGTATGAATTATTGCAAACTTCACCATGTAAATCATCCTCAAAATACAGCACAGAGGTAAAAACAGAAGCTCTGGGGCCGGGGCGCATGGGATTCAAATCTCAGAATTGTACTAACTGTATGACCATGAGCAAGCTGTTCAACCTCTCTTGGCCTGTTCCTTATCTGAAAGTGAGGGAGGAACTAATATACACGCTTCAAAGGCTTTTCCTCGAAATGAAGGAGTTGGTAAATGTAAAGTCCTTACAGTAATGCCTAATACAAAATAAGCAATATCTTAGTTATTATTGCCTACTCATGTGGTCAGTACTAGTAAGCTACTTTATTGCTCTTTCATTTCATTAATCTAATTAATTTATTTTTATTTAGATTCAAGTTAGTTAACATATAGTATAGTATTGGTTTCAGGAGTAGAATTTGTGATTCATCACACATATGGCACCCAGTGCTCATCCCAACAAGTGCTCTCTTTAATGCCCATCTGCCATTTAGCCCATCCCTCCACTCAACACCCCTCCAGTAGCCCTCAGTTTTTTCTCTGTATTTAAGAGTCTCTCATGGTTTGCCTCTCTGTTTTTATCTTATGTTTTCTTCCCTTTTCCTATCTTCATCTGTCTTGTTTCTTAAATTCCACACAGCAGTGAAATCGTATTTGTCTATCTCTGACTGATTTCACTTAGCATAATACACTTTTTATGGCCTGAACACAGTCCCATCGTGCGGTAAGTGTCGAGTTAGTTTTCTTCAGTTTGCTCACCATAGATCTGTCACTTTGGCCCTGTTTTAGGTTGCTCCATAAGATGAGAATGTTACCTTTGTGTGTGCTTTATAATTTATCCTAATAGTCTCCCTAGTACCCCAGACCCTCAGAAAAGCCATGTCACTTGGATGATTCCTGGTAGTTTTCTTAATGAAAAGACACTGCCTTCCTTCAGATATCCTTATACTAGCTTATTATATGTGCAGTCAGTTGGCAGCCTGGTAAATTTTTATAACCAATTCTCTGCTTTGGCTTTGGATTATTTTGCCAACTTCTTAATGTTTTTCTTTCCTGGCTTATTCTGAGCATTCTTATTCCTAAATCATAATGCAAGGGATATACTGATAATCCTTGACTACCACATGCATTTATATTAAGGTATTTAAAAAGTTATGATGATTTAAGCAGCAAATAACAGAAAAGTCAAATTTCTTAACTAAATCAGAATATATTCCCTTATATACAAGAGATATCAAAGCATTTCCAGGTTTGACTAATTCATTCGATCAACAATGTGAAAGACTCAGGTTCTTTCTTTTTATTCTGTCACTCCAAATGTGCTTTTTACAGATTAGCACCATTTCTGAAGAAGATATCTAGTGGAAGAAAATGAATTTTTTAGTACACGTTTAATTCCTTTTCCAGAACTTCCCAGAAAATACTGCCCCATATTGTATGGGCATAATTAAGTCATGTCTCAACAGTGCTTGTTCTTAAACCAAGTCAGAGAATGGAAAAAACTTCAATTAAATTGGACAGAAAAAGAATTTACTCTGAATATGGAATACACAGTTGGAGAAATGGACAAAATCTGTTGTTTAAAGCAATTTTTTTGACTTCTTACCTGTGTTGTGGCTCAGGAATTCTGGGTCAGTTGGACACTTTTGGCTCAGAAAATATCATGTGATTACAGTCAAGACAAAGGTTGGACCTGGAACAGCAAATGAACAAATTCACTGGAAGTATTTGTCTCTCTCTCTCTTCATGTAACTTCAGGGGACTACCCTGTAGTTTCTCTAGATGGCTACTTTGGGCTTCTTCTAGACAACTAGACTATTCACATTGAAGCCTATGGCCCCAAAGATGAGGATTTCAGCCAACAAGATGGATGCCGCACCCTTTTAAGGCCAGACTTTAAATTAATAGAGCGTAATTTCTGCCACACTCTCCTGGAAATGCATGAGTCACAAGACTGCTCAGAATTAAGGGAGGAGAATTAACCTCCACCTCTTGATAGGAAAGTGGCAAGGTTCTAGAAAACATATGAGATGAGAAATGCTATGTAGCCATCTTTGGAAAATACCATCTGCCACAGACAAAATAAAAAAAGAGCTCCCTGTTGGGTGATTTGCCACAGAAATTGTTCTCTTGTTCTGTGTGAATGAAAAGTAGGGTAGATGAGTTTGGGGAAAAAAATTCAGGATCAGAAAATATCTTGGTACATACGCCATTCATAAAAAGGGTCCCTGAGCAGGTCATAAGCCCCTGGGTTGAAAGACATTATGCATATCTGTTGGGGGAGAGAGAAGAGAAGAGGGAAGTGATAGAGAAGAAGTTTTCAGAAATGGAAATGGAAGCTATAAAGATGCCAAATAACTTTATTTTTCTGTAGTGTTGCCAGTGGTTAGCCCTTTTTGAGCCATTTTTAGTGCTTGTCAAATGTTTATGACCCTGCCTCTGGAGTGCCACAGATTCAACTAGCCTCTTACTCTGTCTGTGCTCAAGAGCTTTGTCCATTAGAGCTTCTTTCCAGCATTTATAGCTATGGAACACTGCCTGAAACTGTGTTGTTGTGTGCCTTTAGAGAGTTTCTTCCTGATGTTCTGACAGTGGTGCTCCTCAGCTCTGCATACCATTTAAATTTTTTTTAATGTTTATTTATTTTTGAGAGAGAGACAGAGTGTGAGGAGGGAAGGGGCTGAGAGAGAGGGAGACACAGAATCCAAAGCGGACTCCAGGTTCTGAGCTGTCAACACACAGCCGGATGCAGGGCTCGAACTCGTGAACCGTGAGATCATGCCCTGAGCCGAAGTCAAATGCTTAACTGAATGAGCTATCCAGGTGCCCCTCTGTGTACCATTTTAAAAGTTAGTTAACAGAGTTAAAGATGAGATGTGGCTTGGTGAGTGAATGAGAGGAGTTTGTGGTCATATTGTAAAGGACTTATATATCATCCTTTTCTGGCCAAGATTTAAAACAAGTGTTCATGTAGGGAGTGCCATGCGCAGGTCTGTGAAAAGGATAAACCAGAGAGTAAGAATTATTGCAAGAAGGCTCAGTTCAGTGACTTAAAATAATTGAGAGAATTTGGAAAGGAAATCTGAACTGATAGAGCAACGGAGGAAGGGGAGGAATTTCATAATTAACACAGGCATATTCAGTGAGCGCTTTGTAGCCAGATGATATGGGGTTGCAGTAAAGCATAGCAAGAATGTGTGTGTTTTCAACTTTAGACACTTCCATTAATAATAATGCCACTGCTTTCATTGAAAGACACAGGGAACATGAGAGGCTTTGTAGACGAATTTTACATGGCCTTTTAAATTTTGCTTAGTTGGGAATGTCCACTGGTATTAATAAAATCTGTAGAAGCGGATAGTATCAAACATAAAAGCCTGTCTAGTGGGTTAAGGGTCAAAGATAGAACCATGGGATTTACCCACAGTTAGGGATAGAGCAGGAGAAAATCCAGAGGAGAATAATTACAATGAGCTGAAGAGGGAAAATGGAATAAGGTATTATAGTACAGAGAGAAAAACATGATCAATATTATTAAGCTATGGAGTAGTGAAGTTAAATAGAAAGCAGTCACTGGATTTATTACAAGTGCCTTTTCTCTCATTAAAATTAAAAATCAGATCAAAGTGAGTTTAATAGCAAAATAGGAAAAAAACTAGGAGTTTTTGTAGAGTCTCTAAAAAAGTTTTTGTAAAAGGGAGAAAATGAGAGCACTTGCTCATAAGGAATGTAGCCTTGATAACGTATGTGGGGCTGTATATTTTGAGGACATATTTATAAATTGAAGATAAGAATGATAGTGTTAGAGCGGATGGAAAAGGTGAACTTGAACTGAAGAAGGGACGGTTCCTTCTTAGAAGAGGAATTGGAAGTGACAAAGATTGTTGGGGGCAGAAGACAGATGAACTGTAAATCGTTAAGTAAGTATGATTGACACGGAAGTGTTTAAGCAATTTGAAGGGAATGTAACATACCCAGTGGGTGAGATAGAATTCAAACAAAAACTAAGGCTCCCATGACCATTCAAAGCCTGGAGTTGGATTGAAAAAAAACCAGAACCTAGTGACTGAAAGTAATGAAAAGAAACTACGATCTCCTGGCATCTCTCAAATAATGTCAAAGGGTAAAAAATATTCTCATTGCTCTGAAAATCTTTAAAATGTTTTCTATTTCTGTCATTATCAGTATCCTTCCCTAGAATTATGACTGTTTCAAAATCTCCCTCCCCCATGATAACTCTGAACCCACACTTCTTTTTATTTAAGCTGCTTTACTTCCTATTTTCTTTTGAGTACACAACACCCTTTCTTACAATACTCAATGTGTTGATCAGTCTCTCCTCTTGTCCTAAATTCATGGCGCTCTGTTTTGGTGCATCTCTATTTGTTACCTTAAAACTGCATCACAAAAGCCTAAAGAAATACCTATGCAGGGGCACCTGGGTGGCTCAGTCGGTTAAACGTCCGACTTCAGCTCGGGTCACGATCTTGCGGTCTGTGAGTTCGAGCCCCGCGTCGGGTTCTGGGCTGATGGCTCGGAGCCTGGAGCCTGCTTCCGATTCTGTGTCTCCCTTTCTCTCTGCCCCTCCCCCGTTCATGCTCTGTCTCTCTCTGTCTCAAAAATAAATAAAACGTTAAAAAAAAATTAAAAAAAAAAGAAATACCTATGCAAAGGCGATATTCACTAGATATGGGTGGGGATGGAGAAGCTCAATGGGAAAAAGTAAACAAACAAAAAAACAAAAAACATGCAATCTTCCTGGACATACAGGAAGGAAGAAGACTCAAAATACTCAAATGTATGTGTTTTTCCCTTGTCACAGATGGGAAAGGAAGCCAACATGGCAAATAATCTGTTCATAATTTTCTGCTATATTTCCTAAAATATTAATGATTCTTCAAGGGTAATTCAAAGATGATATTGTTCATAAAGTGAGTGTATACATTCCAAGAATCAATTACTAAAGTATTATATCTTATTAAATTCTCATATATGGCCTCATAAGTCCTACTACTTACCATAAGTACATGTGGATGGTAGAATTGTTAACCTCATGAAAGTGGTTGTAAAATTCAATTATTCACCACAGTAAGAGTAGTTTCTTTTTTTTTAATTTTTTTAAACATTTATTTATTATTGAGAGACAGACACAGAGTGTGAGCAGGGGAGGGGCAGAGAGACGGGGAGACACAGAATCTGAAGCAGGCTCTGGGCTTTGAGCTGTCAGCACAGAGCCTGACGTGGGGCTCGAACTCACAAACTGCGAGATCATGACCTGAGCCCAAGTCGGTCTCCCAACCAACTGAGCCACGCAGGCAGCCCAAGAGTAGCTTCTTAAATGTGATATATGCCAGACTTTCTAAGCATTTATTCTTCATGGCAACCCTAGATAGTATGTACAACTTTTATTACTTTTTCAAGTGAGAATACAAAAGCATAAAGGTAAATGAGAAAAATCAAAGACCAAGTAGAATCGTTGTGAACTGAATGTGCAGGAGTGTGGTAGGCAGAATAATGCTCCTTCCCAAAGATGACTATGCCTCACTCCCCAGAACCTGTATATATGTCATCTATCATGTTAAAAGGGACTTAAACATGTGATTAAGTGTCTTGAGATGAGGAGATTATCCTGGAGTTTCCAGATGAGCTCAGTGTAGTCATAAGAGTCCTTATAAGAGAGAGACAGGAGAGTCAGAGTCACAGACGGAGATGAGATTATTGAAGCAGAAGCTAGAGCAATGTGACCACAAGCCAAGAAATATGGGCCATCCCTGGAAGCTAGAAAGGGCAACGCATGGATTCTCCCCTGAAGTCTCTAGAAGGAATACAGCTCAGCTAAACACACCTTGATTCTAGTCCTTTGATGTCTTTGACACATCTGACCTCTAGAACTATAAAATAAAAAATTTGTGTTGTTTGAAGTCATGCATTTCTTAGTAATTTGCTATAGCAACAATAAGAAACTAATACAAGTAAGAATGGTGACAAGAGTGAAGTCTTTGAGTATCTGTGAGGGAATGGGCACCACACCAAGGGGATTGGCTTTTTTATGTCTTTGTTTCTTTGAGGAATGGCTTTTCTTATCTTTAGTCCCATCAATTATGAATATATATATATATATCCTTCATTAATTATAAATGTGTATATATATACACACACATATATATATATATATATACACATATAACAGCCCAAAAATATTTAATATTTGGTAGATTACAAAGGCTTAAAAATGTTCCCCAAATAATAGGCCATCTCTCTCCATACTGTGAAAAGCTATGTAATCTTCTAAGACATGACATGGACTTCTATATTCACATTAATTTATTCACCTATCCCTTTAAAACCCTGCTCCTACCAACACGATCTTCAAAAAGATTAAAGGGATATTTGGGAAAATGGGGTAGAGAGAGGCAAATAAGTAACACAAATGAGAGAAGGGCACCATCCACATGCCAGAGATACCAAGTAAATTCTGAAACTTACGGTGGGGAGAATAGCGGATGGAAGGGAAGGCCAGCCAATCTGCAACTGGTCTTATGTGCAGGAAGACTATCTCTGGTCCGTGTATGGAACAGTCACCAGGAGAAATCACTAGTTCTTGTATTTCTGGAGCAAAGTAGGGTAGAGTTGCAGATAGAGATCCTGCTGATGCTTCCTGACTATGCAATGACCATCTAGAAAGGAATCGACAGATGGTCCTGTTATACCAGAGGAAAGACCAGATTTATGGCCCCTTTATGGTAACTAGTATGCCAGCTAAATCATGGTGACCCTTGTTTAGTGATGGTATAATAACAAGTAAAGATAACTTTGAACATGATAAGGGTCTCCAAGGACCCTTGGAGCAGCCACTAAGGACACCTTACCCTTATTTCCTTTTCTGTTGCTTGATGCCTGGATAGTTGAAGTAAGTCTACAACACGCATAGGCATTCTTGTCTTCTCTAGGTATGAAAAAGTATTCATTATATGTTTGTACAGGCACACAGGTTGTAACATTTTTTTCTCTTTCCATATTTCTCCATGAGCAGTGTGGATGACTTTTGTAAAGTATAAAACGTATGATAGTATGTCTGTGCTGAAAGCACTTAAAGGCTTCTTATTGCCCTCAAGATAAACTGCTTAAGAAGGAGCCCTCCTCATCTGGATTCTGCCTACTTCCCCAACATCAAAAGCCCCCTAACACATTATGCCCTAGTAACATGGAGAAACATTTTTCCTCCTAAAGTTCAATGTTTTCTGACCTGAGGGCCTTGGTGCATATAGTAGTTCTGTTTGGAGGTCCATGCCTCTCCCATTTCCTAGGTCTCCTGCCTCAAATTTAGTGTGGCTGATTTGGACATGTTTCAAGTCTCAGTGAGAAGTCACTTCCTCCTGAGGTCTTCCCCAACCCACCACAAAGGAAAAAGTGGTTGTGTCTCCTGTATGTCCCGCAGCTCTCCTCACTATCCCATCATTGTGCCCTATTCCATAGTTTAGAAGTGCAGAAAAATAGGAGTGCAAAAATTCTTCTCTGGAAGAGCATTATTTGGGGGCAAACAGATACACTGATAAGCTCTGTAGAGTGATTCCTAGGAAATTAAAATCATCACTAACCTGTTGTATGGAAGTCTATCAGGGAAATTCGTTTCACAGAAGGAGAAGAGAGGAAAATGTACATAATAAGGAAAAGAGGAGAACGAAAGAGGAATAAAATTCAATGACCTCAACTGTCATGTATTTATGTAGCTGTGCCTTAATATATACCAGCATGTATATGATAATTGTATCTGGAGGAAGTCGTTACTGGTCATTTATATTCTCTTTTTTCTTTTTTTACATTATTTAAAGATTCCTAAAATAAGTATTTTTACTTTTGAAATAAAAGATTATTGGCTTATTCATTCAGCACATATATGTTGGGCATTTACTAAGGGCACTTTTCAAAGCACTGAGAATAAAACCATGAACAAGACAGAGAAAGTCCCTGTTTTCAAGGAGCTTGCATTCTAGAAGAAGGTGTAGGAAAAAGAAACTAAAAATAAGTAAGGCCATCAGCTAGTGAGAAGTACTAACTGATATACTAAACATTGAGTCAGGGTCAGGAAAGGCCCTTTTCAATGACAAGGAATTGTCCAGGTGAAGATATGGAAGGCAGTGGAAGCTGCTAATGCAAAGTCTTGACAGTGGAAAAGTCTTTGAAATGTTACAGAAATAGAACAAAGACCAGTGTGAAGTGTGATGACTGAGGAAGACAGGTGTTTAAGATGGGAAGGATAGTTAAAGCAGGGCCCCAATTATGTAAGACCTTAGAGTCCAGGATGATGAATCTAGATTTTATTCTCCAAGGTACTGATAGCAAATTTATTATAAGCATATCCCAATTTTACTAAGTATTCTTCTGAAATACAATTTTAATGGCTTCACATTATTCTGTCATATGGATGTGCTGAGATTCAATTAATCATTCCCTTATTATTGGACATTTAGGTTCTAAGACTTGGCCAACATCCAACTTGAATCAATTAGCGAAACAGAATGGATCCACCTCTTTACTGCTTCAATCAAATGCCAGTTAGTAGCAATTAGTATTTACTGAAGATGATATATGACACTGGAAATTATAATCAGGTAAGAAATGTACATTATTTTTCCCTGATATAACTTATTTTGACATGTGTGGCAAAAGAGTAGATGCTTAAATTAATATCATGGCGTGCTTTCAGTGATCTCTGGAGAGCTCTTACAAATCTAATAAGTGGATAGGATTGCATAAAAAGTGGCAATTTTAAAAGGTTTTTATTTGAAATAAATAGAATATTCATATCATAAAAGACATTTAAAAGGTATAAAAGTAAACATAGCATATACATTTTTTAAAAGAATAGAGAATATTTTTATAGTGGGACCAACCAGCCTTTTAAAGGAGGAGTAATGTTACTATGGCATGTGTCCACTGTGGTCAGGGACCCTGTCCTACCTTCCCTGTCTAGAGTTCTAAGTTTGGAACTGCATCTGCAGTATTTGCCTATTTAGTGCCATTACCCCTTGATAATTGGGTGAAGCCTATGGATCCCCTCTCAGAATACTGATTTTAGCTGAAGAAAATTAAATGCACAGGACTATAAAGGAAACCATAGCCCATGAACTCAGATGAAGGCCTGGATTATCAGCTCTCCATGGGCCAATTTCTAGGTTTTAGTGCAAGACCTCTCTGACCCTTGGCTCAGGTGCAGTGTAAAGTAAACAAAATAGAGTGTGTTTATAACAATTCTGTGTGCATGCACATGCTTGTAAAATTTAGTCTCTCAGGCTACAAGAGCTTGGATATAAAGTCAGTGGACAAGCAAATTAAAAAAAAAAATTCCTGGGGTGCCTGGGTGGCTCAGTTGGTTGAGCGGCTGACTTTGGCTCAGGTCACGATCTCACGGTTGATGAGTTTGAGCCCCACTGCACTGACATCAGGGAGCCTGCTTTGGATTCTCTGCCTCCCTCTCTCTCTGCCCCTCCCCCACTCTCTCTCTCTCTGAAAAATAAACACTAAAATTTTGTTTTTTAATTCCTTATTTGATATCTGGGCCCCAGAAATGCCAGCCCCATACAGTGACTGCTTTGCTTTGGTTCAGTGGTTAATGATATAGGGCAGAGAAAGTCCCTATATTTTCTTACAGGCTATCATCTTCTGGATCCTGTATGACTTGGGAGGTAGTACTCAATGGACTGTCATGTCAGCCATCCAAGGATGCTGCTGGTTATGAAGACAGCTAATTTCCATTTTGGTCACTGTAGATGCTGAATTCCTACAGCGGCACTTGCTTAACTGGCCCTGTGGCTAGCCGCCCCTGAGTCCTGCTGGGATGGAGCCTCTAGCATGGTTCACACACCATTCCTTAAACAGAAGTATTGTGTCCTTGCCCCCATTTCCATTCTTCTTAAAATATTACCCTACTTAGACCTAGATCCCAACTCCGGACCTATCTTGCCATAGACGTGAGCCTTTCCATTTGTTTGCTTCAGTTTGTTTTCTGGAGTTTTGTTGTTCTAGCACCTTCTCAGACTAGTAAGCAATGTCTTCTATTCTACCCGACTTTCCATAGAACTCCACAGTCTCTCCCAGGAACCAATTTTTATTCCTACATCCTATGGTTATTGGTTGGCTTTCTTTTTCTTTCAAAATTAAAGCAGCAAACTGATTCAAACTAATTTTTAGATTCAAAACTAATTTTTGTGTCCATGTAGTTTGAGTTCTATAATTTTCCTTGCAACTTTACTGCACATAATATGATGACCTTCTGCTTTATATGCCAGTCTGCCCACAACCTCATTTCTACTATACTTATGTGTATATGCATGTTAATGAGTAGAGAGATGCCTGTTGGTATCTTTTTGTGAGCATCTGCTATGGAGTTTAAACACTGGAAGAAATAAGAGTGTTTTTTAAGAACTTTTCCTTTGTTACTATATGGAAGATTAGAAGGAAGATATGCACATCTTTTTCTAGCTAATTATCTCTCTCCGAGAGTGCCTCTGGGCATGTACATGGGAACCGTGTATAAGTGTGCTTTATAATCATTCTTATTGGGAAGTGGGTGAGAGAGAAAACTAATGGAGGAACAAAGATTTGGATATAGAATAATACAGAGAAAGCAGCAAGGTCATGGAGTCAGATGGTCCTGAGATCTCCTCCTCCATCGGCTACCTGCTGCGTGACCTCAGACAGTTACTCAGGGTTTCAGTTTTCTCATCTGTAAACAAAGAAAACTTATGATTTGTTAAAATAAAAAACAAATGAAGACTAGCCTTGAAAATTCCCTGAACACACAAAACCAGTTGAATCATACAAACAAAGCTTAATTTAGCTTATTTTGCAAGACTAACTTGACCTGGGTCAGTTCTTGCTTATGCCTCTGAAAATCACAAGCAAAACTTAAACTTTCCCAAGGTTCATGTGAGATAACAACTGACCAATTTCCTATTATTCAAGAGAATTCTAATATTACAACCAATCACTGTGAGGAATAAACCATGCTTTCTCACTATATAAGGTGCTTTATAACAATATACACCTGAGCCTCATTCCATGTTTTGGTTTGAGTGTCCCCAGTTTGCAAACTGCCTTCTTCTGTATGTCCATAATACATTTTTACTAATTAGTATTTCAGTGATTCATTGGTTTTCCTTGGCTATTTCTAAACCTTAGATTATTTGAGGATTAAATGCCTGGAGCAGTGTAGGGGATCAATATATGTGATCAATAAATTTCCTTTCCTTACCTCAGTCAGCAAGTGTTGCTTCTAAGACCTTTAATGCTTAGCAATCAAACTTAAAGGTCCAAGAAATATCAACTTTTATTGAGTATTTTATATCTAGGACATGCTTGTCTCAGTTCTTTACTATCTATAGGAATCTATGGGACAGGTATTTTTTTTTTAAGTTTATTCATTTATTTTGAGAGAGCAGGGACAGACAGAGTATGGCAGAAGCAGCAGAAAGGGAGAATACCAAGCAGGCTCCATGCTGTCAGTGAAGAGCCCAATGCAGGGCTCAAACCCACAAACCATGAGATCGTGACCTGAGCCAAAATCAAGACTCAGACGCTTAACCGACTGAGCCACCCGGGTGCCCCTGGGACAGGTATTTTTGTTATTTGTGCTTTCCACGCGACTAAGCTGAGGCTCAGATACTAACATGCTGATGATTCTAGAACTCCTAGGCTGAACTGGGATTTGAGGCCTGACAGACTGGCTCCAGATCCCATGCATTCACTGCACAGGCCAAAACACCTCTTATAAATGGTTAGGCATGATGCAGAAATCAGAGAAATTTTCCTGCCAGTCCCATTTTTGGGAATTAAGAAGGAATAAAATGGTCTTTCTCAAAGAAGAAGGGGGTAGCGAGTCAGTACCATACCAGAATCAGTGCTGTTTGTAAAAGACTCTGGGTATTCACTCTGTAATGCTTGAACAATGAGCTAGCCGGATCTCAGGGCACTTCTCATTATCTCAGCTAATGGAGGAACCAAGCTAGTCTTCCACATAATTAGTGGCTCCCTCCACCTGCCCTGTAACAACCACAGACTTTGTTTCCCAGCTGTCCTCGCCTCAGAGGTACAAGGTGCCTGGCTTCCTCAGACACTCTGTGAGCAAGCAGCACCCTCTCATAGAGACTGTCTATGTCAAACAGCCTGCTTATTTCCCCCTTAGCAGATCCTTTCTTCAGAGTTACCCTATATGAGGAGTCTGACAGGTGGGAGGGTGTTTCCTCTAGTAATAGAACGGATCTCACACTCCATAGGATGATGTGAAGTTTAGGACTCCCTGCATTCGGTGCTTGACTAACTCTGACCACAAAGGTTCTCCCCTACCACACACATGGAATTTCTCCCATCTCTATGTATGACAGGTGACAGTCCTGGCAAGAAAGTTTATCAGCAATATAAGGGAACAGGAGACTTCTTTGCAGCCCCTGAGTGGCATAAATGAAGTACTTATGCCTGCAGGATGATGATGACAACAATGACAAAACCTCACATTTGTACATCATCCCATGGTTTAAAAAGCATTTTAAAATTTATTATCACATTTTTTCTTCAGGAAATGGAATATAAGTTATTCGCATATGACAGTTGAGGAAACTGAGGCACTGAGAAATAGAGACTTTTCCAAGTTTGACTCCGAGTAAATCCGAGAATAAGTGCTGAAGTCAAAGCCTTCAGATGGTTTTGCACCACGGTGCTTAAGAAATATCAGGTAATTAATTCAAAACTGTTACTTCTAAATACCAGTTTGGAGACTGTTCTCAGATGAGTAAGAATCCTTTGTGCAAGGAATAATAATATTAGCTAAATATAACCAAGCTACATATAAATTGTAACTAGTCAGGGCAACTTGACAGTTTCTACTCTGTATGTTTCCTTCCTGTAGGCAGGAAGTATGCAGGTTCAGCTGAGCTGAGAAACCTTTCCATTTAGAGTGTGTTTGGATCCTGGTTGGAATAATTCTGCTATCAGCATGCTGCTTCTTTCCTGGCAGATTGACTCCGATTCTTTATTTGCCAAGATAATCTGATAAGCCATCCAATTAAGTGAAAGGAACAAGGGTGATCCTATTTTTCTCCCTAAGTCAATGTTGTTCTATTACTCATTGCTTTTCATTTTTGTAGTCATTGTAAAATTGTTATCTCTAAGTGGACGTTTTACAGGTACATATCTTCTCAGCCACACTCCCCATCTTGGCACAAAAAGACTGCATATACAAACTGAACATGAGGCTAATGTCAATGTTGTAGACAATAGCCCTATAAGGACTTAAACAGTTGGCAGGGCCCTTCTTCTTTGGGTCATTTTCTTTAGTATTCATAGACTTTTTGTCAGTCCTGAAATCCCTGCCAGAAACTGCTAAACCTAGGTCTGAGTGGTATTGATCCCTTATACATTTACTTTTTTATTGGGCATCAGTCAAGACCATTGTCTTAATTAAGATTCATCACCAAGAATTCAGTATGATACCATTTAACTTTTGCTTTTAGCACATATAAATAATAACTCTTCAAACAGATAAATACGCCTAAGAGGTCACCACTTTTCATAGGGAAAAGAGGTCAATAAAAGAATGATGCATATCTAATATAGATTAGTTTACCTTGAAAAATCCCTGATGGTATTTTTTTTTTTTTTTGCTATCAGCAAAATACTGGACAATCTTGGATACTGAACAGAAAACAGCAAAAATGCTTTATTCAGTAACTATTATTCTTTGGTTTACTGCCTTATACATAACAACATGTATATTGTTATACACATTTTATTTACATTGATATATGTCAGTATATTTTACTTGTGTTGAAGCTGCTTGTGATTTGGACTATCATAAACAGGATGTTGTCAAAATATTGTATAACTGGGGCCTGTGTTCTACTCATGATCCATCCACATGTGTTTTGAAATAAATCAAAGGAATCCCAGATTATCATCTTTTAAGGGAAATAATGAACTATCAGAACAATACATTTTCAGTTAATTTTTTTTTCTACATTTGGTACACAGAGAAGTTATTCCCCCCCCGCCCAGGGTGACATATATCCCAGATTATTTATAAATTCTCAAATTCTAGTATTATGAAACTCATGTTTTAACAAATTGATAGTCCAGTAAATATAAAATAAAGGACTGGTTTCTAATAACGAGTTTTTCATGTAGCCTTCTAATGTCAAAAGCTTTAATATTGATATCTCCAAATGGTTTTTTAAGATAAAATTATTAGTGATATTTATTAGGCTTTCCTTGGTAAAGAGGATGTATAACTGAATTCTATTAAAACAGTATACTATGATTTGAACTCTATTTTGTATTCTGGTCTTCATAAATCTAATGTACAGTCAGCTCCCAGCCACCCCGAGAGCTAACCACCTTGTATCAGATGCAAATGCTTACCTAGATATTATGATCTAATTTTGGTGATACAAAACCTTGTATAGATAAATGAAAATAGCTTCTATCTGTGCACTCCATTTAATTCTGCATATATCAATTTTTGTTTTCTGTTTGTTTTTTGTTTTGTTTTAAGATTTGAATTAAGTGGTCCTGTTTAGGGATCATTGTGAACTGGCTTAGTCAGAATGGGGGAATTTCCTTAAAGACAGGATTCTAAAAGCATCCTCTTTCACTTTTTTGCACTCCTTTTTCCAAAGAACCCTTCTCCAACTAATTTTCAAATGCTAAAATTCTATCACTGGTGCTTTATTGCTTTAACCTCAGTTAAATGTAAATTCCCTTTGGCAGAATAATAATTAAAGTGATTAGTGTTGATAGGCTCCTCAAAGTAGTTCTCCAGAAAGGTTTTCAGGAGGGGAAGAGAGAAAATATAACTCAAGGAATAAAATAAATGTAGAATGAAAACAGACTTCACTCACATCACTTTTTCCCTAGGGTCAGCTCTAGAAACTAAGAAGGGCTACATTAATACTTGCTAGTATATAGGAGAGCTTATTACTACTGAATCGTGAGCCAAAGGATAGTTCCCTACCATAGTGGTGTAATCATGCAATGGATTTTCTGACCTACTGGATTGCAAACTACCTGCTTGTAATACAGAACAGTATAGTAACCTGAACGAACACATATGTTTAGAACCTCAGAAAACATTCATTTCAGAAGTGGAAGTGAAACAAAGGAAAACACGTTGACACTGGGCTAATTTTGAAAACACACGCTCAGAATCATCAATAAACATTATTCTAAATGTTACTAACCTAAACTGCAATATGACATTTCAGTTTGTTATATATCTCTAATGAGACGTTTTTATTAAGGTTTTAATTTTAATTCCAGTATACTTAACATACAGTATTATATTAATATCATGTGTACAATATAGTGATTCAACAGTGCTATTATTCAGTGCCCATCATGATAAGTGTACTCTTTAATCCCCATCATCTATTTCACCCATCCCCTCCCCTACTTGCCCTCTGGTAAGTATCACTTTATTCTCTAAAGTTAAGACTCTGTTTCTAGGTTTGTCTCTCTCTCTCTCTCTCTCTCTCTCTCTCTCTCTCTCTCTCTCTTTTCCCTTTGTTCTTTTGTTTTGTTTAAATTCCACATAGGAGTGAAATCAGATGGTATTTGTCTTTCTCTGACTGACATTTCATTTAGCATAAGGCTCTCTAGCTCCATACATGTTATTGCAAATGGCAAGGTTTCATTCATTTCTGTGACTAATATTCCACTGTATACAAATACACTACATCTTCTTTATCCATTCATTAGCCAATGGACACTTGGGCTGTTTCCATAATTTGGTTCTTGTAGATAATGCTCCTATTTTCATTGGGGTGCATATATCCTTTTGAGTTAGTATTTTTGTATTCTTTGGGTAAATACCTAGTAGTGCAATTGCTGGATCATAGGGTAGTTCTATTTTTAACTTTTTGAGGAACCTCCATATTGGTTTCCAGAGTGGCTGCACCTGTTTGCATTCCCACCAACAGTGCAAGAGGGTTCCCCTTTCTCCACATCCTCACTTGTTGATTTTGTGTTGTTGATTTTAGACATTCTGACAAATGTGAGGTGATAGTTCATTATAGTTTTGATTTGCATTCCCCTGATGATAAGTTATATTGAGCATCTTTTCATGTGTCTGTTGGCCATCTGTATATTTTCTTTGGAGAAATGTCTGTTCATGTCTCCTGCCCATTTTTTAAATGGATTGATCAGTATTAATATATATATTTGGGATATTAATCTTTTATCAAATATGTCATTTGCAAATATCTTCTCCCATTCTGTAGGTTGCTTTTTAGATTTGTTGATTGTTTCCTTTGATGTGCAGAAGCTTTTTATTTTGGTGTAGTCCCAATAGTTAATTTTTGATCTTGTTTCTCTTGTCTCAGGGGACTTGTCTAGAAAAAAAGTTGCTATGGATATGTTAGAGAAATTATTGCCTGTGCTCTTTTCTAGGATGTGTATGGTTTCAGATCTCACATTTAGGTGTTTAATCCATTTTGAATTTATTTGTGTGTGCAATCTAATAAACTGATCAAGTTTCATTCTTCTGCATGCAGCTGTCCAGGATTCCTAACACCATTTGTTGAAGAGACTGTCCAAATACTAACTGACTGTACAATAGTGGGTTAATTTCAGTTTTTCTATTTTGTTGTATTGATCCATGTGTCTATTTTTATGCCAGTACCATATCATTTTGATTACTACATATTTATAAATATAACTTGATGTCTGGAATTGTGATACCTACAGTTTTGTTTTTCAAGATTGCTTTGGCTATTTAGGATCTTCTGTGGTTCTATACAAATTTAAGATTATTGTCCCAGTTCTATGATAAATGATGTTGGTATTTTGATAGGGATTGCAATAAATCTTTAGATTTCTTTGGGTAATAAAGACATTTTAACAATACTTATTCTACCACTCTATGAGCATGGAATGTCTCTCCATTTCTTTGTGTCATCATCAAATTATTTCATCAATATTTTATAGTTTACAAAGCACAGGTCTTTCACTCCCTTGGTTAAGTTTATTCCTAGGTATTTTATTCTTTTTGGTGCAATTGTAAATGGGATTGTTTTCATATTTTCTCTTTATGCAGCTTCATTATTGGTGTACAGAAATGCAACAGATTTATGTCTATTGATTTTGTATCCTGTAACCTTACTGAATTTATCAATTCTAATAGTTTTTGGTGGAGTCTTGAGAGTTTTCTACCTATGGTCAGAAAAGATATATGGTATGATTTTGATCTTTTTGAGTTTGTTGAGATTTGTTTTGTGGCCTAATATGTGATCTATTCTTGAGAATGTTCCATGTGCACTTGAATCTGTATTCTGTTTTAGAATGGAATGTTCTGAATATACCTGTTAGATCTATCTGGCCAAATGTGTCATTCAGAGCCACTGTTTCCTTGTTGATTTTCTGCTTGAATGATCCACCCATTAATGTAAGTGGAATGTTAAGATCTCTTACTATTACTGCATTACTATCAATTACTTCCTTATGTTGTTATTAGCTGCTTTATGTATTTAGGTGCCAGCATGTTGGGTTATAAATATTTACAATAGTTATATTTTGTTTGATTGTCCCTTTTATTAGTATATAGTGTCCTTTTTTTCTCTTGTTATAGTCTTTGTTTTAAAGTCTATTTGTGCAAGGGGCACTTGGGTGGCTCAGTTAGTTGAGCATCTGACTTGATTTCAGCTCAGGTCATAATCTCACAGTCATGGGACTGAGCCCTACATCAGGCTCTGAGCTGAGTGTGGAGCCTGCTGAGGATTCTTTCTCTCTCTCTCTCTCATGCTTTCTCTGTCTCTCTCAAAAGTTTATGTGTGTGATATAAGTATTGCTACCTCAGCTTTCTTTTCATTTCCATTTGCATGAATAATGCTTTTCCATCCCTTCACTTTCAACCTGTATGTCTATTGGTCTAAAATGAGTCACTTGTAGGCAGCAAAAATGGGTCTTGTTTTTTAATCCACTCTGTCTTTTGATTGGAGCATTTTTTTTGTCTTTTGTCTTTTGATTGGAGCATTTAGTTTACTTACATCAAAGTAATTATTTGACAAGTTTGCACTTCATTGCCCATTTGTTACTTGTTTTATGGTTGTTTTTGTAGCTCTTTTCTGTTCCTGTCTTCTCTTGCTCTCTTTCTTGTATTTTGCTGGCTTTCTTTGGTGATATATTCCTTTCTCTTCATTCTTTGAATATCTATTAATGGTTTTTGATTTGTGGTTACCAGTAGGTTTATATATCCCATCTTCTATATGTAGCAGTCTATATTAAGTTGATAGTCACTTAAGTGAACCCATTATTTACTACCCCTCCCCTACATTTTAGGTATATAGTGTCATATTTTTATCCCTTGTGAATCCCTTGACTGATTTTTATAGTTATGCTTAGTTTTACTGATTTCGTGCTTCCTATTTTTCATACTCTCATATATTGTCTTCCTGCTCAAAGAATCATCATTAACATTTCTTTTAAGGCTGGTTTAGGGGTGATGAATTTCTTGAACTTTTGTCTTACAAACTATCTCTCCTTCTATATGAATGACAGCCTTGCTGAGTAGAGTCTTCTAGCTGCAGGTTTTTTTCTTTCTATACTTGGAATATATCATGCCACTCTCTCCTGGCCTGCTATGTTTCTGCTGAGAAATCAGCTGATGGCCTTATGGGGTTTCCCTTGTATATAACTGTCTTCTTTTCTCTTGCTGCTTTTAAAATTCTCTCTTTATCACTACTTTTTCCCATTTTAATTACTATGTGGCTTGGAGTGGACCTCCTTGGGTTGATTTTGTTGGGCTTGTTAGTCTTCCTGGATCTGAAGTTCTGTTTCCTTTCCCAGATTTGGGAAGTTTTCAGCTATTTATTCAAATAAATTTTCTGCCCCTTTTTCTTTATATTCTGCTTCTGGTTTCCTATAATGCAAATGTTATTATGCTTAATGGTGTCAGTGAATTTTCTAGTCTATTTTCATTTTTTAATTTTCTCTCTTGTTCAGCTTGATTGCTCTCCATTCCTTAGCCTTCCATATAACTGATCTATTCTGCTTCCTCTGGCCTACTATTTATTCCATCTAATGTATTTTTAATTTCACTTATTATGGTCTTCATCTCTGAGTGGTTCTTTTTTTCTATTTCTTTGTTAATAGTCTCACCGATTTCCTTCACTCTTAAATCTGATGAGTATCTTTATGACCATTACTTTAAATTTTCTCAGGCATATTACTGATCATTCATTTAGCTCTCTTGCTGTGATTTTGTTCTCTTATTACATTTGGGACATATTCCTGTGTGTCTTCATTTTGTCAAGTCTGTTTCTGTGTCTGTTTCTATATGTTTGGAAAGTCAACTATACCTCCTGCTCTTGAAAGTAGTGGCCTTAAGAAGAGGAGGTTCTATAGTGCGCTGCAATGCAATGTCCCCTATTCACCAGAACCTGGCATTGTGGGTATCTCCTATGTGTGTTCCATGTGCCCTACTGTTGTGGCTGAGCTGCTTCTGCCTTTAGTCCACTCATCTGCAATGATTCTTTGCCTGTTCAGAGCAGGGTTTGATCCCTGTGTTGTTAGTGGACCAGTCCAGGGCCTCACTGAGCTTGAGTTGAGTCAAACCAGCGATATAAAAATACTGATTCAAAGGGGCACATGCACCCCCATGTTTATAGCAGCATTTATAGCCAAATTATGGAAACAATCCAAATGTCTATCAACTGATGAATGGATAAAGATGTGGGACATCTATATCTATGTATCTATCTATGTATCTATCTATCTATCATCTATCTAATCTATCTATCATCTATCTAATCTATCATGGAATATTATCCAGCCATCAAAAAGAATGAAATCTTGCTACTTGCAATGGCATGGATGGAGCTAGTGTATAATAACTGAAATAAGTCAGAGAAAGACAAATACCATTTTATTTCCCTTATATGTGGAATTTAAGAAACAAAACAGATGAACATAGGGAAAGGAAAACAAGAGAGAGGCAAACCATGAGAGGCTCTTAACTATCTAGAACAAACTGAGGGTTGCTAGAGAGGAGATAGGTGAGGGATGGGCTAAATGAGTATTAAGGAGGGCACTTGTGGTCAGAACTGGGTGTTATATGTAAATGATGAACCACTAAATTCTACTCCTGAAACAAATATTACACTATATGTTAACTAACTAGAATTTGAAAAAACTTGAAACCAACAAAAAGATGTTAAAGAAAAATAAAAGCTTTTAATTTTGGCATAAGCCCAATGGTTTAATTTTATTTTCATTTCCCTTGCCTGAGGAGACATATTTATAAAAATATTTCTGTGGCCAATGTCAAAGAAATTACTGCCTTGTTTTCTTCTAAGAGTTTTATGATTTCAGGTCCTTAATCCATCTTGTGTTTATTTTTGTATGGTGTAAGACAGTGGTCCAGTTTCATTCTCTTGCATGTAGCTGTCCATTTTTCTCAGCACCTTTTGTTGAAGAGACTGTCTTTTCCCCATTGACAAAGGAGATAAGAATATACTTAAATTGACCATGTAACAGTGGGTTTATTTATGGATTCTGTGCTTTTCCCATTGATCTATGAGTCTGTTTTTGTGCTAATATCATACTGTTTTGACTACCACAGTTTTGTATCTATCTTGAAATCTGGGTTTGTAATACCTTCAGCTTTGTTCTTACTCAAGATTTCTTTGGCTGTTTGGGGTCTGTGTGCTTCCACAAATTTTAAGCTTAATTGGTTCTAGTTCTATGAAAAAGTGTTGGTATTTTGGTAGGGGTTGCATTAAATCTGTACATTGTTTTAGGTAGTATGGACATTTTAAAATATTGGTTCTTCCAGTCCATGAGCATGGAATATCTTTTTCTTTGTGTCATCTTCAATTTCTTTCATCAATGTTTTATACTTTTCAGAGTATAGGTCTTTACCTCCTTGGCTAAGTTTATTCCTAGTTCTTTGTTTTTTTGGTTGTTTTTTTGTTTGCTTTCAATTTTAAATGAAAATGCTTTCTTAATTTCTCTTGCTTTAATGGCCTTTTCTTTCCATTCAAAGAAGTACATTTCCTGTTCTTGTAAAGCTGTTTTAGTGGTGACTAACTTTAAGTTTTGTTGGTAAATATAATTCAGAACACAAAGAGATACAGATTATCTTGCTGGGTAGAGTTCTTGGTTGCAGGTTTTTTCCTTTCATTAGTTTTAATATATCATGCCACTCAATCTAGTCTGCAAAATTTCTATTGAGAAATTAGCTGATCTCCTTATGGAATTTCCCTTGTATGTAACTGGTTTTTATTTTCTTGCTGCTTTTGAAATTCTCTTTATCACTACTTTTTGCCATTTTAATATCTGTCTTGGCATGACCTCGTTGGATTAATTTTTTGGTGGACCTTCTGTGCTTCTTGGATCTGGATGTCTGTTTCTCTCCCCAGATTAGGGAAATGTCCATCCATAAATGAATGGATACAAAAAATGTAAATTATATATAATGAAATATTGCTCACCTATGAAATAGAATGAGAATTTGTAATTTGCAACAACATGGATGGATGGATGAACCTAGAGGGTATAATGCTAAGTTAAATAAGAGGAAGACAAATATTGCATGATTCGCTCATATGTGTAATTTATGAAACAAAACAAATGAACAACAAAGAAAAAGACAAACTGGTGGTTGCCAGAGGAGAGGTGTACACTTATCTTGATGAACACTGACAAATATATATGATTGTTGAATCACTACATTGTATATCTGAAATTAATAACACTGTATGTTAATTCAATAAAAAATTTAAAACTTAAAATTTGAAAAAAAAGCAAAATTTTGCTCACAACTATGTTACCTTCTATATTTGCCTTTAATATCTTTTACTGTCATTTTAGTTAAATGGATAATTAAGTAGGATCACAAATCATCATGAAACAATATTTAATCAAATGTTCAAATAGATCATTTAATCAAATGTTCAAATAGATCAAATGTTGATCTATTTTTTACATACTTCCCAAAAACAAATTCTAAAGTGAAGTGTTTCATCCATAATCTAACTGAAATTTTCCAGAGGGCTTCTAGAAATTTAAAAAGCTTCAAAAAATATTTTTATGAAAAATCAGGCTTACTTGGTATACTAAATTACATGAGAAGCATTGTTTACAAGTAAGCCTGTTCTCCTTATGACAAGACATAATTAGAAACATTGATTATATTCCCCAGGCTTTTCCTAGAATGTCATATATGAGAGAAACAGGCATAGACTCAGATATGACCAGATAGCTTTAAGGAACTAAGGTTGACTTTATGAAGCCTCTAAAGAAATATCAGCCTGGTACCTTGTTACATAGCAGCCTGGCTAAGTTAATAAAGAACATCATTTCCTGGCAGAGTTTTTGGAAATCTTGAAAAGACAGAGATTCAGTCAGATCTATAAGTTTTGCAGGTAAAGTCTGATGTCAAGTATTTGGCTCTGGCATCAAGAAGTTGTTAAAAGTTCAATGTAGAGATTCCTTATAAGAAGTTCCAGCAAAGAGCCTCTATGGTCAGCTGCTATTCTTGCTATGCTCTTGTAAATAATTGGGCTATGTTGTTGTTGTCATTTTTTAACTACATTTGTTTTAAATCAAATTGATGTTAACTTGACTATCTTTGTTAAAAATGAGAGTGATTATAGACAAAAAAAGTTTGAATAACACACCTTTGTAAATATTAGATTTTAATTCTTTTCATTATAAACTCGACTAGATCCTGATTTCTTCTAATGTCCACCAATGCCTGGCTACAACTCTCCAAACTAATATTTATTTTTTTGTTCCACCTTTCTGACTTAGAATCATTTGAGAACGAAAACTGCCCTTTTCCTGAAGCCCCTGAAAATTGAATGTAAACAACTTGATGGAAATTTCTGAGAAATAACCACAATAACTCATGTATAGATAATTTTAATGCCTGTTAATCTGTGGGTCATTCAGGAAGATCAATATTTGAACTACAACTAGGAAGATCTGTCAGAGTGCCACAACCTGTCCTCAGTCTATCTGAAGAATATTCCAGCCTGACATCTAGAAATCTTCTTAACTGGCTGGTACTCTCAGAACTAAAAAACTGGCTTCTAATTTGATTCACTCACTAACCATTGTTTTCTGTTTTCTTTCTGTAGAAATGCCTTATTTAATGCCTGTTTAATTGAACCACAGGTCTAACTTTGAGATTACACCTGCATCACCACCTCCTAAAATCAGGTTTTCAGGACTAAAGGACTCTTCAATGAGATGTAAGCACCTACCAGCTCAACTTTTAATGTCTAAAAACTTCAGGGAAATTTCAGAGAAGGAAAGTACAGGGGTGGGGGAAAGATCACCCCCAAGATGGCATAAAGCTTATTTTGAGCTAAAAGCAGTTGAGTTCCTGCAAGCTCAAGAGAAACTTTTGCCCCTCCCTTAACTACACGAAGAGTCTACATTGGGGGTCTTTTTCAGGATAAGAGTTATTACCAGAGCATCTGTATGGCAGGGCAAGAATCTAACTACCAAATATCTGCTTTTATTCTTTATTATTGCCTTATGAATTGCATTCCTTCACTTTGAAGTCTCAAACCCCTACCTCCTTCTCCTTAGTTTAGGATGACATTTATTTATACCTCATTTTGCCTGACTTCTTTGGAATTTCCAAGTATGTATGGATTGTACAAAATTTTATTTTCTCCTGTCTCGTGTCAATTTGATTCTTAGCACAGCTGGGAGGAACTCGAAGGGGACAGGAAATTCTTATTCTTTAACAGGTGCAAAATGATTCTCCAGAATGGCTCAAAGTTCATCACTTAGATTGTATTGGCATCTGGTGAAATACACTGGGACAGATACATTTTAGTGACTAACCACTTTTCATTTCTTTCTCACCAACAGAAATCTCAATTTTTTAAATGTTTATTTTTGAGAGACAGAGAATGAGCAGGGGAGGAGCAGAGAGAGGGAGACACAGAATCTGAAGCAGGCTCCAGGCTCTGAGCTGTCAGCACAGAGCCTGTCATGGGGCTCAAATTCATGAACCATGAGATCATGATCTGACCCAAAGTCAGACGCTTAACCAATGAGCCACCCAGGATCCCCAGAAATCCCAATTTTGTACAGAGGGTCAATCCTGCAGTATCCAGCTGCAGGATACTGACCATGGTGAGGAAAAGACACATTTCTTTAAAAGTATATGTATTATTTAACCTGGCAATTACACTCCTAGGTATTTATCCAAGGACAATGAAAATATGGGTCCATGAGAATATGGATTGATATCAGGCATATGGATACATATATGAAGCAAGGGAATAGAATTGAGAATCCAGAAAGAACCCAGAAACCCATGGCCAATTACTTTTTGACAAAGAAGTCAAGACCACTTGGTGGGGAACAAAGAGAGATTTAGACAACTGCATGCAAAAGAATGAAATTGGAATGAAATTGGATCAACTCAAAATGGATCAATGACTTAAATGTATGAGCTAAAAGTCTTCGAAGAAAACATAGAGGTAATTCATGATCTCTTATTTGACAATGGATTGTTAGATTTAATTCCAAAAGCAAAAGCAACAAAAAACCCATATGCATAATGTGGGCTTTGTAAAAAATGTGCCTTAAAGAACATTATTAAGGAAGCAAAAAGGCAACATATAAAATGAAAGAAAATATTTTCAAATCATAGATCAAGGATTGGTATTCGGAATATGCAAAGAACATTTATAACTCAACAAAAAGACCAACAGCCAAGTCTAAAAAATGGGAAAGGACTTGAATAGACATTTCTCCAGTTAAGATAACCAACAAGCGCATGAAAGATGTTTGCCATCAGTGGTCACTAATAAAATGTGAATCAAAACCATGAAGAGATAGCTCTTCCCCTCCATTAGGATGGGAACATAAAACAAATTAACAAGTGTTTGGTGAGGATATGCACAAGTTAGACCCCTAGTACATTAATCATGTAGCCATTGTGGAAAACAGTTTCTAAAAAATGTTGAACAGTTACTGTATGATCCAGCAATTCTACTCCTAGGTATATGTCTGGGAGAAATGAAAGCACATGTTCCTACAGAAATTTGTACCCAAAATCCATAGCAGTATTATTCACAATAGCTTAGAGGTGGAAATAACCCATATGTCCATCAATGAACGAATAAAAAATTGTGGTATGTAGTGGGAAAATAACACCTAATTTAAAGGCTTACTATAAAGCTAATATTTGCAAAATGTAGATCTATAGATCAATGGAAAGATTCAACAACAAACCCACCCATAAGTAGTTAATATCCATTTGGGAAAATAATATTGGCCATATCTACACTACAGAAAAAAATAATAAAACATAGTTATTTGAAAAGAAACCCATAAAACTTATGAAGAAAACACAAAATTTTGTAAAATTTTGGGAGACCAAAAAAATAGTAAACCTTTAAAAATTATAAATGGGTCTGTATCAAATTAAAATCTTTTTCTATTAAAAGAATACCCTCAAGAAAAGGAACTATCGATTCACAGAATAGGGAGAAATATTTGCAATATATCTGTATGACAAAACAATAAGAAAGCAAGATTCAAGCAGAAAAATTAAAATTACCTATGTTCACATTTGTGTCTCACATTATATTTCTATTGCACTATTTCTACATCACTTGAGAGTATACATTCAAAAAGTTTAAAAATCACCTTTTTAAAGCAGGATTTAGATTAAATGTCCACGAGTACCAGGATAAACTAGATCCAGATCCTCTTATTGGCAGAATCTGCATAAAACATCATATTCCAAATACATGCAATTTAACAACGCTTTCATTATTTCAGGCAGATATCAACTATCATTCTGTAGACTTATATGTATCTACAATGCTTCAGAGAGAATTTTAATCATGCTTAAAGAGACTAAAAAAATAAAATCTCACGATCACATCGACCTACAACACAGTCACTTATGGTCTCTTTCAATAATTGTCATTGATTTTCTGGCTCCTAAGCATGTTCTTGATTTTAAACTACATATATTCCCTTGCTTCTCTAGATTTTATCTCCTATCTTTCTTTGTGTGTGTGGGTGGGGTAGCAGAGATAAATTCTAAATCCAGTTCATATCCATGACCCTGCCTTGCTTTCAACTTGGATTCTTTTCTCCATGGCTTTACTAGCTACAGTCCCAATCCCCACAGCCTTAGCCTTGGGACTAGGCAATTTTCGTATTCTTTACCCTATGAATGTAACTATGGTAATTGAAGTAGCGAAAGGATGATGAAATATATTGCACTGTAAACCACTAATTTCCAATGCTTTTTGAAATATGGGACAATTTTCAGGAAATGTTCAAAACATATCAGGTTCTATAAATATCTCAGTAGAAAGACACAAACTAGAGAGAGATTCGTTTATAATAAATGCATGAATAGGAGTTGTAGCTATCCTAATGAAATATCCTATTCAACTTACTATGAGAAATTGGGGCCATTTATTTCTTCCTACTTCTTTATTCTTTAAATTCTGTATCTTGTACATCACAGAAAAGCTTCAGAGTTCTAAACACTGTATTTGTGCAATGAGAAAGGTAAAGTCTGTCTAAATGCCAGAGGGAGTGTGCACTATGTTGATAAACTTAAAGTCCCTTTTAACGTACCTAGGACTGTTCACTCTGAAAAGCAGAGTAATTTTAGAAATAGAGTAAATTAAGATAATAAAAGTATCTTTTTCTAGATCTGACTTCTATGTATAGCTGGCAAGGTACAGGATTTATTATAGGATATCCTATATACAAATGGCATTTCATTTGAATATACATTAGTTTGAGGAAATTTTCAAGAAAAAAGATTCCAAAGTATCTTTATAAAATTAAGGTATTCTTTTTACAAAAGTGATATGAAATTTCATGAATTAAACAACTTTTGAGAGGAAGTACTCTTAAAACTTACTGTTTGTTAAATGGACAGAATTTAGATTCACAGATATTTCTAATAAAATTAAGAAAATATGACTCACTAACGCCAAAACTAATTGTCTTTGAGAAACACACAGAGAGCAATGTTTAGATACAATGAATCATTCACTGATAAAAACTATTATACAGCATAAAGAAAAAAATGTTAGAAACTCTTTATAATGACAATTACCCTTGATCATATGATTTCTCTAGTATAGAGAGCTGATAATGAAAATGGGGCACTCGCTTTGCATAAAAATTGTGATTTATTGTAAGAGGGAGCCATAAAATTAGAAGTGAACTAGTCAAGGCTTGATTGTAAAGTTCTAATATGGATTTATAAAATCAATCTCATTTATTACTTGAATACTTGAGTATCTTTCATGAACAAGGCATTTTGTAATGTGAATTATAAGTATTATTTCTGCCCTCAAACGCAATAGTCTAGAAAGCAATTTATAGGTAATCCTAAATAAAAGTCCTTTGAATTTCATTGAACAATTGAGCTGGGAAAGGCTGACATATTGGCAAAGATGATTCTAATAATGATAGATAAGATGGAACAGAACATTGACCTATTTGCCCTCCCATCCCTTTCTTGCCCTTCTCCTTTTTGCTCTGTGAAATTGGTGATCTGATCCCATAAACTGTGTTTTCAAAAATCCCTTGTCAGTTGGCTTACAATTGGGCTCTGCACATGGGAGGATGGAAAGGGGAAAGAAGGGAGGAAGCAAACTATTTGTTGTCTATCTTGGCCTTGTGCATCATCCTATCCTGATCAAGCAGTGGTTGCATTCCCTTCAAGGCAGTAGCTTCCAGTCACATGACTCTGGCCCCTCAGATTGCACATTACCATACCCCTTTGTGCCTAATGTCTACATAGTAGCTACAACCTGTCTCATCACAGCTTCCTACTCATTTTCTCAGCTTTTCTAGCACCTGTGTAACAAGAAATGTACATTAAACTCCATTTTAAATATTTGGAGTATTTTCCACTTTTGTGGCTAGACCCTGAATAGAAGAACACCATCAGAGGATTACGCCACGAAAATTTTTTTAAATGTTTATTTTTGAGAGAGTGTGAGCAGTGGTGGTGGAGTGGTGTGTGTGTGAAAGGCATCTGAAGTGGGCTCTGTGCTGACAGCAGTGAGCCTTATGTGGGGCTTGAACTGACAAATGGTGAGATCATGACCTGAGGTGAAGTCAGACACTCAACCGAGTCACCCAGGCACCCCTGAAATTCTTTACATAGGATTTTGCATATATTTCTTAAAATGACCGTAAGAAATAGATATTATAGAGTTATTTGGCAGAAGAGGAAAGTTAAAATGGTTTAAATGTTTTCACAAGATTATACAAGAGCTAGAATTTAAATCCAGGCAATCTGACTCTAAAATTAATATTCTTGGAGCTCCTAGGTGGCTCAGTCGGTTAAGCGTCCAAGTTCGGTTCAGGTCATGATCTCACAGTTCATGAGTTCGAGCCCCACGTCGGGCCTTGTGCTGACAGCTGGGAGCCTGGAGCTTGTTTCAGAGTCTGTGTCTGCCTCCCTCTCTCTCTGCCCCTACCCCAGCTCATGCTCTCTCTCTCAAAAAAAAAATAAACGTTAAAAAAATTTAATATTCTTAACCATTAGAATATTTGGTCAAATCTTATCACCTGCCATGTAGGGAATGTCTAATAGGAATGACTTTAAGGTGTCCAAAACACCAAAAGATGAACCTGGTTCACCTTCATATTAATATCCAAGGAGTAAGGCAAGGAATCGTGGCTGCAATTAATTCGTATATTGTATACCAAGAGATAATTGTTCTGGGTGCTTGAATATAGCAGCTTAACAACAAAAACAAAAAAGACAAAAACCCTTGTCGTCATGAGCTTAGAAACTATTATATCTATTAGAAAGTGAAAGATAATAGATACATGAATAATATAAACATATGATATTATCTAGTTCTAGGATAGAAAATAAAGGAAGATGCATGAGGAATCTCAGGTCATTGGAATTTTAAGTATTGGAATTTTTTTTTTTTTTTTTTTTTTGGGACAGAGAGAGACAGAGCATGAATGGGGGAGGGACAGAGAGAGAGGGAGACACAGAATCGGAAACAGGCTCCAGGCTCCGAGCCATCAGCCCAGAGCCTGACGCGGGGCTCGAACTCATGGACCGCGAGATCATGACCTGGCTGAAGTCGGACGCTTAACCGACTGCGCCACCCAGGCGCCCCAAGTATTGGAATTTTAAGTATGAAAGTACTGTGTTAGATGCTCTCAATTATCTCCTGTCTTCTCTCTTGTCCACAACCACCTTTCAGGACCACCTCTCCTCTTTTAGAGGTGGATGAAATACAATGCCACAGAGTATGGGATATAGTTTAATGCATGGCCATCAAGGGACTGGGCATCATGACATGGAAATACAAGAGATCCCACCAAGTTATCCCCATGTCTCTGCTTCTGTAATCTCATGGGAAGCAGGAGACCTTCTATTATCTCCCCAGTGAACTGCTTTGATGTAAAGTTCCTCCTTTCATCATAAAAAATATGTGCCCAGCGAATACATTTACTGAGAACCTGCTGCATTTCCCTTGGTGAACAAGTTCTCAGGTGGTAATGCGTTGCATTACTTTGGTATCTCTCCTTGTTTTGTTTCCCTCACCCTCGCCCTGGGTATGTTTCTCTCAAGACAAGTATCACCACCTAAATCCTTTCTGCAGACTCTAAAGAAACTGAGTTTATTATATAATTAGAAATTTGGAGGAGGTCGCTAATTAACAATAGATTTGTCCCTCAGGTATGTCACACACACCATCTCTGATTCTATGTCAGCCTTTTACTTAGGTCCATATGAAGGTCCATATGAAGCCTTTTACTTAGGTCCACTGAATCTCCTCTCATTGCATTTCAATTTGTGGCAAGAAGAAGGAAGAGGAAAGGAGAAACAGTAGTTGGATCTCCCTTTTCATCATGAAAGAACTTCCTCAGAATTGCTAACAACATAATTCCATTTACCATCTCTTCGGTTAAAACTGCCACTTGGCAAACCCTCATTCAAGAGAAACTTGTCAACTGAGTATTTGGCAACTTTAGTCTTTTCAGTAAAAGTGTATAAGAAGGAAGCAGTCTGAGGATGGTACAGACTGACCAGGCAGTAGAGTGGGCTACATTCATTAAGAGGACTTCCAATAGAAGAAAGTAGAGGGAATGTCACTGAAGCAATACTTGAAAATGGCTGAGATCATCTAGAATATAGTAAAGACATGATTCATCAAATTGAAATCAACCACTTATTCCCAAGGCAACTGAATCCAAGGAGGTCACTTGTTGGGATGAGCACTATGTGCTATATGTAAGTGATGAATCACAGGATTCTCCTGAAGCCAAGACTGAACTGTATGTTAACTAACTCGAGAACAAAAATAGACACCTTGTTAAAAGTTGACTTGCTCCCCACAAAATCTGAAGAAAAAGCAACTATAAAGAAAAGATGAGCTAGTTAAAAAGGACCAACAGTTTTCAGTAGCAAGGATAGAGGCTCAAAGACAATGGAATTGTATCTTAAAAGTGCTAAGAAAAAATATGTCACCTAAGAATTTTGTGCCCAATTCAACTACGGTTCAAGAGTGTGTATGATATAAAGACATTTCAAATAGTGGAAAAGTTTATCACTTCCACATACTTGGTGAAAGAATTAGAATATGTATCAATTATAATGAAATTGAAATCAGTGGGGAGTAGAATACAGGGAACAGTGGTATGGTTTGCCAATGACCAAATTTGGGGTGGGGATAATTGCAAAGAATAGGAAGAATATACAACATTGGATGATTACCTAATTTATTCTTCCTAACTGGAAAATTTTTGACAGTAAATGGAGTTAGTAAAAATTTTTAAATACAATTTCATAAAATATTTTCATTGACTACTTGTTTTATATTGGTAGAACTTTTTAAGTTCTATCAAAAAATTATTTTAAAGTTAATATTTCTAAAATATGTATACATATATGTTTTAAGTTATAGTTTCATTTATATTCTTATTTTTTATTTACCCTTAAATAATAGGGGTGCGTGGGTGGCTCAGTTGGTTAAGCATCTGACTCTTGATTTCAGCTCAGGTAACGATCTCACAGTTCACATCCAGCCCCACATCTGGCGCTGTGCTGACAGCATGGAGCCTGCTTGAGATTCTCTCTCTCTCCTTCTCTTTCTAACCCTCCTTCCATTCATGCTTGTTCTCAAAATAAGCTTTAAACATTTTTTAAATTAATAGATTACTCTTTGTATATATTCACATACTTTAGTATGTTTCTTAGCTGTATCTGTTTCTAAAACTATGTCAGTAGACTTCTGTGAAATGTTTTTTTTTCCAAATATGGTCTTTTTAATTTTTATAAAGTTTACTACAATTTTCCTCAAAATTTCCTTTTATAGTCAACAAATTTGAAATTGTTAGATTCTACTGAAGATTAATGTATATTATGAAAATATTCACTCTAGATGCTTACGTCTCTTATAAGCTCAAAATAAGGTTTAAACCCAGGATATTTTCAGTTATGGTCTTCTTGTTTCTAACCAGAGTTTCTTCTTTAATATTTTCACAAGACAAAACTCATGAAATTAGCTGTTCTTACCTAAGGTTACTTTAAATTTTTCAATAAATATAAATTTTAAAAGATTAAAGATAGACATTGAAGGTAAAGTAAGAGGGCACAGACTATCAATTCATCCAATTAAAAGTAGAACTATCAAAAGATTGTTTCCACAGTTTGAGATATTCCAAAGCACAAATGTAGATTTTCTATATTAAATATTGTAAATAACTTGCACTTTCATTTGTTTAACTCTGTTCTTGCTTTTATAGGGATAAATTTTAGTGTCTTCCTGTTTGCAAGCTTTATTTCGATCCATCTCAGCTAGCTAGCCTTTATATCAGATAGGAAAGCTATCAGATAGCTGTCAGATAGCTAGCCTTTATATCAGATCCTTTCCTATCAGATAGGAAATCTGATATTTCCTATCAGTTCATTTTTTAGATTAAAGATGTCATTTATTTCTAATACAAAGCAGTAAAAATTAGCATATTTACAAAAAATACTTTTGTGCATTTAGATGGACTTAGAAAATTTTTACAAGTCAAACATTTCTGAAATGTAACAGAAAATGAAAAGCAAAGGCTACCTATGTGTGCTATTATTCTGAGTTTTTGTTTCTGTGCAATTCAACATTGGTTTTGCCATAAAATTTTTACTTTAGATACATATGGGCAAAATTATAAACTTTGACAACTTCAAGCTTCTATTTCTGTTGGCAGAAATACCAATCTTGTTTGGATATAATTACAATTTATGTGTGTAATCCCAAACCAATTCCAAGTAAATTTCTGCTCTGTAGGTTTCTTAATTTAGTGTGAATATTGTTTTATCATAAAGCTCTGCTTTACCAAAATTGGTTAAAATATTTGTGTCATTCATGTTAAATTTTAACTAAATTTCCAATAACATATTATTTGTTTCACTTTTAACAAAATAAAGTTCCAAGGCTGTATTTCTTCTCAATGAATAATAGAAACATTTGATGACATTAAAAATTAAAAAAACTTTGGAAAAACTTAACTATATTTGAAGTTCTTGTACTAATAGAGTCAAGACATTAACATGTATCACTTAATTCTTCATAGTATAAAAGAAAACTAGAATCAGCAGGTCAATGAATATAGAAGAGACATGTAATTATTATGAAAAGTCATGCTTTACTGAAAGATACATAAATGCACCTTCTGCAGTTTTGAGTGTTCTTAACCAAAAATTTGAGGTAGATTAGGAGACTGTGACAGAAACTGGAAATAAAATATTTTTGAGTTTTATCATACCCATGCTATTTGTAAATACAACTCTTTATAAATATTTGGTTAAGAAATTTAAAAATCTGGGACATACTAAATGGATGACAGGACAATAGACATAAACCAGAAATGTCCCAGGCAAACTGAATGTGCAGTCACCATGTTAAACACCACATTACACTGGTCATTTATGTATAGTGTGGTGGTATCTGGAGTACTGTGCTTTACAAATCTGAATTTTGTAAAATGTGTATTCAGAATTATATATTTAATCTAAAATGTTTAGAATAATTTATCTGAAGCATGAAGAGGATTTTATAAAGCTTAATAACTATGATTATAAATTGTATATTGGGAAAATATTGGATACTTTTATTAAATAAAATGAAGCATATTATAAAATTTTGTGAATTTTGTGAATCTATAGTCATCATAATATTTAATATTATGTTACTTTTCAATGAATAAAATGACAGTGTTATTTTTAAGTATTGGTCTTCACTTTCTTTTTTTCCCCTCATGCCAAAAATGATGAACTATCATTTTTTTTCCTTGATTTCTTTTTATATAAAAGTCAGTGCATAATTATATCTCAACATAGAAACTGTAATTTAAGTTTTGAAACATCATAAAGAGGTTTGCTATGCAAATCATATCCCTTCTTGGTCTTTATCTGCTATACAACAGGATTCAAAATGAATTTTATATGACATCGGTTAAGGAATACATTGAGAAAATCTACAAAGGGTTGTGGTCAACAAGTGATTTTTTTTTTAGGAGCCCTTGATACTCCCATCATCCCACGGAGAGGTGTGCAGAAGCATTGATTCTCTTGAAGCATTGAGCCCTCCATTCTTTTTTATATGACAAGCCTGGGAAATCAGCTCTATTATTGAGAGAATAAACACATTCCTAAATTCTGGGGCCATCTATTTTTAAAATTGTTCTGGAAACACTCATGTTTCAATACCTGGAGATCTTAAATTTGAAGGCCTATCCTTTGTTGGGGGGGGGGCGAGTACCAGTTCTATGGGAAAATAAACTTGGTTGAAGGAATCCATGGTCATAGCTAGCTAATATGCAGGCAACACAAAGTGAGCATTCAGGGTCACTTTCAGCAATTGTGCCTGTGGTACCACAAGTATCATAAAACTCATTGTGGAAAGTATCTTCTTTATTTACATACTATAACCATGATAATATGTTACACAAATGGTCATTTATGATTAACAAGTTTTACCTTATACATGACAAATTTTCTTGAGCTGTATAGACATGGCATTTTTGTAAGCATCATATGTATAAAAATAAAGTCACCTGGTGTTAGACAGAGTTAACTATTCCAACCATTCCTGAACTTAATATGAAGGACCTGAATGAAGACAGATTCAAGGTTTTAGTCCATAGTTGCCTTTTGCAAGCAGGGCATCACTCTAATACCCTTAAAAAAAAGATGTAAATTAATTATATTAAAAAGTTACTGTTTTTCTGGGACATATAGTATTGGAGTCTTATTGTCTACTCTTTTTGAGCAATTAAATATTAAATTTAACAGAATCAAAAGATTCCAATATAAGAATTTATTTTTATCTTAAAGGGATAATTTAGAAATCACTCAATTGTAACAAGACAGATACTTCAGTTTGGCAGTACACATAGGATGTTATCAGATTGTCAATTCTTTTAGAGTCTATAAATTATTACTGTTCAATATGCTATTCATTTTTTGTTCAATGTCACCACAAATTCATCACATCTCTAACTTATACAGAAAGTGCTATTTTGGGGTAGTGGGGGCACAAGTAAACCTTCAGAAGCACAATATGCCATTTCTCTGATCGCCCTGAAACATTTGCTCTAAGATAAAATGAATATGTCTTATATAATTTGACAATTTTAGGATGACAAAGATTTCAAAATATCCAAAAAGCAAGATACCTTAACACACAGAGCATACACTAGTTTATTTCTATTGATTCTATTTCCACCACTTTAAGGTAATTAAGGACAGGTTATGTAACATATCTAGCCTCAGTTTTTATACCTGTCAGATGGGGACAAGGCTAGAACTAATAGAAATTATTAGGCTCCATCACATTAATTTTAAGTGGCTTCCCAAAGTCAAAGTTGATTAATACATTATAATACCACTGGTTTTATTTTATTTTTTTAATTTTTAACGTTTTATTTATTTTTGAGACAGAGAGAGACAGAGCATGAACGGGGGAAGGGCAGGGAAAGAGGGAGACACAGAATCGGAAGCAGGCTCCAGGCTCTGAGCCATCAGCCCAGAGCCTGACGCGGGGCTCGAACTAACGGACCGCGAGATCGTGACCCGGGTGAAGTCGGACGCTTAACCGACTGAGCCACTCAGGCGCCCCATAATACCACTGGTTTTATAGAATAAATTTGATATTCATTTACCTCAACATTTCCTTTGCAGTTAAGGAATGGGTCCCATATATTTTTTAAAAATTTTTAACGTTTACTTATTTTTGAGAGAGAGAGAGTTGAACAGGGGAGGGGCAGAGAGAGGGAGATACAGAATCTGAAACAGGTTCCAGGCTCTGAGCTGTGGGCACAGAGCCTGAGGTGGGGCTCAAACTCATGGACCAGACCATGAGATAATGACCTGACTAAGCCACCCAGGTGCCCCTGATGGGTACCATATTTAAATAGGGGAAAAGCCTAAATTTGACTATGATTGTTTATGGCAGGTCTTAGCAGTGACCAAATATAGAAGTTGAAGAGGGCAAAGCCATAGTATGCACTGATTCCAAACAACCCCCCCCCCCCTTTTATTTTAGAGTGAGCTTCCTAGAACAGTTTCTCTTAGCATACTTTGGGAACACTCATCTGATTGCTTTTAAAAGAATCTGCTTTATTGCCGTGTGTTGTAAAGTTTTTAAAATCATTTAGTAAAAAATATTCTATTTCTCAGTTGCAATCTACTGTTTAGCTAAGCCATAGAAAATACACATTTATAGTTATACCTTGTGTTCTTAAAAATTACTTTTGAGTTATTTTTTTAAATAAAGACACTTGTTTATTTTTCAGAAAACATGATCTATCTGAAATAGATTTTGTTTTTGTATTGTCAAATATGGGGAATGTTGTCATAGATCTATAAGGCCAATAGTTTACCACAAAAATTTGTCTTGTTTAAAAATATCCAAGAGGTAGGAACAAAGGCATCTTCTGGTAGTGTGGAGCATTCACTGAGCGTCATATTATGAAATACAGAAACATTGCCTAAGCTTACATCTGATATGCCAAAACTAGAAAATTCAAATGCACATAATGTATATTTCCCCACATATTTCAATGCACTTCAGGACAATGATAACAAAGATAAGAGACAGACATTCTTTGTACAATAGCCAACAGTGGCCATAAGGCAACAGACTGCATTAGTTTCTTAATGCTGTTTTAACAAATTACCACCAACTCAGTGGCTTAAAATGGTGCAAAAATAGGTTGGAAAATTGGTAGAGAAGGAGGACCCTAAGTTCCTCTCGTCCCACAGATACACCTAGATAACACTCAAATCAGTGTAAATAATCAGAAAATGACCCAAAGACTGGTAGAATAAACTCCATAACTAAAGGTAGAGAAGAGGCCACGTTGAGAAGGTAGGAAGGGCAATGACATGGACTGGGAGTGAAATAGGTTGTGACCTTCCATTGTAGGGAGGGAACCAGTAGCACAGAGAAGGCTGAAAGACAGACTATCACACTGGGGACCCCACACATGGAAGACAAACCACCATAATATTTGGCTTTGAAAATGAAAGTGGCAAAATTTCATGAGTTCTTATAACCAGCAGGACTTAAAGCCTAGAATTTTAAAAATCAGCAGGCTTAGCTATGGGAGAGCCCAGATGATATTAAGAAGCAGAGTTCCCACCCTTAATAAAAAGACATCACAACAAACAGCCCATGGAGATACAGCTTGGAAGCAGCAGTTTAAAAATGTCAGGTGCAGACAGGAGAGAGAGTTATTTACTCATCTCAGAGCTTGGCTGAAGAGGCAGGGATCACAGGAAGAGCCTTCAATGAATAAAGGATCTGACAGGCACCATTTCTCTATCCCAATCTCCAGTATAAACACACAGCCACCTATGGGAACCAGCAAAGTCCCAACACTCATTACCTAACTTGCTTATACCAAGCCCCTGATGCCCTTTGATGGATCTGCCTTTCCCAGTCACACTTGCCTCAGGCCTGGTGCTGTGGGCTCCATCCCAGAAAAGACCATCACAAACCTCACCAACACCTTATCTCCTGACTCCTGTGTTTTGTGGGACCTTAGTTCTAGCAGCAGCAGGTCTCATTTCATAAGCAGACCCGTGCAAACTTTGTTAAAATACACCTCACTGGTCAGGAACCAAATACTTCCCACAACAGACAAAGAGCCTCTGCAGACAACTGGATAGAAGGAAAAAGTGGCCAGGACACAACAGCAGGGCACATGCAACATGCATAGGAGACACTCTCTGAAGTGCCAGGTCCTGGGAAAAGGGCAACATGGCATTTCAGGACACTACAGAATCTCTCCTTCATAAAGCCATTACCTTCAAGAATAGGAGATGAAGGTGACTTTCCTAATACATGAAACAGACACAGAATGTTAGACAAAATGATGAGACAGAGGAACATGTTGCAAAAGAAAGAACAGGACAAAACCACAGCAAGAAACCTAAGAAAAACAGATATAAGTGATATGTCCAAGAAAGAATTTAAAGTAATGATCATAAAGATATCACAGACTTGAAAAAAGAGTGGAGGACGTCCATGGAATTCTTAACAGAGAGATAAAAAAACAATCAGAGGTGAGCAACACAATAAATAAAATTAAAAATACACTTGATGGAATAAATGGCAGGTTAGAGGAAGCAGAGGAATGAATAATGACTTGGAAAACAGAGTAATGGAAAGTAATAAAGCTGAGCAAATGAGAGAAAACAGAATTATGTAAAATGAAAATAGAGAATTCAGCGACTCCACCAAGCATAATAAGATTCATATTATAGGGATCACAGAACAGGAAGAGACAAAAAGGGGCAGAAAACTTTTTGAAGAAATAATAGCTGTAAACTTTCCTAATCTGGGGAAGGAAACATATATCCAGATCTGGGAGGTACAGAGATCTCCCAACAAAATCATCCCAAGGAAGTCCACACCAAAAAATATAGTAATTAAAATGGCCAAAAAAAAAGTGATAAAGTGAGAATTTTAAAAGCAGCAAGAGAAAAGAAAATGATTACATACAAGGGAAACCCCATAAGGCCATCACCTAATTTCTAGCAGTAACTTTGCAGGCCAGAAGGGATTGTCATGATACATTCAAAGTTCTGAAAGAAAAAGAACCTGCATCTAAGAATACTCTATCCAGCAAGGCTATCATTCAGAACTGGAAAGATGCAAGTTTCTCAGACAAACAAAAACTAAAAGAGTTCATGATCACTAAACCAGTCTTACAAGAAATATTATAGGAGACTCTGTGAGTTGAAAGGAAAGACCAAAAGTAAGAATATAAAGAGTGGGAAGGACAAAAGCAGTAAAAATATGTATATCAATAAAAATCAAAGGATTCAGAAAATAAAAGGATGTAAAATATGACACCATATACCTAAAGTGAGAGGGAGAGAGAGGTAAAGAATGTGTTCAAACTAAGTAACCACCAACTTGATATAGACTGCTATATGCAGCAGGTGTTATGCACAAACCTAACGGCAACCACAAGTAAAAAACCAGTAATAGATATACAAAGAATAAAAAGAAAGGAATCCAAGTATATCATTTAAGAAAGCCAATAAACCATGAAAGAAAGACAAGAAAGGATCAGAGAAGAAGTACAAAAACAACTACAAAACAAATAACAAAATGGCAATACATACATGTCTATCAATAATTACTTTGAATGTAAATGGACTAAATTGTTCCAATGAAAAGACATAGGGTGACAGGGTGCATAAAAAGAACAAAACCCATCTATATGCTGCCTACATGAGACTCATTTCAGACCTAAAGACGTCTGGAGATAGAAAGTGAGGCAATGGAGAAATATTTATCATGCAATGGATGTCATGAGAAAGCCAGGGTATCAATACTTCTGTCAGAAAAAATAGACTTTGGGGACCCGTGGGTGGCTCAGTCAGTAGAGCATCTGACTCTTGATTTCAACTCAGGTCATAATCCCACAGTTCATGGGATCGAGCCCCATGTCAGGCTCTGTGCTGACAGTGTGGAGCCTGCTTGGGATTCTCTCCCTCTCTCTCTCTCTCTCCCTCTCTCCACTCATACACACATTCTCTCTCTCTCTTTCAAAATAAATAAACTTAAAAAAAAGTTTTAACGAAAAAATATACTTTTATACAAAGACTGTAACAGGAGACGTAGAAGGACACTATATAATACTAAAGGACACAGTCAGACAAGAAGATATAACAATTGTAAATATTTATGCATCCAACACAGAAACACCCAGATATATAAAGTAGTTAATAATAATCATAAAGAAAATAACTGACAGTCATACAATATTAGTAGGATACTTTAACACCCCACTTACATCAGTGAGCAGATGATTCAAACAGAAAATCTCTAAGGAAACAGTGGCTTTAAATGACACACTGGACCAGATGGATTTAACAGATATATTCAGAACATTCCACCCAGAAAGAACAGAATTAACATCCTTTACAAGTGCACATGAAACACTGTCCAGAGTAGACCACTCAAAGTAGGCTACAAAACAAGTCTCAACAAATTCAAAAGAATCAAAGTCATACATCTTTTCTGACCACAATGCTATGAAACTAAAAATCAACCACAAGAAAAAAACCTGGAAAGAACACAAAAACATGGAGGTTAAGTAAAATAATACTAAACAATGAATGGGTCAACCAAGAAATCAAAGAGGAAATGAAAAATTACATGGAGACAAATAAAAATGAAAACTGAAAAGTCCAAAAATCTTTGGGATGCAGCAAAAGCTGTTCAAAGAGGGAAAAATATAGCAATACAGGTCCACTTCAAGAAGCAAGAAATATCAAATAAACAACCTAACTTTACACCTAAACGAACTAGAAAAAGAACAAACAAAACCCCAAATCAGTGGAAGGAAGAAAATAGTAAAGACTAGAGCATAGGTAAACAAAATAGAAACAAATAAACAAAAATAGATCAATGAAACCAGAAGCTTGTTATTTGAAAAGATCAACAAAATTGATAAGCCTCTAATAATACTTACCAAAAAAAAAGGGAGAGAGGACTAAAATAAATTAAACCACAAATGAAAGAAGAGAAATAACAACTGAAACCACATAAATACAAACATTTGAAAGAGATTATGAAAACTATATGCCAACCAACTGGACAGCCTACAAGAAATGGATAAATTCCTAGAAAGTTGTAATCTCCCAAAACTCAAACAGGAAGAAATAGAAAATTTTAACAGACTGATTACTAGCTGTGAAATTGAATCAATAATTTAAAAACTCCCAACTAACAATGGTCTAGGACCAGATGGCTTCACAGATGAATCCTACCAAACATTTCAAGAAGAGTTAATACCTACTCCTCTCAAATTATTCCACAAATACAAAAGGTAGGAAGACTTCCAAATTTATTCTAGGAGGTCAGCATTACCCTGATAATAAAGCCAGATAAAAATATCACACACACACATGCACGTGCACACACGTGCACACACACACACACACACCTCACAGGCCAACAGGCCAATATTTCTGATGAACACAGATGCAAAAATACTCAACAAAATACTAGCAAACCGAATCCCACAATACATTTAAAAAAACTATTCACCACGATCAAGTGGAGTTCATTCCCAGGATGCAAGAGAGTTCAATATTCACAAATCAATCAACATGATATATCACATCAATAAGAGAAAGAATAAAAATCATATGATCATTTCCATAGATGCATAAAAAGCATTTGATAAAGTACAATATCCATTCATGATAAAAACCTCAACAAAGTAGGTTTAGAGGGGACCTACCTCAACATAATAAAAGCATTACATGAAAAACCTACAGCAAACATTATACTCAATGGGGAAAAACTGGGAGCTTTTCCCCTTAGGTCAGGAACAAGACAAGGATGTCCACTCACACCACTTGTATTCAACATACTACTGGAAATCCTAGGCCCAACAATAAAAGAACAAAAATAAAAGGCATCCAAATCAGCAAGAGAGAAGTAAAACTTTTACTACTTGCAAATGACATGATAATATATATAGAAACCCTAAAACCTCTTCCAAAAAGCTACTAGAACTGATGAATGAATTCAGTACGTCTCAGGATACAAAATTAATGTGCAAAAATACGTTACATCTATACACTAATAATGAAGCAGTAAAAGACAAAATTAAAAAATAAATCCCATTTATAATTGCACCAAAATAATAAAATCCTAGGAATAAACTTAACATAGAGGTAAAAGACATGTGCTCTGAAAACTATAAAACACAGATGAAAGAAGTTGAAGATGACACAAAGAAAGGACAGACATTCCATGCTCATGGGTAGGAAGAACAAATATTGTTTAAATGTCTATATTTAGCATTCAACAAAGCAATCTACAGATGTAATGCAATCCCTATCAAAACATCATCAGCATTTTTCACAGAGCTAGAAAAAATAATCTTAATATTTGTATGGAACCAAAACAAATTTTGTATGGAATCAAGCAATATTGAAAAAGAAAAAAAAAAATGGGAGGTGTCACAATCCCCGACTACAAATTGTATTACAAAGCTGTAGTGATCAAAACAGTATGGTACTGGCACAAAAAAACCACACACAGTCAATAGAACAGAACAGAAAACTCAGAACCAAACTCACAATTGTGTGGTCAGTTCATCTTTGACAAAAGAGGAAAGAATATCCAATAGGAAAAAGATGGTCTCTTCAACAAATGGTGCTTGGAAACCGAAACAATTGCATTCAAAAGAATGAAAGCAGCCCACTTTCTAACACTATAAACAAAAATAAATTCAAAATGGATTAAACACCTGAACGTGAGACTGAAACCATAAAAATCCTAGAAGAGAACATAGGCAGTAATTTCTCTGGTGTCAGCCATAGCCACATTTCTCTAGATATGTCTACTGAGGCAAGGGAAATAAAAGCAAAAATAATCTATTGGGACTACATCAAAATAAAAAGCTTCTGTACAGTGAAGGAAACAATTAACAAAACTAAAAGGCAACCTACAGAATGGGAGAGGATATTTACAAATTACATAAGCAATAAAAGGTTGGTATACAAAATATATAAAAAAGTTTTAGAGAGATCCTGGGAAGATGGCAGCATTGGAGGACGCTGGGTTCACCGTGCATCCTACTGATCACTTAGATTCCACCCACACCTGCCTAAATAACCCAGAAAACCGCCAGAAGTCTAGCAGAACGGAGTCTCCGGAGTCAAGTGCAGATGAGAGGCCCACAGAAGAGGGTAGGAAGGGCAGAGAGGAGGTGCCCGCTCCATGGACTGGCGGGAGGGAGCCTGGGCAGAGGGGTGGCCTGCCGGCCAAGCAGAGCCCCCGTGTCTGGCTGGCAAAAGCGGAGGTGCCGGACGGAGTGTGTTCTGACAGCAAACGGGAGTTAGGAGGTCATAAGTTAACAGCTCTGCTCAGAAAGCAGGAAGGCTAGAGGACAAAGGGAGGGAGAGTTGCTGAGCCCCAGGGCGACAGAGCTCAGTTTGGCGGGGAACAAAGGCTCTAGCCAGCGCCATCTCCCTCACCCATCCCCTAGCCAAAATCCCAAAGGGAACCAGTTCCTGCCAGGGAACTTGCTTGCTCTGCGCAAACACCCAATGCTGTGCTTCTGCAGATCTGTCCTTCTGGGGGGTCTGACTCCCTCCGGGTGCTGCAGGGCCCCTCCCGAAGCGGATCTCCAAAGGAAAAGCCAGCTGAGCCTGCCCCTCCCGCCCTGTGCACCCTGCGGATCCACCCTAGCTAATATGCCAGATCCCCAGCACCACAAGCCTGGCAGTGTGCAAGTAGCCCAGATGGGCCACGCCACTCCAAAGTGAATCCCGCCCCTAGGAAAGGGGAAGAGAAGGCACACACCAGTTGGACTGTGGCCTCAGCGGTGGGCTGGGGGCAGACATCAGGTCTGACTGCGGCCCCGCCCACCAACTCAAGTTATTCAAGACAGCACAGGGGAAGTGCCCCGCAGTCCGGCACCACTCCAGTGATTATCCAAAATGATGAAACGGAAGAATTCCCCTCAGAAAAACGTCCAGGAAATAACAACAGCTAACGAACTGATCAAAAATGATTTCAACAATATAACAGAAAGTGAATTTAGAATAATAGTCATAAAATTAATCACTGGGCTTGAAAACAGTATAAAGGACAGCAGAAAATCTCTTGCTACAGATCAAGGGACTAAGGAACAGCCAGGAGGAACTAAAAATGCTATCAACGAGCTGCAAAACAAAATGGAGACAACTATGGCTCAGATTGAAGAGGCAGAGGAGAGAATAGGTGAAATAGAAGATAAAATTATGGAAAAAGAAGAAGCTGAGAAAAAGAGAGATAAAAAAATCCAGGAGTATGAGGGGAAAATTAGAGAACTAAGTGATGCACTAAAGAGAAATAATCTATGCATAATTGGTATTCCAGAGGAGGAAGAGAGAGGGAAAGGTGCTGAAGGTGTACTTGAAGAAATCATAGCTGAGGAACTTTCCTGGTCTGGGGAAGGAAAAAGGAACTGAAATCCAAGAGGCACAGAGAACTCCCTTCAGAAATAACTTGAATTGATCTTCTGCATGACATATCATAGTGAAACTGGCAAAATACAAGGATAAAGAGAAAAATTTGAAAGCAACTAGAGATAAACGTGCTCTAACATATAAAGGGAGACCTATAAGACTCGTGACCGATCTCTCTACTGAAACTTGGCAGGCCAGAAAGGAATGGCAGGAGATCTTCAATGTGATGAAGAGAAAAAATATGCAGCCGAGAATCCTTTATCCAGCAAGTCTGTCATTTAGAATAGAAGGAGAGATAAAGGTCTTCCCAAACAAAAACTGAAGGAATTCGTCACCACTAAACCAGCCCTACAAGAGATCCTAAGGGGGATCCTGTGAGACAAAGTACCAGAGACATCCCTACAAGCATGAAACCTATGGACATCACAATGACTCTAAACTCATATCTTTCTATAATAACACTGAATGTAAATGGACTAAATGCACCAACCAAAAGACATAGGGTACCAACATGGATAAAAAAACAAGACCCATCTATTTGCTGTCTACAAGAGACTCATTTTAGACCTGAGGACACCTTCGGATTGAGAGTGAGGGGATAGAGAACTATTTATCATGCCACTGAAAGTCAAAAGAAAGCTGGAGTAGCCATACTTATATCAGACAAACTAGACTTTAACTTAAAGGCTGTAACAAGAGATGAAGAAGGGCATTATATAAGAATCACAGGGTCTATCCATCAGGAAGAACTAACAATTATAAATGTCTCTGTGCCGAATACAGGAGCCCCAAAATATATAAAACAATCACTCACAAACATAAGCAACCTTAATGATAAGAATGTGGTAACTGCAGGGGACTTTAACACTCCACTTTCAGAAATGGATAGATCATCTAGACACACGGTCAATAAAGAAACAAGGGCCCTGAATGATACATTGGATCAGATGGACTTGACAGATATATTTAGAACTCTGCATCCCAAAGCAACAGAATATACTTTCTTCTCGAGTTCACATGGAACATTCTCCAAGATAGATCACATACTGGGTCACAAAACAGCCCTTCATAAGTATACAAGAATTGAGATCATACCATGCATACTTTCAGACCACAATGCTATGAAGCTTGAAATCAACCACAGGAAAAAGTCTGGAAAACCTCCAAAAGCATGGAGGTTAAAGAACACCCTACGAAAGAATGAATGGGTCAACCAGGCAATTAGGGAAGAAATTAAAAAACATATGGAAACAAACGAAAATGAAAATACAACAATACAAACGTTTTGAGATGCAGCGAAGGCAGTCCTGAGAGAAAATACATTGCAATCCAGGCCTATTGAGAAAGTCGGGATAGAAGGAACACACTTAAACATCATAAAAGCCATTTATGAAAAGCCCACAGCTAACATCATCCTCAATGGGGAAAAACTGAGAGCTTTTTCCCTGAGATCAGGAAGATGACAGGGATGTCCACTCTCATCGCTGTTGTTTAACATAGTGTTGGAAGTTCTAACATCAGCAATCAGACAACAAAAGGAAATCAAAGGCATCAAAATTGGCAAAGATGAAGTCAAGCTTTCCCTTTTTGCAGATGACATGATATTATACATGGAAAATACGATAGACTCCACCAGAAGTCAGCTAGAACTGATACATGAATTTAGCAAAGTTGCAGGATACAAAATCAATGTACAGAAATCAGTTGCATTCTTATACAATAATAATGAAGCAACAGAAAGACAAATAAAGAAACTGATCCCATTCACAATTGCACCAAGAAGCATAAAATATCTAGGAATAAACCTAACCAAAGATGTAAAAGATCTGTATGCTGAAAACTATAGAAAGCTTATGAAGGAAATTGAAGAAGATATAAAGAAATGGAAAAACATTCCATGCTCATGGATTGGAAGAATAAATATTGTCAAAATGTCAATACTACCCAAAGCTATCTACACATTCAATGCAATCCCAATCAAAATTGCACCAGCATTCTTCTCGAAACTAGAACAAGCAATCCTAAAATTCATATGGAACCACAAAAGGCCCAAATAGCCAAAGAAATTTTGAAGAAGACCAAAGCAGGAGGCATCACAATCCCAGACTTTAGCCTCTACTACAAAGCTGTCATCATCAAAACAGCATGGTATTGGCACAAAAACAGACACATAGACCAATGGAAAGGAATAGAAACCCCAAAACTAGACCCACAAACGTATGGCCAACTCATCTTTGACAAAGCAGGAAAGAACATCCAATGGAAAAAAGACAGTCTCTTTAACAAATGGTGCTGGGAGAACTGGACAGCAACATACAGAAGGTTGAAACTAGACCACTTTCTCACACCATTCACAAAAATAAACTCAAAATGGATAAAGGACCTGAATGTGAGACAGGAAACCATCAAAACCCTAGAGGAGAAAGCAGGAAAAGACCTCTCTGACCTCAGCTGTAGCAATTTCTTACTTGACACATCCCCAAAGGCAAGGGAATTAAAAGCAAAAATGAACTACTGGGACCTCATGAAGATAAAAAGCTTCTGCACAGCAAAGGAAACAACCAACAAAACTAAAAGGCAACCAACAGAATGGGAAAAGGTATTTGCAAATGACATATCGGACAAAGGGCTAGTATCCAAAATCTATAAAGAACTCACCAAACTCCACACCTGAAAAACAAATAACCCAGTGAAGAAATGGTCAGAAAACATGAATAGACACTTCTCTAAAGAAGACATCTGGATGGCCAACAGGCACATGAAAAGATGCTCAATGTCGCTCCTCAACAGGGAAATACAAATCAAAACCACACTCAGATATCACCTCACGCCAGTCAGAGTGGCCAAAATGAACAATCGGGAGACTATAGATGCTAGAGAGGATGTGGAGAAACAGGAACCTTCTTGCACTGTTTGTGGGAATGCAAATTGGTGCAGCCACTCTGGAAAACAGTGTGGAGGTTCCTCAAAAAATTAAAAATAGACCTACCTATGACCCAGCAATAGCACTGCTAGGAATTTACCCAAGGGATACAGGAGTACTGATGCATAGGAACACTTGTACCCCCAATGTTTATAGCAGCACTCTCAATAATAGCCAAATTATGGAAAGAGCCTAAATGTCCATCAACTGATGAATAGATAAAGAAATTGTGGTTTATATACACAATGGAGTACTACGTGGCAATGAGAAAGAATGAAGTATGGGCCTTTGTAGCAACATGGATGCAACTGGAGAGTGTTATGCTAGGTGAAATAAGCCGTACATAGAAAGACAGATACCATATGTGTTCACTCTTAGGTGGATCCTGAGAAACTTAACAGAAACCCATGGGGGAGGGGAAGGAAAAAAAAAAGAGGTTAGAGTGGGAAAGAGCCAAAGCATAAGAGACTCTTAAAAACTGAGAACAAACTGAGGGCTGATGGGGGGTGGGAGGGAGGAGAGGGTGGGTGATGGGTATTGAGGAGGGCACCTTTTGGGATGAGCACTGGGTGTTGTATGGAAACCAATTTGACAATAAACTTCATATATTGAAAAAAAAAGTTTTACAACTCAATACCCCCAAAATCAATAATCCAATTAAAAAATGGGAGAAGACATGAATAAATATTTCTCCAAAGAAGACATACAAATGGCCAACAGGCACATGAAAAAATGATCAACATGTCATCATTAGGGAGGGAAATGCAAATAAAAAGCACAATGAGATATCACCTCACACCTGTCAGAATCACTAAAATCAACACTACAAGAAACAAGTGTCAGCAAGAATGTGGAGAAAAAGGAACCCTTGTGCACTGTTTGTGTGAATGAAAATTTGTGCAGCCACTGTGGAAAGCAGTATGGAGTTTCCTTAAATAGTGAAAAGTAGAAGTACCCTATGATCCATGAATTACATACTGGGTATTTACTCAAAAAACACAAAACACTAATTCAAAGGGACACATGCACACCTATGTTTAAGGCAGCATTATTTACAATAGCCAAATTATGGAAGCACACCAAGTGTCCATCAATTGATGAATGGATAAAGAAGTAGGATGTGTGTGTGTGTGTGTGTGTGTGTGTGTGTGTGCATGTGAGTGTATACAGCCACATAAAAGAATGGAATCTTGCCAATTGCAACAACATAGATGGAGCTAGAGGGTATAATGTTAAATGAAATGAGTTAGCGAAAGACAAATACCATATCATTTCACTCATATGTACAATTTAAGAAACAAAAGAGCAAAGGAGAGACAGAGAGAGAGAGAGAGAGAGAGAGAGAGAGAGAGAGACAAACCAAGAAACAGACTCTTAACTATAGAGAACAAGCTGATGGTTACCAGAGGGGAGGTGAGTGGGAAAATGGGTTAAATAGGTGATAGGGATCAAAGAGTACACTTATCCTGAAAACAAACAAACAACGACAATAAAAATAAAATGTGCAAAAATAATTTTATAGTTCAGAAGTCTGAAATGGCTTTTATAGAAATGACTAAGATTAAGGCATCAGCCAGGCTGAATTCCTTCTGGAGGCTGTAGGGGAGTAATAGTTTCCCAGCCTTTTCAAGCTTCTGGAGGCTGCCTCCATTCTTTGTCTTATGATCCCCTCTATCTTCAAAAAAGCCAGCAATTAAAATCACTCCAACCTCAGGTTCAGTTGTCACATCTTGTCTGACTCTGCCTCTCCTGCATTTCTTTACAATGACCCTTATGATCACACTAGGACCACTCAGATAAATAAGGATAATCTCCCCATCTCAAGATCCTTAACTATCCTATCTGCAAAGTCCCTTTTGCCGTGTAAGGTAACTTATTAGCAGGTTCCAGGGATTAGGACATGGATATCTTTGGAGGGTCATTTTTCTATCTACCACAGCACCCTTTTGTTCACATTCCAAAAAAATATAATTGAAACATTTCTTTGAGTCAGCAATCATATTTCTCAATTTCCTGAATATCAACTGTAATGATTTAGGTTTTCAGAGTATTGAGAGATTTTCTTGCCAGATGACTGAATAATATAAATAGCATCAGCAACTGAGTTTTAGAAATAGAGGACATTATTTTAGAGTTTTTATTATATACAGCTTACATAGACACAGAATGACTCTGTCTCACGGCTACTCTATCCATCAACTCAATTTTATCACTTTGTTTTTCTGAACAAACAAAAATTATAAATCACATACATCTGTCATGTTATTTGTTGCTATAAGAGGCATCAGGTGTTAAGAACAAGTGTTTAAAGTTCAAAGTGATGTATTCTTTCTTTTTAATAACTTGTCTCTGCCTGGTATTTTCTCACCTTGCAGCAAAATTTAGAGGCTGCTATGTTCTCCGATGAGCCATTATAAATCCAAAGAGATTTACCACACCAGAAAAAAAAAAGAGCATCTATTTGTTTGATAATTCACGGAGTCCTTTCTTCACATCAGATGAGTGCTTTTTGACCCTGTGAGATCTAATAAAAGCAAATGCCAGTTTTGTGAAATTCCCCCTCTATGGCACCTGAGCATGGGTCATTACATACCTTCAGCACATCATGTGTGCTGGACATTAGAGCTAGACTTAGTGCATCTAAATCAATTTGTAATTTATATAGTTCAGTTACAGATTTTCACTGCTAATGCTTCATAATATGACCCAAGTATTTCGCTATTCAGCAAAGATTTAAAAATAACTTTCCTCAAACTGAGAACAATCGCTTTTATTTTTTGATGTTGACCTCATTGTGACGTTGAGTCTCACTTTGCTTGTATTTTGGATTCCTATCAATTCACATAAATCACAGATACAAATAATTTGGTGCTCTCACATAGTTGGTGCAATCAACAAACGAGCTGCAGCAGAGTAATGGACACTCTGGAATGCAATGCCCTGTGTAATCTGTCCTGGGGGACTTCATATAGGAGAAACATATAATGAGATTATTTTGACATTTCAGTAAAATTTTGTGTGTGTGAGGATCTAGACGGGTCTAACTTACTCTGAATTCCACATTAGGATAAGTTTTATTTTATTTTATTCTTTTCTTTTCTTTTCTTTAAATTTATTTTGAAAGAGAGAGTGAGAGAGCAAGTGTGAGTTGGGAAGGGAGAGGGTGAGAGAGAAAATCCCAAGCAGGCTCCACACTATCAGTGCAGAGTCCTCTCTGTGGGGCTCGATCTCACAAACTGTGAGATCATGACCTGAGCAGAAATCAAAAGCCGGATGCTTAATCGACTGAGCCACCCGGGTGCCCCCCTAGGATGAGTTGTAAAACATGATTTCCTTGTATACTGTTATTTGAAAGGGTCCCCTCAGAAGAACTCAGAGGAAAAGAATTCATTTGGCAACTGTTCTTTCAGAAATTGTTGTACAAGGTTAGTCTAAAGAATACATTACTGATGTGAAAGCAATATGTTTCTAGAGGAAATGTCGTTGTGACTTGTTCAGGAATGGTTATCAAGCACACCATGTCATAGGTGAGGTTGTACTTGCCAGTAACTAGAACTGAGCCAACTTGCACTTTGTGAAACATAGAACAAGAGCTCACTTGAAGCTCTACTGAGAGCCAGCAAGAAGCTCATGATACCCTGAGAGCAGGGATGGCTCAGACATTACAGCAGTTCAGGGAGGGGCTCAGTCCTTCACCGGTACTCTCTCTGATGCCAAGTGGTGCACAAAGCACCTCTAGCGTGAGGGAAGCAGTGTGAAAGACGGGGCCTCAGACCCCTTCTCTAAATTTGACCAATAAAGGAGGTGGCTGAAGACTGTTCTAACAGGAGCTCCTTTGGAAAGGATACTCAAAGAAATCACCCAGAGGGAGGAAAAGTAAAAGACAAAGGAGGAGGAAAAAATGAAGTTAAAGACATAGAACAATTTACTTGTGAGAAATAGCCTGATTCAGTTAGAATTTAGAGACAAATCAACTATGAAATTTTACACAAAACATTGCTTTTTTGGGGAGGCGATGGACATTCAATGTCCAAAATTGCCCGCCACTCTAAGGACTGAAAAAATAAAATGCTGGAATGCTGGTGAATACTGTCCTGTCATTCTTAAGCCCTGCCTTCGCAGCTAAGGTTTCCTTCAGCAGCCCTTTTTACTTCTCCTCTTTTGAAACGGGTTCCCTCTTTATCTTCTGCTGGTCACTGGTCCTCCTCTTGGCTTCCGTCTGGATCAGAGTCTACCGGCTGTTGTCCTCTCCAGTTCAGACAGTTTAGGTCTCCTCTCGGTCTCTGGCCTCTACAGCTGCTTTCTGCTCTTAGTTGACAGTTCACCGTGCAAAGTACCTATACTCCCTTCTCCAGCTCAAATCACTCTTGGTGTCATCATGTTCACACAGGAACTGCCTGCATCAAAACATCCTGATAGGTGCGTGTTAATATGCAGACTCCTAAGCCCCACTTGAAGAACATGGGAAGCATTTTTAACATTCTTAACAAGCATTCCCAGTTGACTGATCTGCACAGTACATATTGACAACCACTGTGTTAAGTCTTCAAAATTACCGAAAGGGATAAACCTCAGGTTTTTCTCCTTTGCCCAGCTGGTCAACTGGATCTTTTAGATGAGTTGACTCAGATAGAAGTAAACTAAGAGAACAGAAGTATCTGAACAGCCAGTTTGTAAAACCAAGTAAAAATTAAAAATGGGGATTCGATTTTATATGCATAGACATATAGCATTAAATGTCTAATGATAGTCATGAGACTAAGCCAGTACACTGCTGAAACAGCTGATGCCATGCTATATTATCATTAAGGTACAAATTAATTATGTGTAAATTAAAATTTGATTTTTGGGGTTACTTTCTGTGCTAAAACAATCCCCCCAATCTAAGTTTGCCTGATGTTAGCAAACGCTAAGATGTTTCAGTGACACTGTTTTACAATGCATTATGGGCATTTTAGAGGGGATTTATATAGCTTCAATCTAACATCAAACAGGTTTCAGACAACATAGAAACTTCTCATTATAGGTGATTCTTATTTATCAAAACTACAAGTCAACACGTGACAGCATGCTTGTTAAACAAAAGTTCTTTTTTTATAAGCTTGTTGTGTTTAGGAAGGACTCTGTTTTTCTTCACTGTGCCTTTCAAAAAAAAAAAGAAACAACATTACAAATATCACATAAAAGATTCCTATCAACTTTTAACGGAGAGATAAGGATCCAGGTTGACTAATCAGTTATTATGAATTAATTTTAGTCTTTCTAAATAGTCTTACAAGAATTATGGCTTGTGAGTGGATATATGGAAGTTGCTATAGCATTTGAACACACGTATGAACAGAATCACTGACAAAATTTAACAATTCAGTTAAGTATTTGGGTAGAGGATATGACGAAGACCCACATCAGCTGTTATTTGCTTAAAATAACAGCTTAATTTTTTTTAACTTGGCACCTTCCTGATATATGCAAATTATTCAAATGTGACACTGTGTTTTCTCAAGAACATTTGTTAACAGGAGATAGTTAAAGGTTCTAAAAATGTTTATTCTCACGGGATTGAATGGCCTGAAGTTTAAATCACCCCCAAGTGACAGTGCTACTGTCTTGAGTATTACAGGATGAACAAGAAAGTGGAGTAGGAAATGGTAACTTAATTCTTCATTGCTTTGATGGCAATGGAAGAAGAACCTGAGATCACAGGGGTAAATTCAAAGAAGTGTATACCAGAAGTCTCAGGATTCTAAGACAGATAATCAGAGAAGACTCAAAACTCTTATTTTTCACGTTACAAAGAATTTACAAGTGCCAATATGGAATTTTGCAAAATTCCCTTTACCTGTATAGCATGGCTTTCCTACTTCACATAATAAGATTTAAATGTTTACTCGGAGCTTTTTTGGTTCACCATTCAACTACAGACTTTATTCATTTAGTGATCACGATAAGACTGTGGGGAAAGTTCTCTTGTGGTTCATATACTATAAATGAAACAAATGAGAAAACAAAAAAGAGCAAACTGGGATTCCAGGTAAAATTATTACAGCACAGACTGCACATTTAAACACCATATTCTTTGACCTGGTAAATTGTAGATTACCTACAACTGTACAGGGGAAATATTGAGTGTTGGACAGAACTATTTTCAAACTTTTCTAATTAGGACAACCGCCTAAATGTATGGTCTCTAAAACTGTCTCTAAACACTGGCATTAAATGAGAGCATCATCACATTGCCCACTGTATGTAATACCTTTTTTCAAGATATATATGGGGCTTCTATTTATTACTAATATCATTTCTTAGTTCTTTAGAACTTGTGTCACACAACAAAATCAATGAGTATAGTAAGGGCTTTAACTATGATAACATTTATCTGAAATGATTCAATATGACGATTTTTATATACGACTTTTTAATGATTTTCAAGAATTACATTTGAGGGGCACCTGGGTGGCTCAGTTGGTTAAGCATCTGACTTTTAATTTCAGCTCAAGTTATAACCACATAGTTTGTGAGTTTGATCACTGCATCAGGCTCTGGACTGACAGTTCAGAGCCTGCTTTGGATTCTCTCTCCCTCTCTCTCAGACCCTCTCCCAGCTTGTGTTCTCTATCTCAAAATAAGCAAATAAATTTTTAAAAATTATTTTAAAAAAGAATTACATTTTGAGTTTTGAGATTTAACATTTAACCAAAAGATTGTTTCAGAGGAAAGCTTTCAAAATATTCCACTCACTTTTATAATAAATTATAGATCTTCTGCTACTTTCTTGGAATTTACAAAAATAATCTAGTTATCTTATAATTCCAAGGAAAGAGTTGGTTATATAGCAGATATTTAATTAATACTGGATTGATAAACTGATTTAGGTTGCTTCTAAGTTTTGTTTTCTGGTAAATTCCACCATATTAAAATTATACTATTCCACCATATTAAAAATTCTTATTGTGACTTAAAAATGATGTTGGAATTGAAAAGAGTTTCTTAGGTGGACTTAGAAGAGATTTGCCACTTTTTTCCTAAGTATATCAGGTAATTCATTGATTGTCAGGGAAGTGAAGGTTCCCTTTTTCCAATTACTTAATTAAGCCATTAGATGTTATCAGAATGTCCAATGACTCCTTCACTTTCTTATCATTAAATCTTTTTTATTTCTGTCAAGTTCTTTAATTTCTTGTAAGAATTCCTAGCTGGTGGAACATGAGTGATGAATTTCAACTTTGACAACAGACTTCCCATGCTAATCCTGCTCTGTTCTAAGAAGTCACACAGCTTAAAGTGTTCTTTTTCATTTCATGGGTCTTCTCAGAGTCCATCTTCTCTCCTCTTTGCTGGTTACATTTTAGATTTTGATTTGAATAACTCCTAGTTGTGTTCTTATTAACTCATCCTAAATTAGATCTCCAGTCATTGCTATCTTTGTATTTTCAGCATTATGAAGCTCTGCTCTTGCCTACCTCAGGAATTTTGTTTGTATGCTTTTTTGTTTCACCAAGCAATAGCTGAAAAGCCTAGAAATGAAGTTCTTGCTATTGATACAAAGAGGTAGCCAACTACTAGTTTCACAATAAATGTGAGTGGATGGACTGCTCTCCTAGAGAAATGCATGAGGTGCTATCGGTGCCTTTCGTCCATGTCCCATCATG